>NC_090440.1:1944089823-1944689823 GCF_031143425.1 Pleurodeles waltl | reverse complement strand
GATCTGTATAGACCACAATACGCGAAACATGTTGTCCAGACCTTAGGGGTCAGGTGATAATTTCCCAGATCTCCAGGCTTCGTTATAAAGTGGTTGAGCATGAATCCTCATTCTCCACTTTGCCTATGTTTTTAATCTTGGTCTTAACCTTCTCTTTTTGATACATTAAATAAAGCAGACTCCTGTGGGGTTAAGAACCAATTTTAATTCGTTCACTCTCCTGCCGCAATTAGTGTCTGACCATTACGATCACGACGGCAGCCACTTTCAAAAAGATCTCCGGCAAAGAGCCCCCTAACGGGGAGCCCGTCAGATATTGCACTGCCAGTCTGACGAGGACCAACCCGATGATGAAGCATGACATCCATTTGGATGTATGAGGACTCTTGCCCCTGAACATTAATGTTCCCCTAGATATATGGAACAGTGTACTTATTTATTGTGTGATTAGTCATTTTGGGAGACAGTACACTGGACCAACAATCTCCTGATCCCTCTCTTTGTTGATAAAATTACTAGGGCACAGTAGACATGGCACATACAAGGAAAGATACGCGAGCCAACGGCAAACTATGTAGGTAATAAGATTCTATGCTTAGTAGGAAAATGAGCGTGCTGAAAATGATTGTGCTAATATAGAACTATCTGGGAAGTAAAACTATGTGGGCGCAGCACATACAGCTAGTAGGAAGCATTACCCAGCAACTGGGTGAGTACAGGCCATACAGTGCTTACCAGGAAAACACGTGCGTACATAGAATCAAAAACTGCCAGGGTGCATACAATGTAAAAATCGTACAGTTTCTGTACAAAATGGACTGCCGATCTAAATTTTCAGCTAATAAGAACCCAAACTGGCCGCAGCAGCAGCTGGGAGGTGAGCAGGTCTGCTGGACGTGTCTCACATCTGAAATTCTTGTGCGATCCCCTTAGGTCCCCAGCACAGCCCGGGAGCTGGAGAAGTGCCTTATCTCGGAGCTGCATTCCGTCTCCTTCCTGTTCCTCTCAGCAGTCATTCCAGTCTCAGAGCACAACGTGGGAGGGGTGTTGGGTACAGGCAGACACGAATAGGAAACTCAGGTACAGGTGGAAGGTGCTGGGTGGTGGCAGCGCGAGCAGAGTCAAAAGAAAAACGTAGTGCACCTGAAACTAATTAAATGGACGGGCCTGAACTGATTCATGTAACAGGGTCAGTTTACAAGGCGTAACAAAACAGCCTCAAGGCGGGACAAACATAAAGCATATACCAACAAAATGAAGGGATTTTTGAAAGGCAGGCCCAGGAACAGATGAAAGTGAAGGCGTGATATGGCCATGGTCAAAGCCCACAGAACAGATTACAATATGTCAAAAAGCAGCTCTTGTGGTTGCTTTGCTCAACCAAAAAAAACAAAGAAAAAAACAGGAGTGGAGAAACAGCTCACATTTGACCTTGGGCAAAATTAGATATCTGCTTTGTGCTGAAAGAACACCCACATAGTAAAATCTCTCTATTGAATTTTCGGTCTGTGCATGTATATGTGTGTGAGCATGTGTTATTGGGAGCCTGAAGTTTACTGGACGTCTTGGAAAGAAAGCTAAATGGCACCTGTTACAATTTAGCAAGATAGGTACTTAAAAACATAGCAAACCCCACTTTTTTGCCTGATGTCAGTATGTTTTGACTGTGTTCACTGGGATCCTGCTAACCAGGACACCGGTGACTGTGCTCTCTCCCTCTAAATTTGGTTGCTGGGACTTCACACACCCCACATTTGGCATACTGGTGCCCCCATATAAGTCCCTAGTGTATGGAACCAAGGTACCAAGGGCACTGGGGTACCAGGGGTTCCCCATGGGCAGCATGTAGTATGCCACCCATGGTGCCCATGTAAAATGTGTTTGCAGGCCTGTCCTTGCAGCCTGCGTGAAAAGGTGCATGCACCCTTTCACTTCAGGTCACTACACCAAGTCATTATAAGTCACCCCTAGGGTAGGTCCTCCTAACCTAGAGGGCAGGATGCAAGTACCTGTGTGTGTGGGCACCCCTGCATGAGCAGAAGTGCCCCCATGAACTCCAGCTCCATTTTCCCTGTCTTAGTGAGTGCGGGGATGCCATTTTACGGGTGTACTGGACATAGGTCACTACCTATGTCCAGCTACACAATGGTAACTCCGAACCTGGGCACGTTTGGTATCAAACATGTCGGAATCATACCCCAATACTGTTGCCAGTATTGGAAGTATGATTCCATACACTCTGGGGCCTCCTTAGAGGACCCTCAGCATTGATCTTACTATCTTTCTGGGGTTTTCCGGGCAGCCTATGCTTCTGCCACCCCTCAGATGGGTTTCTGCCCTCCCGCTGCTTGACCAGCTCAAGCCCAGGAAGACAGAGCAAAGGATTAACTTTGGACGAGGAAGGGGTAACACCCTCTCCCTTTGGAAATAGGTGTTACATGGCTTGGGAGCCATTGCTATGCTTTGAAGGGCACATTTGGTGCCCCCCTTGCATAAACCAGTCTGTACCGGTTCAGGGACCCCCAGTCCCTGCTCCGGCGTGAAACTGGACAATGGAAAGGGGAGTAACCACTTCCCTGTCCATCACCATCCCAGGGGTGGTGCCTAGAGCTCCTCCAGATGGCCACTTGATTCTGCCATCTTGAACCCAAGGTGTGTAGAGGCCTCTGGGAGCATCTGAATAGCCAGGTCAGGCTGGTGACATCCCAGCCCCCTCCTGATAGGTGGTCAACTGGCTAGGTGACCAATCCCCCTCCAGGACTATTTAGGGTCTCCCTCTTGGGTGGGTCCTCAGATTTGATATGCAGGATTCCAGGAGGACTCCTCTGCAATGTTTACTTCAACTTTTGGCCACTGGAACTGCAACTGGACTTCCCAGAGATTGCAGGGTTCGATGATGGGCAGCCTGACCAGAATGAATGCCCTCCAGGAATGCATTAGTGTGTTGCAACTCCCTTTCTACACCCTGGATGGCATTCACAATGGTAGACTGCCCAACAGTGAGTGACCTGAGGAGGTCAATGGCCTCCTCACTGAGGGCAGCAGGGGTGACAGGGGCAGGGCCTGAGGTGCCTGGGGCGAAGGTGATGCCCACCCTCCTGGGTGAGCGGGCACGGGGCGAACGCTGAGGGGCTGCTGGGAGGGCGGTGCTGGTAGGGGAGGTGGCGGCTGTACCTGTAGAAGTGTGGGGCACAGAAGGTGCCGCCACCACAAGGGAGCTCCCATCGGCGGACGAGTCCGTGTCGCTGGTTGGTGATCCGGTGACCGGCGTGTAGCTCCCCTCGCCCTCCGTCCCACTGGTGCATTCTGAGTCCGTGGTGTGGCCCTCCATGGCCATGTGGGATGCAGCTCCCTTGTGCTACGGAGCCACTGTACCTCCGCCTGATGATGCTGATGCACAAAAGAACAGGGAGAGCAGAAAAAGGGGGGCGGGGGGGCAACAGAAGAAAAACAGGTTGAGTGCATGGCTTACCGCTACCGTTGGCGGACAATACAGACACAGCAACCCCCTGCACTACGCCGTGCTTTTCGCCTCTACAGATGCAATTCCAGGGAAATGGCCTACATCGCTATGGTGGACATCTGCACACATGGATGCCACAGGGGCATGTATACCTGTACTTGGCACTCTCCTGCGGTGGGGTGGAGTGGCACATGGCCTGCATTACGGAGGGGCCTAGCTTATGGAAGTCACCCTGGCCTAGGGAAACCCACAGCCCTCCTTCCACACCCAGACCCCTCAACTGCGCGCAAAGTCCCCAGAATGAGGGTGTACTCACCCCCTTGTGTCACCCCCTTGTGTCTGCTGTGATGCCCTCAAGCACCCATCCAACTCAGGGTAGGCCACCGCCAGGATCCGGAACATCAGGGGGGTCATGGGGCGACGGGCACCACTCCCACGTTGGGAGGCCATCCCCAGCTGAGCCTCCGCCGTCTTCTTGCTCCAGCGGCGAATGTCCTCCCATCTTTTCCAGCAGTGGGTGCCCCGTCTCTGGTGGACCCCCAGGGTCCGGACGTCCTTGGCGATGGCACGCCAAATGTCCTTCTTCTGGTGGGCGCTGACCTACATGACATGCACAGGGGAAGAAGAGAAGTCATTAGCAAGAGCACCGTCGAAGTGAGTGGCCCACATCCCTGCCCTTGCCATGTGGCACATGCATTCACAGTCCTTCATGTTCACTGCACTCTGCCCCCTTCCCTCTTACAACCAGCCCTCTCCACACAGACATAGTCCATACAACATGCTCCCTGTGTACTTACCTGTTGGTCTGGAGGACCGTAGAGTAGCGTGTACTGGGGGAGGACCCCGTCCACGAGCTTCTCCAACTCCTGAGCAGTGAAGGCAGGGGCCCTTTCCCCAGACGCAGCAGCCATTGTCTCTTCCAGACCGAGGTCACAGCAGCACTTGCAGTGTAGGTCCTCTCCTGTCGAAGATCAGGTATCGAGTGACTCAACAGATAGAAAATGGCGGTCACGTCCGCGGCGGTGATGTCCGCGGCGGTGCGTATCATCACCGCTGGCGCACTTCATCATTGGCTCCTGGGACCCATAGGGTCCAATGTTAACCAATGCAGCATTGCGCCGCGGTCTTCGACCGCCTACGGCGACGGTGTACAACGCCAGCACAGTTACCTCACATCCCATTGTCCCACTTTAGAGGTCAGGAAGCCGCCATTTCAGGGGCCCACATGGCTTCATTTACAACTGCGTCACACATACCTAGGCCTACACTCGACACACATACAGGAAGATTTTTGTCTTTGGTGTCGTGTTCTGTGTATCTGTGGGTACATACCTGGGATTTTGTTGACTCTGTGGTCGCTGTTGTCCTTCCTAGGTACCGTCAGCTGGGACATTTGAGAAGATGGTGGAATCCTCCGGTGTACCGACCGCTGGTGGACCTGTTGACAATGGAGGAGCGCATTTACTCATCAGCTACAGGTGCCACTATCCAGGAACTATGTACCCAGTTGGAGCCAGACCTGATGTCAGCAATCCGCCATCCCACAGGAATCCCCCCTCAAGTGCAGGTACTATCAGTGCTCCATTTCCTTGCAAGTGGATCTTTTCAGACAACAGTGGCCATGGCATCAGGGATGTCCCAGCCTATGTTTTCCAACGTGTTGTCCAGAGTGTTGTCTGCCCTGCTGAAAAACGTAAGGAGCTACATCGTTTTCTCTCAGGTGGAGGATTTGGCTACAGTGAAAGGTGACTTCTATGCCCTTGGACACATCCCCAACATCATAGGTGCTATTGATGGGACCCATGTAGCTCTGGTCCCCCCCCACAGGAGTGAACAGGTGTACAGGAACAGGAAGAGTTATCAATCAATGAATGTACAGATGGTATGTTTGGCAGACCAGGACATCTCGCAGGTAAATGCTATGTTCCCTGGCTCAGTGCATGACGCCTACATCCTGCGCAATAGCAGCATCCCTTATATGATGGGTCAACTCCAGAGGCACCGGGTGTGGCTACTTGGGGACTCTGGTTACCCCAACCTGTCCTGGCTATTGACCCCAGTGAGGAATCCCAGGACCAGGGCAGAGGAACGCTACAATGAGGCCCATGGGTGGACTAGGAGGGTGATCGAACGCACCTTCAGCCTCCTGAAGGCCAGGTTCAGGTGCCTCCATATGACAGGTGGTTCCCTATTCTACTCACCAAGGAAGGTGTGCCAGATCATCATCGCCTGCTGTATGCTTCACAATCTTGCTTTGCGACGCCAGGTGCCTTTTCTGCAGGACGATGGTCCAGATGGCGGTGTTGTGGCAGCTGTGGAGTCTGTGGAGCCTGTGGACAGTGATGAGGAGGACGCTGAGGAAGAAGACATAGACAACAGGGAGTGAGTCATACAGCAATATTTCCAGTGACACACAGGTGAGAACAGTTTTCTTTTAACCATTACATTCACTTTCACACTTCTACCTCTATCCTGTCTGTCATTTAATAGCAGTATATGGTCACTGAGTTGTACCTTTCCATTACGGTTTCACAGGTGAGGTTAGCAACGTGTGTCATCTGCTTGAATCCTTCAAGGACTTGTGATGTGTGATATAGGTATGTTGGCTTTACAATTGGAAACGCACGTTGACAATGTCATTGATTATATATATTTAGCAAATCACAGACTGACTCCAGATTGTTTTGTGGTTCAAGGGTGTTTATTTAAGTGCTCAAAAATGGAGGGGGTAGTAATATGGTGATGGGGGACGGTGGAGGAATGTCCATGGCAGAGTCCTGTCCATTAGTCACACAGGTGCACTGCCCATATGGACATAGGAAGTGGAGCTGGGGCAGTTTCAGTATGGACAGGGTAACAAAGTGGGACAGTGGGAGGACAATCAGGGTGGTGTCATTTCCTGGCGGGGGGTCTTGCCATCTTGCTCTGTCCTGTTCCTGGATCTCAGGGACCGCTTGCGGGGTGGTTGTCCGTCTGCAGGGGGTGGGGTGCTGGTGTGGTGGTCCTGTGGCGGGGCGTCCTGTCCACTAGCGCCGGTGGAGGTGGTGGGCAGTTCATTGTCCATGCTAGTGTCAGGGGCCCCTTGAAGTGCCACGGTGTCCCTCATGGTTTTTTGTATGTCCTTCAGCACCCCTACGATGGTGCCCAGGGCGGAGCTGATGGTTCTGAGCTCTTCCCTGAACCCCAAATACTGTTCCTCCTGCATGCACTGGGTCTCCTGAAACTTAGCCAGGACCGTTGCCATCGTCTCCTGGGAGTGGTGGTATGCTCCCATGATGGAGGAGAGGGCCTCGTGGAGAGTGGGTTCCCTTGGCCTGTCCGCCCCCTGTCGCACAGCAGCCCTCCCAGTTCCCCTGTGTTCCTGTGCCTCCGTCCCCTGGACCGTGTGCCCACTACCACTGCCCCCAGGTCCCTGTTGTTGTTGGGGTGGTGGGTTATCCTGGGTTCCCTGTAGTGGTGGACACACCGCTGATTGATGTGTCCTGGGTAGGGAGGTATGGGCCCGCTGGGTGGGTGCTGTGCTGGTGTTACCAGAGGTTGGAAGGTCAGTGTTGGGCTGTGCCTGTGCAAGGGGAACCGACTGTCCCAAGGCCCACGATGGTCCGGGCTGGTCATCAGGATCCAGTAGGGCAGAGCTGCTGTCGTCACTGTGGGCCTCTTCTGTGGGTGGAGTGGAGTTGTCTGGACCCTCCGGTGTGGTGACGTTCCGTAGTGGTCCTGCAGAGATATAAGAGCATGATTATTGCATGTGTGTGTGTAATGGTGTGCAATGGGTGGGTGTTTGTGTACCCCAGTGCAAGCATTCCTGTGTGTGGGTTTGTGTGATGATGGTTAGGGGGTTGTTATGGGTATGTGCAGTGAGCATGCTTTGGTGAGGGGTGACCATGCTTTGTTTTTGCATGCCGGGTTGGTGTTGGGATGGGTGGTTTGTGTTATGAGTACATTAGTGAGGAGCTGGAGTGATAGAGGAGGGTGTAAGGGTGGGGGTGTGTGATAGCATGCAAGTAGGGTGGGGGATATGACAGTTGAATTTAACTTACCAGTGTCCATTCCTCCTCCGAGGCCCTCTGGATGCATGATGGTCAAGACTTGCTCCTCTCATGTTGTTAGTTGTGGGGGTGGAGGTGGGGGTCCGCCGCCAGTCCGCTGTACTGCGATGTTGTGCCTGGAGACCACTGAACGCACCTTCCCCCGTAGGTCGTTCCACCTCTTCCTAATGTCCTCACAATTTCTTGGATGCTGTCCCACAGCGTTGACCCTGTCCACGATTCTTTGCCATAGCTCCATCTTCCTGGCTATGGATGTGTGCTGCACCTGTGAGCCAAATAGCTGTGGCTCTACCCGTAGGATTTCCTCCACCATGACCCTGAGCTCCTCCTCGGAAAACCGGGGGTGTCTTTGGCGTGACATGGGGTGGTGTGGGTGATGTGTGGGGTGGTGTAAGTGTTGATGTGTGTGTTGATATGTAGTGGTGTGTGGTGTTTTGTGCGTGTAATGTTGTATGGGTGATGGTGTTGTGTGCCTCTGTGTGGTGGGGTTCTCAGTTGCTGTGCTCTCTGTCTATCTGGCCTTCGTCCGTGAATTGTGGTTGTAGGGGTTTGTGGGTGATGTGGGTGTGTGTTTTATATTGTGTTGGGTGTGTGGGAGTGTTGTTTGTATGTGTATCAGGTGTGTGTATTTGGAATTGTCCAATGTGGCGGTGTTTTGGAGATGTGTGTGTATTTTGAGCGCGGCGGTGTGCACCGCCAATGGAATACCGCGGTTGAAAGACCGCTGCGTGGATTCGTGGGTCGTGGTAAAATGGGCGTGTTTCTGTTGGCGTGACGGTGGAGGTTTTGTTTTCGCCAGTTTATCACTGACCTTTGGTGTGGCGGTCTTGTGTGGGTGTCTGAATTTCGGCGGATTCCGAGATGTGGGTCATAATAGCTGTGGCGGAATTCCGCGGCCGCGGCGGTGCTTTGGCGGTATTCTGTACGGCGGTAAGCGCCTTTTACCGCCAATGTTGTAATGAGGGCCCAAGTGACCATGCCAGTTCGGGTAGCAGAGTAATGTGCGCCCCCAAATACCTGAAGCTGTTGCGTTGGATAGAGATGGCACTCTGCAAGTCATAACAATTTCTTGTGGGGCATAGCGGAACTAATAGTGATTTACTGGGGTTAATTATCAAACCCGAAGCCTCAGCAAACAGCCCCAGCAGCTGCATCACCCTAGGTCCACTGCTGGCTGGATTGGCCAGAGACAAGAGTACATCATCCGCGTCCAACACGATGCGATCTTCTCTCCCGGTGGGCCAAGACCAACCGTCTATCAAGGGATCCTCCCTTATGAGATTCGCAAGCAACTCCATTGCCAATGCAAATAGGAGCAGGGACATGGGACACCCCTGGCGGGTTTCCCGGCAGATAGGAATCTGGTCCGACACTGCCCCGTTTTCCTGCACCTGCGCCGTTGGATTAGAATAGAGGAGTCTCACTAGTCCTCAGAATCGAGGGCCAAATCCACCCGTCTGTTCGGCCTCTTCAAACATAGCGAGTAGGTGGGGAGCTAGGATATCGCAAAACTTACTGTAAAGCTCCGTCGGGTAGCCATCGGGCCCCGGGGTTTTGCCCGCAGCCAGCGCCAATATGGCGGTCCCAACTTTCTCGAGTCCAATGGGTTCATCTATGTCTTGTCTTTCCACCGCTGAGATCTTTGGAAATGACACCTCCCCCAACAAGGGGGTCTCACTCTCCTATTGGGGCCTAGGCCACTCTTCATAGAGTCTCATGTAGTAGGCAGCGAAACTTTGTGCTATTTCGTATGGCGTCCAGGAGATGGTTTCCTGATATGTCGATGACTTCTGGAACAACTCTGTTCAGGCCAATGCAGGAGCTTGCCATTCTTGTCCCCGACCCATGCACGCGGGCTGGCGAGGCACACCACATGTGCTTCGCTGTTTCGAGAGTAGTGTGTCTAGTCTCCTCCCTAACTAAGGTTAGCAGTCTCGTAATGGATACGTGTGTGGAGACGGTGAGTTGGCTCTCCAGTCTCAATGCCCTGGCCTTGAGCCCCAACACCCTTTGGTTACGCGCGCGCTCCTGCACACGAAGGAGATGTCTGGCATGCCCCCTGAGAGTGGCCTTGCAAGCAGCCCAGATTGTACCAGGGGACGGTACGGACCACAGATTATAAGTGAAGTATTCAGTAAACTGGTCCCCCCAGGGCCTGAGAGCAAGCACCAGGCATTAAGTCGCCATACCGGACGCTGGGCAGCGTCTATATCCTCTAGCCGAACAAGGAGTGGCGTGTGGTCTGAGACCCTGTGGGAGAGTATCTCAACCCCCGTGACTCTAGGTACATAGAGGGCTGGCATGAAAAAGAGATCTATTCTGGCGTGAATGTGGTGCGCCGCCTATGTGTCGGTGTATTGTCGCATTTGGGGATGCCATATCCGCCACACATCACATCACAGAGGCCGAGGCCCTTTGCCCATCGGCTCAGTCCAGTTGCCCGGGTAGCCCAGCTCAGAGACAAGGGCCCGGTAATGTCCATCTCTGGGTTCATAACTGAGTTAAAGTCCCCCCCTAGTATGGTTAGACCTGGGGGAAGGCCAGCCACTACATCCCAGAGGGCCACTAGAAAGCGCTCAAGCGCTCCTGGAGGAGCATAGGTGATCAGTTGACTGGGTGCCCCCTGAGCAGCCCGGATATTGCTACATAACGTCCTTGTGGTTCCAACTGGAAAGCGGCTACCACCATGGGTACTGAATGATGCAACAGGACAGCCACACCCCTAGAGTCCCTGGAGAATCATGCATGATAGATCCTGTCATACCCTCCTCGCATAAACATAGGGCACCGGGCACCAAGTAAGTGGGTCTCCTGGAGTAAGACTATGGATGGAGCAAAGTGGCGGAGGGTACTAAAAACCGCTGATCGCTTAATTTTATCTAGGAGCCCACTGACGTTCCAGGAGAGCACCTGTGTAGACGGCTCTGGCATGTGTGAGGAATCGGTAATGTTGCGTGCAGTGTGTCTGTCTGAGAGCCCCGATGTGACCAACTAATAGAAAATAAGGTAACATAACTCCTACTCAACCACAAAAAAACATTTTTAAACATTTCCACCCGTCGCCCCAACTGCCCCCACCCCATACTTCCAGCCCAGAAGCCTCTGTCACCCAAAACTTCAAGAACAGATTGTCTATAGTAGGTGTGGAGTGGTGGATCCCTCAATATAGTCAGAGTTCTGCAATGCAGCCATCCGCCGCCCCACGCCCAGTGCTGGGGAGGAAGCTCTCTTCCGTGCCCTCTCCAAGCGCGTGGGGTCCGCGCAAATCGCTCTCAGGAGAGCGAGGGAGACTGGCTAAGGCGATCCTCCTCCACAGTCGATGCGAGCCTCTTTTCCCCCGGGCCATCTGGCATGTTCCTGCCTCCCGGGGGACTCAGGCTTGATCGTCCATCCTCCGCTGACACGCCGTGCGGGCCACTCCTTTTCCTCTGGCGGGACTGGGTGCGCCTGCGCCCTCCTCTTGATCCCGGGGAGCCGATGGGGCCGGAACCCGGAGAGCCACCCCCAGACCGGGAGGGGCCTCTCTGGGCTGCCCAATGCTCCTCGGTCAGCCAGTTCCACGCCGCCTGCGGCGAGTCAAAAAAGAAGGATTTCCCGTCCATGAGGACCTTGAGGCACGTGGGAAATAGGACCATATAGGTCAGGGACATTGCCCAAAGCTTTTGCTTGACTCCTTCGTAGGAGCGGCGCCTGGCCTGCACCTCTCGGGTGTAGTCTGGGAAAATTAGGATCTTGTGGTTGTCCCAGCGGAGGTCCGGGCGAGCTCTTGCTTCCCTAAGAATAACGTCCCGGTCTTTGAAATCGAGAAATCTTGCAATCATCGGCCACCTGGGACCGCCCAGCGGGGCGAGGCACCAGGGCCCTATGGGCACGTTCACTGGCAAACCAAGGGGAGAGCCGTTGCTGAGGGATCTATGATCTGATCCAGCGCTCCAGGAATTCGATCGCTTGGCTCCCTTCCGCTTCCTCCGGAAAACCAACAAAGCAAAGGTTATTATGCCTGGAGCAATTCTCGGCGTCCTCTGCCCTATGATAGAGCTCACCCATGCTGGTCTGCAGCTGGGCAACTTTGCCTTTGAGGTCTGCAATCTCATCCTCCGCCTGGGAGACCCGGTCCTCAACCTCTTAGATACAACTCACCGCTGTCCGCAGATCTTGTCACAGCAGACCCACATCCTCTTTCACTTCACCCACCTTAGTCTCAACTGCCAGCTGTGAGGACTGAATGGCCTGAAGGATCGCTTTCACAGCGGTGGGCTCTTCAAAACCCAGATCACCTTTCGCCCTCCTGGGCAAATGCACTCCGCTCGCCACATGCCTACGTCGCACCTCCAACTCGGGACCCGCCGCCGTCAGCAGAACTCTTTCTCCGTCGTCTTCTGTCCCCCACTCATCTCCTTGGGGTCGGCCGCCCGTCCACAGGCAGCACCGCACTTCAGGGTCCAGCACGTGGAGGCACCCAGTCTCCGCACCTCAGACCCCTTCCGACCTACCATGATCCTTCTATGTCGTCAGGATAGGCAGGGGGGTCAACTACCCCCCCCAAAGTCCACTGCACCCCCTCTGTGGACACACTGAGCTGTTCTTCTGCTGCATGGCCCGGGCGCGCTGCGGTCCCAGCCAGGGCCAGGCAGAGTGACCCCAGCACTAATGCCGGTGGGCCACACACCTCGGCGCCCCCAACTATCCGGTCTCCCTGCCGTCAGTCCGGATCCACCTTTGCTCCTATTGGCCCCACTGGGCTCCGGCTCCTCCCACCGCAGAAATCAGGCCGCACCACTCAGTGCTGGTCCCGCAGCAAATCCGGCGCGGGGGCTCCCCAGGCCTCTCCCGCCACCACCGAGGGCCGGCCCCGCACCCCCGGCCGCAGTGCGGGCTCCAGGCCGCAGCTCACGGGGGTAGGGTACCTCCAGTCTTCTTCGCCGCGATTGCGCGGCAGGAGTAAGGTGGCTCTTTGATCCTGGAGCGCGGCCGCAGGCCCAGCACACGGCTCCGTGGGGTCATCCTGGTCACCACCAACGGCCAGCCCACACGTCTTGCACGAGGGGCAGGCCTCCAGCGTCGGCTCAACGCGACAGGGTTCTCTCGCCGGGCTCCGGCGTGAACGTGCCGCTAGCCCGGGCCCCGTACCACCTCAACTGACTCCCCGGCAGGCGACGGGCCGAGCGACGAAAGTTTGGGCGAGGGGTCGCAGGACTTAATGTGGCGGATGACGGAGGGGTCCGGAGCACTCTTAGAGTGCGACCACCATCTTGACGCCCAAAGCCATGTCCCCTCAAAAGAAGCTATTACAATGACTTCTGCCTTCTCCCTGGAAATAATGTGTTAGGAATCTGGGTATCAGGAGAAAAAACAGAAAGGAAAAGAGGAGGCCATAGAGATATTAATGCATCCACTTCCTAAGCTTCCTTCTTGGGAAATTGGGATAGAAAACAAGATATTAGCACATTCTTGTCATTTGCACACAGGTCCACTCATGGGTTCTACATCTGACTTATATCTGTGTGAACATCAAAGGAGTTGTGAAATAGTGGAAGGATATACGTCTGCCAATCAAAACGATGGGAAGGAGGCTTTGCTCTAGGGGAGGGACAAACACAAAAAGAGAAAAGGAAGCCATTGAATAACAAGAAAAGAAATGAGAGTGACAGTAAATCCAAGCAATAATAAGCAGTGGGCAGGCTCTTAGTATCCTCTATGTTTCGGTATGTGTAGGAAGTTGGCCCTGTATTTACTATCTCAAAGTGAGAGATAGTGTGCACAGAGTCCAAGGGTTCCCCTTAGAGGTTGATAGTGGCAAAATTAGATAATGCTAATGCTCTATTTTGTGGATGTGTGGTCGAGCAGTAGGCTTATCAGAGGGTAGTGTTAAGCATTTGTTGTACACACACAGGCAATGAATGAAGAACACAAACTCAAAGACTTAACTCCAGGCCAATAGTTTTTATATAGAAAAATATATTTTCTTAATTTATTTTAGAACCACAAGATTCAAGATTTGAAGTAAATACATAAAATGCAAGGTACTCCACACAGGTAAGTAAGGAACTTTGAATTAGAGCAGGAACATACACAGTTTTAGTTAAAATGGCAATAATCTATTTTAAAAGTGGACACACTGCAAATATCAACATTCCTGGCGGAGGTAAGTAATGGTTAGTTTTTCAGGTAAGTAAGGTACTTACAAGTTCAAGTTCCTGGGCATAGGCAGCCCACCGTTGGGGGTGCAAGGCAACCCCAAAGTTACCACACCAGCAACACAGGGCCGGTCAGGTGCAGAGGTCAAAGGAGGGCCCAAAACACATTGCCGCCTATGAAAAACAGGGGTACTCCGGTTCCAGTCTGCCTAAAGGTAAGTACCTGCGTCTTCGGAGGGCAGACCAGGGGGGTTTTGTAGAGCACTGGGGGGGACACAAGTAGGCACACAAAACACACCTTCAGCGGCACAGGGACAGCCGGGTGCAGTGTGCAAAGCAGGCGTTGGGTTTTGTATAGGAATCAATGGAGGGACCCGGAGGTCACTCTAGCGGTGCAGGCAGGGCACAGGGGGGCTTCTCTGGCCAGCCACCAACTGGGCTAGGCAGAGGGTCGCCTGATGGTCACTCCTGCAGTGAAGTTCGGTTCCTTCTGGTCCTGGGGGCTGCGGGTGCAGTGCTTGGTCCAGGCGTCGGGTTCCTTGTTACAGGCAGTCACGGTCAGGGGGAGCCTCTGGATTCTCTCTGCATGCGTCGCTGTGGGGGTGCAGGGAGGTTGTCTTCGGTTACTTACGAGGTTGCAGTCCCCTGGGAGTCGTCCCTGTAGTGTTGGTTCTCTGGAGCTCGAGCCGGGGGCGTCGGGTGCAGAGGGTGAAGTCTCACGCTTCCGGAAGAGTGAGTTCTTTAAAAGTTGCTTATTTGTTGCAAAGATGTTGCTGTGGGTGAACAGTGCTGCTGTTCTTGGGAGTTTCTTGTTCCTTCGGGTTTCAGGCACTCCTCTGAGGCTTCAGAGGTCGCTGGTCCCTGTTGGATGCGTCGCTGTGCAGTTTTCTTTGAGTCAGGAGACAGGTCGGTAGGGCTGGGGCCAAAGCAGTTGTCGTCTCCATCATCTCTGCAGGGCTTTCAGGTCGGCAGTCCTGCTTCTTGTTTCAGGTTACAGGAATCTGATTTCTTGGGTTCTGGGGTGCCCCTAAATACTGAATTTAGGGGTGTGTTTAGGTCAGGAAGGCAGTAGCCAATGGGCACTGTCCTGGAGGGTGGCTACACCCTCTTTGTGCCTCCCCCTTGAGGGGAAGGGGACACATCCCTAATCCTATTGGGGGAATCCTCCAATCTCAAGATGGAGGATTTCTAAAGGCAGGGGTCACCTCAGCTCAGGACACCTTAGGGGCTGTCCTGACTGGTGGGTGACTCCTCCTTGGTTTTCTCATTATCTCCTCCAGTCTTGCCACCAAAAGTGGGGGCAGTTGCCGGAGGGGCGGGCATCTCCACTGGGGTGCTGTAACAAAAGGCATGAGCCTTTGAGGCTCCGGTAGGGGGAGGTGAGAAGCACCTCCACCCAGTACAGGCTTTGTTCCTGGCCACAGAGTGACAAAGGCACTCTCCCCATGTGGCCAGCAACTCGTCTGGTGGTGGCAGGCTGGCAGAAACTGGTCAGCTTAGCACTGGAAGTCAGACTGGTATTCAGGGGACATCTCTAAGATGCCCTCTGGGTGTATTTTACAATAAATTCCACACTAGCATCAGTGTGCATTTATTGTGCTGAGAAGTTGGATAGCAAACTTCCCAGATTTCAGTCTAGCCATTATGGAACTATGTTTGACAAACTCCCAGACCATATACTCTTTATGGCTACCCTGCCCTTTCAATGTCTAAGGGTTTGCTTAGACACTGTAGGGACATAGTGCTCATGCACATATGCCCTCACCTGTGGTATAGTGCACCCTGCCTTAGGGCTGTAAGGCCTGCTAGAGATGTGACTTACCTATGCCACAGGCAGTGTGAGGTTGGCATGGCACTCTGAGGGGAGTGCCATGTCGACTTGGTCATTTTCTCCCCACCAGCACACACAAGCTGTGAGGCAGTGTGCATGTGCTGAGTGAGGGGTCCCCAGGGTGGCATACGACATGCGGCTACCCTTAGAGACCTTCCCTGGCATCAGGGCCCTTGGTACCAGGGGTACCATTTACAAGGGACTTATCTGAGTGCCAGGGCTGTGCCAATTGTGGAAACAAAGGTACAGTTTAGGGAAAGAACACTGGTGCTGGGGCTTGGTTAGCAGGGTCCCAGCACACTTTCAATCATAACTGGCATCAACAAAAGGCAAAAAGTCAGGGGGTAACCATGCCAAGGAGGCATTTCCTTACAGGATGTCCACATGAGGCTTTTGCCTACAGACAGCTAAGAGGTGATGCTGCAGCTTGCATTATGCACCTGCACCCTCCAGTCCTGGGAACCCCCCACATGAGGGCACAAACATCTGGAGCGCACATTGCTATCCACAAGGCAGCATTGATTGTCTTACTGGGTATGCCTGACTGCCCATGCCATTCCTAATCCTTCAGCCCTCCTTTCTCGGGCTAATGGTGTGAGACCCAAATATTACAGCTCTAGGCAAATGGGAGTGAGACCCAATAGCAATATTTTCAAACTCCTAATTGGTTGAGGTCATTGTGCTCCAGCTCCAGTGAGTTTGCTTTTTCAGGTAATTTGGTGAAACTCTGTTATTTAAATCCAGAACACACCCCTTCTGGTTCTACCAGGCGATATCGCGAGGCTCATTAAACACTGCCCTTCAGCCTCTCCTCTCTTGCTCTGCTCGATTAACATAGGCATACACTCCAAACCCTCACTACCTGGCATAAAACAAACCCCTACACATTCCTAGGCCTTAATATATGCACGAACCACACACAAAACTAACACTCAAAGACAAAAAAGAAGCCATTAACAATCCTTGAGTTCTGTTAAACACAGAACCGAATTCTCTCAATTACAAGGCCACCCTAGTCACCTTCTTCACAAAAAAGTATAAAATATGAGAACAACAACAGCCCTCACCTGTACTGCCAGCCCACTTCAGCCACACACCTCAACATACCACGAGCCCAGCAGCATCTTCACAATGTTCAACACCAGAAAGATTTTACTCCTAAAAGTAAGCTATGCATTAGAATTAGGAGACCCTTTTCCTTGTCACAATAAGTGAAGCCTGCACAAATACGCCACAATTCTTATTGACAGACCTTCTTCAACAAGTCAGTACAAGCAGAAAGTAAACTAAAGAAATTAAAACTCCGTGAGCTGGCCCATACGCAAGAAAGTCTATTTTGACCACCTTCCATCGCAGGACTCACTTGAAAGAGTACAATTTTGGAAAAGGTATTACTCACTGCCCAACTCGTCATACATTTCATAAAGTCTAGTCACCACAGTGTATCCACCAAAGCTGATCCGCCCAGTCCTTCCACGCTTGCACTGGTCCCTGAAAAATCACAGGATACTGGGGGCACTAAGAAGGGAGTAAAGAGCATCGCCTTAACTCTTCGGTGAGGTGAAACCATCACCTTCCTGGGCCCAGACTCCAGGGCGATTTGTCAGAGCCAGTGGTCAAGTCAAAAGTATTGACATACTTTGCTGGGTCCAACTTATCCACAAGCTTGTCAGCTTGAGGAAAATGGTAAGCATCTGTTTAGTTGACCGTTTTGAGGCAGAGACAGTTGTGGCAAACAATCTGGTCCTACAACCCCAGCATCAGGTCATAGATCATGAGAGCACTACACATCTCTAAGGCCCAGCATACTGACTGCCTTTCCTTGATCAATGTCTGATGTCATGTAAGTTTTCTTCTTCACTGAAAGGATGTCCTCTGTATCGATATCGTTCACACAGAATGCAATTAACCATGAGGTTAGTGGAAACAGGTGGTAAATTGGCCCAATACTAGATTACACTTTTCCTGTTGGACATATGTCGGATTAGATGTAAGATTAACTTTTTCTACCAAGCTATTCTTCTCTGCACCTTGTAGCAGGTGAGGGATGGGTTACTGCCCCTCTCGACCTATTCATTGGCCAAGAGGTACTGTCACTGCTCCCACATGGAGGTAGGATTTTAACTATTTGACATGGTAAACCCTTTGAGGTTCCCGGGTGGCATCCGTGTGTATTTTAATGGATTTCACTTTTTTTCCTCCACAGATTGAAAGCGAATCAATTTGGAAATATGAATACATGGCCATCTTGGTAACTGGTAAGGGTAGCCTTCTTGACAAACTATTTCTTCATTATCTCTTGATTAGTAAGAATATTGTGTTTTACAATGTACATCAATTAGGCCAGTGCATAGCCGAACATATTGAGTAAGGACATCAGATTTTTCTCTCATGCTTCTTTCAACAGAGTCAGTGCCCACAGATTTGGCACGTACAGGGACCGATTTCTGCTCCTTTCTGGTTGCCTTTGAATTGGTGAATAAGAGACAAGCCTCTCTACAACACATCAGTTTATGAGTGGTAGTAATTATGTAGAAAGTAAATAAGAGTTTACATTCATCTCACTTAGCCTGCATGTTGGTAGACATGAAGATACTTCCTCTGTGGGATATCATAGTCATGGGAAAATCCAACTCAGGATAAAATCCAGAAGAGAGGTCTAAGCAACACAGGAGCAGTAGTGCTTCTCTGGGACACAACCTCTGGAGACCTGATGGCATGCTCCTTCAGAACAAGTGTACATTTGTTGTTTGGTGTTGTTGTAGAATTCATGGTGGCAACCTTGTGTAGCCCCAAACTCTCAAATGAGACCTCAACCACTAGCAATAATACAAGTGGTACCCTGGTCTGACCGCTAGCTTAGAACTGTAAAGGCATGTTGTGCAGGTCCTGCAAAACCTCTAAATGTTCGGTACCTGGCAGGCCAATGGCACAAGAGGTTAGCATTCCCTTGGTCTTTTTCAGGCCCATGTATTCAAATAAGGGTACTTCTAGGACCAGCTTTATCAAGAAGCTTGTGTGTGCCTAAGGAACCACAAGCATCTTGATAGTCACAGGCTTGAAGCACTCAGATGCTTCACCTTGAACCTGAGTCACTTCCTGGTTTGGAGACCCAATGGAATGGTGCACCGTGAAAGGATTTTCCATAAATCATTCCTAGGAAGCCCACCAATAAGAGACAACTCGTGTAACTCTGAGAGGAACTCAGACCCCAGTGCTTGATCAACTACAGTATGCTCGATCTCCTCTTATTTGACACAGTCAATATTTGACGCAGTCAATATTGGGCTCCTCAGTGGGGTACTACTGTAGTCTCCATTGGCATGATGCTTTCACAGTTGAGATAACTTCTCTTCAGGTATCACTTTTTCAGTGTGTAGGAAGCTGGCTCTCTATATGGTTCACTAAAACGAAGTACACCATACAGAGAGTCCAGTGGATCCCCAATTGGTTGACAGAGGCAAAAGTAGATATTACTAAGGCTCTATTTTGTGGTAGTGTAGGTGAGCAGTTAGGCATATCAGAGGCAGTGCGAAGCATTTGTTGTACTCACAGAGGATAATACATGACACACAGGCTCAAAGAATAAATCCAAGACCAATTTAGAAAAATAACACTTCTTTTTATATATATTTTGAAGAACTTCATTATAAGGTAAGTACAATTTTAAGCATAAATCACTTTCACTTGCAAAAATCGATGCTGTGCAATTTCAGAGATCGTCAATGTTAACCTGTGGAAAGAAAACACATTCAGCAAACAAGCACTTTACGACGACTCACAGGACCAATCCAGTAGACTTAAGGGGAGTACTGGGCAAGGGTCAGGACCACATAAACAGGTCACTCCGGGCAGCACTGGGGCAGCCCGGTGCAGAGGTGTAGTACAGGGTTGGTGCCCAATGTATTTCAATAGCGATTGGTGTCTGTGGACTTACGCTGCAGGCTCTGGCTGAGGAGCCAGTCAGGGACAACCAACAGGGAGGTCGTGAACATGGGGTGCTTGGGGACATAGGTGCACCTTTGGTCCTCTTCACCAGGGCTGAGGAGCGACGGATGGAGGGGTGTTCTTTGGCATCAGCTTTCCTTGTACAGAAGCATTTGCGGTTGGGGGGGTCCTGTGGTTTGAGGCTGCAGGTGTGGTTGGGGAGTCCAGGAGAGATGAAACCACAGCGGACTCGAGTTCAGGAGAGCTGGGGGAAGTTGTTGACACCAGGGTTCCACTTTAACTTGAGCTGGTGGCGACAAGTGCATTGATTGCTTTAGGTGTTGGGTTTTCTCACCACAAAGGCTGTGGGAGAGGCGGCCTGTGTGCAGAGGCAGCAGGTGACTTCGGGGAGTCCAGAGGGGTGAAACCACAGTGGACTTGGACTCTGGGGAGCTGGGAAACCTTGATGGCATTGGAGCTCCACTCCCACTCGGTCAGTGACGGTGGGTGCAATGGTGACTTCAGGTGTCAGGCCTTTGAGGTTTCAGAGTCTGCAGAGTCCTGTCTTTAGAGTTTGTTGAGGAGCAGGTCTGCTGCTCATGGGAGTCTTTGTCAAAGCAGGTAGTCCTCCTGGGTCTCTGGAGGCTCAGCTGCAGGACGAGCTGTTTTTGGTGCAGAATCCATCAAGGTTTGCAGACAGGCTAGTGGGGATAGTACCAGGTCAGCTGCTTCTTTTCTCCTCTTCTGTGAGTGCGACTCTTCTTTGTCCTTGGTCTTCCTAGGACATCAGGATCTAAGTTCTTGGGTTCAGGAGTGCCACCTAAATACTCAATTTAGGGGCGTTACAGGGAGTGCCAGGTAGCAGCCAATGGGTTGCTCACCTTTAGGGTGACTACACCCTCTTTATGACCACTACCATTGGGAAGTGGGCATAAAGGTGACCCTAGTGGTCTAATTCCACCCACAACAAGATGGAGAAATTAAAAAAGCAGTGTCCACTCAAGTTCGTTCACCTTAGGGGTGGAACCAGCATGAAGTGGGCACACCTCCTAATCTGACTACCCACCTCCACTTCTGGGAATGCGGACGCCGGGCAGGTCACCGGCCATGGACCATGTCGAAATCTACGACGACAGTCCTCTGGTTTGCATTTTTCCCAAGGAGCCCTGTCTTTAATATAGGAGGGTACTCACCAATTTAGGTTTTCAGTTGTGTAGCTTCCTAAGTAAATTATTCTGTTCTTTTCCTACAAATTCTAAACTCACTAGGGTATTCAGTGTAGCTTAGGAGACGTTTATTTTTGGTCATGATGAAATGCCACCTGAACCATAGGGACATCTTATGCGTGAAAAATGTTGACCTTTATTAGGGGCTGAAGGAAGATTTTTTATTCGACTCTCTGTGTGTTGGTAGAACGGAGAAACATTATTTCCATTCCACTCCCTATTGTTTTTAACCTTGACCGAGATCCTTCACATTTAATAAACATACTGTTTTGAGGCTCTCAAGTCAATTTTAGCTTCTTTTTCTCCAGCTCCTTTCTGTCTGTAGGTTTAAATTTACTCCTACTTCTAACTACGGCACCCATTTTAAATTAAGATCTCCGGCAAAGGGCCCCCTTGCGGGCCTGTCAGACATTGCAGCTCCAGTCCGACGAGGAGCAAGCCCTATGATGAAGCATGACATCCAGTGAATGTGTGAGTGCTTTAGCTTCTATTTTTCGAAGTGCCGTGAGGATCCGTGGTCTTTTTAGTGGAACAGTATACCTTTTTGATTTGTACTATATGTAGGGAGGCCATACACTGGACCACTTTAATCTCCCTGCCCCTCTCATGGTTTGATATAATTTTCCACCTGTCTTGCTGCCAAAGGGTAGGTCAGGTCAGGGGGGTTGGTCATCTCTACCATTTGGAAAGACCTGGGTCGCATTAAAAAGGCGGCTAGGCCTTTGAAGCTTCCCACCCTGGAATGTTCATCCTGCCAGGAGGAGGTGTCAACACCCCTGCTCACTGCAGGCTTTTGTCTCAGGACCCTGAGAGCACTGGCTCTCACCTTAGGGTGTCAGAAATCTGGCTAAGGTGGCTGAACTGGTCAGGACCAGGCAGTTAACGCACCTCTGGGTGCATGTGTCGGTAAATCCAACAATGCCATCAGTGTGGGTTCACCAATACAAGATGTTTGATACCAAACATCCCTATCTTCAGTGAAGCCATTATGTAGCCAGGAAACTCGTAGTGACCAGTATCCAGCATATGTATTTAAAATTACTTCCCTGGTCACTTACTAAGTCTGAGAATCGGCAAAGACATATCTGCTCATACAGATATGCTCTCATATGTAATATAATTCACACTGCCTTAGGGCTGTAAGGCCTGCCAGAGGGGTGATTTACTTATATTGCATGCAGTGTAACGGGACAGGGCACACAGGCTGTGTGCCATGTTGTGTTTTCACTTTGTTCTGCACCAAGACATGCAGCCTGCAATGGCAGCCTGTCATGTGTTGGTGAGGGGTCCCATAGGGTGGCACAATTCATGCTGCATCCCTTAGGGACTCTCTTTAGTACCCCAGTCCATAGGTACCGGGGTACCATTTACTAGGGACTAACAGAGGGTGCTAAAGGTTTTGCCAATTGGGGAAACAACTGTGCAGTTTTGGGGAAAGAGATCTGGCACTGGGGACCTGTTTATCAGGAACCCAGGGCACTTTGAGCTGAAATGATGATACCAGGCAAAATGTGGGGAGTTACAATGCCAAAATGGATGCTTTCCTACACACTTGTAATGAGGGCTGTATCCATCATTCCCAATTTGAGCTCATTGCCCAAAATACAGTTACCAATGTTGCTTGGATTGCCATCAATACTCTCTTGTCCCTCTACTGGACTGTACATGCACCATGGTGTAGATGAATACCTCATAGATAGGCTCACTGGATACAACCCTTCTATCTAGAATAAGCTTGCCGGGGTCTGTTATCATCTCCTAGACCATAGTCTTGCTGTCTCCACTATCTCAGGATGCAGTGACCTACTGTTCACCTTGGCGGTTAGTTTAAAGCATGGCTCTTTCTTGAGAGGTGCCTGATTTTATAATCTTAGGGCCAGCATCAAGCACATGGAGATACACCATGAACACCTCTTCTGGGTCACTGTTGTGATGAGTACTCCTCTGAATTATTGAGCCAGTAAAAGTGTGCCCACTAGAATAAAATTCATAGCCTTCCGCCCTTCAACTGATCCACCCAGTTTCCTTTTTGGTGCATGCAGCCAAGTCTCTAAATGGACCCCACCACTCTTACCTTGAGTCTTAATTTTTTTCTGATGTCGCAGTTGTGTCTGCCCAAGCCTCCTGATCACAGCATCCTTCATACATTCATACCCCAGGAGTTCACTCCCATTAAACTGCAGTATGGCTTTGTTCCCACTGAGTCGAAGATGGTCCAGCAGAACCTAGGGCCAGATGTAGCAAAGGGTTTTACCCATTCTGTGTCTATGGGAAAATGTGTTCGTACATATGGCCCCTAATTCGGTGCGGTACACACAACCCAAACGATTCCAGCCATGCCAGCACACCACACCAGTGTTACAGGTGGGTACACTAAAGCTTTAGGATGGTAAATGAACTGACTACTACTGGTTGTGGGAGCTACCGATGGTGTACGTAATATCTTAGCGGCCTGTAGCTCTAACATATTTATCTTGAGGAGATCTGTAAGCTTATTGTCTGCAAGCATCCTGCCACTCTCCTTCTGCGTCGATGAATCCTTTCTTCATTGTCCAGTTGCCTTATTTTATTATTTTCTTCTTTCTACCAGGTCTTATTTATTTTCTTCCCTTTGCTTTCCTTTATTTTCTTTATTTTCTTTTCGAATTCTGCAGTTCTTTTTCTTTCACCCCTTCCTTCGGCTTGCCTTTCCAAAAACCTACTTCCTGATCTTTCATTATTTTCTCCTTCTGTTAGTTTTTCATCGATTTTTTCACTTCAACTTCCCTCCGTGCATGCTTCCTCCCTCCAATCCCTATTTCTTTTCTCGCGATCCTTTTTCTTTTTCAACACCTTTCTTTCATGTTACCCACTGGACTTATTAGATTGTTCTCAGGCTTAAAGCAATCATTATTCATACTACTTCCTTCCTTTTTCCCCTCTCTTTGTCCCCCTCCTCCCTTTCTTCCTATTTTCGCGCCTTCCTTCTTCGCATTTGCTTCTCATCGTTATTTGTCTGCGTTTCTCCCCGCCCATTTGCTCCCTTTTGTTCTTCCTACGTGTTTTTCTTCCCCTTACTTTTCTCTTCTTCCTCTCTCCGTTTTTCTTTCTCCCACTTACTTCACGTTTATCTCTTCATATCCTCCTCTGCTTTTCTCTCTCTTTCTATTTTTTGTTTTCAGTGTCTCCGTTCCTATATCCTGACTTTCTGACCCCTCTAAGCCGCTCTCTCTCCACAATGCCTTCTAAATCTTGCTCTGAAAACACCCTCACTAACCTCATGAGTCACTGCTAATCCCTTGAAACTCAGTTTATTGTTACTTACCACAAAACCTATGTTCTGCGCTAACTAATCCTGGATGCCAAAAATAGTCACCATTTCAGGAAAGCGCCCAGCTCGTGGATGCAAATGTGTCACGCGGCTGGTGACACAGTGCGCCTTGCAGCGGAATTCTCTGTGGGATGTTAGGTATATGGCGCTGCATAGGCTGCTGCCATAGCCTCTTGGCTCAGCTTGGTGTCTCAGAAAGATGACAGGCTTTCATGTGGGACCCGTGGGTGTCTTACGACATTTCTCCATACATAAAAATGCATGTCTGTATGTAGCTACGTATGTATGTCGTTTCCCCTGGGGCATGTTTAGACCCTGGCAAAAGCCTCAAAGGCTAAAATGGTAATTGCGCCCTTGTTTAATTTACTGCTAAACAAAAAAAGTGCTAAAATCGTTTGACCATTTTTCAGTGTTGTATCTATCAGTGGTGCAGAAGGTCCATAGGCACCATAGTCCGGGCTGTGAGAAGCTCTCTGTAGCACAATTATGAATAATTTTGACTATTCAATTTGATACTACGAATCTCACACTTTATGCTTGCATTAGGGCCCATGGCCCATATTCTACCCCAATGCTCCTCTATTTCAGGTTCTACAACTTGGCGCCCTGGAGTTTCAGCACCAGATTTAGGCCCTCATTATGAACTTGGCAGTCGAGACCACCATGCCAGTGGAAATTTCCGCTACCGGCATGGCGGTCTCAACCGCCACTTAATGAAGACGGTGGGGACCGCCTCAGACGGCCTTCCACCACCGCCAGGCTACCGCTGACTGGCACCCTGATGATGGCAGAATTCTTCATCCGACAAGGCAGCGCTGCAGATGAAGAACCCTTGTTCTGGCAGCCATTCCCTGGCGGGTTCACCCTAGCAGAAGGGGTGCTCCGGGGCCCCTCTGGGGGCCCCTGCACTGCATATGCACTAGGCATGGGCAGTGCAGGGGCCCCGTGCAGTGCCTCTTCGCGCAGTTCACTGCCCGATTTACGGGCAGTGATCTATGCGACGGGTGCTGCTGCACCCTCTGCACAGTGGCATTGACGACGGCTCCATGTGGAGCAGTCGGCAATGTCCCGGCCCAGCATTACGCTGGGCCAGGTGGCAGAAACACTGTTTCCGCCCGCCGGTTCAGCAGATTGTTCACAAATCGGCTGGTGGGGTCTCAAGGGGACTGGCGGTCTGTGATAAGACTGCCAGCATGAACACAGAGGGGATTCGTGCCATGTTCATAATGACCCCCTTAGTGTTAAATCTATCAATCAGAAAACTTGTAAAGCGTGCTGCTACTCATAGAGTGTCCCGTCGCTAACAGACTAGAAGCTGATCTGAACAACTGGTAGGCAGTTTGAAACAGCCATGTTTTAAGATTACGTTTGAAAGTGTGTTCGTCCTTCATAGAACGTAAGTCCAAGGGGAGGGCATTTCATACCCTGGCAGTGAGAAGGGAGAAGGAGGTGCCACCCATTCTTTCCTTTCTAAATGGGGGACCACTAGCAGCAGAGTGCCCAAGTAGCGGAGGGATCTCACAGGGTGATATGGAGCAAGCCTATTGGCTAAGTACACAGGGTTGACACGACAGCAGGCCCTGTGGGCCAATGTAAGACATTTGAATATGATCCTCTCTTTAATAGGCAGCCAATGAAATTCCTTAAGATGCTGGTGGATATATGCCCATCTGAGGACTTTTAGTAGTAGCTGAGGGGACGCGTTTTATACCAGCTGAAGTTTCTGTAGCTGGTAGGCCGGGAGACCCAAATAGAGAGAAGTGGCATAATGGAGGCAGGATAAAATAACCGCATTCTTGGCCTGTTCTGGGAGTAAATGTGAAAATCTCTTAGTAGACTTAAGAAGTTCAAAGCAGGAGCCAACCACTGTTACAACCTGCGGGTCAAACGAAAGAAGGTTGTCAAATTTAACCCCCAGGTTGCGAACAGATTTAGAGAATTATGAACAGGACAACAGTCTCCATCCCAAAATGTGGGGGTGGGGGGAGGTCGTGGAGAGCCAAATTACATGATCTCTGTGTTGCTGGTGTTGCAGTGGAGATTACTGTGTCGCATCCATTTTGAAAGCAGCCGTTAAGCAGGAATTCAGCTTGTTTAAGGCATTGGTTGCATTCTTATCCAGTGTTAGAAGGATCTGCGTATCATCAGCATAAGACAATCTGGATGCCACAGGACTCCACCAATGACACTAAGGGGGTCAGATAAACATTAAAAGCATCAGGCTCAGGATACAGCCATGAGGAGCTCCAAAATTTAGAAGTTTGGAGTTTAAAGCAAATGGTGAAATCCAATCCGGTTGACTTGTGTCCATCAAGAAAGAGAGGATTCAGGGCAGGGCCGTTCCCCCGATGCCTATATTTTCCAAATGTTTGAGGAGAACGTTGTGTTTTACTGTATCAAAGGCTGCAGATAAATCCAACAATATGAACACAACCTGTTTCCCTTGGTCCACCCCCAGCTTAATGGAATCAGTGACTTCAACAAAGGTGGCTTCTGTGGTAAAATGAGGGTGGAAGCCAGACTGGGACAGGGCTGGCCCAGTTGTAAAAAGTTAGACAGTTGGCTATTAATAATTCTCTCCAGTATATTAGAAAAAGTAAGCAGTAAGGAGATAGGACTGAAATTGCTCAATATTATTCTATCTGCAGATGTTTTTTTAATAATGGAATCAGCCAAGCTTATTTTCAACAGCTAGGAAAAGTTGCAGATTGAAGGGAGCTATTCAGGAGAAGGTTTAAGACAGGATTGATAGCATTCAGACTGACAGTCAAGATTTGTGAGGACAAGGTACGTCTGGAGAGCCACACTTACATGATTTCAGGGTCTGTTTAGATTCCTCCAAGGAAATGGTGGAAAACTCTTGGAAAGGGCATGAAGAGGTTTTGACTGGGCTGGTGAACAATACATCTATTGGACTCAACTGTGGGGAGCCCCTGGGACTCATAGATTTAAGAGCTTCAGAAATACAAATTAGCCATCAAAGACATCAGATAGTTGATCACACAAATTAGGAGATGCCTCTAAAGGCTGTAAAAGAGTGCCAGGGTGAGAAGATTTCCTGACTATCTTGAAGATGTCGCTGGATTTATTGCCAGACTCAGCAATCTGATTGGCAAAGAAGGCCGTTTGAGCTTTCTTGATAGTTAAAAGGTAGTTATTGAGAACCTTTCTATAGTGTTCTTATTTTTCCGAGACAACATTTGTTTCTCCAAGTGCTTTCCAGATTTTAACAATGCATATGCAAGACCCTAAGTTCCTTGTTGAACAACATGGTCAAAGGGAGTTTGCCGCTGGAATTAGAAGACCTCTGCTCTTTCGTGGGAGCTCGAGTGTTCACCATAGACAACAGCCAGGCACTGACCACCTCAGTGTCCGATTCAATATCCTTGCTCATAAAGAGGGTGGATTTCTCAAGAAATGATGATATGTCACAGCTAAAGACTTTGGACTAATTCCTATAAGGCAAGGAGGGCACACATATCCTGCTTGAAGGAACTGGGACAACATTCCAAACAAAGTGAATGGTAGCTTGGTCAGACCACTAGATGAATAGTACTAAAATCAATAACATTCACAGGGCAATTAGAGAATATGCAGTCCAGGATATGGCCAGCCGAGTGCATTGGTTGATCAACAAATTGACTCAAATTCCAAGCAGCCATGTTACTGAGTAGAAGGTTTGCATGAGGGTCAGAAGAATTATCCAGGTGTAAATTCAAGTCACCTAAGACTGTGACATTAGAAAATTGAACGAGGTATTTGGATAGACTTTCATCCAAAGAGGAGAGAAATTCTACTGCATAACCCGGAGGTCAATAAATCAAGGCGCCAGCCAAAGATTTATAGACAGATAAGGACAGACAGGAACCCAAGGACTCTTTGACCATAAAATGAGGCACACCTAAAAACAATCGCTACATCCCTTCTCTATTCCCTACTCTATTGCAATGCAACATTTTGTATCCTTCTGGGATCATGAGCGCAACATAGGGCGCAGAAATATCAGACATCCATGTCTGTGAGGCAGAGGATATCAAGCTCCTTCTTCAGAAGTAGGTCAACAATGTGCAGGGTGTTTTTGTGAAGACAGAGTATGTTGATTGAGGAACCCAGATTCCTATAGATCCCCCTGCTGGCCTGAGTTGAGAAGATAGCATGTTAGAGCCAACCATATCCCACCCAGGAAGACAGCATGCACAGTAGGAGCACACACCAGGCAAGGATTCATAAGTAGTAATGCACATACCTCAGCAATGGGGTCTTGAACACAGGGCAAGAAGAATGGTGGAAGAGTAGGAAATGCGCGAGCCATAATCAGAGACGGAAAGGGCAGCCTGACTGGTGCTGAGCACGGGTTGAGTGAGGATGGGTGCAGACAGGCTTGCCTTAGGTGTGTCTTTGGTTTGTCCGTTGCGGGTCTGCGCAACGGCTCTGCTTATATCTGGTATGGACATTCCCTCACGAATGACTAGACCGCTGCCTGCAAAGATGGCGGCTTTTATTGGGGATTCTCAGAGCGTCTCACAACAGAACTGAAATTTGCACACACCTGTCCTCATTTCCTGCTCTGTTGTGAGCTGCTCTGAGAATTCCCAGAACTAAGTAGCCATCTTTGCATCTTTGTTCTGTGGTAAAAAAGAGACTTTGTCTAAAAATGTCCTTTGGCCCTGACAGCTGTTTATTCTTTTCAGCAGAATGAACTTGTTCCCTTCTCAACTTAAGTAGATTTGGTGTTCTCGTGATTTTGTGCTTTGTAATGTAGCTTTAGCACCAAAAAGCTGTAATGATGCCTTTGAAGAGCTTTCCAGTGGTTGGGTAAGTGGATAAACCATTTGTTGTGCACAATTAACAGAGTGGAGGTTTACAGTGTGGCCTATGTGGGAAGAGTTCTGGTACACTGCATGAGTTTCAAGGGAGTGGTCCACATATGCTGTGGAAAACTTGTGGCAAGTAGAAAGTGAAGTGTAGAGATGTGAACCGTAAAAGTTGCAAAAGCATATAGTTATCATCTTGTTCCGTAATTGCACTTATTTACCACTGCAAAGTGCTAAAGCACATTAAGAAGGGTAGCATGCTGCTCCATATCCCAAATTTATTGGTAAGTTATTCAGTCTTGCACTATCAAGAAAACAGTTTTATGCATTTACTCCACTTTCTTAGGAATTGGATGGGCTTAGTGGATGGTATACAAAGTCATGCGTGTTCAATCAATGATTGGTGGGATAAATGGATAGGCAAGAGAAGATTACGTATTGTTAAGTTGCAGGGATATAGTTTCAATGAATGAGGCTGTGGTCTATGAGGTGAGGTATGGGCTAATTGCAGAAATACAGTAATAATAGGCTAATAGGCATGCAGCTTGGGATAGACTACACTCAGAGTAAGGCATGCAGAGGATGGAGGCTAAGGAGAGGTTCATTCAATAGAAATGAAAGAAAGAGAAACAGTTGCTAATTTGAAGTCAAGGGAAGATTTTCATTCATGGTTTTAGGAGTATAAAGGAATCTATGAGCCAGGTCTTTAATGTTGTATGTATTTACTCTATGTATGTGGTAACTGCATAGCACAGACCTAGATATGAAGCACTGGAGCACTAAATAGTAAGCGTCATCCCAAGGTATGATTCATATCATTTTCCAATCAGGTAGTCACAAGCAATTCTACTATGTAGGAGTAAAGCTGCTTGAAGACAGGGATCCTCCATAATGTTGCTCTAAACTTGGGGCTACTCATAAGAGTGGGATGAAGCAAAACATATAAAATTATATACTGCCATTTGTGTTTGTAGGATCAAGCCCAGCCTTTACTCAGATAGGGCTATGGGCTAAATCAAATTTGGCATGTCTCTCCATTGCTCTTGAAATCCAGATATGCTTTGTGACACGAGGGAGGAGCTTCAGTGCAGACTTCTGAATGTTGACGCCCTGGGTGTGGGCCTATCTCTCCCTGCCCAGGTCAGCCCTATGTAGGTTTCTAATTCTATAGCCAAGTGTTAGAAATGGGGCTTCTAGTTGGCAGTAGTTTGGACCCTGTTCAAGTAGGGAGCCTCACTCTAGTAGGGTAAGAGAGCCACAGAACTAAGATAACCCCTGCTCACCCCCTTGGTAGCTTGGCTCAAGCAGTCAGGCTTATCTCAGAGGCAATGTGTAAAGCATTTGTACACCCACACACAGTAACGCAGTGAAAACAATGCAAAAGGACTCCACACCAGTTTAGGAAAATACCCAATATTTATCTGAGTAAAACAAGACCAAAATGACGAAACTCCAACATACACAGACAAAACATATACATTTTTAAATGTTTAAATGAGTCTTAGTCCATAGGAATCAATGGTGGTATCTTTTTAGCACAAAGTGCTTGGGATGCATCAAAAACAAAGACAAAGTGGGCCGCAGGGGAGTTAAGGCACTAAAAAAGCAAATCGATGTGTCGGTTCCTTACTGCGCAGGGGTCGTGATACATAGATTCTTTCCTCGTAAGTGAAGCGATGCATAGGTTCCTTACTAGCAGGAGAGGTGAGGTGTTGATTCTTTCCTTGCAGGAAAGGCAATGCGTTGATTTCCAGACAAGCAACCTCAGTTCCATACTGCGCTGCGGGTCGATGAGAAATTGACGCCCTGGGATGATGTGTGGAAAATTCAGATGTGATGTGACGATGGAACCATGATGAGACAGGCGCTGCATTGATTCTCCAGCTGCTGGACAGGTGCTGTATCGATTTGTAAGCCACGGCGCATCTGTGCGTGGACTTTCTCCTTCAGGTCACCAGCTTACACTTCCAAGGGCCCAGGGACTGGAGTTGGCACCACTTGGCAAGTCAGGGCTCTCAGCAGAAGAGCCCAGGCACTGGCGGGTGAAGTCTTTCAAGTCCCTGAGACTTCTTAACAGGAGACAAGGTCAGTTCAAGCCCTTGGAGAACATTTGAAAGCAGGATGTAGAAAGCCAAGTCCAGTCCTTTCACTCCCAGGACAGAAGCAATAAGCATCAGGCAGAACAACAAAGCAACAGGAAGAGTGTCAGTCCCTCCTACAGCATCCATCTCTTCTTCCTGGCAGAATTTCCTCAGACCTGAAGGATTTTAACTCTGTGGTGTCAGAGGTCCAGTATTTGTACCCATTTATGTCTTTGAAATTAGCAAACTTCAAAGAGAAGTCTTTGTACTGCACAAGACCCTGCCCTGGCCCCAGCCACACTCCAGGTTAAGCAAGAGAATGTCCACTTTCTAAAACTGGCATTTTCAAAATTATAATTCAAAAACCAACTTCACCAAAAGATGTATTTTAAATTGTGAATTCAGAGACCCCAAACTCCACTTCTCTATCTGCTACCAATAGGAAATTACACTTAAACGATATTTCAAGGCAACCCCCATGTTACCCTATGGGAGAGATAAGCCTTGTAATATTGAAAAACTAATTTAGGAGTATTTCACTATGAGGACATGTAAAACACACCAGTACATGTCCTATCTTTTAAATATACGCACCCTGCCCCGGGGGCTGCCTTGTGCCTTATATATCGGAGACTTACAAGTAGTAAAAGGGAAGGTTTGGGCCTGGCAAGTGGGTGCACTTGCCAGGTCGACATGGCAGTTTAAAAATGCACACACAGACATTGCAGTGGCAGGTCTGAGCATGTTTACAGGGCATGTAGGTGGCACAATCAGTGTTGCAGCCTCATTAGCAGAATTTGATTTACAGGCCCTGGGCACACATAGTGCACTTTACTAGGGACTTACTAGTAAATCAGATATACCAATCATGGATAAACCAATCACCAATACCATTTAGACAGGGAGCACTCGCACTTTAGCACTGGTCAGCAGTGGTAAAGTGCCCAGAGACCTAAAGCCATCAAAACCTAAAGGCCATAGGCAAACAGTTTGGGGATAACCCTGCACAAAGGACCATTTCCAACACCAAAGACCTCCATAATTTAGCATTAAAGCTGCTTGGAATGTTCCCTTTGCTCCCCTACATATGTAGGAGGCATTTCCTGGCATGTGACATGCCTTTCACACATGTATGCACCAAGTTATTTGGTACCACTAAGAGGGGAAAGAAAACAAGAAACAGGGATGGACAAAAATTGGTAAGGGAACAGTGACTGCACAAGTAGGAAGAGAGGGAAGTGATATGGAGTACAAAAGAGAGCCAGAGATGACACTCAAACTGGAAGCTGGAAGGAAAAGGGTTATGGGCACCGTGGCCAGAAAGAAGAGACAAATTCGAAGGAGCAGATAAAGACGATGAGCAAAGGGACTGCAAGACAGAGGGTGGACTGGCAAGAAGGAAAGGTTTAAGAAAGATGCTCAGATGGAGGGAATAGAACCAGAGGTGGACAGGCACTGTGAGTAGACAAGGTAGCAGGGTGAAAGGAAATTGCAAGTAAATGCAGCCACTTAAAGGGATTGTCAGGGAGCCCAGAGATGTTAAGACACTACAGAGGAGACTGCAGAGAATGGAGACAGAGAAAGGGGATTGAAGGGGGTCATACATATTGAGTGCTCATGGGATAAGCTTTAAAATATAAGTGGGGGAATGCATTAATATAAACAATGCTATTACGTCAAATGGAGTGATGGCACAGAAAATCACATCACAAGAAGTGATGTCATAGCCGTATCAGACCCTTCACTTTAACCCCTTCCCCGCCATGGACATAATGGTTACGTCCGTGGCTGCAGCGCTGAGGCTCCACAGACGTAACCATTACGTCCTGGTACTGGCCCTCAGGGGAAGCACTAGCGCTCCCTCCGAGGGCCACCACCCCACCCCTCCATGTCAGGGTTGGAAGAGGAAGTGCTTCCCCTTACACCCCTGCCCCTCTGCCCCCCAAAGGACATCAGCGCCCGATCGTGCGCTGACATCATCAGAGGGTGCCAGACGCGCTGGAAGCCATTTGCTTCCAGCGTGTCGAAGAGCAAGGAGGTAAGTTTTTCCTCCGGGCGGGGGGGGGGGGGAGGATTGCAAAAAAGGAGGCATCGGGGAAAGGAAAGGGTTTTCCTTTCCCTCAATGTCTCTTTCAGCATTCATGCTGCCCGATCGCGATGCGATCGGGCAGCAGGAATGCCCACTAGGCACCAGGGAATTAGTGTGTGTGTGCGATTTTAAAGTGTGGGGGATCAACCCCTTGGAAAGGGTCGCTCCCTTTGGGGGGGCAATATATTTATCGCCGCTTATCGGCCTTTTATTTAGGCCACTAGAAACCAGGGATTGTTTTTGTGGCTTTTTTGTGTTGGGGGGGGCACCCCCTTGGGCAAGGATCACTCCCAAGGGGCAAAAAAGCACTATTGGGCAGTACTCCCCCCCCCCTTGGGGGCAGATCGGCCTATTTTTTTTAGGCCAATCTGCCCCCAAGGGGGGCAGAATACACTTAGCGCCAGGGATCATGTGTGTGTGTGTGCTTTGTGTGGGGGGTGGCCCCTTGGGCAATGGTTGCCCCCCAAAGGGGGCAATATAATCTATGCCATTTCTGCCCCCTTTGGGGGTAGATTGGCCTATTTGTTTTAGGCCCATCTGCACCCAAGGGGGGCAGACTCCACTTAGCGCCAGGGATCATGTGTGTGTGCTTTGTTTGTGGGGGTGGCCCCTTGGGTAAGGGTTTCCCCCCAAAAGGAGGCATATAATCTATGCCATTTCTGCCCCCCTTGGGGGCAGATTGGCCTATGTTTGTTAGGCCCTTCTGCTCCCAGGGGGGACAGAAACCATAAAGACGCCAGTTTTTTTTTTTCTTTCTTTTGTTTTTATTTGTGTTGGGGGGGTGCCCCCTTGGGCTAGGGTCACTCCCAAGGGGCAAAAAGCACTATTGGGCAGTTCTGCCCACTTGGGGGGCAGATCAGACTATTTGTTTATGCTCATAGAATCCACTTAGTGCCAGGGATCATGTGTGTGTGTGCTTTGTGTGAGAGGATGGCCCCTTGGGCAAGAGTCGCCCCTCAAAGGGGGCACTATAATCTATGCCATTTCTGCCCCCCTTGGGGGCCAGATTGGCCTATGTTTTTAGGCCATTCTGCCCGCGGGGGCAGAAACCATGAAGATGCCAGGGATTTTTTTTTTCTTTCTTTAGTTTTTTTGTGTTGGGGGGCGCCCCCTTGGGCAAGGGTCGCCCCTAAGGGGAAAAAAGCACTATTGGACAGTTCTGCCCCTCTTGTGGGCAGATCGGCCTATTTTTTTTAGGCCCATCTGCCTCCAAGGGGGCTAGAATCCACTTAATGCCAGGGATCATGTGTGTGTGTGCTTTGTGTGGGGGGGTGCCCCCGTGGGCAAGGGTCGCCCCTCAAAGGGGGCAATATGTTCTATGCCATTTCTGCCCCTCTTGGGGGCAGATTGGCCTATTGTTTTAGGCCCATCTGCCCCAAGCAGAGAACACTAGACACCAGGGAAAATGTATAAATGGTTAGTGGCGGGGTGTTTGTCAACTGGCGAAGTATTTGAATTTGTGATTATAACAGTTTATTTTTCCTTTTTGCTCTAGTTCAAAGCTTTTGCTTCCTTTGCTGTGGCTTGTTGCCATTTTGACAGCGGTTGTCCTGCGGTTTGCATAGTTGCATGTTTTAGGTAAGTAAATAAATTTACTGCAAAGCAGTATTGTTGCCATGCATGAATGACATGTTTGTAGGTGGTGTACTGAATGCAGGATTGTGTGTGAAATTGTCCTTAGATTTATGCACAATGATCTTTGTGTTGTCATATGTCTAATTTGCTTTTCTTTTTTCTTTTTAGTGGGATATCGTTGGTGATTGCTGTGCAGAGTAATTGCTGGTGAGTCAAGCTTTTTCAGGCAAGTGAGCTGTATAGTTTTTGAGTTTATAACTCTCAGTGATAAAGCTACACTTTGTTTATTACTTATCTTACACAGTGCTGGTTGTTGGTGGTGCATTTGTCCAGTTACTTTTTGTAGGAAGGATCATGGCTAGCCGTAGGATGACCACTCAGCAGGTGCTTTTTGAGTCGTCTTCTGACCATGATTATGAGACTGACTATGCATCTGAGGCAGAGGAGGAAGTGCAAGATTCTGGAAGTGAATTTTCTGTCAGAGAGGAATCATCTGATGATGAAGCCACTCTCAATGCTGATGAAGCGCCTGTTTTAGAGGATGACACTGATGTGCCAATGGTGCAGCAGCCAGCGGCTGAAAGGCTACCCATTGGAAGACCTGACACGTGGGTTGCACCAAACATGGAGCAGCAACAGTTGCCTGCGTTTACTGGTTTCCCAGGGTGTCGAGTTAATACGGAAAACTTTTTGCCTGTCAACTTCTTTGAGTTGTTTATGGACGATATGTCTTTGGAAGAGATTGTTGAGCAGACTAATTTATACTCAGAGCAGTATTTGACAGACAACGCTGCCAGACTTAGGCCACACTCTAGAGCTAGCCGGTCGATTCCCACAAATCTGGAAGAGTTGAAAAAGTTATTGGGTTTAACTTTTTTGATGGGTCTGATAAGGAAGCCATCACTGTCTTCATATTGGTCTACTAGTCCCTTGATGGCAACTGCTATATTTCCTGCAATCATGAGTCGTAACCGGTATGAGCTTCTTCTTCGGATGTTGCATTTTGTAGATAATGCTTTAGCCTTGCCACAAGATCACCCTGATTCTGACCGTCTTTTTAAGATTAGACCTGTCCTTGATCATTTGGTAGATCGGTTTATTAGAGATCTATGTTCCAGGCAAAGAAATATCTGTAGATGAGTCTTTGGTTATGTTCAAGGGTGGTTTGATTATTAGGCAGTACATTCCTAGCAAGAGGGCACGGTATGGAATTAAATTGTATATGGTGTCTGAAAGAAGTACAGGATATGTTGATAATTTCTGGGTCTGCACTGGTAGGGATTCCAGTATTGACCCCCCTGGTAGTCCGCCCACTTTTGGAGTTAGTGAGAAAATTGCGTGGGAACTTGGTAGACGACTGTTTAACAAAGGTCACCATTTATATGTAGATAACTTCTACACTGGAGTTCAGTTATTCAAGGAATTGTACAGAGTGGACACTGTTGCTTGTGGCACAATCCGCTGTAATCAGAAAGGATATCCAAGAGACCTTGTCTGTAAAACACTTGAGAAGGGACAGTGCAGTGCCTTGTGGAATGATGAGCTGCTAGCTCTGAAATTTGTAGACAGGAGGGATGTGTACATGCTAACTACCATCCATGATGGGAGTACTTCACCTGTGGCTGTTTGGGGTCATGTCGCTGAAGTGCCCAAACCTGTGTGCCTTTTAGACTACAATACGCACATGGGTGGTGTTAATAGAGTAGATCAGAGGTTGGAACCTTACACTGCTGCTCATAAGGCTTATGTTTGGTATAAGAAATTAGCAGTTCACCTGTTCCACTTGGCAACTTTAAATGTTTTTGTTGTGTTCAAGGATAGTTCTCCAGAGTCAAGGATGACAATTGTGAAATTTCAGGAGTCTATCATAGCAAGCCTTGTTGTGCTGGAACAGGCAAGAGTTCCTAGAGAAGCAGTGGTGGAGGATGTGGCTAGATTGAAAGATTGTCACTTTGCTGAGCACATTCCTCCCACGGCCCCAAAAAACTTTCCTGCTAAGAGATGTAGAGTCTGTGCTCGAAGAGGTATCAGACAGGAGACGAGGATGTACTGCCCTGATTGTCCTTCAAAGCCTGGGCTGTGTGTGGGTGACTGTTTCAGGAGCTACCACACACAGAAGAATTATCAGGAAATACTGTGAGCGTAAACTGCTGTTTTATATTTTCATATGTTCAGTTTCACGGTTGGCATTACTGTCATGTACTCAGTTAGAGCTTTTGTGTTTGTAGTTTTGTACTTATTTATAATTAGTGGTTTCTTTGTTGTTTAAAAACAAACAAAAAAGTGATAGCGGTGTGCATGAACTGGCGCTTGGCTGGCGGTGTGTGTAGGGTATCGCTTGGCTGGCGGCGTGTGTAGGGTGGTGGTTGGCTAGCGATGTGTGTGGGGTGGTGCTTGGCCGGCAGGTGTGCATGGGTTGGCGCTTGGCTGGCGGTGTGTGGGGGGTGGCGCTTGGCTGGCGGTGTGTGTGGGGTGGCGCTTGGCTGGTGGTGTGTGTGGGGTGGTGCTTGGTTGGCGGTGTGCGTGGGGTGGCGCATGGCTGGCAGTGTGTGTGGGTGGCGCTTGGCTGGCGGTGTGCGTGGAGTGGCGCTTGGCTGGCGGTGTAAATTTTGACTTGCTGTTGGCTACTGCCTGCCAAACGCCAGTCCACACACTCCCATCAGCTGGTGTGTTTGCTGTATCAGGCATGTGGGCGTATATAAGTGATGGGCCCTTGAGTGGCGCTGTCTGTCGATGCAAGTGTTGTAATGTGCTGGGCCAGTGGCTGGCAGCGTGAATGGTCTTGTGCATGTCATGTATGAAAGGTGTGTGAATGGACTGTAAAGCAGTTGGTGACTTGTCGTGGCTTTACAACTCACGAGCTGTGAGTCATTGGTTCAGTTTTTTGGCCTTTCAGTTATTAACAGTGCATTTCATTTTTGTGAAATCTCTTAATAAAATTTGATCTACTGAACCATCACTCACCCTCGTGCCAAATCCAACCAGTATGTGTGGTAAAAATAACAAAACCTGCTCCACTGTAATCAGGTGTCACAGCACACCTGTGACACGCTAGGTGTCTCGGGTGGGACCCCGATGATGAAGCATGCCACCAACAGGAAAAAAAGGTTTTTTAGCCAAAGTTTGAGGTTTGCAAAGGATTCTGGGTAAGAAAACACTGTGGGATCCACGCAAGTCACACCTCCCTGGACTCCCTCGGGTGTCTAGTTTTCAGAAATGTCTGGGTTTGGTAGGTTTCCCTATATGGCTGCTGAGCCCAGGACCAAAATCGCAGGTGCCCCCCGCAAAAACAGTTAGGTTTGCATTCGATAATTTTGATGTGTCCACAGAGTGTTTTGGGGCATTTTCCTTTCGCAGGCACTAGGCCTACCCACACAAGTGAGGTACCATTTTTATCGGGAGACTTGGGGGAACGCTGGGTGGAAGAAAATTTGTGGCTCCTCTTAGAAAAAGTGTTTTTTAGCCAAATTTTGTGGTTTGCAAAGGATTCTGGGTAACAGAACCTTGTGAGAGCCCCAGAAATCACCCCATCCTGGATTCCCCTAGGCATCTAGTTTTAAAAAATGCACAGGTTTAGTAGGTTTTCCTAGTTGCCGGCTGAGCTAAAGATCAAAATACACAGCTAGGCACGTCCAAAAAACGCGTCAGTTTTCAATGTAAAAATGTGATGTGTCTATGTTGCACTTCCTGTTGCAGGCATTAGGCCTACACACGCAAGTGAGGTGCCATTTTTATCGGGAGACTTGGGGGAACACAGAATAGCAGAACAAGTGTTATTGCCCCTTGTCTTTCTCTCCATTTTTTCCTTCCAAATGTGAGACAGTGTGCAAAAAAGATATCTATTTGAGAAATGCCCTGTAATTCACATGTTAGTATGGGCACCCTGGAATTCACAGATGTGCAAATAACCACTGCTTCTCAACACCTTATCTTGTGCCCATTTTGGAAATACAAAGGTTTTCTTGTCACCTATTTTTCACTCTTTATATTTCAGCAAATGAATTGCTGTATACCTGGTACAGAATGAAAACCTATTGCAAGGTGCAGCTCATTTATTGGCTCTGGGCATCTAGGGTTCTTGATGAACCTACAAGCCCTATATATCCCCGCAACCAGAAGAGTCCAGAAAACGTAACAGTATATTGCTTTAAAAAATCTGACATCGCAGGTCAAAGTTACAGAGTAAAATGTGGAGAAAAATGGCTGTTCTTTTCACCTCATTTTCAATATTTATTTTATTTCAGCTGTTATTTTCTGTAGGAATACCTTGTGGGATCTACACAAATTACCCCTTGCTGAATTCAGAATTTTGTCTACTTTTAACAAATGTTTAGCTTTCTGGGATACAGCATTGGTTTCACACCATTTTCTGTCACTAACTGGAAGGAGGCTGAAAGCACAAAAAATAGTAAAAATTGGGTATGTCCCAGTAAAATGCCAAAATTGTGTTGAAAAATGTGCATGTCTGCCTGTTTCTGAAAGCAGGGAGGATAGTGATTTTAGCACCGCAACCCTTTGTTGATGCCATTTTCAGGGAAAAAACCACAAGCCGCCTTCTGCACCCCTTTTTCCCATTATTTAAAAAAAAAAAAAAATGTTTGCTGTATTTTGGCTAATTTCTTGATCTCCTTCAGGGGAACCCACAAAGTCTGGGCACCTCTAGAATTCCTAGGATGTTGGAAAAAAAAGGATGCAAATTTGGCGTGGTTAGCTTATGTGGAGAAAAAGTTATGAGGGCCTAAGCCCGAACTACCCCAAACAGCCAAAAAAAGGCTTGGCACCTGAGGGGGAAAAGGCCTGGCAGCGAAGCGGTTAAGGGCTATATTAAAGACAAATATGATATACATAAGGCTTCATGACTATTCATAAATAGTCCGACAAAACACAAAAGAAATATTTTAGATTTTATTTTTTGAAAATCACGTCTGTTTTTCACAAGTAAAGTGGTATTCAGGTTTAGAAATGATTCCGTGAAAATATTTTTGAATAGACCGTTAGTAATTGGTAGTTAGATTTAAAGGAAACTGTTTTTTGTGTTGATGCTTTTGTTTCCTGGTGATGTTTTAACCAGAGTTAAGTGTCCCAGGTTTTTCCTTTTTCACTTCATTAATTCCTTAATACAGAAAGGAATGGGTAAATATTGGGCAGTTGCCACTGTGTGAAAGTGCTCCATAGATCTCATTTGAGGGTGTTACAAGCACTCTGTGAGGTCAGGTATACGCGACATAATACAACAAATGCAAAAGAATAGTTGAGGTGGATCACGAGGTGATCAATGGCAATCAAAGTGTTTTTTCTACTCATCATTTGGTCTCAACCGAGTGGAAATGGCATGCCCTCTCTGAAAACATGGAAATGGCAATGTCTACTCGGGTCTACTGTCAACTCATGCTCGATGGGTGCCACATAGGCAGGAGACTTACAAGAGATGCTGAAAATAATTTGGTGATTAGGATGAGTCAAATGAGCAAAAACAATGGATTGGAATGTGACTCAGAATACTTACTGGTGGGTGAGAACAATTCATAAAGTGCACCCATTTTTAGGCTTTCTTTGACTGCACATCTGCAAGACCTATTGTTATGAAGTCCTTAAAATAGGAGTACTTCTTTCTCAACTCATTCTATAGGCTGCTTGGTCTATCAATCCACTTCCTATAGAATTTGACATCTCAAAAGCACTGAACTGTCAGAGAATACATTTTGTATTTCATAGATGCATTGTATACAGATAACAATATTTTTTGTTTTGTTTTCCACTGCATCCGTGTTTTTACGTCTTGCCTACTAGATAGCACATGTGCCATCTGTTACCAGGGCCAGACAGGTCTTCTATTCCACATGGCATATCCCCTGTGGCCTGCATGCCTTGTTAGCCGTTTCGGAAACTCCAGGACAGGTCTTGGTGCCTCTGTCACTTTTCCCAGCTCTCAGAGGTTAACTGAAGCAGACACAGGGAGGCTTTAGGAGAGAGAAAGAGCGGGAGGGAGAGGGAAGATAGAAAGCGATCAGGGAGAAGAGAGCAAAGAGAGAAAGAGAAAGAATGAATGGGTAAAAAGAGAGAGATTCCATGAGGAAGTGAAGTGAGCGGGGCTGCTTTGAGCATTTTTACCCAGGGCTGCTTTTCGTTCCTCAGTCCAGCCCTGTCTGTTGCAAAATTACAGAGGGCAATTGCTTAGCACTGATTGCCTTTGTTGTCTCTTTCGTTTGATTGCTTCTTGTTCGTCGGCTTGTGTGGGCTTTCCTTCCTCTTCTTGTGTTTGTCCTTTCCCTGGAACCAGTACACAGTACTTGGGTCCTTCCACTGCTCACATTCCAATCACTACTTTGTGCTTTTTACCTATGCAATTCACAAGAGTGCATATGTTTTCCAGCTGTCTCCTTCATGTACGTCTCCCCTCTTGATGCACTCTGTGTTTCTCTCTTTCGTCTATGTGTTCCAAGCCAATCAATCAGTCTTTTTAAAGCACGGCTACTCAGCGTGAGGGTCTCAAGGCGCTGGGGGGAGGGGAGGGGTCTCGTCTGAAGAGCCACTTCTTGAAGTTCTTCCTGAAGATGGTGAGCGACAGGCTTTGTCTGAGATACAGGGGGAGGTTGCTTTCTCGTTTGCTTTTCTCCCACCTGGTCTCTAAATACTGTTTCTGATCCCTGACCTCTGTGCTGCTTCCCCATACCTACTCCCTCCATGTTGTTTCTGCCCCCCCCCCACACTTGCCCTCCATGTTACTCCATTCTCCCGCTGCCCCTGTGTTGCTTTTCCCCACCGTTCCGTCTGCGTTGCTTCCGACCGCATCTCACCCATCCACCCACCCGTGTTGCTTCCCTCGCCTACTTAAACACAAAATAAATGTTTTTGCTCTGTTTTTTATTTATTACTGATCCACCTCGGATCAGCAACTGAAAGAGAAAAAGAAAGCCGTCAAAGTATTTAGCAGTGGCGTTACGCAACTGGAGGGGGGCCTGTAATGAACATGGAGCCCCTTCCCCCCCCTCCCCTCAGGCCAGGTGCTGTGCTGAGGAAGGCCCCTGGAGCTCGGGGCTCCTCCGCACCGCGGGGGCTGCGGGGCCTTTGTTACGCCACCGGGGTTTAGTTAAAAAATGATTTAATCATGCCCCTTGGCTAAATCCCAAAGGCATGTGGTCGTTAACAATGCTTGTTTAATTTAAGTGCCTTCCAGACCTACGGACTTTGCTAATGCGTGTTTTGAATTCTATATCAGGACCGGAGGCGAGGATTATGCATATCTTTCTTCACTTTTTATTAATCAGCAAGTTCAAAGTTAAACACAAAATGAACAGAAAAACTACAAGTTCCATGAAGCCGCCGCCATGGTAACCAGTATCCAATGAGGTTCCACCTTTCACGCTGGTATAAATAGCCTCAGCTGCGACACACTTCCTCTTTCTTCACTGCTCAGATAAGTGCCTTTCCTGCCTCCGGCTAACATTGCTTTGTTTGTTTAGCGCGTTGTTGCCTTTTGTTTCTTCTGTGTAAGCAACCAGTGTTGCTCAGGCGGTGTGCTCGTAGCGGAACGCGTTTCCGCTCGAGCGTTTACTTTACATTCTCTCTGTTGTAGCAACTAGGGTTGCTAGGCGGGTGTCCTCGACTCGGAACACGCGTTCCGCTCGAGTGCTTCGCCTTTCTGTTATTTTTGCACTGTTGTAGCAACGGGTGTTGCTACGAAGGTGGACTCAACTCGGAACGCGCGTTCCGCTCGAGTGCGCTTCTTTTCTTTTGAGTTTCAGTGTTTCTTGACGCGTCGCACCCGTCTGAGGGCGCGCGTCTTATTTATTTCACTCAGACGCCCAGTATTTTGTTTAATGCGCAGTTAATCGTGTGAGTGTTTTGAGTAACTACACGCTCGTGTGTTTGGCTATATTTTTCCTCATTTCTTTAACACTTTGTGTTTTAACTGTTTCCTACCCCGTGACACCGTTTGGTTGATTATACCCCTACGGGGAAGAATTTTGTGCTTTATTTTCTTGTTTCTGGACAGAGGGGGTAGGGAATTACCCTTTATATATTTATAGGGTGGTATTCTCTGTCACATTATTTTTTGTCTGAACCTCAGCATGCAGTCCTCTCAGGGGCATGAGCCTTTTGCCAACATGTCCCCGGGTGAGGGTCCCTCTCACCGTACCATTCCCCCTGGGGTAGACGCCTTATTCTCACAAGCAATTTCGCACGCTTTGGCCCCTCTTAGAGAGACTGTGGCTAAACTCACAGGACAGGTGTCCAAGGGTACGGGCATGTTTGGCGTGACGGGAACGGAGGGTGATACTTCTACCCTTTCGGCTCCCAAGAACAGGCGCAAGCGCGACGCGGGGCACCTGGAAGATAGCGATTTTTTATCACACTCCAAGAGTGCGCGCGCGCATACGCGTTTACCCTCCCGGGAGGGTCGATTGCCCGGAGTAATGGGTGACATGCTTCACCATCTATGGAACCCTGATTCTGGTTCACCTAAAGGCATCCTCGGTGGTTCAGACGACGATTCATCATCTTTGGATGATGATTCAGGTCGCCCTTGGCGTCCTAATGCTACCCTGCCGGATCAGTCTGTTCCTGGGGATTCGGACTCAGATATGTTTGAACCGGAGGGTATCTACCATCCACGTTCCTCTGAGTGGCGGCCGGATCTCAAGGTTGCGGAGTATGTCGCCAGTAAAATTAGGCAACCTTTGGACATGGTAGTGCGTGCTCGTTTACGGGCCGAATGCCCTCGCCCATCGTTATCTGATAGGGTCGCTTTTACTCTAAATATTGACCCAAAAATGTGTACCTTTTTTGCAAAATACATTAAAGATCCCAAGAAAGGGATAGACCGCTCCTGGAGGGCATGCCAGGACAAGCTTCTGGATGTGTTGGGACCCCTCACACAGATCATTCAACTGGCAGAACGCGCCAAACATTCAAACAGTCCCCTGCAAACAGACATTGTTGCAGGATGGGCCCAGAGAGCTGTCTGTCTTCTGGGCAATGCGAACTGTGCCATTTCTGCGGAAAGGCGCAGATCTTTATTGATTAAAATCGATCCCAAATTGGGTGAACTTTCAAACTCGGAGGCAGGGGCTATTGCCCAAGGCAATTTATTTGGTGACCCTTTTGTTAAGGAGCTGGGTAAATTCGTTGCTACTTTCTCGGCTCTGGATAAGCCCAGTCTTCCATTAAAAAGATTTTTCCTCGGAGCTCTCTCCGACCCAATCGTTAGTCTTCCTGGGTTTTCTCATAGATTCTCGTTCGGCATCCCTCAGTCTTCCGTCAACAAAGATATCCAAAATAAAGAAGGAACTGAGGAAAGTCCTTCAGCGAGACAGGATTTCCCTTCGCCAATTAGCCAGAGTCGTCGGCCTGCTGTCTTCCTCAATCCAGGCCATTTTTCCAGGCCCCCTACACTACAGAGCCCTTCAACGCCTGAAGGCTTTCCACCTTCGCCGGGGGGTAACTTATTCCGAGCTCATCTCCCTCTCTCAGGAAGCGAGAATGGAATTATTTTGGTGGCTGGACCACATGGAAGCATGGAATGGCAGAGCCATTTTTGGAGCAGCCCCGGATCTGGTGATAGAGTCCGATGCCAGTCGCCAAGGATGGGGGGCTCGATGCGGGGACATTTAGTTTGGGGGACGCTGGACTCCACAGGAGCTCACCATGCATATCAATTGTCTGGAACTCCTGGCAGGGTCGTTTGCGATAAAGTCCCTAACGAGAGACAAAGTCTCATGTGTAGTTCTTCTCAGGATGGACAATTTATCGGCTGTCCAGTACATAAACCGTCTAGGAGGGACGCGATCGAGAGCCCTAGCGGAACTAGCAAAGGACTTCTGGCATTTTTGTCTCCAACACCAAGTCTCGGTCACGGCAGAGTATCTTCCGGGGGCCCAGAATGCTTGGGCGGACTGGAACTCCCGATTTCTCACAGACTCCAGCGATTGGCAGTTACACCGATCGGTTTTTCAAGCGATCATGACCCGTTGGGGTCCCTGCACAGTAGACCTCTTTGCGTCCAGGTGGAATGCTCACCTTCCCCAATACTTCAGCTGGCGCCCGGATTCGGGAGCTGCGGCAGTAGATGCGTTTCACCAACATTGGGGGACTCTTCAAGGTTATGCTTTCCCACCGTTTCTTATGATCCCGCGAGTTGCAGCTCAGGTTCGCAGACAGGAGGCGACAATAGTTCTAATAACCCCCTGGTGGAGGTCTCAGGCTTGGTTTCCGACTCTTCTGGAGCTCTCTTGCGAGTGCCCCCTGCGTCTCCCAGTTTTTTCTGCACTCCTACGGGACCCGTCGGGATCTTATCACCCCCTGGTCCTTCAGGGTCATCTCTCTCTCATAGCTTGGAAGATTTCAGGCATCGTTGGCAAGACAGCCGACTTTCGCAGGAAGCTAGAAACTTCATTGCGCAGGCCTGGGCCCCTGGGACATGCAAACGTTACAGTTCAGCATGGAACAGATGGTCTCGTTGGTGTGTGGACAAACACCGTCATCCCATGGGGGCCAGTATTACAGATATCGCTAATTTCCTTGCAGAATTAGCGGAGTCTGGTCTTGCTTACTGTACGATTAATTCTTTTCGCTCAGCTATATCTGCAGGTCACCCCCCTCTGAACAACCTTCCGGTTGGAGAGCATCCATGGATCTGTAAACTCCTCAAGGGTATCAGACTTTCTAGACCTCCTCAGGCTAGATATACAAATCTCTTGGATGTAAACATAGTCCTTATTCTTTTGTCCTCTTGGTGCGGTAATCAGTATTTATCCCGGAAGGAGTTATCTGCCAAATTGGCCATGCTTTTATGCCTCATTTCATGTAAACGCGTATCAGATATCAGGGCCCTGGATGTATCAGCCCGTGTCTTTACTCCAGAAGGAATCACGTTTACTATTTCTAGGAGAACAAAGAATAATACCAGGTCAGTATCCTATCCATCTTTTCCGGACTCCCCAAAATTATGCGTGGTTAGATGTCTCAAGGTCTATGAGGAAATAACCGCGAATCTTAGACCTCCAGGTGAGAACCAATTATTAATCTCCATAAAAAGGCCGTTTAAGGCGGTTTCTTCTCCTTCCATTGCCAGATGGATTAGTTGGATTTTGTCTGAGGCAGGTATTGATATCCAAGTTTTTGGCGCTCATTCTACACGGGGGGCCATGGCTTCGAAGGCCATACAGGTTGGGGGTAGATTAGAAGACATCATGCATGCCGCAGATTGGTCTTCGGAATCTACTTTTAAGAAGTTCTACTTTAAACCTATTCATGAGGCAGCCTCACTGGTGGTTGGTAAGCTTTGAACTTGCATAATCCTCGCCTCCGGTCCTGATATAGAATGCGAAATTTCCTAGCTATCGTGAAGGAAAGTTTCAATTCTATTAAGGACACGGAGGCGAGGATTATCCCACCCACATACTACTCTCGAGTCTTCTGCCCACCCGGACTCTTGTATCTTCGTATTGAGGTGGTATATTTGCATGTATACCTTGTTTATTTATTTATTTCCTTGCTCATGTATCTAGTTTTCTTTAAACAATGTTGATAGTCTCAGGCTTGTTTTGTGATTCAGGTTATGTCACATATGTATATTCTCTTATTTGGCTGGCATTGTGATGCAACATTACGTTATCAGTTTGGGTCCTAATTTCACCGTATATTTTTTAGGTCCCCAGACTACACCCAGTTAATTCGAACAAGATTTCCGCAGTGAAGTCGAGGAAGTGTGTCGCAGCTGAGGCTATTTATACCAGCGTGAAAGGTGGAACCTCATTGGATACTGGTTACCATGGCGGCGGCTTCATGGAACTTGTAGTTTTTCTGTTCATTTTGTGTTTAACTTTGAACTTGCTGATTAATAAAAAGTGAAGAAAGATATGCATAATCCTCGCCTCCGTGTCCTTAATAGAATTGAAACTTTCCTTCGCGATAGCTAGGAAATTTCGCATTTATTAGTATACTAACATCATGTAAACGTCCTGTGGGTGCTTATAATGAACTTCCTTCAAAAGGTTTCCTGTGCTCATTCTTTGTTACATCTTTGCTTCCTGATAGCAAGCCTAAGACACAGTATGCTTTATATTTAATTTTAAAAAAAACACGTTTTTCCGATGGTCACGTACCGTATGATTATTCTAAGATAGGCCACCAGTCAAATCACAACACCCACACTCAACGATTTCTGTAGATGTCTTTAGCGAGCTTCATGACTTTTCTTCTCCTCTTATGCCTCCTAGTGGTCAGTTGGAGGAAAAAGATGTTTAGCGTGTGATCATTTTCAATTTAACAAGTAAACGTTTTTTTAAAGCAATCAGCGTGTGTCATTCTGATAAGTCAGATCGTGCATTCATGTTTTTTAAGTATTGTAGTGTTGCTTTTGTATAGCGCTTACTATCCTTTTTGTAGGACACAGAAGCACTCATCCACATGGTTATATGCGTGGATATCTGGTTGAAAGTGTAGTCTTTCCTTTGAGCCAATGTGGGAAATGGTCCATGTGTTAGTGGATGCGACGCTTGTTGGTGTGATGGAATGAATAAATAAATTTAAATTTGTATAGCATGAACTGCTGCTCCAAAAAGGAGTATCCCGGCGCTTTCAACATGTGAATTCGCAGCAACCATACTAGACTGTCCGCTTAAGTTTACTCCTTAAAAAGAAAGGTTGGAAGGGCTCTCCTAAAAAAGGTTTCAGAGCTGGAGTTTCTTAGACTAGCCATCACAGCATTCCACATTTTTGCCGCCACATAAATAAAGGAGCGGTCACCGGTTCCGTCTTTTGTTATTCTGTGAACTACTAACAAGCCCTGATTTGATGGACGAAGTGTTCTTGTGGCAACCTGTTCTCTAAATCGATCCCTGAAGTAGGCAGAACCTTTTCTGTGTACCGCCCTGAAGGTAATCATTAATACTATGTATTGAATTCGTTTTGCACTGGTAACTAGTGTACAGATTTTAGATGTTGGCTGATAGTGTCTTTGAGTAGATTTAAGGCCAACCTGGCGGTCTCATTATGTACTCTCTGACGCCTACAAATGAGGCCAGCCAGGACTCCCAGATAAAAGGAGATTGCGTGGTCATTACTAGACCATGTGCCATTGTTTTGCGAGTGTGGACTGGAAGGTATTTTAGAGTCTTTGGTGCCAGTTTAGTGTAGCCAAGACTTCTCCTATCTCGACAATGCACCACATGGCTAGGGATGGAAAAGCAACCTTTACACCATTAGTTAGGGGATGCCTAGGAGTATTCCAACTCACTAGCTAGTGCCAGGCATAAATGTGGCACCACCAGGTAGCCACACCAAAACACTTCCTGGACCAGTGGAAGATCAGAAGAGAAATGGACATGCTGCCTGTGACCTGTCAGGAGCCCTGAAGGAATAAACCTGCTGCCACTTTTACCATGGACAAAGAAGTGGACTCCAGAGGTCATAAGCCGACATACTATTCAAGCTACAGAAATGAAACAAGCTACAGGATGCCTTTTCCTGGAAGTACTCAGTTGACCAGTGGCAACTGAATCTGGTCTGGACCTTGTTGTTAACCCCCCCGACCTCACACACTGTGAGTCTCTAAGTGCCTCCCCTGAGGTCCTGGGGTTTTTAGAAATGTACTCCGGTGGTGGATAGGGACCTAAAGGAATACGTAAGAAGGTAAAATCTTTGACCAGAACTAATCTGGTTGGTGTATCTGACCTGCACTCCACCTCAGCGCCCTCAAATTATTCCTGGCACCCTGTCTAACACAATCATTGACAATTATTGGCACTTTGTGCTTTTACCCTTATTGGATTTTTGGCATCTTGATGTCATTTTGTTCATTTAATTGTACTCTACTTTCCTAATTTGGATTTTCACTGTTTTGAATTTTAGCTTGATTACTGTTTTGGTACTGCATAAACACTTTACTCATTGTGTTATGTTAAGCCTGTCTGCTCTGTGCCATAGCTACCAGGAGGAAGCGCTCAATTACATTTAGTGCTTTGAGGGTTCACCCTGACAAGGATTGTGATTATTCTTTGAGGTGGGTATTTGCCCACCCCATATAATAATCCACTTTCTACTAAACATTCCTGTTGGACCTCTGTTCTGTAGAGGATATGTTTAATAATTTAGGCCTCTGGTCGCTTTTGAGCACATTTGTATTATCATTTCAGGGACTTTTTCATTCTTCCCATTTTTTCCACTTAATCCATTTTGTGGCATTTTACTTAGTAAATGCTAATTTTGTTTAATTCAGCTTGGTTTGTGCTCTGAATATTACATTCTTTGTTGTATTGCTGCTTGTGTTGTTACATCTTATCCCCTACACACCTACCTTGGAAAGATTCTCTTGAACATCTGGCAAGGTTATCAAAAATTAGTCCGGAATACCATTTATGAAGCTGGTTTGCCAATCTGTTAAGGCGGTATCAATGCTCAGTTAAAGATCACAGCAAGCCTGTGTTCTGCCACTCCAAAGCCCAGAAGTCAAATCTCTGCATCTATCATCTCATCTAACTCCGTGGCACTGAACAATGCAATGTAGCGCACCATATAACATAAAATAAAAAATACAGCTCAAAATGATGATGAAAACTAAACGGGAAACTTGGAGTGAGTCGTGTTTGTTTTCAGATTGAGCAGGGGCAATACATAGCAGCATAATTTCTTTAAAACTGTCATAGCAGCAATAACAATAGGGGTGTAACGAGGGGACACATGTACAGCTTTGTAGATGGGTGGAGACAACAATATATTTCTGATGGATGGAATGGTGTAGGAGGGATGGATGTGGTATAGGGCATCAAGACTGGAAATGGTGGTTCCATTGAAGCAGTCCTTCGACAGAGAACACAAAGCCTCCTTTTGTCTCCACATTAGCCCTTGACTGGGATTGGTGTCCTTGCATCAGATGACCTCAGCTATCTTGCAAGTGCCTCAGATGTAGATATTTTCTTGCAGGTAGAGAAAGAGCAATCTGTGGATGACCCAGAAGAGCATACTTGGTGAAGTGAACTCTGCTGCTGGGGAGGAGTAAATGAAAACCTAAGAAAAACGAATCCCAACTTCTCTCATTCACGTCACGCATCAAAAACAAAACTATTTTCAGAATAGATGTAGAAATTAATTACAACAATATATGTTTGTAGGAAACCTATTTTGGGAATCAAGCTACATAAATCTTGTAAAAACACGTAGGTTCCTATAGGTTCATTAAAAAATGAAATACCTTTAATATATTTACAAGAACTCATGGGCTCCCTGTGTACAGAATTAGTGAGCAAGTTGACTCGGTAACTGCTATGCATACTATTATTAGGATGGTGAATATGAGCCAGTGCTGGTTGTTGCATTCCTTGAATGGCACTGCTACATATAGCCTAGATGGGGTTGAGTATCAGATAGACAGCTCCTAGCCATTTAAAGGTGATCTGAACATCACCTTGCGAAGCACCTGCTGCCAATGTGCCTTGTATGCACAAGGAATTGTTTAATTGTTGTTGAGAGTGTCAGATACCTTCCTCAGACAAGAATGCTTTTAGAGGGTGTTTTGCTAGAGTGTAAAAGAGTAGAGTGTCTCTTGAGAAGCAGGCTGTTAGCACCATGTGGGGGTTCACTACAAGAAAGTTGTGGGCTTTGGAGGGTCCCTTCTACAATACCTTAGGAGCACTCAAATGAGTAGGCCATGTGGGCATTAGCCAATACTAAATCTTTTGGTGGGTGATACTTTTGGGTGATTTGATTCCCAAATCATTCCAGAAGGTGAAACGTTGACATACCTGGCAGGTAATGTGGTGCAGAGGACACAGAGTGAAGAAGAGCATGTCAAAACACAGATCACCTCTAGGGCCTGCAAACATGTGAGTACGAGGGTCAGGCACCATATCAGTCCTCATTTATCTTGGATAGATGGTACCCCCTTTCTTCGTGGTCATATTTAGGTTGTGCTTACAAAATCTCTTGTACTTAAAAAGAAAATCTTAAAAGGGTCTAGAGTCCACCCTTCATTTACCTTTACTTGCCATTGTCTGGTTCCCACATGGCTCCTGCGTCACTCTTGATTCCTTTCTTGCTATTGGTCAGCACCTCCTCCTTGCCTCATCTTCTTCTGGGCTTCAGTCGAGTCTTTGGCCTGCTGTCCTGTAGTGGAGACTGGACCAAGTACTGCTTCCAGTGGCCAGTGTCCTTACAACGCAGGCTTCTCCAGTGCAGGCATTCTTTTTTTTTAGTTTTCAGCATGCACTCTTTGAGTGCATGTTGCAGCAATCCCTCTCGTTCACCCCGCTTAAAGTAAACAAATGAAAGCGTTATGACACGGCTAGCATATACTGCATCATAGTACTTAAAAAAATAATAATAATTAAGCCACCTCCATGACAGAAACCTGTGGTGCGTGTGGCACATGTGAAAACAAAGATTTTATTTTATATTGCTCATGGCTCTTTGACTTGAGTGAACCAGACCTTTTATTCAAACACTCTTGAGAATAATACAAAGGGATGAGATGGAGTAGTATTTAACGAGGCAAGTTTTTCTTCAGCGCATGACTGAAGAAGGGATGAATCTATCTAATGAGGTGGGGTAAGAGCTCAGCAGGTTGAGCATCCAGTTACAGGTCACCAATTCAAATATCCTTTGAGGTCTATTAAGTAAGAACACTGAGTTGGGTGGGAATAATACCAATTATTGCTAGCCAGACATCCATTCAGTCTGCAACATGCATTATGTAAAGGACCAATTAATTAACTGGGTATCTTCTGAGGCATTTTGGAAACAGATTCCTTGTTCTGGAGCCTGTTTTGTTTGTTGCGGCTCACGCTTATGGAAAGAGTCATGTGAAAGAAGAAATAAAGCTCTAAGGGCCAGATGTAGCAAACTTTTGCGAGTCGCAAATGGGCCGAATCGCTATTTGCGACCCTGCAAAATCGGAAATGGGATGGAAAAATCCCATTTCCGACTCGCAAAATGCGATGCGAGCCATTACCGACTCGCAAAATTTGCGACCCCATTTTGCGACCCGCTAATAGGAAGTCGCAATTTGCGAGTCGCAAACCATATGCAATAGCAACTCGCAAATTGCGACTAGTCGCAAAAAGCCCATTTTGCACGTCCAATTTACCACTAACTCAGAGCAGGTGGTAACCATTACCAAAGTATAAAAGGTGACCCAGAAGGCATCTGGGTTACTCAAGATGGCAGAGATATACCTGATAGCAGTGAGGAGGAGAGCCCACGCAGCCCAGCAGAGGAGGAGGAGGAGCCAGAGACAGGAGAAGATTTACAGAACAAGGCAGACACTCTTCCAGCAAACTGAGGAGGAAATATATGACAAATACAGACTTAGCAGCTCAGCTATACTAGATTTAATAGATTTACTCAAACCACAGCTAGAACGCCAGACTGTGCGCGGCTGCGCCATCCCTACGCATGTGCAAGTGCTATGCTCACTGCACCTCTTGGTCTCGGGGAGCTATCAGGGGGTCATTGCTGTGGCAGGTGGGGTATCCCAAAGTGCACTATCAAGGTTCCTCAGGGCAGTCCTAGATGCCTTACTCACACACATGTCCCGATACATATACCTACCCAGGAATGAGGCAGAAATTAACAGCACCAAGTTGGACTTTTACCGGATTGCCAACTTTCCCCCCTGTCATTGGGTGTGTAGATGGGACACATATTCAAATATGCCCTCCTGCAAACCTGGAATATCTGTTCCGCAATAGAAAGTGTACCCACTCACTCAATATTCAGGTTGTTTGTGATGCCCATTATGTCATCACTGACATGGTTGCTAAATTTCCAAGCAGTACTCATGACTCCTACATTTTTAGGCACAGTGGGATACACCAGCGCCTGGAACGTGGGGAGTTTGGAGACGGATACCTCCTAGGTAGAGCTGTATACACCTTGTAGACATGCACACAGATCAATGTGCAAACCAACCATGACTTGCTAACAGTGTACGTTTCGTGCCCAACAGGTGACAGTGCATATGCACTACGCCATGGATACTGACTCCGTACTTAACACCCAGCAATGAATGTGAGAGGCGATACAACAGTGCACATAAGAGGACCAGGAATATAATTGAGAGACCCTTCGGACTGCTGAAAGCACGGTTCAGATGCCTCCACCGAAGTGGAGGTGCCCTTCAGTATACCCCCATAACGGCTTTCAAAATAGTTGTCGCATGCGCTATCCTGCACAACATTGCCACCCGACGTGGCCTACCTCTCATCCCTGCAGACCCAGATTCGGAGGATGAAGAGCAAGAGCAATCACATCGCCATCATGGGGATAGGAGCATCGCAAATCAAGGCAGACTGAGACGGGAACACATTGCAAACCAATACTTTGGAAGGTACGTGCCAACTTCTACCATACTCACCAATAGAACAAACACTCCATGTGTTGAGTGTAACGAACAAATGATTTAATATGTGCATACAAACTAACTATATACAAGGAAAAACTGTTCAGGGACTTCAAAAGTCCACCTGGCATGGGACACATTGCCATCATGTGCCCCAACATCAGGGACAGTGTTGAGCTCACACCCTACGGCGGGCTCGGCCAGCCTGGCTGGTACTAAGTGGCTCAGCAGTGCTCTGCCTTTTACTCCCACTCCGCAGCACCCTGGTGTCACCAGCAGAGACACTGCTGACAGTGGAGCACTCCTCACTGTCTTGTGGGTTGTCACCTGTACCCCGGGACACCTGCCGTGCCTCCATGAGGTCTATTGCATGGGTGAACTGCCCAGTCCCCTTGCCACATCACCCGCAAAGTGGCCCATGTCAACCTGGAGGCTGACTGTTCTCCTAGACAGCCCAGTTGTGTTCACTGCCAGTCTGACGATAGAGGAGGCCATTCTGTCCAGCCGTTGCAGCAGCTGGCGGTCCCTGCGCCGCGCACCCTCACTCTGCGTTAGAAGTCCAGCCACCAGTTCGCGCATTGACAGGGCAAGGTCACCAGTGTTGTTCCCAATGACCTCCAGTTGTGCATGCACCTGCTGCATGCTGTTGGCATGGTTCCTCTCGAAGCATTGCAAAACCCCACTAATCCACCCTAACTGTTGATTTTGCAGGCGCTGACCCCATAGCAGTTGGGCCTCCGTTGGTGTTGTGGATGGAAGCCCTGACTCTGCCTGCTGCCCTGCTCTCATCATCCTGCGTCGCCTGCGCAGCGGTGGAGGCCCTCTGATGACTGATGTGGCACTCTGGCTTATACCTGGTGCAGGCTCCAAGACCACTGTTGCAACAGGTTTTGCCAGAGAGGGGATGGTGTTGGTGGTGCAGGTGGGAGTGGTGGCTGGTCCTGTTGTCTCCTCTCGGCGCTGGCTGACCATTGGCACCTGGCTGCTTTGGCTGGTGGGGGTGTCTTGTGGGAGACCTGTGGGACATGGGGAGAACACTGTCAGTGTCTACTATCAGTTAACAACTTCCTAATAAACAATAGCCTATGAAATGCCTACTTGACTACATTGCCCATAATGCATCATTCTGGTGTTTGCTACTCTGAAATGGAGCTATCTTGGTTGTGCATGCCCCTGTGTACATGGTGGGTGGGGGTATGGCATTGATGGGGGTACAGGCATATCACATGGTACTCACCGGTTGATGGTCCGGGCTCAGAGGTGTCCAGTTCTCCAAATCCAGTTACAGCCTCCGGCTCCAGGGTCTCCTCAACCCTTACCTCCAGGGGTGTGGGTGGTGGTATGGTAGATGGTCCCCCCCCCTGTGCCTCTCATCTCCCGGAGCCTTTCTGTCACCCTCTCCTTGGTCCGGGAGCGGAGGTCGTACCACCTCTTCTTTAGTTTGTCCACACTCCTGTGGCTGACCCCCAGGGAGTTTACCTTCTCCTGGATATCCTGCCAAATTCGTTTTTTGTCAGAGTCTGGCACATTGAGGGCTGCCTTGCCAAACAGCTCATCATGGTGCTGACAGCACTCATCCGTTAGCACCTCCAGCTCCTTCTCTGCAAACTTGAGCTTTCTCTTCCTGGGAGTGTCAGCCATGGTTGCTGGTGCTCTGTTAGCTGTGCTGCAGTTAAAAAGGGTGTGGTCCTCCCTCCTCCCAGGTGTATTTGTAAACTTCCTGGCTGTGATGTCATCATCATGTGCCAGGAAGTGTTTTCCTGAGTGCTCTGGAGTGGTTTCTGGAGTGTTCTGCAGCACCTGCTTTCAATTTTCAGCACAGTCGCAATTTGCGACACCCAAATTTCGAGTCCGTTTTTTGCACGGTCACAAAAAGCGACCTCGCAAACAGCGGACTCGCTATCTGTGGTGCGACTCCAGGTGCGAGTCGCAATTTGTCCGCGCACTTTCTACCTGCATTGCAGTTAGCGACACGCAATTTGCGAATCGCTATTTTTTCCCTACCTACATCTGGCCCTTAGTTCCTCATTCCCAATCATTTCTCATAAATTATTTGATTTCCAAATATGTTACTAAAATACACGCCACTGTATTCTCAAAAAAGTCGTTTGTCTCACATAAATACACACACCCTCGCTACCTCTTTCCTTTTATTTTTTCTCATTCTTTCTGACAGCCCTTCAACTGTAGACCTAAATTCAATGGAACCTGCCGGTATACACAAGAGTTAGGTCCCTCCTTGTTTATACACAGGTGACCAAATATGATGTAGAATTGCATGCCATCAAGGATTTAATTAAAAAAAACTAGGATTAAAGCAGGGCTAGACTGGGAACCCAAAGCAGCCCTGGCATATTTTGTCAGACTAAATTTTTTCATTATAAAGTCAATTGCATTATTTTTAAAGCATAATAAATGATGACCCTACAGAGCAGCAGTATACAGCAATCTTTACTGGGGCTCTTCAATGATTCCCTCACCATCACCCTCTAACAGTGCCTCTCCTCTCTCCGTAGCCTTTCTCTCACATATATTTAATTCGCTTCACAGCACCTCTCTTACCAGCGTAGAGTGTTGGAGCACTTTACATCTCACACACAGACACAATGAATCATACGTGTTTAAAGCACAGGGGACTATATGATATAAGATTCACGACATCCAAACTGGTAGGCATTTTTTGAGAGTGCTTGGTCTGGGGAAGCATAAACTCAGGATTCAGAATGTAACACAGTGGACAGGGTTGACTTTACTAATACAAATTATTTCTACCCACACAAACCCTTTTTACAAAAAATAGGATAATCAAAGACTGAGAAAAAGCATAACCCTTCCAGCCTCCCGGGAAAACACCCAGTGCCCGGTATGGCCAGTCCAGCCTTGGATTAAAGGGGTTAAACTGTTCATGATGCAAACTCTTTACTTTACTCCTGTGTACTTGTTTCACCAGCTGACGTTGATGCTTCAGCACTTTGCTTTTTTATGAAGAGACTTAACCAATTCCAGTGCAAGGGAAGACACACGTTTTAAAATCAGTCTGGTACTGTGGCTACCTTCCATTCTACTTCCAATGATCCTCCAGAGCCTGGTTCTCCATTCCCCTGTACACGGCCAAGCCCCTTATTTGCACTTTCTGTCTTTGCCAACAATAAGACTTTTAAGCATAAACTGCTTGTTGGTCATGCACACAGCATTTTGTCTATTCATATTGTGATTTTACACTACATCATGCACCAGACGAAGGCCCACCTACAGGATCAGAATGTATTATGGTAATTGAGTGCACCAATCCTGAAAATGTGGGGTAGTCTACTTCACCAAAGTCTGGCAATGTAATGCCATGCCACCACCAAAGCAGTTCTTTATACTCCCATGGTGGTTGATCACCTCATACCATATCTCCGGCAACAAGACCTCCCCAGGGGACTCCACCTGGTGGCCATCGGAAGTAAGACCAACACCCACACCCACAGACCACACAAGAAATCTAGGGATCATCCTAGATGACAAGTTCAACATGAAGACTCATGTCAAAGCAGTGTGCCCCCCCTGCTTCCACGTCCTAAGCATGCTGCAAAAGATCTTCAAATGGTTGCCTCAGAACTCTAGACTGGCTGTCACACAAACACTCATCACCAGCAGGCTACACTGTGCCAACACTCTCTATGCCAGAGTCTTCAAACAATCCTACCCAGACTCCAGACCATCCAGAACACAGCCACAAGACTCATACTCGACCATCCACACTGCACCCATATTACACCGCATCTTACAAAGCGTCACTGGCTCCCCATTCAGAAGCACAGCCAATTCAAAATTCACAAGCACATACAAAGCCCCACACAACATAGGACCAGAATACCTGAATAGCCACATACACCTTCAGCAATCCACCAGACACCCACGCTCTGCCTCATTCTCAATAACACTCACTCCCTGCATCTGCAAATTCAAAACAGGATGTTACTCATTCTTCTACATCGCACCCAAGACGTGGAAAAACCTCCCTCAACAAATCAGAGCCTCCTCTTCACTTCTTGAGTTCTGCATGAAGTTGAAGATCTGGCTCTTTGCAAAATCATTTTGAGGACCACACAACCACACACCTGCCCACGCACCTGGATACCACCTAGGGTAATTAGTGGATTACACAAACCGAAATAACATAACATAACATAACATAACATACAACATTTAATTCTACATCAAGTAGTTCAACTCATTGAATTTCTCCAAAGCATTTAATTAATCAAATTACTGTCATAAGGAAAGGTAGCCAATTTTTTCCACGTTGCATTCCCATCAGATCTGTACACAGTGCAAACCTCTGAAAATCAATTCTCTGCAAAGACATAAGGCACATCCACTGAAACAGGACGGAACCACAACTATTTGCTTAATCCACTTTCTCTTATTCTTTTATTTTCACTTGAAATGCTCTCAAGAGTTTGGAAGGTCAACATCATCATTTGTAGAACCAAAACGGCTTCATTATGTGTCGCTGGCTGACACCAAAGCCAGTCAATGCTTTGATGCGCCACTGGAGATTTGTCAATGTATTTACTGAAACTTACTATTGGTCTTACAATATTGATCAATGTAAACCTGTTTGGCCGACAGCATGAAAAAAAAGGAATGGAAAGGTGGTCACGAATATTTTGGCTGTATTGTGACAACTTCATGTATTTAGTGGGAGCAATCTCAATACCTCAAATCAGTCACTCTAAACGTTCTACCTTCTGTTGAAAATAAGAAAATCGTCCCTTTGAATTCAGTAAATGTCATCCCTCAAGTTTCTAATAAAAAAAATTAAAAAAACTTGATCAAATATATTGCTTTATTTTGGAGTTAGAAGATCCCAAGAAAGTCTGCAAACATGTTTTACCTGAAGTATTCTGAGTGAAAGTGAATGTGCTTCCTCCATCCACAGTACAAAGTCAGAAGGCAAATTTATATAAACACCTTACCATAAGTCATTGCACTACTTTATCTTACTCTACTATGTGATTTTCCACTCTACTGTATAATTTAAAAGCCAGTGCTTTTGACATCTCAAAATTGCAGATAAAAACTAATTTGCGTCTCACTGATCAGACAAAAATCTAAGAGAAAGTGTGTACTTGGGATGTCATTACTTTGTGGAGTCATTTGTCATGATGGTTTACAAACATACCAAATAAGAGTTTTTTCAAGAGATAGAAGATTGTGTGATCGTAAGGAACTATTTAAGCGAGGACACGCTTCTGACTGTTGCCTCTGAAGGGGCTGAAAACTTCAGGATCCATACTGCCCCCTTACCTTGCATGTCCTAGAGAAGGTGGGGCTTGTCAGCAGCGCTATTTCAAGCGCTTCCTGGTGCCGCTGTGCGGGACACGTATGGAATCGCCCTAGGCAAACTGCAGGCCTAGCGCAGGCCTGTCTGCATCCTTCCGAGCCCAGAGGAGGCTGAACTGGACCTGCTCTAGTTCATCTTCATTTTGGAGATTGCCAAGCTGGTGTAAGGGCGGTTTTCTTGAGCCATCTAGGGATGGGGAAACGGAGAACTACCAGTGGCAGCAACAGCTCAACCTATAGTGGTGCATCTATTGATGAAATGTTGGAACGGGTGGTTAGTGTAATCAGAAACGAAATTGCCCTTACAGAGGGAATACTTTCCATGGAACCCAGGCAGGGTCAATGTTCTGCAGATCGACCAAATGAGGTCAATTGGTCTAGTGCCCTGACAACAATTATTCCATCAGCTTTACCTCTGAACCGGATGGGCCACACATCCAACGCAGGCTCCAGTTCACCCCCGATCCCAGCTCTTCAAAGTAAAAGACACAGAGGGGGTCATTCTTACCTCGGCGGTTAAAGGCACTTACCGCCGGTCAGAAGACCGCCAACATACCGCCGCGGCCGCGGTAAACCGCCACGGTCATTCTGACCCACAACTGCCAAACCGCCAAAAACCCGACATCCACTGAAGGCCGCCTCATCAGCGGTCAGCGATAAACTGGAGATGACCAAACCTCCACCGTCACGCCAACACAAACACGCCCATGCCATGACGACCCACGAATCAACGCGGCGGTCTTTCAACCGCGGTATTCCATTGGCGGTACACACCGCCGCGCTCAAAATACACACACCTTTACAAAACACAGCCACATTGGCCAAATCGAAATACACACACCTGATAAACATACACACACCACTCCCACACACTCATCACCATATAAAACACACACCCACATCACCCACAAACCCCCACAAATCGAAAATCAGAGACAAGGTGCAATACACAGAGAGAGAGCACAGGGAACGCAAACCACAACACAGACAGGAACCCAACATCATCACCCCCACCACATCTACGCACAAAACACCACACACCACCACACACATCACCACAAACACCACCCCACACCTCATCCACACCACCCCATGGCACCCCAAAGACACCCCAGGTTCTCGGACCAAGAACTCAGGGTCATGGTGGAGGAAATAATTAGGGTAGAGCCCCAGCTCTTCGGCACACAGGTGCAGCACACCACAATAGCCAGGAAGGCGGAGCTATGGCAAAGGATCGTCGACAGGGTCAACGCTGTGGGACAGCATCCCAGTAATCGGGAAGACATCCGAAAGCGCTGGAACGACCTACGGGGGAAGGTGCGGTCGATGGTGTCAAGACACAACATCGCTGTGCAGAAGACTGGCGGCGGACCCCCACCCACTCCACCCGAATTCACAGCATGGGAGCAAGAGGTCTTGAACATCCTGCATCCTGAGGGCCTCGCTGGAGTAGGCGTAGGAATGGACTCTGGTAAGTCTAATCTCAACTACTTCACCCCCCCCAACCACCAGCATGCCAACCCACACCCCCACCCTCACCCCTAACCCCCCAGCACACATACTCCCTGTTAATGTCTCACTAGCACAACCTGTCACGGTGTAGGTACTCCTCAGACTCGGTGTGATGCAAACAAGGTCCACCTCCTGACACCACCAAGTCACTGATAACAAACCACAGTGCATTGGAGTAATCAAGCGAGGGAAGGAAGGGGAAGGATCAGCAGGGACGGGATAACTGTAAAGAAAAATACACAGTGTTAATTATCACATTGTCTGTCTATTCTCATAAGGTCTCACTATAACCAAAACGACCTGGCCTGCCCATAACTCATAAGGGCAGAACTAGTCCAAAGCCTGACTATGTTCCATCAGTATCACCAATGGATGCCCCAAGCCAACTACGGCCACTAATAATCACCTAAGGGTCTCACCGCCCTTCCTCCTAAACAATACTACAGTACGTATAACGAAACAAACATGAGGAGAAAGAATAAGGTGAAGAAAATCTATTTTGTACTTCTTCCTATGATTCAGTTAACCCACTAAGCCTTTCGTTAATGTCACGTATATTTGAAGAAGTAACTCGTTCATATCTCAGTGAATGTTGACAAGAATTATTTGTCCCGGCTGTTTGGAATCCTGCAAACAGTAAATCTCATTCTGAATTGCCGCCAACAAAAAGCCAAAAGATTATGTCTCATAAGATCGCCGTTCCTTTATTATGGTATCTCAAAAAGTAAAGTGCTCCAATATATGACAGTCACCCACAACCTGGCCGTCAGGAATGCAGAAATAAAGAAAGGCGATAGCCTCCGGCAAGTAGCAAGCTTGCCGCTTACCACCTTCTTAGTACTTGGAATTCGAAAGGAGGAGCAGCTAGGAACTCCTTCTGCCGGTAAAAAGTCAGTTTCCAGGAGGGGGCCCTGATGAATCTCATTCCTAGTTTCCGGCCGCCGATGAATTCCCCCCTGGGGAACGCCGTCCGCTCCTACTTCGTTGAGGCTCCGACCTGCCTCATTAGCACAAATAACGCACACCCTTTCCAGGGCGCGCCGACTTTTACGCGATTTCTACCGCGCTGGGCTTCATGGGAGATGTAGTCCCTAATGACTACAATCTCCCGATCGGCCCTGTAGGCGCCGGCTAGCACCTGACAGTACGCCCACCTCCAAAGCGCCTCCTAGGGCCAGGTTTAGTGGGATGACAAGCATGAAACCGTTGCACCGCCCTAGGGGCATGGACATTGCCTTCCGGCTCCCATGAATCCTCCTCGGCCTCATACCCTTTCCACGACACCAAGTACCATAACTTACCCCCCGTAGTTTGGAATCCAACACCTTGCGCACCTCATACTCCAGCTGCCCGTCTCTAACCACCGGAGGCGCCGCCCGCCGGGTCGCGGACAGAGCTGGCTTCAAAAGGCTGCGATGAAACACCGGATGGATTCTTAAGGAAGCAGGTAAGTTGAGACGGTAAGCCACAGGGTTTATCTTGCGTACCACCTCATAAGGACCAATGTAACGAGGATGAAAGATGCTACGCATCTTAAAACGTATATACTTGGTGGAAAGCCACACTCGGTCCCCTGGCTGATACACCGGCCCCTCACGCCGATGTACATCACCCCATTTCTTATACTGTTCCTTGGCTTTATCCAAATTAAGTCGTATTTTTTTTTGCATGGATTGTAGGTTCTTAACCATAGCATGGACAGTAGGTTGATCCGTGACATCCCGAGGTATGATTATGGGCAACATCTCCGCGTGGAACCCTGTGTTAGCACGAAAAGGAGACTCCCTTATCGAGCTATGCCAAGCATTGTTGTACGATAGTTCGGCCAGCCATAGCAATGACACCCACGATTCCTGCGCGTCTTTTGCATAGCACCTCAGATATTTCTTCAGGGTTTGGTTGAGACGCTCCGTCTGGCCATCGGTTTGTGGGTGAAAACTGGTGGATAGGGCGGATTCAATGCGCAGAACCTTGCACCACATGCGCCAAAACCTAGCAACGAACTGGGGGCCTCTGTCTGAAATAATGGTTCTTGGTAAACCATGTAACCGCACCACTTGAGACAGAATTAGATGGGCGGTCTGACTTGCTGTAGGTAGGTTTCTACAAGGGAGAAAGTGACCCATCTTGGTAAGACTATCGATTACCACCATGATCGCATTGTACCCCTGATCCATTGGCAATCCTACCACAAAATCCACGCTGATGGTTTGCCATGGTTTTTCCGGAGTGGGCAAAGGCATCAGCTTGCCCTGGCTCTTCGCGTTTTCTCCCTTGGATCGAGCACATATCTCGCACCGAGCTACCCATGTCGCAACGTCCTTAGCCCAACCTTTCCACCTGAAATGTCGTTGAACTATTTGCGCAGTCTTGGTGTACCCCGGATGACCAGCTGTTACCGCATCATGACACCAATTGAAGGCTTGCATTCGAAGTTCAGGTGTTGGTAAATACAAACGATTACCTTGCAACGGTATTCCATGCTTAAGGGTACGGTCCTGACTTACTTCGGCCCACTCCTTCCACTGAGCAGCAGACTTATGCTTAGAGACCTTTTCTAGGAAGTGAGATATATGAAGGGCACAAAGCACTTTTTCCGGTTGGATGATTGCTTCATCAGGTCTTGAAGTGATGTTCCTCGCGTCCCTTTGTCTAGACAGTGAATCTGCCTTGCGATTGTCGACCCCAGGACGGAAGGTTACTACAAACTCATATTCTGAAAAGAACAGCATCCACCTCATTTGCCGCTGGGTAAGCTGTCTAGCCTCCTTCATATACTGCAGGTTTCGGTGATCAGTATATACCGTGACCGGGTGTTGGGCCCCCCAGAGATAGTGTCTCCATTCCTGAAATGCCTTCTTGATGGCTAGTAGTTCTTTTTCTGCCACTGTATAGTTGAGTTCCGCAGCAGATAGCTTCTTAGATAAAAACGCCACCGGATGAAGCTGTCCCGAGGTCTTGTTTCTTTGGGATAACACAGCCCCAATGGCTATATCCGAGGCATCTGCTTCGACTATAAAAGGTACTTCTGGCTGTGGATGCTGAAGTATAGGCGCTGAGCAGAAGGCCTGTTTTAAGAAGCAGAAAGCCTCCTCTGCCTCCTCTGACCAAACAAAAGACACTCCCTTTCTTAGCAACCTTGTTATAGGTGACACAATGTGGGAAAAATGACAGATGAATCTTCTATAGTAATTGGAAAACCCCAGGAAGCATTGCACGTCTCTCACACTAGTGGGCACTGGCCACTCTTGAACCGCCTGTATTTTTCTTGTCGACATGCAGAACCCTTCCGGGCTTAAATCCACCCCCAAGAACTCAACCTTCTGTACATGGAACTCGCATTTGCTCAGTTTGCAATAAAGATGGTGCTGTTGCAATGCCTGGAGTACTAGGGAAACATGTTCCATGTGCCGCTCTAGGGAGGTAGAATACACCAATATGTCATCTATATAAACGATCACAAAGTGGTCTACGTATTCTTTGAGAACATCGTTCAGAAAGTATTGGAAAGCCGCCGGGGCGTTACACAACCCGAACGGCATTACCAAGTATTCAAACAGGCCATAACGGGTCTTGAACGCCGTCTTCCATTCATCCCCTTCACGGATTCTGACCAGATGGTAAGCCCCCTTCAGATCCAACCTTGTATAGATAGTTGCCTCTTTCACCTGTTCCAATAACACAGGAATGAGGGGAAGAGGGTATCTATTCCTTATCGTGTTCTTGTTCAGCATTCGATAATCGATGCAGGTTCTCAACTCTTTATTCGCTTTAGCTATGAAAAAGAGCGGAGAAGCTGCCGGAGAACAAGATGGTCTAATGAACCCGATTTCCAGGAAACGGTCCAGATATCTTCGCAAATGTTTGGTTTCTGGGTCTGATAGAGCATATACCCTACAAGAAGGAAGGAGTGCTCCCGGAATCAGATCTATCTTGCAATCGTATATACGATGGGGTGGCAATGTCTCCGCCTGACCTTCGTCGAACAAATCCTTGAACTTGGCGTAAACAGAGGGCAATATCACCGCTTTCTCCACCACTGTGGCCAACTGTAACCCTTGAGCCAACGCTAATGCGGGGGGGTTATCATATAAGGAACAGACTTTCTCACTCCTCACGGACTGAAAACTAACCGTCTTGGTTTGCCAATCGATAACAGGATTGCTCTTTCTTAGCCAGGGCATTCCCAAAATTATTTCATACTGAGGAGCCTCTATTATATCTAGCCTGATTATTTCTCTGCGTGCCGGAGATACTCCACTGAAAACCAACCCCACATCCTCAGTTTGTTCAGTAAGGGGTCCCGACTTCAGTGGTGTACCGTCAACTGCCAACACAATTTCGGGGTTCTTTCTTGGAATTCTCAGAAGTCCCAGTCTCTTAACCACCCCTTCATCTATGAAATTTCCCGTGGCTCCTGAGTCTATCATTGCCCATACAGGATGGTTTCGATCTTGGGACACCAGCTCTACGGATAACAAAAGGTGTGACGCCTTTTCTTCTTGTGGCAAGAGGGTTAAAGAAGTCAACCGGAACCCAGATAGGGGTTCTATAAAGGGCAAATCCTCTTTCTCTGATATCTTCCCTGACGTCACCGCGGCCTTTTGAGTGGGGGAGTAGGAGAACCTTTTTCTTGGTTTTTGGGGACATTCTCTCACATAATGACCCTTCCTGCCGCAATACATGCACAACCCCTGTACCCTCCTACTCTCTTTTTCGGCCTTTGACAGAGGTGCCCTAACGGCTCCCACTTCCATAGGTTCCCCGCAGAAATCATGGGAATTAGAAACTGGTCGCCCCTCTCTTTCTGGAATGACCGGCCGCCTATCACCCGCTCTACGCTCTCCCCTTCTCTCTGCTAGCCGATGATTCAATCTCAAGGTAAGATTCACAAGTTCAGTACACGTGGAAGGCTGTGGATCTATTTGGGCTAGGATATCCTTCATGTCGTCTCTTAATCCTTGATAATAGAGAGACATTCTCTTCTCCTCTGGCCACTCTGATTCCGCTACCAGTCTATTGAAGGTGGTAAGATAAGTAACTAGGTCAGACCTCCCCTGTCTCAGTTCCAGCAATTCTCTATCAGCACTAAAGGTGGTTGTTCTGTGATCAAACACCTTCTCAAAGGCCGACCGAAAGGCATTCCAATCTGATAATAAGGGGTCATCGTTTCTAACTAACGGCACTGCCCAGTTGGCTGCATCTCCCGAGAGATAAGAAATAGCGAACATTACCCTGGAAAGGTTAGAGGGAAAAGACGCCGGTCTACATGAGAATTGAAGAGACAACTGCGTTAAAAAAGCCTGAACTTTCCTGGGGTCCCCTGAAAACCGTTCCGGACTGGCCAAAGGAATTGGAGGGGAGACGTTCACGGTTATCTGCGGTGTAGATGCTGAGGCATCGAAGGGATTCCTAGTAAGCCTTTCTACCTTGTCCCTTAGTGCCGCTGCCTCCACCCTAGAATCTGCCAACTCTTGCTGCACTAACACTAACGCCTGTAATACATCATCCATAGATGCCATCTTTGCATTACACCGAGCAGGAGGAGTATTATTCGTGGGTGCGTTATTCTGTCACGGTGTAGGTACTCCTCAGACTCGGTGTGATGCAAACAAGGTCCACCTCCTGACACCACCAAGTCACTGATAACAAACCACAGTGCATTGGAGTAATCAAGCGAGGGAAGGAAGGGGAAGGATCAGCAGGGACGGGATAACTGTAAAGAAAAATACACAGTGTTAATTATCACATTGTCTGTCTATTCTCATAAGGTCTCACTATAACCAAAACGACCTGGCCTGCCCATAACTCATAAGGGCAGAACTAGTCCAAAGCCTGACTATGTTCCATCAGTATCACCAATGGATGCCCCAAGCCAACTACGGCCACTAATAATCACCTAAGGGTCTCACCGCCCTTCCTCCTAAACAATACTACAGTACGTATAACGAAACAAACATGAGGAGAAAGAATAAGGTGAAGAAAATCTATTTTGTACTTCTTCCTATGATTCAGTTAACCCACTAAGCCTTTCGTTAATGTCACGTATATTTGAAGAAGTAACTCGTTCATATCTCAGTGAATGTTGACAAGAATTATTTGTCCCGGCTGTTTGGAATCCTGCAAACAGTAAATCTCATTCTGAATTGCCGCCAACAAAAAGCCAAAAGATTATGTCTCATAAGATCGCCGTTCCTTTATTATGGTATCTCAAAAAGTAAAGTGCTCCAATATATGACAGTCACCCACAACCTGGCCGTCAGGAATGCAGAAATAAAGAAAGGCGATAGCCTCCGGCAAGTAGCAAGCTTGCCGCTTACCACCTTCTTAGTACTTGGAATTCGAAAGGAGGAGCAGCTAGGAACTCCTTCTGCCGGTAAAAAGTCAGTTTCCAGGAGGGGGCCCTGATGAATCTCATTCCTCGTTTCCGGCCGCCGATGAATTCCCCCCTGGGGAACGCCGTCCGCTCCTACTTCGTTGAGGCTCCGACCTGCCTCATTAGCACAAATAACGCACACCCTTTCCAGGGCGCGCCGACTTTTACGCGATTTCTACCGCGCTGGGCTTCATGGGAGATGTAGTCCCTAATGACTACAATCTCCCGATCGGCCCTGTAGGCGCCGGCTAGCACCTGACACAACCCACCCAACCCAACCCCAACCCCTGAATGCCAACACAAACCATGGACACCCATCACCTAAGCATGACCACTGCACCTACCCACCCCCCCCCCCACAAACCACCCTCACAACTCCTCCCACATGGGACTGCCAGCACTGGGCGACAAGGGCACCCACAAATCGCACGCCATGGCACACACAAAATCAATAAACATACTATTTTACCCCTGCAGGGCCCGAACGCCAACACACCGTCCAGGAGGGTTCAGATTTGTCCATCCCACCCCCAGAACAGGCCCCCAGTGATGACAGCAGCTCTGTCGACCTAGAACCTGATGACCAGCCCGGACCATCGGGGACCTCTGGACAGTCGGTTACCCTCAGTCAGCCACAGGCCACAGCAGACCAACCCCCCTCTGGAAACAACAGCACCCACCCAGCGGGCCCATGCTTCTGTCTCCAGGACAGGTCAAGCAGCGGTGTGTCTACCAGTACAGGGCACCCAGGGTAACCCACAACCCCAACAACAACAGGGACCTGGGGGCACTGGTAGTGGGCACACCGTCCAGGGGACAGAGGCCCAGGAACAAAGAGGAACTGGGAGGGCTGCTGTGCGACAGAGGGAGGACAGGCCTAGGGAACCCACTGTCCAAGAGGCCCTCACCACCATCATGGGAGCGTACCACCACTCCCAAGAGACGATGGCGACGGTCCTGGCCAGGTTCCAGGAAATCCAGGCCATGCAGGAGGGCCAGTACATGGGGTTCCGGGAAGTACTGCGCAGCATCAGTTCCGCAATGGGTACAATCGTGGTGGCACTCAACCAGATTGTCACCACATTGCGGGACCATGTGGCCCCCCAAAGGGCCCCTGCCACTAGCATGGAGGAAGAACAGCCCACCACCTCCGCCGGCGCTAGTGGTCAGGAGGCCCTGAGACAACAGCAACGGCCCACCCGGACCCCACCCCCTGCAGAACAAGAACCACCCCGCAAGAAAGGCCTGAGATCTAGGAAGAAGACAGAGTAGGATGTCAAGACCCCCGCCATGCACGGAAACCCACGGATGCCATCCCACTGTCCCACTTGTTCACCCTGTCCAACCTTGAACTGCCCCTGCTCCACCTTCCACAGGCATATGGACAATGCACCTGTGCGAACGAGAGTCTGGACTCTGCCATGGACATGCCTCCACCATCACCCAGCACCCTTTTTAGACTATACACCTATTTGAAAACTTCAATAAACACAATTATTGCACAAAAACCTACTGGATTCTGCTATCTATTTATTTAAACCAAATGTATTCGATATAACCAACAAAACATTTCTAGTTACATTGTGATGACAACATACCAGTGTCACACAGCGGTAGTCCATGGGGAAAAAAAAGAGCACTGTAATAGGAAGTGATATACACAACTAAGTTACCATACATTGGGGTGGAAGGTCAGACAGTAGAGAGCCACTACAGTTACAGATATAATACAATGCAGGAGTAGCTTATTACCTGTGTGTCACTGGAAATACTGCAGTATCACTCTGTCCCTGTTGTCTGTGTCGTCCTCTTCGTCTTCCTCCTCTTCACTCTCCGCAGGCTCCACAGCGGCCACAACACCACCATCTGGACCATCCTCCTGCAGGAAAGGCACCTGGCGTCGCAAAGCCAGGTTGTGAAGCATGCAGCAGGCCACGATGATATGACACACCTTCCTTGGTGAGTACATTAGGGATCCACCAGTCATATGCAGGCACCTAAACCTGGCCTTCAGGAGGCCGAAGGTCCGCTCAATGACCCTCCTGGCACACCCATGGGCCTCATTGTACCGTTCCTCTGCCCTGGTCCTGGGATTCCTCACTGGGGGTCAATAGCCAAGGCAGGTTTGGGTAACCAGAGTCACCAATTAGCCACACACGGTGTCTCTGTAGCTGTTCCATCACATAAGGGATGCTGCTATTTCGCATGATGTACGCGTCATGCACTGACCCTGGGAACTTGGCATTTAAATGGGAGATGTACTGGTCAGCCAAACAGACCACCTGGACATTCATCGAATGATAATTCTTTCGGTTCCTGTACACCTGCTCATCGTCTTTTGGGGGAACCAAGGCCATATGGGTACCATCAATGGCACCAATGATATTGGGAATGTGTCCAAGGGCATAGAAATCACCCTTCACTGTAGGCAAGTCACCCACCTCAGGGAAAATGATGTAGCTCCGCATGTATTTCATCAGGGCAGACAACACTCTGGACAACACCTTTGAAAACATAGGCTGAGACATCCCAGATGAAATGGCCACGGTAGTTTGAAATGATCCACTGGCAAAAAAATGCAGTACTGACAGCACCTGCACTAGAGGCGGAATCCCTGTGGGTTGGCGGATGGGTGACATCAGGTCTGGCTCCAGCTGGGCACACAGTTCCTGTATAGTGGCACGGTTGAGTCTGTAGGTGAGTATGACGTGTCTTTCTTCCATTGTCGACAGGTCCACCAGCGGTCTGTACACGGGAAGATTCCTCCGTCTCCTCGCAAGTCCCAGCGGACGATGCCTAGGAAGGACAACATGGAGCACAGAGTCAAGCAACCCACAGGTAAGTGCCCACAGCATGCACAGTACACAAATCTCTCGGGATTGAATGGCTAGTGTGATTGTCGGTGCAAGGCCTAGCCATGTGTGACGCAGTAGGAATTAAGCCATGTGGGCCCTTGAAATGGCGGCTGCCTGACCTGTGAAGTGTGACAATGTGAAGTGAGGTCATTGCGCAAGCGTGGCACACCGTGGCGGTAGGCGGTCGCAGGCCGTGGCGCAAAGGCGCATTGGACAACATTGAACCCTATGGGTTTCAGGAGCCAATGGCGGTGAGCGCCGGCGGTCGCGGTACGCACCACCGCGGCCGTAACCGCCATTTTCTATCTGCTTGATCACACGAGACCTGAGCATCCACAGGAGAGGACCTATACTGCAAGTGCTGCTGTGACCTCGGTCTGGAAGTAACTGGGGAAAGGGCCCCCGCCTTCAGTTCCGAGGAGTTGGAGAAGCTCGTGGACGGGGTCCTCCCCCAGTATGCGCTACTCTACGGGCCTCCAGACCAACAGGTGAGTACACGGGGGGCAATGCATAGTGCCCAATGCGTGGGTTGGGTGGGGAGGATGTACGATGGAGGGGAGGGCAGCGAATGACGAATGCATGGCACGACAGATGAGAGCATTTGCCACATGGCAAGGTTGGGGAGGGGGGGCCACTCACATCGAGAATGCAGAAAAGTGATGATGTTTCTCTTCCCCCCCTGTACATGTCACATAGGTCAGCGCCCATCAGAAGATTGATATTTGGCGTGCCATCGCCAAGGACGTCCGGGCCCTAGGGGGTCCACAACAGAGGGGGCACCCACTGCCGCAAGAGGTGGGAGGACATCTGCCGCGGGAGCAGGAAGACCGCGGAGGCTCTGCTGGGGATGGCCTCCCAACCTAGGAGGGGTGCCAGTCGTACCTTGACCCCCCTGATGTCCCGGATCCTGGCGGTGGCCTACCCCGATTTAGATGGGCGCTTGAGGACATCACAGCAGACACAAGGGGATGAGTACCAGCACATTCTGCTATTTTGCGCGCAGTGGAGGTGCCTGGGTGGGGGAGGAGGGCTGTGGGTATCCCTAGGCCAAGGCGATTTCTGTAGGATAGGCCCGCCCATGAGGTATGGTCCTGTGCCCCCGCCCCCCACCTCTGGAGGGTGCCTAGTAACGCGATTCATGGACCAGTGTATACTGTGTGGGCAGTTGTCGCCCATAGGCTTGTAGGGCATGTCCCAGTGAATGAGTAGTGTACCCCAAGTGCGCAGCGTAGTGCAGGGGGCTTCTGTGTCTGTCCTCTCCGCCAACGGTGTCCCCAATGCATGCACTCAACTTGTCTTTATGTTTTCCACCCCCCCCTTTTCTTTGTTTTTCTGTGAATGTGTGCATTAGCATCATCAGGTGGAGGAGAAGTGGCATCGGCGCAAGAGGGAGCTGCATCTCACATGGCCCCGGAGGGCCATGCAACGGACTCCGACATGACCAGTGAGACGGAGGGCGAGGGGGGCTCCACCACGGGGACCCGTGGAGACGTCAGCGACACCGACACGTCCTCGGAAGGGAGCTCCCTTGCGGTGGCGGCAACATCCGTGCCCACCGATCCTACAGGTACAGCCGCCACCCAGCGCACCAGCTCCGCCCTCCCAGCAGCCCCTCGGCCTTTGGGCCGTGCCCGCAAGGCCAGGAAGCCGGCCATCTCCTTCGCCCCAGGCACCTCAGGCCCTGCCCCAGTCACCCCTGCTGCCCTCAGTGAGGAGGTCATTGACCTCCTGAGGACCATCATTGTTGGGCAGTCTACCCTTTTGAATGCCATCCAGGGTGTGGAGAGGGAGGTGCATCAAAGCAATGCATACCTGGAGGGCCTTCCTTCGGGTCAGGCTGCCCATCAACGATCGTTCAACGCTCTGGCCTCAGCACTGACGGCAGCGATTGTCCCTGTCTCCAGCCTCCCTCTTCTGACTCCCTCCACCCAGTCCCACTCCCCTGTTCCTCTGCCTATCCCATCCACACCTACAGACCAGCCTGCACACACCTCAACACCCAAGGGCAGCTCATCCAGACATAAGCACCACAGGACACACAAGCATTCACCCAAGCAACATCCAGATGCAGACATGCCAACAGTCACTACCTCCTCTGTGTCCCCCACCTCCTCGGCTCCCTCCTCCCTCCCTGTGACGTCTCCACACACACCTGCAAGCACACCACCATCAGCCATTGCACCCATCACCAGCACACCCTCCAGACCAGTCCGCCCACGTGCAGTCACCACCCCCACTGCCATGTACACGTCCCCTGTGTCCTCTCCCAGTGTGTCTGTCACCCCCGCTTCCCAAACACACAAACGCAGGCAGGCACCCAAACAACAGCCATCCACCTCACGTCAGCCTCCTGCCCAAGCACCTGCACCCAAAGACAGCACACTTGACTCTCCTACAACCACATCCTCTTCCTCCACTCCCATACCCACTCCAGCTACCCTTCCCATAGCTCCAAAGAAATTTTTCCTCTCTAAAATTGACCTCTTTTCCTCACCTGACCCACCCCCTCCATCCCGTAAGAGTTCCACAAACACCTCAGCCACCACCAGCCCAGCAACTCCCAAGAACGTCGTGCCTGGTTTTTGGAGTCCGCCCTTTCCTTGGGCTGGGACATCGTCCAGCAGCAAAGGCACAGCCAGCCCCCCCCCTGGGAAGAGGAGCAAAAAAGTGAAGGGCAGGCGCGACAGGCCTGATACGCCTGCCCCCAAGGAGGGGAGCCTTGCACCATCCCCTGCCACATCGGGTAAGGGAGCCAAGGGCCACGGACAGTCTGCCAAGGAGGGCAAGGGCAGCAAGGAGCAAAAGGCAGGGAGCAGCCGACCTGGCCATGAGGGCCCCACCAGCCCCATTCCGGGGGTATCGGAGGAGACCCAGGGCCCCAGGACTCCATCACAGGAGGGCCCTGCAACGGAAAGGTCCGATGCAGACTGAGCAGCAAGTATTGGGCAGGTGTGGTTCACTGGAAACACAAGACAGGCACCGCTGACCAGGGCCCCGCCGTCTCAAGCACCGCTCCGCTGGGCACCGCCGTCTCAAGCACCGCTCCGCTGGGCCCTTCCTGTCAAGCACCTGCACCCAAAGACAGCACACTTGACTCTCCTACAACCACATCCTCTTCCTCCACTCCCATACCCACTCCAGCTACCCTTCCCATAGCTCCAAAGAAATTTTTCCTCTCTAAAATTGACCTCTTTTCCTCACCTGACCCACCCCCTCCATCCCGTAAGAGTTCCACAAACACCTCAGCCACCACCAGCCCAGCAACTCCCAAGAACGTCGTGCCTGGTTTTTGGAGTCCGCCCTTTCCTTGGGCTGGGACATCGTCCAGCAGCAAAGGCACAGCCAGCCCCCCCCCTGGGAAGAGGAGCAAAAAAGTGAAGGGCAGGCGCGACAGGCCTGATACGCCTGCCCCCAAGGAGGGGAGCCTTGCACCATCCCCTGCCACATCGGGTAAGGGAGCCAAGGGCCACGGACAGTCTGCCAAGGAGGGCAAGGGCAGCAAGGAGCAAAAGGCAGGGAGCAGCCGACCTGGCCATGAGGGCCCCACCAGCCCCATTCCGGGGGTATCGGAGGAGACCCAGGGCCCCAGGACTCCATCACAGGAGGGCCCTGCAACGGAAAGGTCCGATGCAGACTGAGCAGCAAGTATTGGGCAGGTGTGGTTCACTGGAAACACAAGACAGGCACCGCTGACCAGGGCCCCGCCGTCTCAAGCACCGCTCCGCTGGGCACCGCCGTCTCAAGCACCGCTCCGCTGGGCCCTTCCTGTCAAGCACCGCTCCGCTGGGCCCTTCCTGTCAAACACCGCTCCGCTGGGCCCTTCCTGGCAAGCACCGCTCCGCTGGGCTCTTCCTGTCAAGCACCGCTCCGCTGGGCCCTTCCTGTCAAGCACCGCTCCGCTGGGCTCTTCCTGTCAAGCACCGCTCCGCTGGGCCCTTCCTGTCAAGCACCGCTCCGCTGGGCTCTTCCTGTCAAGCAACGCTCCGCTGGGCCCTTCCTGTCAAGCACCGCTCCGCTGGGCACCGCCGTCTCAAGCACCGCTCCGCTGGGCCCTTCCTGTCAAGCACCGCTCCGCTGGGCCCTTCCTGTCACGCACCGCTCCGCTGGGCACCGCCGTCTCAAGCACCGCTCCACTGGGCCCTTCCTGTCAAGCACCGCTCCGCTGGGCCCTTCCTGTCAAGCACTGCTCCGCTGGGCACCGCCGTCTCAAGCACCGCTCCGCTGGGCCCTTCCTGTCAAGCACCGCTCCGCTGGGCCCTTCCTGTCAAGCACCGCTCCGCTGGGCCCTTCCTGTCAAGCACCGCTCCGCTGGGCTCTTCCTGTCAAGCACCGCTCCGCTGGGCCCTTCCTGTCAAGCACCGCTCCGCTGGGCCCTTCCTGTCAAGCACTGCTCCGCTGGGCCCTTCCTGTCAAGCACCGCTCCGCTGGGCTCTTCCTGTCAAGCACCGCTCCGCTGGGCCCTTCCTGTCAAGCACCGCTCCGCTGGGCCCTTCCTGTCAAGCACCGCTGGCCCATTGGCAGTCCCGGTTCTGTGTCGGGCAGGCCTTCACGGCGCACTCTGCCCACCGTGCCTCCTCCATGACCAGTGGTCTCTGTAATCCACCTGATGGACTGTGGCTTTGACCTCCCCAGGATGTGACAGTGGGCAATCCACCCACTGTAGAGACTTGTGAGACTGTGGCTTTGCACTCCCCAGGATGGCACAGTGGGCAATCCACCCACTGTAGAAACTTGTGAGACTGTGGCTTTGCACTCCCCAGGATGGCACAGTGGGAAATCCACCCACTGTAGAGACTTGTGAGACTGTGGCTTTGCACACCCCAGGATGGCACAGTGGGCAATCCACCCACTGGAGAGACTTGTGAGACTGTGGCTTTGCACACCCCAGGATGGCACAGTGGGCAATCCACCCACTGGAGAGACTTGTGAGACTGTGGCTTTGCACTCCCCAGGATGGCACAGTAGGCATTCCACCCACTGGAGAGACTTGTGAGACTGCGGCTTTGCACTCCCCAGGATGGCACAGTGGGCATGGAGGGCCTTCGTGGATCTGGCGTCGAGGACTCATGTGGCTGAGGTGCCCCCCTTCCCTTCCCCCTGAGGTGCCTGTTTTTTATTTTTGTGATGCCCCAGCAGTGTTCTCTCCAATGGACTCGATCTTGTGTGTGGGCTTTGCCCATGTGTTGCTGCACATTGGCCCACGGACATTTGAACTTTGAATGACTGGGCCGGACTTTTGCTATTTGTGTGGATATGGTTCTAGATGTGTATTGCTTCTTCATATATTGCTAAGGTCGCTATACTTTATTGTTGCAATAATATAGTTCTACTTTTACATTCATTGCCTTTTGTCTTTGCTTTTTGGGGGGGGTTTGGGGGTGTCACTCTGCCTTTTTTATCTGCATAGGTGTGTAGGTATTTCGGCGGGGGTGAGGGTGGGGGTGGGTGTGTGGCGTATGTGTGTGCCCGTAACCTTTCCTCCTCCCCCCCTCCCCTGTGTCGTAGGTGCAGTACTCACCGTTGTCGTCTGCGCCGAGGTTCGTGATCCTGGAAGAAGAGCAGGAAGGCAATGGCCGGGAGGATGTGGATTTCGGGTTCCATGCTGTTCCGATTCCGCGTTGAGTGTGTCGAGGTAAGTGTTTTCCATTGGAGATGTCTGTTTCCGCCGTGTTTTTATCGGCGGGGCTCCCGCCCCGGAAAAGGTGGCGGATTGGTGAGTCGTGATAGGGTGGGCGGTACATTGTCTGCCGCCTGCCTGTTGGCGGTGACCGCCGCGCTGTTTGTTTGTTCCACCGTGGCGGTCAGAGTGTTAATGCGGCGGCCTGTGTTGGCGGTTCCCGCCAGGGTCAGAATTCAATTTTTTTGCCCACCAGCCTGTTGGCGGGTTGGCTGCCGCTTTAACACTGACCGCCATGGTCAGAATGACCCCCAGAGTGTGAAACCACACAATTGAGGGACCATCTGCCAATAAGACTGTTAATGTGCCTGATGCAGTATTGGCACAGGGACTGGGCTGAAGGCTCACAAAGAACTTCTTGGCAAATTTAGTGCCCTGCTACAAGACCAGTTGGCCTCTACTTTGGAGAGATTGGACCATATTGAGTCCCAGCCCATCACACTTATTGAGAACTTTTGTCTCATACCCTCCATTTCAGCTCCAGCTCTATCACTGCCTTATCAAGGGAACCTAACACATTGGAAGATTTTGTCCATCCCCAGACCATCCCTATATCTATGTACCCCACAGGTGTCCTTCAGGTGGGCCCGGTTATGTATTTAGCCGAGGCCTGCGATATGAATGTTGTGCCCCAGGAATCAACTCAGTTAATCAACACAACTGCACCTATCAGCAGCCTGTTGGTTTGGGAGTTTTATTCTGATATGGTGTCTGCTCTCCCTGCATTGGTAGGTAGGTCACACATTACCAGAATGAATGGCTTGGGGCCAGAAAATGTGGCAGATTATCTACCCAACAATTCTGTGTTAAATCTTCTCTCCATTGCATGCCCATAAGTTGTGGTGTTAACTGGAGATCCCACACTCAAGCAAGGTCAGGATGAATCTGGTGAAAGGCTGACACATAAAGTCCTCCGCTGGCTAACGCTAAATAGGGATTTTGGTGTGCGTGACAGTGTGCAAATTGTTCTGTCACAACGTGTGAGCTGGCTTGGATCTTCACTTAAAGATGTGCCAGGGGATTGTATAGCGGTAAACTATAGAGACCCTGTAATCTTGAAAAGTCTGCTACTGTAGCCAAAACAACAAGGTATACAACCTTGAGCAATTACTCCTGTTCTTTTTGGGTTCTTTTACAGGTCCCGCCTCCTTTGTGATCAAGTTATCTGGTGAGTCGTGAACATGTAAGAAATCCAGAGGTCTTTATGTGCCCTTTTTGACCCAACTTTCCTTTGGCCAATCAATTCTAACAATTCTTTGACTGTTCTACTGTTGATTGACTTCAGAGTTTCCCCAGAGAAACAACACTTGAACTGATCACACAGCCCCCACAGGCTCATGTAAATGTACAGGAACTGGCATTATTATAAAAAGCTGTAACTCAATCTTGTACTGGAATGTGGGGAGGCTGAGGTGCAAGTTAAAATCTCCAGACTGGACGAAACTCATGAAAGCTTATGACGTGTGTTTTCGAGGAGTCATGGACAACTACTCAGTTTCACATTTAAGGGCTTTTGCTGTCACCCAGTATCTTCCTTACTATCTCTGGTGGGGTGGGTGAAGGACGGCCTATTCATTTGGCTAAAGCTCTTCTTGAGTGTTGGGGTCAAATTGGTGGATTCAGAGAGTTCAGAATTCCAAATGTATCTTACTTGGGGGCAGCATAATAATAAGGTATAATTGATAACCTTTTACAGTAATGATTTTACAAATCAACCAAATTCTAACTATGCTATACTGTTTGCTAAGTTATCTAGCTTGGTGGATACAAGCAGCTCAAATCAAATTTTCTCGTGTGTGATAGTTGGTGGAGACTTTGATGTTAAGATCAGTTTTGATATTATACCTTACAGTTGGGCATCTCATTCAGATAAACCATGGAATGTTGACATCAGAGGTACTGAGCTGGACGATTATCTGGTAGATTTGGACCTTATCAACCTGATAGAATATGTTGGAGCTGTAGCACATGACGAGCTAATTTATAGGGGAGTGGGTATGCTACCACAATCAATTACATGTATGTGTCAAGAAGTTTTGTTAATAACATTATGCACGGAGAGGTGCTGGTCACTTTTGTTTGGTGACAACAATGCTTTGTTAGCCTTTATTAACTTGTTCTGTAAATAAACCCTTCCTGGCGAATCCCTCGCACAACCCATTCTATCTAATACAGGACTAAGACTGCTCTGGATGCTTGAGAATCCATGTTACCAATTGGGCGGCCTAATTGGTGCCAACTTAGAATCTTTCCTCTTATGTCCTCTTTCCTTCTAGGCTTCTGAGGAGCAAGGGGCTCTCATCAAGCATGCCCTCATGAAGCCCTCAAGGACAGCTTCTGTCTACCCTAAATGGTTTAACTCCAAGTGCTCAAGGGCTACCAGACAACGGAGGTTCGCCCTAATGGAATACCCTAGGGTTTCCACTGCAGTGGCCTCAGCTCGCAGATTATATATAGATATCACGTGAGAGTATAAACTAGAGGTTGATGAAGCTAATTGTGAGTGCATGGCAGTGAGGCCAAAATGAAAAACCCAAGGAAATCTAGGGCTACTGCTTACACTTCTCAATCAAGCCTCCCCTTCCTTAGCTGCCATATTAATGCCTCTGCATCTCAGTATTGTACAGAATCAAGGAGGGGGGATCCCTGTTTATGACCCTTGAAGATGAAAATGTATCTGGCTTTAAATTAACCTTTACGGTTGATGAAGTTAAGGAGGCGACTGATCTCTGCCCAGATCATAAGGTACCAAGCCCCAATGGTATGCCGACCAAGTTAGTCAAGTGCCACTTTGGGTGCCCCTGTTGACTGACCTATAACACAATTTAGATGGTAACAACCTCCAGAGTTCTTGGATGTCCATAATTGTACCCATCTTTAAAAATGGTGACCAGGGGGACCAAAGATGCTACCATTTGATATCATGCATTGATACACTGGTCAAAATAATCTGGAGAATAATATATATTAGAATGTGTACTTGTCCCCATAACAACATTTTACCCCCGACTCAATATGGCTTCAGGGAACGGCTGAGTACAGTGTAGCAGTGCCTAAACCTACATTTAATTTTAGGCAAGTATACCAAAACAAGGCACTGCCCCTATACCTAGCATTCATGGGCCCATTGACAGCTTTTGATTCAGTTAATCATTCCAAGCTGTGGAGTACTTTGTTAAAATTGGGCCTGGATTCCTCATTATTATAATTTGTGCATGTGCTCCATGCTAACTTGAATGGAAGGGTTTGATACAGAAACTTAGGGGAGCTCATGAAGTCCTTCTCGTTGTCCAACGGTATCCGTCAGGGCTGTGTGTTGGTCCCGCTTCTATTCATTCTGTAAATCAACAACCTAACCCGTCTTTAGTCAGCTCCTCTAATGATGTCATCATAATTAATAACAATTTAGGTATAAGCGTTGATTCATCGGAGTCATGGTTTTCTCACATTTCTAACTCTCGTCTCAAGTTTACAAGACCATTAGTATCGTTGTTAACCATGTTGCACCCATCCAGACACATGGGTCGTACTCCCTATTTTGAGATTTATAAAAGTGAGTGTATTTCTATTGTAGCCTATGGCGCTGGGGTGTGGCACTGATTGCGGCAATTTACAGAAAAAGGAAAACTGCTTTCTCAGGACGGTATTATCCATCTCACATATTTCCTCCTCCTGCGTCATCAACAAGAAACTGGGCTTTAGGTACCTGGAAGATCGGATTGAATGGGCCCTATAACATTATGGCTTTCAGTATGGACTAACCCGGAGGCTGCTTTTAAACCTGCCATTATTAAGGAATGTTAAAGTCTAGATAAGGACTCTAGTATTTCGTGGCTGGCATATGTTTCTGGAACCCTAAAAAGTTTAGGTTTTCCTCACCTTTTTGCAAATCCTTCCCTAATCCGACCCCAGGACAAGAAAATTGTGAAGGCCCAACCCTAAAAAGGGAAATGATTGAAATCGTTAAACCCTCTGTGGGGGAATTTCTTATCTTAAGACGAGATGCAGGCATGGCATTTTATCAGACTGGCGGTGAGTAGATGGGAAAGGTCACTGCTACTTAGGTTCCGGTCTTTGACGATCATTCATTTGCTATTTTTTCCACTAGGCTTTCAACACGCGCTGTCAATCCAACCTTATCCTTGTGATGGGGGATCTTCACAATTTCCTTTACAATTTCTGTTTTTCTGTAAAACTTATTTTTTTACAGTGTAAAGTAGCCTACTGGCATCTCCAACTACTTCAAAATGAAGATGTCTGTTTCAGAGTCAGTGCTTTCTTAAAATCTGCACTTTTGTCTAGGAAAAAATGCTTTGGTGATTTTACTGTTTTTATATTATTGCATGAATTTTAAACGGTATATGTTGAGATTAATGAATTGTTGTGCACCTGCTTTTATGTATGTTTCTCTCATAAAAATAAATATTCTGATTGATTGATACTCAATAGAGGGATATGAAAAATGAGAATAAAAATAATTTTAGTATTAGTCTGCCTATGACTATAGATGAACATGATTATTTTAATTAAATTCTTGAGCAGCAATATTTATATGCTTGATGTAAAATCTCTGCAGAATTGCCCATGTTCAGCATATATTAATCTCTCATCATTGGACAGATAAACCCCACACTGTTGCACAATGTGGAAGGAGATGTAGCCTCTCTTATGTCAGGTAGAATTTAACTGATTAAGATGTATTCCTCTTGGATGTCCAGCTCTTGCAGCTGATTTGTTAGCAAGCTCAGGGTTGCACCCCAGTGGGGAATAGTCTTCAACAAAACCACTGCACATATTTGTATGAAGTGTAAATCAAGAGGCAGTGAGGATTTAGCACCATCAATAATGTGAACTTCTCGTGCATATAGCACAAAGGAGGAAAAGGAGTGCAAACACTGCACTGATTAATCATCCTGATTATCACATATGGAGCCCATGAGGTGCATATTGGGTTCTTACTGCAATGTACAAGTAAGGAAACATACTCTATCTAGATCTATATATTTCACCAGTGACAAAATGGAGGTCAATGTGTATTTATGGGGACCTCTGTACTAGAGACTTATGGGTCAGCTAACGATTCAATCTTCCACCGTAATACCATGGAAGTGGCTCTGACAATTTAATCTAGAAAAGTGATATGACCATATCAGTAATTGATAACATTTAATCTGATAAATTACAATCTAAATTGGTGCAGTTGGAGATATTAAAACATATTTAAATTCATAAATGGCAGGAGGCGATCTCTTTTCAAACTTATATAGACATTAATATCATTCCCAAGGAAGTATGTATTTAAATTTTTCCTAATTATGCTGACGTCAACTCTGCACTATATAAAAACCAGGAAACAGGTTTAAGAGAATCCTCACTGTGGAATTAAAACATTGGTGAAACATGCTCATACTGATGGACAGAAATTGCCCACTGAAATAGAACAGATACTACAAACATTGGGTTTAATCCCATTGTGCAAAAAGTGATAAAATGTACAAAAATTTGAAAATTCAGATAAGATAAGCTTGAGGAAACACAGTAAATGTGAAAGGGATATCCATGATTTGAATGTGGGAGAGTGTACATATTCAGATAATAATGAACAACCACAAGCTTCTAGGAAGACCACTAATTGTTTAAGGGAAATGAAAGTCAGGCTTGCAGGGTTGACCCAACAACATTGAAATTCAGATCTAAAAAAGGAAGTAAAGAATAAGAAGTAAAACAAATCAAGATGCAGGTCCAGTAACATGACTGAAAGAGATGACCAATCAATAACCAAAATGTTAATGCAAAAATATTAACTGAAAAAATGAAAAAAGCCAAGCTGGCCTTTCACCAAATTGACAAAATCAGTGTACTGTCTAAAAGTCTGTCCTTTTTATCATGCATCCAATAATAATTTGACACCCTTTCATTTTCTGAAGTATTATGCTATGAAGCCTAAAGTGACAGCTCCAATATTGTATAATAGAGTATATAGCAGCTTGTATTAGGGATCTTGAAAAGCTAGACAACTTACATGATCTAGAACATCATACAGATAATTGTAAATCTGTATTAGATGTGGACTTGTCTCTTAAGGATTGGGGAACCTGAGTACGGAATACCAGCTAGGTGCCTTAAGTCTAATTCTACTTTCTGTACTCCGGTTGAGAATAGTCTTTTATTCTCCTCGGGCATGATTGTCTTACTATATCTAAGGACTTTTTTTTAGTCAAATCTAAGTATCAATCCAATTAAGCAGCAGTGAGAAGTTTAGTGCTAAGTAGCCTACAAATAGATGACGCAATGGTTATTAAGCCTTTAGACAAAGTCTGGAATGTTGCAGTTCTATCCAAGGACCTCTATCTGAAGCAAGCTTTTCACCAACTCAGTGACGAAACATGCTCTGTGAAACTGAAGGGTGACCCTACACCTCACCTAAAGAAGGGACCACTGGACAGCCGGTCACCTAAGCCCATTCACAGACCACCACAGAGAACCCCCATCAGGAACCAACACCACAGCACCCACCCAGCATACCCACACCTCTGTCCCCAGGACACGTCAATCAGCAATGTGCCCACCTGTACAGGGACCCCAGGCCACACCTCGCCCACAAGACAATCAGGGACCTAGGGTCAGTGGGCAGAGGCCAACAGGGACACTTGGAGGACTGCTGTGTGCCGGGGGAGGACAGGAGCAGGGAACCGACTCTCCAGGAGGCACTCTCCGAGATCCTGGGAGCCTACCAACATTCCCAGGACACAATGGGCCAGATCCTAGACAACGTGCAGGAGAACAGGCGGCTGCAGGAGGGACAGTATCAGGGGATCAGGGAGGACTTGCAGGCCATTAACAACACCCTCCAACGTCATGAGGGAGGCAAACGCACACCAGCAGGCCCCTGCCACTAGCCAGTCATCTGAACAGCCCTCCACTTCTGCTGCTGCTGGTGGCCAGGAGGCCCCACAACAGGACCAACAGGCCACCAGCACCCCTCCCCTTCGGAAGGTGAACCACTCCCCAAACATTCCCTGCAAACAAGACAGAAGCCAGAGACACTTGCCAAGACCACCGCCAGGAAATGAGACTCTCCTGATTGTCCCCCTTGTGTCCCACTCAGTCAACTTGTTCACCTTGAACTGCCATTGCTCCCCTTCCTATATCCGCATGGACAATGCACCTGGCTACAAACAGACTGGAACAATACCCTGGACTTTCCTCCATCATCACCCCATTCCATTACACTTTCCCCTCTATATTTTAGCACAACAATAAACACCCTTGGATAAAACTCGACTACTAGTATTTCATGTATTGCAAATTTGAATTGATTGAAACAGCTACAACCATTGCAAATTAACTGTAAATAGTATGAGCATAGACTTAATGACCTGTAGCCAGCTGTTGTGATCACATCAGAAGAATGTTGTCATATCACCAACATCTGTAAAATTAATATCCATAGGTAACTGTAAGTAGGGCAAAGAAGTGGGTCATGCCAGCATGCCAATGCCACACAAAATACACCAATAGTCATAGAAATGCGAAGTACCACTGTCTCACCTGTGTGCCATTGAAAGTACTGACGTATCACCAATGTTCTGTTGTCCACATCCTCATCCTCTGCCTCCTCATCTTCACTGTCCTCAGGGTCCACTGCTGCCACAGGGGTATCTCCAGTCTCCTCCTCCTGCAGAAAAGGTACATGGCGTCTGAGGGCCAGGTTGTGCATCATGCAGCATACCACTACTATCTGGAAGACCTTCTTGGGTGAGTAGCACAGGGATCCACCTGTCAGATGGAGGCACCTGAACCTGGCCTTCAGGAGGCCAAAGGTCCTTTCAATGATCCTTCTGGTTCGCCCATGTGCCTCATTATAAAGTTCTTCTGCCCTTGTCCTGGCATTCCTCACAGGGGTCAGCAGCCATCATAGGTTTGGGTAACCAGAGTCACCAGCAAATATTGAGGGACAACATTTAGCCACACACTATCCTATATGGCCAACACCATAGGCATACACCAACATATACTGGGTGGGAACCAGGGCTCACCTATTAGCCACACCCTGTGCCTCTGTAGTTGGGACATCACATTTTGGATGATGCTATTCCTAAGGACAAAGGCATCATGCACTGACCCAGGATACGTAGCATTGTCAAGGGAGATGTACTGGTCCACCAGGCACACCATCTGCACACTAATGGAGTGGAAACTCTTACGATTCCTGTACACCTGTTCATTTTCCCAGGGGGGTACAAATGCAATATGTGTTCTGTCAATCGACACTATTATATTGGGGATGTCCCATTGCATAAAACCGGGCCTTTACAGTGGCCAAATCCTCCAGCTGGGGGAAAGCAATGTAGCTGCACATGTGTTTTATTAGGGCAGACAAGACTATTGCTAGCACGATTGAGAACATTGGCTGTGACATTCCTGCTGCCAAGCCCACTGTCACTTGGAAAGAACCAGTTGCCTGGAAATGGAGCACTGATAGAACCTGCACAAGAGGGGGGATCCCAGTGGGATGACGGATAGCTGATATCAGGTCAGGTTCCAACTGGGTGATTGTGGCCCTGTCCAGTCTATAGGTGAGTATAATGTGCCTGTCCTCCGGCATAACCAAGTCCACCAGTGGTCTGTACACGGGGGTATGTCTCCATCTCCCAGGAGGGTGGCCATCTCCTTCGACCCAGGCACCTTAGGCCCTGCCCCAGTGAGCCCTGCTGCCCTGAGTGAGGAGGCTATTGACCTCCTGAGATCCACCTCTGTAGGGCAATCAACCATTTTGAATGCCATCCAGAGGCTGCCATCCCAGATGCAGCAATGCAATGCATTCCTGTAGGGCATTTACGGTGGATTGGTGGCCCAACAGAGATCGATTCAGGTTCTGGCCTCCTCTCTGATGGCAGCCATTGCCCTTGTTTCAGCCGCCCCCCCTTCCAACTTCCACTTTCCAGTCCCATTCTCCTCAACCCCAACCCATCCCAAGCACACAGACAGACGAGCATGCACACAAGACAACACACAAGAGTGGCACAGGCAAACACAAGCACCACACTTCATCCCACAGGCACTCACACAAACACCATACAGTTGCAGACACGACAACATCCACTGTCTCCACTGTCTTCCCCTCCTCCTCCCACCCAGTTCCGTCCACACTCACACCTGCATGCACTACATCAAAATCCACTACCAGCATCATCACCACACCAAGCAGAACACACACCTCAATGGCAGACACCTCCACAACATCCATGCACGCGTACCCTGTGTCCTCTCCCACCGTGTCCTTCCCGCCCTCCTAAAGGACACAAACGCAAGCACTCAGACACCCAACAGCCATCCACCTCACAACAGCATACAGCCCATGCACCTGCACCCAAATCCAGCAGACATACACCTCCGACGACCATTCCCTCATCCTCCACTCCCATTACTCCTACCTCCTCCCATCCCAACGTCCCTAAAAAGCTTTTCCTTTCCCAGATTGACCTCTTCCCTACCCTTCCCCCCCGTCCTGCATGTATGGGCAGGGTAGCAAGGACACAGCCCAGCACCTCAGCCAAACAGTCCACGAGGCCAGTGGTAGCACCACCTACTCATGTACTCGTGTTGGTAGGGATACCAGAACAATAACACTGAAGGGGAAGAAGGCAGCACAACCTGGAATGAAAGGAAAGAGTCCGGCACCAGCTGTGAGGAAGGGGAAAGATCCTGCATCAGCTGGGAAGAAGGGAAAGGAGCCTGCACCAGCAGGCAGAGAGGGGAAAGAGCCTGCACCAGCAGGCAGGGGAGGGGGGAAGAGCCCATCCACCCCTGCCAGGAAGGGTAAGGGATCCCCAACCCATGACCAGGAGGAGAACAGGCACTCAACACCAGTGGAAGCTGTGCGGCAAATACCGCCACCACCAGCAGCTGTCACAGGGCCCCCACCGCCAGCCGTGGATGTGCTGCCATCACAGAGTGCAGCAATTATTGATAGGCCTGTTCACCCCCCTTGAAATGGCAACTGCCTGTCCTGTGTGGAGGCCAGGTGGAAGTGAGGTAATGCCGCCGACGTTGTGCGCTCTGGCGGTAGGCGGCCCTGAATCGCTGTACAATTCCTCATTGGTTCATATTGGGCCCTATGGGGTACAGTGGCCAATGGGGATCTACGCCGGCGGTGACGGTATGCACCGCCGCAGACATGACCGCCATTTTAATTCACATTCCTCACTTGTTTCCTGACCTTCCATAGGAGAGAACCTACACTGCATGTGCTGCCAGGACCTGTGTCTGGAACCTACTGTGGTCTCTGTGACCAGGGAAAGGGCCCCAGCCTTCACTTCTGAGGAGTGGATGGGGTCCTACCCCAGTACAGACTGCTGTATGGGCCTCCAGACCAAAAGGTGAGTACACTGTGGGAACGACGCATGTGGCATGAATGCATGGAGTTGTGTGTGAAGGCATCGTGTAAGGGGGGTGGGTGGATGTCCTCTTGGCGGTGTACATGTTGTGCGCTGGGCAATGTGTGTACCTATGGTGATGCAAATGGGTACGGTGGGCCATTTGTGTGACAGACTGGACTGTTTGTATAATGGTGTTCTCCTGTCTGTATTTCCTCTGCAGGTCAGCGCCTATCAAAAGAAGGGAATATGGTGTGCCATCGCCAAGGAGGTGCGGACCCCTGGGGTCCATGGCAGGCAGAGCATCCACTGTCGCAAACAGTGGGAGGGCCTGAGACGCTGGGCACGAAAGACCACAGAGGCCCAACTGGGGATGGCCTCCCAATGAGGAATGGGTGACCATTGGACCCTGACCCCCCCTGAGCTGGATGGGCGCTTGAGGGCATCACAGCCCTTGTGGCTAAGGGGGTGAGTACAGTGTCTATCATTGCAACTTATGGCTTGTGGGGTGGTATCCGGGTGGTGGTTGTGCGTAAGTGGGTGCCCATAGGGCAGGCCAGACATAGCAGCTAGGTCCTCTGGAGACTAAGGGTTGAATGGAAAATACTGCTTACCTAGCTTGTTAGTATTCACTTCTGGGCAGGGCATCGTGGGTCCCAGGTGTGCTGCAGTTGGGGGTGTGTGCTCCTCCTCATGCCTTGGTGACTAACCATTTCACTGATAGTGCAATGCATAGTGCGTAGGCCTGTTCCCTGTGTGTGAGGGTGCTGTGTACGCCAACGGTGGTGTTGGTGCAGTAAATGACCCTGTGTATCCTTTGTCTCTCTCTCCCCTCCTTTCTTGTTTTGTCATCCTGTCCTTATGTGCATTAGCATCATCTGGCAGAGGAGCAGAGGCACCGGGGGTAGAGGGAGCTGCATCCCACAGGACCCTGTAGGCAGAGTGCACTGACGCCCGGGGAACCAGTGGGACGGAGGGCAAGGGGAGCACTATGGCGGAGACTGGAGGGGCCAACACAGACTCTGATACCTCCTCTGATGGGAGCTCCCTGGTGTTGGTGGACACCTCTGTGACGACCCAAGCTGCAGGTACAGCCACCAACCCCATACCAGCACAGCCCTCCCAGTAGTCCCTCAACGAGTTGCCCATGCCCGCTCACCCAGGGGGGTGGGCATCTCCTTCGCCCCAGGCACCTTAGGCCCTGCCCCAGTGAGCCCTGCTGCCCTGAGTGAGGAGGCTATTGACCTCCTGAGATCCATTTCTGTAGGGCAATCAACCATTGTTAATGCCATCCAGAGGCTGCCATCTCAGATGCAGCAATGCAGTGAATTCCTGTAGGGCATTCACGGTGGATTGGTGGCCCAACAGAGATCGATTCAGGTTCTGGCCTCCTCTCTGATGGCAGCCATTGTCCTTGTTTCAGCAGCCCCCCCTCCAACTTCCACTTTCCAGTCCCATTCTCCTCAACCCCAACCCATCCCAAGCACACAGACAGACGAGCATGCACACAATTCAACACACAAGAGTGGCACAGGCAAACACAAGCACCACACTTCATCCCACAGGCACTCACACAAACACCATACAGTTGCAGACACGAAAACATCCACTGTCTCCACTGTCTTCCCCTCCTCCTCCCACCCAGTTACGTCCACACTCACACCTGCATGCACTACATCGATATCCACTACCAGAATCATCACCACACCAAGCAGAACACACACCTCAATGGCAGACACCTCCACAACATCCATGCACGCGTACCCTGTGTCCTCTCCCACCGTGTCTTCCCCCCCTCCTAAAGGACACAAACGCAAGCACTCAGACACCCAACAGCCATCCACCTCACAACAGCATACAGCCCATGCAACTGCACCCAAATCCAGCAGACATACACCTCCGACGACCATTCCCTCATCCTCCACCCCCATTACTCCTCCCTCCTCCTATCCCAACGTCCCTAAAAAGCTTTTCCTTTCCCAGATTGACCTCTTCCCTACCCCTACCCCCGTTCTGCATGTATGGGCAGGAGCTGCCCAGGAGCCTCCCTCAACCACCACCAGCATGCAGCCATCACAGAGTGCAGGGGCTGCCAGGAGCCTCCCACAACCACCACCACAGTGCAGCCGTCACCGCCAGTGGACGCCATGTAGTCCACCCTCCAGTGGCTACTGTGCAGGCTGCCCTCTCCAGAACCAGTGGGGAAGACCCCACTCGAGAGAGTGTGGCCTTGCACTCCCCAGGACAAAGCACAGGGCATGTTTCCCCCTGCAGAACCAATGGGGAAGACACCCACTCGAGAGACTGTGGCCTTGCACTCCCCAGGACAAAGCACAGGGCATATTGCCCCCTCCAGAACCAGTGGGTTTGTTCCCGCATCCGGCTGAGGTTCCCCCCCCCTTGAGGTGCCTGCCTATTTGCCCCTGAAGTGTTCTATCCGGATGTGGTCAGGTTTTAAGTTGGCCCTTGGACTGTGCCCTGTGTCCATGTGGCCCTTTGAACTTTGGACTGGACAGTATCCCTTTTCTATACAAGTGTACATATCTGTTTCATGGCCAAATCAGATTATTAATTTTAATGTTGAACTAATTACAATCACTTTTGTCAATTCTTGTTGTCCTTGCATTATTCTGCAGATTTTCGGGGTCAAATTGTATTTGTATTGCACCGTTGTGTGTGTGTGGTGGGTGTATGAATGGTGTGTGTTGTGCGTGTGTGTGTCACTCTCTTTTTCCTCCCACTCTCCCTTGTGTGCTAGGCAGCTGTACTCACCGTTGTCGTCTTTTTCAGCATTGGTGTTCCAGGTGGAGCATAACGTAGAAGATCATCAAGAAGACTTGCAGTTCGGGTTCCATGGCGGCGTGGTTCTTTCCTGTATCTCCAATGGTGAGTCCTTTGACTTTTGTGCTCTGTTTCTGCCAGGCTTTCGATGCCGTTGGAACCGCCCTGGAAAAGGTGGCGGTTTGCAGGGTCTTAATATGGTGGGCGGAACTTTGACTTCCGTCTGGCTGTAGGAGGCTACCGTTGTGGTGGCTGTTGTTTCCGCCATGGTGGTTGGTGTGGTACATTGGCTGTCCATCGGAGATATCACCGCCATGGTCATAGTTTGGGGGTACTTACCGCCAGCCTGTTGGCAGTATTACCGCCACTTTATCACCCATCGCCAGGGTCGTAATGAGGGCCTAAGTCTACTAAACGTCAATACTGTTAAACACTCCAAAAGAATAACACAGATTAGCAAAACTATAATATGCACTTTGAAATCAGATCTCAAAGCTGATGATGGTGACATCAGTAAATCATCAAAATTCAAATTAACAATCAGTTCTCATGACTGGGCCATCCTTATCACTAATGCCCATTGAAACTTGCATTTGTGGGGACGACTAACATATGCGGGCAAAACAAAGAAGAGACAAAAATAATTTAGAAAAATTATCTAACGAGGGTAACTCTATATAAAATACACTGGTGTTATCAACTAAGCTGAAAAGGAAACAAGAAACCATATTGAAGATTATACTTATCCTCATGAGACAGCAGACAGGAAAGTTTAATCAAGCAGAGCATTCACAGTTTCACAGCATCAGTAGACAGGACAGTGCAGACATGGGCTGCACGTAGATCATATTAGCAGTTCAGCATTATTGGGCATATTAGTACTGAACAGTCTTAATAATTTAACAGATAAGTTAAAGGAAACCAGTAACATAAAGACTAAATATGGCAGAAAACTTGAAGAGGATCAGAAGGTGATAGCATGAACAACCAAGCAGGATTCCGACAGACTCACTGACAGACTTAATACCTTAACATATAAGATTAAAAGAAACCGGTAACATAAAGACTAACAGTTTCAAAAATCTCTCACTAATTAGAACTGTCCACGAGTTTCTGATTGGTCCATCTTGTGCACAATAACCAACATCCAATGGTAACCGCTAACACCATCAAGTTTGCAACTATTCCAGATTTTCTCAGAGAAGATGCAAAGTCATCTTGATGAATTCATACAGTTCCGTCAAACTATTACGTTCATTTATCGATTGCAACTTTACAATACTTTCTCCTGGTAGACAGGATGAGTTGAATAATTCTCATGTGAATTTAATAAGGCTTCCTGTCTTGTCCAACAGCTAGAACAAAAACTGTTACTTTTATTAACAATGAAGCATGTTCTTGGTCTTTAATACAATAGGACATTCACTATTAAGTTAGCAACCCAAGAATGAATTCATGTCAGAGAGAACACACAATTTTCCTCCACTGCTGCAAAAATGAATCTTCAGGCGTAGTCTAGCTAATAAAGTCTAAATACACATTAATATAATTAATACACATAAATCCTATTGCACACCTTACAATTTGAATCAAATATGTAAAGCAAATTATTGAATTGCAAACATTATTCACAACATGTTAGAACACAACTTAAACGTGCATTTATTTCTCTGCACATATGTAACCCACTTTGATAAAATCCATTTCAATTCATAGAAGTATGAATAATTTAAATTTGTTTAATACTTATAATATACTTTATTTCCAACTTCATCTAATAATAATACCTTTATTATTAATTTGTGTCACTAGCTCACTCGAATATAAATGCACAACATCTTTCATAGCAAATTGCCATGTCAAATAAGAATGGAGGCCACATTGTTCAACATAATTCAAATGTGCACATTTTACATTTCCTGTAAATTTCTCTGTTAGGCTTTTAAATGAAGGTTTGTAAGTCACCATATGTTAACTTCTATACCACTAATATATTGGTAAAACGTAATCTCTATTAGTACCTTCTCTAACAGCAATTGATGCCGTCACAAAAGAACATTCTCATTTATAATGAGACAAATCGAAATCTTGTAGTTTGATAACGCATAGGTCTAGGTCTGTGGCAATTTTCAATTCTCTTCACGGTCTTATATTATTTGTTTCTCATATCCTCCATTTCAATTTCTTCTCTTCTCTGTTTATTCTTTGCTCTTTGCATTTTCCATAAATTGTACGTTTTGCACATTAGCATTTGCAAACGCACTCTTCACTTTTTGGAGAATACACTTCAAAAAATAAAATTCTTTTTCATTGCCCATTACAAAGCTATTGACTGTTTTTCAGTGTCCTAGTGAGATGCAAAACATGGGGCCAGATTTAAGAAAAGTGGTGCTGCAGCGGCACTTTTCTTGCACCCCTTAGCGCTCCCCCTAACACCACCATGTGTGCGCTGTATCTAAGATACGGCGCAGCATGGCAGTAGTTAGGGAACTAGCGTCATAATTTTTTACACTGGTTCGGAGTTTTGCAGGATTAGTGTAAAACATTTTAACGCTAATTCTGCAAAGCCCATTGAGGCCCAATGTAAAAAATGGTGTGCATCATTTTGATGCCTGCTCTGAGCAGGAGTTAAAAGTGCAGAAAAAAATTACGCAAAGAAATCTTTTAGATTTCTTTGTGCCATTTCTTCGGTCCCACTAATGGGGGAATGACCCCTTTGCATACATAATGCTTGGCACAGGCATAATGTAGCGCAAAGGGTTACAAAGTGGTGCAATGCATGCATTTACAAACCCTTCTGCCATCTGCCTCATGCTCGTTATGCATGTTGGTTAAAAGGCATTTGTAAAGCATAATAATATATTGCTCTTGGTTGGGTGAAATCCAAATTATAACCAATAGCTGTCCAGATCTTTATAGTGGTAAACGTCCCTACTAAGAATGATGTTAATATCTCTCCATTGAAGCTAGAGCAACAAAGTGGCTTAATCCAAATCTGCTACGTAAACCATCTGAGAATGTGGAGTATAAATCATGACTTCAAATGATGCAGTTTCAGATGGCCTATTGCACATGGAATTGAATATATAAACCAGCTCCAGGATGAGCAAGATCTAGGCAGTTAGCAAGGCCTCCGAAGCAATGCACACCCACACTGTTGTTTATCAGGAAAAAGTTGACTGCTGTGTCCAACAGGGATGAGCTGTTCTACTGATTATCATCCACATCTGCATGAACCCATCAAACTGCATCCTGATCATCTATCAAATCGAACACCGTATGTATGCAGGTAACATTCAGATAAACCTGAAACTGTAAGAAGGATCTGGTGACCTTCAGAAAAAAGACCTCCCTCACCACATGAGGATCTCCTCATTGCTTCTTGAGTTCCACAAGAAGCTGAAGACTTGATTCTTCGCACCTCACTAGGAGACAGTTGACCACCACCTGCAAAGTGCCTGGCACCCTCATGAGTGACTAGTGCACATAACATCATTCACCAGATAGTTCCTTAAAATATTGACAATCTGACAAGATGCTTAAAGCTTGATAATATGTATGATATATTTCAAACTATTGGGGGCTTGGATTTAATGTCATGTATAGCTGCTAACTGGCCCCATATCATGCGTGACCTTCATCCATTGCTGGATTTTTAACCCACATCACTGTGCATTCTGGGACCCGCATATTCCTATTACCCTGTTAAACAAGTAGAATTAAAATTCACTGCATGCACTTGACTGCCACCTAAATATACATAGCCTAGACAAGCAGACACTGTTTTTGGTTAACTTGACACAGATATGAATGGCATGCTGGAGAGGTGTGAGTGCAGTGAAGGGCTAAAAGGTGACGAGAAAAAGTAGGTATATATATTAAAAAGGAAGGGTGAATGAGCAGGAAATTTGAAAGAAGTGGAGGGAATCTTTCAGAGAATAATGGAGAGAGGATGGAAATGGACCAAGAACTACTGAGATGAGAGAAACAAAAAGAGGGTTCTTGACACACTGAAGGGAAGAAAAGGCCTGACTGGGGCAATCTGTTGGAAAAAACCTACTGCAAATTATTCCTGGTTTGTGGGGGCACAGCGGCTTTTATTGACAGTCACGTTGACGTACTGCTTTTTAGGTCACAGTCTACCAGACAGCGCAGCTGGCTGACAAGTAAAAGATGTTTTGGGAGGGTTTCAGAAAGTTAACCTAGGAATGCATTCTGCCCATTGCTTGCCATTGGCTTTGCGGTTTGTAATTCACATTTTCTTGCTTTCCACTTTCTGGCTTAGGCTTTCCAGGTTCACTTCCTCCCTCCCATGCCAAAACCTTGTTTACCAGTATCCTTCCGAGAGTTCCCTTTCTGTAGACAGGCCTGTAAATTTTGTTCTTATCTCGTCGCATTTGCTGTGCATTTAAAGACAGAGGTCGGATGTCCAGCTGTGTCTTCAGGGGAGGCGGGTGTTTACTTTCAGCTGACTTTAAAGTGAGAGCATTTATAGTAAAGAGAAATGCCGATAGCTCTCACTATGGAGTGAGGGTGTCACAGTTCTTTTCATGGCTTTCCTGTTACATAAGAACACGTGGTCCTGGGCAAATTACTTTTAGCCACCATCTGGTTTATTTATTCTTGTGCTATTTTGCCAGCAGCTATGATTTGCTGCATAAAGCGAATAGTTTCAATTTGTGAAGCAATTTAATTCTTCAAGACCGATTTGTTGACAGGTTTATTTTACAGGTAAATAAGGTATTGTAGAATGAGAAGGCTTTTACACATATTTTTCAAAGATAAAGGCATTTTGCACTATCTAGCGTGTTATAAGCTGCCAGCTTTGTTCACTCTACTCAGGAGTCATGCACTTCTCACGAGGTAACCAAAAAACCTGCAACTTGCATCTCCAGCTTTTAAATCCACAGGAAACGCAGAAATAAAGTAGGTGGGACATATCGAATGGCAGTGTATTACTAGCTTAAAACTAAGTTTACTAGTTCTCTCAGTGTCACGAAGGCAACAGTGCTACGTTCCCAGGGTTTAGTTTGAAATCTAAAGAATTCTGGGAGTTGTAGTACTTGTCCATGTTGCAGTTGAACCAATGCACCCGAAAATAATGACTTGAAAACAAAAGCACGGCTCCGACCCCTTGATGGGTTGAAATCCTCTAGTAAAATTAATTATGATGATATCATAGTGTGACAATGTAAAAAGAAAATTAAGGGTTTCAACCTTGCTCACTTTCAACAGGACACATCGTTTCAAGTCCTTTACTGACCTCTCACAAACTTTTGTCACCGTCCCATCTGAACCTGTGTGAAAATCATACCTCAACATCCCCGTGTGCCTGTTCTTGTCCTCTTCTTGTTCACGCGTTTTTATAACCCTCACTGTTATAGCGCTCATTGTTTGTACCTGCTCTTGCGTGTGCAGATCTATTACTGCACGTGTGCACGCATGCACATCTCTGGATGCTATTTCTTACAAAAAAATATTTCTCCAATGAGTTTGTCTGGCCATGTTTGTATATGTCGTCCCCGTATGGCTGCCCCTCCTTGTGAGCGTTTATCACCATACGGGTTTGTCAATCCTGCCAGAGCGCGCGGGTGTATCTCCCATATATAGGAATCTATACAGCCGGCGAGCAATTATAATATTTAGATAAAACAGATACAGGACAGTGCGTCTGGTTATACTTAGCACTGGGACTGCTACGACAAACAGCAGAATGAGGAAGCGAGATTTAACTATGAAATGATAGCCTGACTTGGATGCGTATTTGATGATAAATGGACCTTCACATTTTAAGGTGAAACAATATTAAAGTGGTTCGTCTTGATGCCCCCCGCCCCCCCTACACCATCCTCCTGCTGTCCCTTATGACCCTGACCCTCTTGATATTCGATGTCTTGCATTGTATCCCGCTGCTCCCTTCCCACTGTTAACGCTAGCCTGCCCCATCCACACCCAATCAGTGATATCTTTTGATATTATGGGGTGATATGTGATATTTTGGGTCAATGTGTAACACTCAACAAATCAACCCAGAAAATACTTACACACAGCACACGGATATAAAAGGTACACTTTATTTCAAAGAAGCACTGAACACACAATTCAATGAAACAACGTATAAAGAATGCAAACACAAAGTGCACATTTTTACACAAGGAACATTGCACATACCGCCCTATTATTGAAACGTTTCCACAGGAAAATGACTACCAAGAGAAACAAAATACACACCATTTATAGAAACAATGCAAAGGTTTGCACCATATTATGTTTTAAAAAAAAGCCTATAGATATTTTGCTTCAACTGTTTATTTTGTTGCCTCGCCTGTGTCCTTTTTGTGTGTCACTACTTGTTTTTCTTTCGTGGTATTTTGGATTTGGGGTTGCCATATATTAAACATCTCACTTGCACACCCTAGCAGCAAATGCAGTGTTCCTACACATCTGTCTGCATATGTTTGATTCTGTTTCATACCAAGTCTTTGCATAGAATTCATGCAGTCAGTGAGCAATTACAATATTTAAAAATTACAGGACATTGCATATTTGGATATACTGTTCCTTCCTTTCATAATATTAGAACTGCTATCCATGCCTCACAATTCCATTCCATACAATTTTATACCACACAATTCCACTTCATTCCACACAATTCCGCTCCACTCCACACAGTTCCACTGCCTCATAATTCCACTTCACACAGTTCCACTGTATGCCACACAGTTCCACTGTGCTTCATAAAGTACCATTGTACATCACACCACTCCAGTCCAACAAAGCCAATAGATCGCACATAGGAGAGACCTGTTAGCTTTGCCAATGCTTGTTTCCTCTTGTGATTCCAGCCTGCCAGTGCCGTTAGACCTCCAATGAGCAAAGACGGCAGGGGTCATTGGTGCCCCGTCCCAATCACATGAAGCACAGCAGCAGCTAAACAGAGATTAGAATAGTTCAGGCACTTCAGGTCAGCTAAAAATAGTTTATAGGTCAGTCACCTGTGCCTGAAGATATCTCCGTGCACAGCATTACTCCAACTGCACTGCAGCCAAACTTTGTAGAACCTGATTACGAGTGCCTCAGAGGGCGGTGTGTTAGTTATCGCAACTGATAAAATGCGTCACCATGGTGTCGGAATTTTTCGCACCTATCACAAGTTCTAAGCATGAGGAATAACAATGCATATTTTGTTGCTCACAGCACCAAAATATGCTTGTCCTTGTACTTACCCAGCACTGATCATACTGTTGTATTCCACCTGCTGACAGTTAACGGGAGCTCTGACTTCTGGTGATTGGTATCCCTGGGTGAATTGGTGTTTGCGCAGGGATCCTAAAACAACGAGTCATTTGCAATGGAGGCCGGGTCTCTTAAATTGCGCCATCGCCAGGCCTTTAAATGGGCCGGCACTCACAGGTACTGAGTACCGTCACTTCTTATTTTTCTCACTGAGTACGTCACTTCTTATTTTTCTCACTCTGAGTACCGGCACTTCTCTGCCGCCAAGTAGAGTACCGGTACTTGTGAAAGGTAGTCTCATTAGCTGCTAGTGCTGCTGAGCACTAGGCTGTCAGAGTTGAACCTGTCTCTGACAGCTAAGGTGCTGCTCTAGCCCTGAGCCGACCACGCTGAGCTATTCAGCAGGGATTATCCGCCTAAAGTCCGGGTATTCACCATCACGCTGTGTTTGACAGAATAGGGCCCATTCAGGCCTTGTGCTGTCAATCACATTCACACTACTGTGTGCATTCTGTAAACACAGGAATGGAGGGATCCCCGCTGACAGCTACATCTAAGAAAGCCATGGGAGGAAATAAGTTTAAAATGGCTTTAATTCCTCCTGAGTCTTTTGAAGGAGGGTCTGCTTATGTCTGTGTGTTTGCCTGCTTGTATGCGTTTGTTTTTCTGTGAGAGAAAAGCGAATGAAAGAGGGAGAGAATCGGGACACTTTGAGGAGGACTGTGTGGAATCCTTTGTGTGTGCCTGTCTGTCTGTTTCTTTGTGTGTGTGTGTGTGCTCAAGAATATATAGTACTGTGCAAAACGACAGCAAATTACAGTATGGCATTAGGAAGCTGCAAATATTACAAAACAAAAGAAATGTTAAAATATAATTGTGTTTCGCTTTCATTTTGCGTAACGAGTTAACTTGTTTTATTCAAACACATTTCTCATGTGTCTTGGTATGTGCTGCAACTGCATAAAGTATCCACATGTGTTGCTCTTAGCCCCCCCCTTGCCCCACCTACCACACTACAAGCTCATGTTCATGAGTACTTGCACTTATATTTTCTCATTTAAAGCACTGGCCATAGCACAGCATAGACGACGATTCCACAAAATATCAAGGGCAGCAGAAATGACTTAACGCACCCCTGGACCTCCAGTGACATCACAGAGCTGGTTCCCTGCCCTCGACCCCTCCCACTGTTCTACACCATCCTATTCACTGCGCAGGTGCGGTGTTGGAGAAGAAAGCAGCAGATGACCCTGTTTGGGGGCTCCTTTCGTCCTGGTGCCTGCGTTATGCTCTTGAGCCCAGGGGTGAGCTAGGGCAGTGCCATGGCTACCAGATGGCGAGCCAGAGGAAGCAGTTGCTGGCCATGGATCCCCCTAATAGACAGGGCCTGCTTTACCGCTGGTGGCGCCCTGTGCCATAATCTTTGTTGGCGCGCTTCCCCAAAATCCTCTCCACGAAGTCCCTCACTACAGCCCCTTCTCCATCAGTGCCCCTCATCTCTCTCTTCAACCTCTATCACATTAGTGGCAGAACAAAGGCCCATGGTGCAGGGAGAACTCCAGGTGGCCACCTCAGTACAAAACTCTGGGCTCGGAGCTCCAGCGTGATTCCGGAGTGAAGGGGTGGGGGCCTCCATGTACTGTGCAGCGGGCCCCTTTCAAGTGTCCTTAGGCCACTGTCTCACATACATTTTATTTGTTTTACAGCGCTACTCACATGAATGTACGCAGAGGTCTTCAAACTTTTTGATGCCGGGACCCCACTCAAACGTTTTTTAGGCATAAGGACCCACTCCTCACAACAGTTTGTAGAACTTGGTTCTCCTCATCATCGACAATCATAAACATCCCCAATTCCCACTGAAAATCATTTTTACAGTGAGGAAATAATATGAAACAGTGTTTAGCAAACCAAAGGTCAGTGAGTGTGGGGGCGTGGTCAAGGGTGTCGCAAAAAACAAAGGTCCTCCTTTATGAGGAATTGGCGTGGGGCAGCGCCACAAGTCTTCTGGCTACACTGCCTGACGCCAATATAAAAGGGCAGGAATGCACAGTATTTATGAAATACAGTGCATTCATGCCCTTTCCCCCTGCACTGGCGCACAAATTGCTGCCTAGCGCCAATGTAGACAGGATTGTTTTTGTGGAGGAAGGGGCACCTTCCTGAACAAAAACGTCCTGAGAGGTATTTTCCTTATTCCATGTGTGCAGCAGAGTGCGACACACATGGAAAGAGGAAAAAATGAGGAGAAATGAAAACATTTCTCCTCATTACGCCTGCGTAAGGTTTTGGCACTGCTCCAGTTTATGATTTTGTAAATCTGGGCAGCATCATAATTTTTTATGCTAGTCTGGTGGTTTGCAGGATTAGCGTAAACAATTATGACACTAATCATGCAAAGCACCCAGTGGCCCATTGTAATCAATGAAAGCCTCTTTTTAACTCCTGCACTTAGCAGGCGTTAAATGCCGATAAAAATGGCGCAAAGGAATCTCATAGATTCGTTTGCGCCATTTTTACGGCCCTTCCTAACGTCGGAATGCCCCCCTTGCATGCATTATGCCAGGCGCAGGCATAATTAGGCACAAGGGGTTACAAAGTGGCACAATACAAGCATTGCGCCATTTTGTAAATATGACGCAGCTTTTTTTCCCTTCCAATGCCACATTAGCGTAAAAAAATGACGCTAATGTGGCTTTGGAACGGTGCAAGGCCAGCATAAATCTGGCTCTATGTATATACAATCACAATTAAAGGCACACACTTCACCGCCTAGTTGTTAACTCTTTGCACTACCACTCAAAGAGAACAAATATTTGTCATTGCATAGCTTTGACTGATTCGATCAATTAAAGCCAGAACCGGCTCCAAATCATCCTTTACATTTGTTTATTTTACCATTTACATTTGCAGATCAACTCCTAACTCACATTTACATTTCATTCAGGAAGTAGGCTCAATGGCTTCTTTAGCTGTCTGTGCATCTTCCTTTCACAGCACAGGAGACTCAATCAATGAAAGTTAACGATCGGCTGGGGGAATGCGTGACCCTCTTTCCAGGGCTCCACGGCCCCCCTAGAGGTCGCGACCCACAGATTGAAGACCTCTGATGTAGGGTGTCAGAGCACTTTACATCACGCACACAATATTCAGAGCCAATGAATCATTTGTGTGTTAATCAGTCTATAGGAAATGCTACTGCATAAGCCAAGGATTACAAGGTGTAGGAGTCAATGTCACCAGTACTAGTAGGCGGTATATTTTAAGAGTGTTTGGTCTAGTAAAACTCAAACTCTGGATTTAAAATGTACACAGTAGTTAGTTTTACTAATAACAATGTATTTCTACCCAAACTTACCCTTTTTAGTAACATTAAGATAATGAAAGATTTGAGGGAAAAAAAACAATGTTCTAACTGATGCCATGCAGTTTGCATGAGGCTCTTTGATGACAGTTCATAGTTCACTGTATCTTATGAACTGCAAGTAGCAAAAGGATCTCTGTGACAAAAACAGTAACCACTTAGCAATCCGCATAAAATAGCTTTTTATAAATTTGAATTTAAAACATCTACTGTGCTTTCAAAGGATAGCCATAGTTTCTTGGCTGTAGTCATTTGATCGTTTTTGTAGCCTTTTCTAAAGGCTGCAGGGTCCAATGAGAAACAAAGTGCAGAAGGCAGACAGTGATTAAAGGCTGCTTGATGGGTAAGGTATTGTTAAGGGCCATTAACATCCTAGTGTTAGTTTAGACTGGGCAATGTCAGGTATGTTAGAAAGAAAAGGAGTAAAAATTACTCACATGGCTATAATTTAGGGATGGAAGGTGGTGGTGCAGAAAATAATTACTTTTCGACATCACCAAAGCTATATTGCACAATCAGTGGGATAGAGTACGAAAAACGTAGTCACCCTATATTTATCACATTAACTTTTGCAAGGGGCAGATAAAGCTGTCTGCAGCCAGATAATAAAAAGGGACTAATCAAAAAGGAGCAGAATACTATTGAAAGCCTTAGGGAAGCATTAGCACGAAAAAAGGAGGTCTAGATAGAGAGCAGAACAGCTTGCCAGATGAGAGGAGTGACCTTCCTAGTTTATGATGGCTATAGATTCAAGAAAAGACAGGCCGTCCAGATGATTAGGCTGGTCAACACATTTATTAATGTTTCATAAAAACAACACCAGAGCAGACGGTGCTACACAGGGAACTAAGGGCCAGATGTATCAAGATTCCAGGTAGCGATTTCCAAATTGCGATTTTTAAGAAATCGCAATTTTAGAAATGCAAAACGCGATGTATCAAATTTGAAAATCACAAATAGCTATTTCTTAAAATTCGCAAATGCTATTTGCGAGATGCAAATACTGAATCGCAAAAAAAATTGCTATTTGGTACAGAAAATCACAAATAGCAAAAACGGCAAACTGGAACCGCCTGATGACATCACAACCAGGAAGTGAGTCAGCCCATGCTATTTCCAGATGCCACACCCATAGGAGCAGTGCGAGAGACACAGCCCAGCACCAGGGAGTCAGCATTGTGAAGAAGCCAGGATCAAACTGCAACATGGCCAATGCTGGCAATGGGAAGGAGAAGGGAGACAGGAAGAGGAAGCTGAAATTCAGTGAGAAAGATTTGGAGGTGCTCATTGAGGAGGTTGTTGGGAACCATGATAGACTCTTTGGCAAGACCTCACTCCAAGTACCTGAGAGTGAGAAGCGGAAACTCTGGTCTGACAGTCAAAAATATACGCAGTGGGTGTTGCGTAGCGCTCTGTGGAGGAGATACGCAAGCGATAGTATGACTTGCGGTCCCGTGCCAAGGAGAGGGTGGCCAGCAGACTTAGGGAGGCAAGGAGCACCGGAGGCGGACCATCCACCCACCTACTGTCCACCTGTCACAGTGTCCTTTCCTCGTGATCTGCACGCCGCTGAACAAAAGGCCCACCTTCCGGCGTCACCAACTCAGAAAGCTATTATAGCACAGAGGTATGGTGAAGCCAGTCGGGGGAAGGGAATTAGGGTAGGGAACAGCAGGGAGAGAGATCTGAAAAGGAAAAATGGTTAAGCATGTATGTGTATACTTGTTCATAACAGCATTAACATTCAATTATACACTTAGACAAAGGCGTATCCGTGAATGCAAGTGTTGAGACCCTTAGGAATAAACAAAGGCGTCTCCGTGGATGCAAGAGTTGGTAGAATCATGATACTTCAGAATGTCATGAACTTTAGACAAAACTGGGTGTGGCCCTTCTCTGAATCATGGAACAAGAACAATTAGTAAAATCATGATACTTCAGAATGTCATGAGCCTTAAACAAAACTGGGCGTGGCCCTTCTCTGAATCATGGAACAAGAACGAACTGAGACCTCTGAACCTTGAGAAGACAAAAGCTTGGACCATGGACATACTCTGAACATCAATCATGCAACTACTATTTATTCATAAACATAAAACGTTTGGTCTCAGCCTCGAAATTCGCAAACACTTAAATATGTATCTCACATATCATCAAAGACTTAAATATGTATCTCACATATTATGCTTTCAAAAACAATGAAACTATGATTTGCTTATCTTTGAAATGTTTTCACATTACCACCTAGGCCTGAAAGTTTTACTCATGTAAACTGAAGCGCCTTGACTATTGGACCAAGGGCGCTTTACTCATGTGAACTGAAGCACTTCGAATGCTGTGCCAAGGGTGCCTTACTCCTGTGAACTGAAGCGCTTTGAATGCCGTGCCTAGTGCGCTTTACTCCTGTGAACTGAAGTGCTTTGAATACCATGCCAAGTGCGCTTTACTCCTATGAACTGAAGCTCTTTGATTGCTGTGTGAATGGCGCTTTACTCCTGTGAACTGAAGCACTTTGAATACCATGCCAAGTGCGCTTTACTACTGTGAACTGAAGCGCTTTTGAATACCATGGCAAGTGCGCTTTACTCCTGTGAACTGAAGCTCTTTGAATGTCATGCCAAGTGCGCCTTACTCCTGTGAACTGAAGCACTTTGAATACCATGCCAAGTGCGCTTTAATCCTGTGAACTGAAGCGCTTTGAATACCATGCCAAGTGCGCTTTACTACTGTGAACTGAAGCGCTTTTGAATACCATGGCAAGTGCGCTTTACTCCTGTGAACTGAAGCGCTTTGATTTCTGTGCAAAGGGCGCTTTACTTTCTGTGAACTGAAGCGCTTTGCATGTCGTGCCAAGTGTGCTTTACTCCTGTGAACTGAAGCGATTTGAATACCATGGCAAGTGCGCTTTACTTCCTGTGAACTGAAGCGATTTAAATGTCGTGCCCGGGGCGCCTTACCAGTGTGGCCTGAAATGCTTTGCTCGTTATGCCCAGGGGCACTTTACCTTTTGCAAGTAACGACTTCCTTCAAACTTGGATTCAGCAAGGCCTTACCGCTACGAGTACGACCTACTCGTTTTTCAATACACCATGGAAACAAGGATACTTCGGTTGGATGACACTCTGCCATTCAGGAACTCTGCTCTTCTCCAGAGAAACCCCCACGAGGTCTGGCTGCATCGAAGTCTTCAAAATAGTGAGCAACGTGCTTGGGTGTGGCTCGGCTTTATAGGCCTGCCACACCCCAAGATGGCTGATGACTCCAAAAACATGTGAATTGTAGTCCTTTCATAGGATAGCACTGATAAGTGCATCTTGTCCCCCAATGTCCTGAACCTGCAGATACATGAGCTTTACCACAGGGCAGATGACGCTGATGGCCGCTTTTGGAACAAGTGGGGATGACAAGTGGGGCGCAGAAAGCGTCGCAAATCTGCGCAGCGGAGTTTCGTGCGGGACCTGGACCGCACATAGCCTTCTTCCTGACATTACACCCCTCTCCCAAGCGCAGTCCAGGGCCCGGTTTATCAGTATGGAGGAGGTGAAATCGTCGCACCAAACGTGATGCATGGACATGTCTCGCAGGTTCCCAAGAGTCATTTTCCGGTCCGTATCCTTTCCAGGACACTAAGTACCAAAGGGAAGACCTACGATATCTGGAGTCTAGGATAGATTGTACCTCATACTCCCAATGATCTTGGCCTAATGGAGGAGCAGGTTTCGGAAGTCAAGTGTGAAACACCTGATGAATTTTTAAGGACAATGGCAACTTTCGTTTGTATGTTACAGGGTTTACCTGTCGAAGTACTTTGTAGGCCCCTATGAAATTTGGATGTAACATATTTTCACTCTTGACCACAACTTCTGGTGTGGTTTGGGCAGAAGCAGGCAGTCTGACGGGTAAAATGTGGGGATCATGTCCACATGAGCCATAGAAAGGAGTTAAGTCTGTAGAATAATGATGGGAGTTGTAAGTGATATGTTCCCATGGATGGTTGGGAACGGGTAGAGGTATCAATAGACTCTTAGGTTTACTGTGTTCACTTTTATATCTTGTACATACTTTGCATGATTGTAGTATTTGCTTAAAGTCATGAATACATGTAGACCACCAAACATCTCTTTTTATTAAGTCTTCAGTGGGCAAAAACACTTGAGATTCGTGTAAAGGAAGGCCTTGTTGATAAAAGTTTGTAAAGCCCAAAAAAAACATTAGATGTTACATACCGTTTTTGGTGAGGGCCACTCTGCTAATTCACCACCATCAATTGCATGAACAATTTAAGGGACCTTTTTCTTGATACTGGTTAACTGTGAATTTAGTGCTGTTTGTTGATCCCTGACTCTATTAAAATCTGTCCAGTTTGTTGTCCTAGGATTCGAAAATATTTGGTATGGCAATTTGTGCAAGAACAGACTGAAGGGATTGTCAATTTGCCCAAGATATCCCCTTCGTTTTTTCTTGGGCTCTTTAGTGTTTCCTCTGGCCAAGTGGTTTCCACCTCTAACCGATTGAAATGTAATAAACACGTTATCAAGTCTTTATTTCCTTGACGTAATCCTAGTAACTCTTTGTCTGTGGATATGGTAATTGAACGTCTGTCAAATATTTTTTCAAAGTCTTCGACAAACAGATGCCAATGATACAAAAGGTGACTCTTTGATTTCACTAAAGGAACTGTCCAAATAGCGGCATCACTAGTCAGATAAGATACGATAAGAAGCATACAATTCTACATTGTGGGTCCGGAAAGGCATTGGGACAACAAGTAAAATGCAATTCCACCTGTGTGAGGAAACACTGAACCTTATCAACCAAATTGTCTGATTTTTTTTTTTATTCAGTTAGATCACTTTGCACTTGATTAATTACCTGTTTGAGGGTATTTGAGGTGGCCATCTTGATCAGCCGACATACAGACCGAGAGGAAAGTATAAACTTGTGGGCTCACTATTCTGTCACAGTGTCCTTTGCTCGGGATCTGCACGCCGCTGAACAAAAGGCCCACCTTCCGGCATCACCAACTCAGAAAGCTATTATAGCACAGAGTTATGGTGAAGCCAGTCGGGGGGAAGAGATTTAGGGTAGGGAACAGCAGGGAGAGAGATCTGAAAAGGCAAAATGGTTAAGCATGTATGTATCTACTTGTTCATAACAGCATTAACATTCAATTATACACTTAGACAAAGGCGTCTCCGTGAATGCAAGTGTTGAGACCCTGATGGAATGGACAAAGGCGTCTCCATGGGTGCAAGAGTTGAGACCCTTATGGAATAGACAAAGGCATCTCCGTGGATGCAAGTGTTGAGACCCTTATGGAACAGACAAAGACGTCTCTGTGGATGCAAGAGTTCAGACCCTTATGGAATAGACAAAGGCATCTCCGTGAATGCAAGTGTTGAGACTCTTATGGAACAGACAAAGGCGTCTCCGTGGATGCAAGAGTTGAGGCCCTTATGGAATAGACAAAGGTGTTTCCGTGAATGCAAGTGTTGAGACTCTTATGGAACAGACAAAGGCGTCTCCGTGGATGCAAGAGTTGAGGCCCTTATGGAACAGACAAAGGCGTCTCTGTGGATGCAAGAGTTGAGACCCTTATGGAATAGACAAAGGCGACTCCGTGGATGCAAGTGTTGAGACCCTTATGGAATAGACAATGGCGTCTCCGTGGGTGCAAGAGTTGAGACCCTTATGGAATAGACAAAGGCGTCTCCGTGAATGCAAGTGTTGAGACCCTTATGGAATAGACAAAGGCGTATCCATGGATGCAAGTGTTGAGACCCTTGTGGAATAACCAAAGGCGTCTCCGTGGATGCAAGAGTTGGTAGAATCATGATACTTCAGAATGTCATGAACTTTAGACAAAACTGGGCGTGGCCCTTCTCTGAATCATGGAACAAGAACAATTAGTAAAATCATGATACTTCAGAATGTCATGAGCCTTAAACAAAACTGGGCGTGGCCCTTCTCTGAATCATGGAACAAGAACGAACTGAGACCTCTGAACCTTGAGAAGACAAGAGCTTGGACCATGGACATACTCTGAACATCAATCATGCAACTACTATGCATTTATAAACATAAAACGTTTGGTCTCAGCCTAGAAATTCGGAAAGACTTAAATATGTATCTCACATATCATCAAAGACTTAAATATGTATCTCACATATTATGCTTCCAAAAACAATGAAACTATGATTTGCTTATCTTTGAAATGTTTTCACATGTGCCACCTAGGCCTGAAAGGTTTACTCATGTAAACTGAAGTGCCTTGACTATTGGACCAAAGGCGCTTTATTCATGTGAACTGAAGCTCTTCGAATGCTGTGCCAAGGGTGCCTTACTCCTGTGAACTGAAGCACTTTGAATGCCGTGACTAGTGCGCTTTACTCCTGTGAACTGAAGCGATTTGAATACCATGCTAAGTGTGCTTTACTCCTATGAACTGAAGCGCTTTGATTGCTGTGCGAAGGGCGCTTTACTTCCTGTGAACTGAAGCTCTTTGAATGTCATGCCAAGTGCGCTTTACTCCTGTGAACTGAAGCGCTTTGAATACCATGACAAGTGCGCTTTACTCCTGTGAACTGAAACGCTTTGATTGCTGTGCAGAGGGCGCTTTACTTCCTCTGAACTGAAGCGCTTGAAATTTCATGCCAAGTGCGCTTTACTCCTGTGAACTGAAGCGCTTTGATTACCATGCCAAGTGCGCTTTACTCCTGTGAACTGAAGCAATACCATGTCAAGTGCGCTTTACTCCTGTGAACTGAAGCGCTTTTGAATACCATGCCAAGTGCGCTTTACTCCTGTGAACTGAAGCGCTTTGATTGCTGTGCGAAGGGCGCTTTACTTCCTGTGAACTGAAGCGCTTTGCATGTTGTACCAAGTGCGCTTTACTCCTGTGAACTGAAGCGCTTTGAATACCATGCCAAGTGCGCTTTACTTCCTGTGAACTGAAGCGCTTTATAATTTGTGTCTGGGGCGCCTTACCAGTGTGGCCTGAAACGCTTTGCTCGTTATTCTAAGGGGCGCTTTACCTTTTGGAAGTAACGACTTCCTTCAAACTTGGATTCAGCAAGGCCTTACCGCTACAAGTACGACCTACTCATTTTTTAATGCACCATGGAAACAAGGATACTTCGGTTGGATGACACTCTGCCATTCAGGAACTCTGCTCTTCTCCAGAGAAACCCCCACGAGATTGCTGCATCGAAGTCTTTAAAATAGTGAGCAACGTGCTTGGGTGTGGCTGGGCTTTATAGGCCTGCCACACCCCAAGATGGCTGCTGCCTCTAAAAACATGGGAATTGTAGTCCCTTCATAGGATAGCACTGATAAGTGCATCTTGTCCACCAATGTCCTGAACCTGCAGCTACATGAGCTTTACCACAGGGCAGACAACGCTGATGGCCACTTTTGGAGCAAGCGGGATGACAAGTGGTGCGCATAAAGCGTCGCAAATCTGCGCAGAAGAGTTTCGTGCGGGACCTGGACGATGCACAGTCTTATTCCTGACACCACCCCTATGGAAGACCTGGTGGAGTCCACATTGCTGCCAGAAGCTGTCAGTGGTGTAACTGACATTGACACCTCAGGGACACCCAGCACCAGCAAATGTAAGGCCAGTGATTGTGTGTATCCCCACATGTGCTTGTACACAAGCCCCTTAGGAAATAGAACATAGCTTGATGCACAATGAAAAGTAGTCCAGGTCACATCTTACATACAACACAACAGTGCCTTGTGGGAGTGGTAGTACACAACCCTAAGGTAAATACGCAACATAAATAGCAAGATAGTGATCAGTCACATACAGAAACACCACAAATTACTCAGGGTGGCACAATTTAATTGTACATTTAAAGCAATATTGTTGAAATCTGTGACAAAAGCTAGAACTGACATGCTGCACATTATCCTTGCAGATGACTCGGTTCCTACTGCTGCAGGATCTGAAAAAGTGGGGGAAGCAGAAACACAGCCACAGTCATACTCAAATACAAGTGAGTCCTACAGTATTGTTCCGACTAGATACAGGGCAATGGTGTTACCACTCCCAGAGTACAACCTGGACTCAGATGAGATGCCAGAACATGAACCCACACTACCACCACCACCTGAGCCGAGTCCCACAGGAAGACAGCAGTCCCTGCACCAGCGCCATCGTCAGTCAACTCCCCTCAAGAGGCGCCACGATGCAGGCAGACAGGGCACAGAAGAAGGAGTGGACCCATCAATCTTTGGCGGCCTGGAAGCTTCCATGCTGAAGGTGCAGCGCCTGCAATGCAAACATTTGAAGTCACTGCCCCGACAGTTTGTGTCTCACAATAGCAATGTGGGGTCACAAAACAAGCACTTGGAGACCCTGATTGAGGGACAGCAAAGTGTTGCTGACAACTCCAAGGAGTTGACACAGGCCATTGGGGAACTATGCACTGAGATACGGCAGGAGCGTGTCAGCCAGCGCAGGCGCCATCACCAATATTTGGCTTAGTTTGACAGCTTCTGTAGATCAGTCAATCGGCTTGCAAGTTCAACAGCCCAGATATCACGGCGTGCCGTTGCCACACAGGTTGCCACACAGGTGGAGATGGCACATTGCAGTGGGGATATTGCTAAGGGACTTGTGCAAATTACCAACGTAGTGGATGCCATGCAAACAGCACGCAGTGCCACAACCAGCGAACTGGGTGTTGGGGACAGTGAGGCGTCCTCTAGCCTAGGGAGTCTGACAGTCCCTGTGATTGATCCGAGACATCGCAGTGCCAGACACAGTACTGCAGGTGAACCTGGAACTAAAGGTGCCAGCGAGGGCACTGAGCACTCAAGTGGAGTGCGTGGACGTAAGAAGTGATGTGGAGGGCTACAGGGGACCACCTCAAGATGTGTAATAAAGTCATGCTATGATGCTAATAGTGTGACACTGTTAATAGATCATGTCTGCCCATTGTGAATTGCTATGTCCTACTGACACATTGTTTACCTGAAGTCAAGGTAATAAAGATGCTAACTACTGAAATACATATCATTGAAGTGGATTTGTCATTACTTACATCAAAAATGGTTGCGCATGATGTCAGCACGTCTTTGCCTGCCTTCTGCTGCACTGGTCCTGTCTGCTGGTAGAAGTGGTGGCAAGGGGTCATCATCCTCATCTGAGTCTGGCTCCGTGAGTTCCACTGGTATGCCCCTGGTGGTTGCTATGTTGTGCAGGATAGCACATGTGGCCACAATCTTTCATGTTGTCTCAGGGCTGTACTCCACTCCTATGGATGCACCTCAAACGGCTCTTCAGCAGCCCAAAAGTGCGCTCCACCACATTGTGGGTAGCCCTTTGTGCAGCATTGTACCTCCTTTCTGCTGGGGTGGCAGGGCTCAGGTAGGGCGTTAGCACATAGGTGTGCACTGCGTAGGCACTGTCTCCTGAATGCACAGAGAGTAAATTGAGTACATTTGTTGTCTGACGTCATGCTTACATCAGTGCATTATTGTGAACTATCAAATTACCTAGTAGATATCCTTCCCCAAACTCCCCAGCTAGCAGTCTTGTGTGTATGCTGCTATGGTGAAAGATGTAGGAGTCATGTGTGGTCCCTGGGTATCTGGCCACGAGATCAGTAATGATGTAGGAGGCATTGCATATCACCTGTATGTTCATGGAATGATGATTTTTACGGTTGCGATACACATACTCGGTGGCCGATGGTGGACAGATTGCTACATGTGTCCCATCAATGGCACCTAGCACATGTGGGAACTGTGCTATCTGGTAAAAATTAACTTTGGTTTGTTGTACTGTCTGTGGGGTGTTGGGGAATCTGATGTACAGTTGTATTCTGCTCAGCATGGCATTGAGAAATGCGTTGAAAAATCTAGAAAGGGCACTCTGTGATACCCCTCCAGCTGCTGCTATGACCCCTTGATAGTTCCATGAGGCTAGTGGGTGCAGGGAGCATAATACCTGCACATGTGTGGGTATGCTATTGCTCCTGTGTGTTGTGCGCTGCAGCATGGGTTGTAGCTCAGCTATCAGGTCAAGTATCATGGCTGAGCTTAATCTGTACTTATCATAAATTTCCTCTTCAGTCTGGTCAAAAAGGGTTATGCGCACTCTGAAAATATGCTCCTGTCTCCTCCTCTCTCTCCTCAAACCTGCCAAGATCCTCATTCTCCTCGCCATGACGTAGAGTGCAGCCATTGTGGAAGAGGAGCTGAGGCATTCTGGGCCTCTTTATATAGGTTGCAGCTGGTTACCACCTGGTTTTAGTTCGTGGTAAATTGCATGTGCAAACTGGCATTCTGTGAATAATTGCAAATTGCAATTTTTTGCTACACCGTATTGCGAATCCGTTTTTGCGTGTCGCAATCTGCATCTTGCAAATAGCGCCATGATTTAGGAAATTGCTATCTCCTAATGGCTATTCTGTATCGCAATTAGCGTTTCGCTAAAAGCGATTCAGTAAATCATATCGCTATTTGCGATACGCTGCTTGCGACACGCTAATTCGTCTCTTATTTGCAAAAAATCGCTATTTTTGTTATTTCTTATTTTCCCACTGTGAATGCATTTCATACATCGTAAAATGCATTTTTGCATTCGCAAACGGACATTCGCACCGTTTGCGAATGCAAAAATGCTTAATACATCTGGCCTTAAAAGCTTTCCAGAGGCTTAATCAGAAAGAGGTGCAGAACCCAGCAGGCGATAGAGAATGGTGCATTTTATGGAACTATGAGGAAAAGGCTGTATTGATATGGCTCGAAGTTCTGCCGCAACAAAAGCTTGAATGTGGAAACCTGAAGCTATTTGCGCACTGTAAAAGAGATACCTCCATGAACACCAGCAAGTGGTTGGAGTGCCAAATCTTATAGTCATTAGGACCAGCAGTGGCTACATTTGGGTTGGAACATGGATAAAGCCATGTTTCCACAATAGCAAAGATAATGCTAAAACGAAATGATAAATGTTAGACTTTTCATCCTTGGCGTGGTCTCCCTTAACTTTTTGCCTCTGTTCCCCAGGTTGTTGATGTGTGCTGGACTCAGATTTTACTGTTTTTGTTACTCTGGGCACTTTACCACTGCTAACCAGTGCTAAAGTGCAAGTGCTCCTGTTTAAAATGTGTACGTAATTGGTTCTCCATGATTGGCATATTTGTTTTACTGTTAAGTCCCTAGTAAAGTGCACTAGAGGTGCCCAGGGCCTGTAAATCAAATACGACTAGTGGGCCTGCAGCACTGGTTGTGCCACCCACACAAGTAACCCTGTAATCATGTCTCAGACCTGCCACTGCAGTGTCTGTGTCTGTATTTTTACACTGTAAATTCGACTTGTCAAGTGTACCCACTTGCCAGGCCTAAACCTTCCCTTTGCTTACATGTGAGGCACCCCTAAGGTAGGCCCTAGGTAGCCCCAAGGGCAGGGTGCAGTGTATGGATAAGGTAGGACATATAGTAATGTGGTTTATATGTCCTGACAGTGAAATACTGCCAACTTCGTTTTTCACTGTTGCAAGGCCTGTCCCTCTCATAGGATAATATGGGGGCTACCTTTAAATATGATTAAAGTGTAGATTCCCCTAGAGAGTAGATGGACATGTGGAGGTTGGGGTCCCTGAACTCACAATTTAAAAATACATCTTTTAGTAAAGTTGATTTTAAGATTGTGCGTTTGAAAATGCCACTTTTAGAAAGTGAGCATTTTCTTGCTTAAACCATTCTGTGACTCGGCCTTGTTTGTGGATTCCCTGTCTGGGTCAGTTTGACAGTTGGGTTGTTTTTCACCTCGCGCTAGACAGTGACACAAAGGGAGCTGGGGTGTAACCTGCATTTCCTGATTAGCCATATCTGCTAGGAGGGAGGGGTGGAGTGGTCACTCTCATCTGAAAGGACTGCGCCTGCCTCTGACAATGCAGATTCCAACCCCCTGGTGTGTGTCTGAGGCCTTGCCTGGGCAAGGCAGGATTTCACAAGTAGGTGTGAGTCCCCTTTGAAGAAAGGTGACTTCAAAGACTAAAATGGGTATAAGAAGGGCACCCATATCTACAGACTTTAGAAACACTTCTGGAACCAAGAGGAACCTCTGCCTGGAGAAGAGCTGATAGCTGAGGAAGAAGTGCTGCCCTCCTGTGACTGTGCTTTGTGGAGCTTTCCTGCAGTGCTGCTTCTACCAGAGTAAGAGGGCAAAGACTGGACTTTGTGTGCCTTCCATCTTGTGAAGAAATCTCCAAGGGCTTGAGTTAGAGCTTGCCTCCTGTTGTTTGAAGTCTCTGGGACAGCAAAGACTTCTCTCTGCCAGCACCTGGAGTCTCTGGAGAGACTCCTACTCTGACAAGTGGTGCCCTATCCAGTCCCTGGGCCCTTGAAAGGAAAGCTGGTGGAAATCCAAGGAAATCGACTCCGGACCGACGCTGCTGCTGAATCCGGTGACGCCGCCTGCACCCGACGCCGTGACCTTTGCTGGAACGCAACGCTCTTCGCAGGCCCGATGCCGCTGCAGCCCCGCTGAAGTCCGTGACTCCGTGGAAGTCGCCGCACCACGTCGTGACCGACGCCGCTCGAAGTGCGTGGATTAAACGTTTCGCACAGACACCGCGATCCCCGACTTCGCGCATTGGCTTGTTTTCACTCTTCACCAGAGGTACTGTACTTGGGGGTCTACACGACTCCGTGTCCGGCGCCGCTGGTGTCGGATTGTTGGGAACGACTCCTTCACGACGCCGTGTTAACATCTCATCGAAGCATTTTTGTTTCTAAACGCTATTTTGGAGTTTAATCTTTAAAAATTCATAACTTGACTTGTGTATGTCGGATTTTTGTCGTTTTGGTCTTGTTTTGTTTAGATAAATATTTCCTATTTTGCTAAATTGGTGTTGTGTCATTTTGTAGTGTTTTTCATTAAGTTACTGTGGGGGTCATTCTGACCCGCCAACGACCGCGGAAGCACCGCCAACAGGCTGGCGGTGCTTCCTGGGCCATTCTGACCGCGGCGGTAAAGCTGCGGTCAGAAAAGGGGAACTGGCGATTTCCTGCCAGTTTCCCCCTGGCCCAGGGAATCCTCCATGGCGGCGCTGCTTGCAGCGCCGCCATGGGGATTCCGACCCCCTTCCCGCCATCCCGTTCCTGGCAGTTTTTACCGCCAGGAACAGGATGGCGGGAACGGGTGTTGTGGGGCCCCTGGGGGCCCCTGCACTGCCCATGCCAATGGCATGGGCAGTGCAGGGGCCCCCTAACAGGGCCCCATAATGATTTTCAGTGTCTGCTTTACAGACACTGAAAATCGCGACGGGTGCCACTGCACCCGTCGCACCCCAGCAACTCCGCCGGCTCCATTCGGAGCCGGCTTCATCGTTGCTAGGTCTTTCCCGCTGGGCCGGCGGGCGGCCTTTTGGCGGTCGCCCGCCGGCCAAGCGGGAAAGCCAGAATGGCCGCCGCAGTCTATTGACCGCGGTGCGGTAATTCGGCGGGTCATCGCCAGGCGGGCGGCTGCCGCCGCCCACCACGGTTGGAATGACCGCCTGTGTGTGTTGGTACAAATACTTTACACCTAGCACTCTGAAGTTAAGCCTACTGCTCTGCCAAGCTACCAAGGGGGTAAGCAGGGGTTAGCTGAGGGTGATTCTCTTTTACCCTGACTAGAGTGAGGGTCCTTGCTTGAACAGGGGGTAACCTGACTGTCAACCAAAGACCCCATTTCTAACAATAAATGATAGCATTATGCTTAGGGAGCAAGTTGAAATTCAGTAAGAGACCTTTCAGTGCAGAGGATTTCAGGAAGTATAATTTGCAGGGTTTACTGACCAACAAAGTTTCAGAAGACAGCACGACGAGGATAGGGGTTGTGCTCCGGAAGACAGTTTCCTGTATAAGTAACAGTAGGACCCTTTCCAATTGGCAAGAGCTGGGTGGTGAAAAGGACAACATGGTGTGTGTGTGGTGTAGTCTTTGCATGGACGTGCTAGACTTTGGCATGCCTGCAGCATATGTACACTGCACAATTGTTCTCCAGGGCTATGAAACAGCCCTTATTGGTTATAGCATCCCAGAGTCAGCAGACTCAACTTCAAAAGCTCCATAACCCCTGAGACAGTGTTGCCATTGGTGAATACTGTTGGAGTGTGACTTTAAAAATCAATATTAACATGAAAAGCTTGCAATATAATGTGTAATGAAGCTGCATAGAAAATGTGTTAGCATAGAAAAATAATGTGCACGTTTGAAATGTGCCCACGGGGAGTGGCCACCAATGTATACGATGATTAATGAAACTGACTAATGATGAATTAACAATGTACTAATGTATGACTTTGTATTAGCATTAAGGGTTGTATTAGGGTTTTGCTAAATTACTCATTAGGCCTTAGTTAGCGAGGGTCTGAGCCTAGCTGCCTGGTCTCATATTAACTGTTTTTTTCTAACGTGCTATGTGCAGCTTTCCTGAAGGACATGAAGCTGTACTTTTCCAGAAGCTAGAGACATGTGTGTGTAGCTGTAGTAAATTCTTTCTCATGGGACCTGACTTGCTCAAGGAGACATTCTTGCCGAATGCAACAGTGTAATTCGCAACAGGTGCAAGATCGCCTGGATTAGGTGAAGACAATGGAACTACTGACTGGAGCGTAAAGTGCAACTTTTCTTACCTGACATTTCACCCGATGAAGACGTCAATCACAGGAGCCAATCGACTGCATGAGAACTGTGTTAGGTGAAAATTCTAGTAAGGTGTGTGGAGAATTATTGGACAGAGATAATGATGCACCAAATATTGCCCAACGGGAAATTAGAGACTTGTTAGACTGTTTTAATATAACCGCATGACTCAAGAAGAAGGGAGCCACTTTTTGAGACCATTCTTCGCCATTCTTCATTATCCCTTGCCATTCTGAGATACTTTTTCTTTAGCCGTCTGATATTTTAAACCATCCTCATCTTACTCCTTGTCTGATATACACTTCCCCTCCTTATGAGTGAAGAGCCTTGTTCTTTATCTATGCCCTTCTGAGACTTGCCTCTCCTATCTTTGCTGAAGGCGAATCGTCTGATGCCCTGAGGACGAAGACTGACGCTGTTTTGCTGACTCATTCGGATGGGTAACTATCTGATGATAATTGAAATTGTCTGTTTGCCTTTTCTTTCTAGGTACCAACTGCTCTTTGATAGAGGCCATAGCTAGATGTTTTCCAAATTTGTGTTTGCCAAATTGTTTTGCATGAAGCCCAACATGCTGATGCTAATTCAAGGTTAGTTAAGGACTTCACTAATATCGGATGTAAATAGACAAATGACTGGATTCTTGCTTTGGTGAATGATGTACTAATGATGCTTTGCTAAAGTTGACTCATGTTAACGTCATGCTTCGTTCTAATGTTTATGATCTATGCTTTGATAAAGTTTTGCTCTGATTGCCAAGTTATAGTGGTTTTGATTTGCTTGTTATTGTTGAAACTAATAAACATGATATTAGATTGTAACTAAGAGGGAATAAATATCCTAACTCTTAACTAGATTTGTTGTGGTTATTCATGGCTGAAAGGTCATGGTGCGTTCGCTGTATTGATCTATATTAAAGGTTATTGATTAGCTTGATTGATTAGTTATTGTGCATATTGATAGAGCTACTGAGCTATTGATTGTGATGCCAAAAAGATATCTCGTTCTGGGAAGTCTCCAAACGTGGTCAAAAGGTTCATTGGCCTAGACGTGTCTCCTTGTAAGTTTACTTATCAAGGTTCTGACGCTTTATCAGTTTTGGTAGCAGAGGTAATGGTTTGGCCCTTTGGGGCCCAGGACGAGGGACCGCTGTTTGAAAATTGTTTTAAAGGGATGCAAATTGGAGAGATGATGTGCCCCTAACTCCCGAATGACTTTCCCGGAATCTCGGAGCTTGCTGAAGTGAGTTGGGTATGTTCTTGGTGTTCTAGTGATAGTGTGAGTGACGTAGCGTTTTGCGCTTGCACAGCTTATGCATATCGCAGGTGAATTGTGAGGTTTGTGAGAATTTTAGGCCAGGTGATATTTTAGTAGGAGTGTGCGTACTCCGCAGTATGAGAGTAGGGAAGTCGGCGAACTTCATGTGAGTGTGGCGCTTTGTGCTAAAAACAAATTGTCCACGTGGTTGTTGGTGATGTACGGACCCTGCGTGGTCTAAGACTCCGGAGTATACTGATAAGTGTATGAGACACTTGGTTTATGTTGTAATTTGTGTGGTTTAGTAGGTCAATCGGTCGAGAGAGTGAATGAAAACTTCGATGGAGATTTGGCGAGTCCTAAAGTGCACTAGGACAACCCATTGACGAGTCGAGAGTAGAATTTGCGGGTCAAATTTTGCTTGCGAGTGCGGGATCTGAGAAGGAGAGAGTAGCGGGCGAGGCTAAGCAAAATCTCTGTAAAGTTCTGAAGCCATTGTGTTAACCTTTCCTGTAGTAAACCGGCAAATTTGCGTTTTGATAGTGCTCGAAATATATTGCACTAGTTTTTGTGTGAGCGGAGGGTGAGGAAGACAAGCCGCAAGGCTTTGTCAGCCACAGTGTGTGTGAGTGTGACGTCATTGGAGCCGCGCTGGGATAGGTCGGTTAGTGAGAAGGGTCGCGCACGGATTGGCAGCCGTCCGTGAGAAGCAATTGGTTGAGAAGGTGAGTGGAGAGAGTTCTGGGAATTAAAGTCACTTCCTGATTCGATTGTTAACAAAATAAAAGACGCAAAAATGAAGTTATTCAAGGCTCTAAAGAGCGCATTGAGGGGAGATGTGTACATTACCGTGAGTGTAGTGGAACTTATACCGCCAGAGGATACACCAGCTTATGCCGTAATGGAGGAGAGGGGAGTCGCGCCATGTCTTTGGCAATGGTGCAAAGTGACAGAGAAAGAAGGGAGTTTGGTGTTTCCGGAGCAGGGAACATTTAATATAAGGATTTTGGAACATTTGCGGAGGGTGTTAAATTAGCTAAAGCCACCTCCGAGGCCAGCACAGTTTGAGGCGCTAGCAATTTGGGAACTGATGGAAATACGACAACAGCAACAGAAATTTGAGAGGAGAATGAGGAAAGCAGAAAAGACACTAGCAGAGGCTAGGTGGGATAGCACACAGAGGGTTGGGAGGAGAGAAACAAAAGACAGAGTTAGGATGTTTCCAGCAATAACTCAAGAAGGCGAAACCCAAGGAGGGAAAGCCACTTGTAAGATGGATAAGGGTTCTAGCAAAGAAAAGACGTCCTGGGCAGAGGCAGATGACTCAGATGATGATGAGTTCCTTAATCAGTTGCTAAATGATCGACCACCGCCATACGCCCTAGATGACAATAGACCAAGTACTAGTGCAGGTCCTATAAATTCGACGCAGAACCAGGGAACAACAAATACGGTACAGGTTAATCCTGTTGCGACACCAGTTCCTGTGCAGAATAGTGTCAGTGTGTCTAATGCCCCAGAGATGCAACCTCAGCTGCAGCCACCACAGGTTCAGAGGCTTTACCCTGATATCCCAATACTAGAGACTACTACGAATTTGATGGTGCCGTCAGATCCGGCATATACGAGACCAAAGCTGATACAGACTGAGCCAACTCCACTTTTACTGCCTCAGGCACAGCAACAGATGATTCCGAATTACTCTTCAGTCACAGGACCGCAGTCAGCCATGGCATCAGGAATGAGTCAGAATATGGGAGTTAATGCTCTACAGGTTTTGGGAAGCAGGCAGACGCCAGACGCCATATCCTTACCCATTAAGGTTGGTCCACCAGTACCATTGTATGCACAGGCGAAGCCTAGTGTACGTGATCAGGGAATAATGACCCAAGAAATGACAAGAGGAGGGTTTGTAGGGAGCTCTCAAGGGATGACACCAGTGGAACTGACATTCAAAAGATCTAGATCTTTGTTAGACCTCAGTCTGATTGGGGTTCCTCCAGATACCATGAGACAATCAGGTTTGGGACTGCTGACTCTGCAGATCTCAAGTGCGAATGTACCGCAAACACCGATGATGTAGGCTGGAAATAGCTCCTTGCAAGGTTTAACTGCACAACAACTGAATGAATGGTTAGATGAGATAAACTCACCACAGACCACTCCTGCGACAGCAGAGCGGTCGGAAAGAGAAGAATACCTGAATTTTGTGAGGTTGGGCATGGAGGCAAATGAACTAGTTGAAGGGAGCATGGGAGTGAACAGGCTAGAGTCATACACTGAAGGAGAAGTGTGGTATTTGTGCCCAAAAATAAACAAAGAAGTGGGCAGGGTGCACCAGAGGTTGGCGAACCTAGCAGATAAATATGGAATAGATTTAGAAAATACCAAACATCTGAAGAGAAGTTATAGGTTAGATTTTGAGCCCAAAGATTTTGAACACATGAGGCCTACTGGGATGAAGGCACAACTCAAAGAGATACTGCAGAGTGCACAAGTTTGGGGAGCATTAGAGAAGTGGGAAGGCAGATGGGCGAAGAAAAGAGACAAAAGGAAGAGTGACGGCATAGAGCAGCAGGCGAAAGCCGCGCCATATACCGGTACAATAAAGATGTTATCCATGAGAGAAACGGCCGGAGGGGTTCTCATCCATGTACCGTGGACCAGAGGTGACATTCTGTCATTCACAAATGATTTCCCCAGGCTGAGGGAGAAGTCAATAGAGTGGTATCAGCAGACAGACAAGTTTGTGAAGCTTGCGAAGTGTCTTTGGGAAGACCTGAATACCCTTTTTGAGATCAGAGTTCCAGCTGATTTGTGGCTTGAGTGCAAGAGTAGTGTGGATTGGCTGGCTGCGAAACCGGCAAAAGATAGAGTTACAGGCGCACCGTCTCCTGAGGTGATGAAATACTACTATAAGGTGATTGAGTTCTTGAAACAGAGGGTATCGCCGCAAAATATTGATTGGCAAAAGATTGATCGAACGGCGCAGGAGGCCAAGGAGTCGATACATGCCTACTATGAGAGGTTGTTGAAGGTGTTCAAGCACTACAGTGGTACAGAGGTTATAGAGGCGAAGGACATGATTCACCTTGTGTTCAGATTTGTTGAAGGACTGAGGCCCGAGATTAGTCAGATGATTAACAATCATTTGATCTGTTGGCAAGGTGTTGCAGTATGCGAAGTACTGTAGTGACGAGATTGAGTTGAAGCAGAGAAAGTTGAAGGAGAAGGTGATGGTGATGCAAATTAAGGCAGCACAGTCAGGGTTGCAGGGAGGTTGTCTACAACAGATGGTGCAACAGCCGCTAGGAAATGGGATGTTTCAAGCGCAAGTGAGAGGCAGAGGTCGAGGAGGTTTTGTGAACCGTGGTCCAGATTTGAATACCGTAGTAGTTCAAAATTATGTGCAGGGGATGAAGGTGTTACCTTGTCATGCTTGCGGGGGCGTCGGACCCTGGAAGCGGGAGTGCCCGATGATCGTCCAGGAGGGTGTTGTTCAACAAAGCAATGATGTCAATTAATTCCAAAATGTTAAAGGATCAAGGATAAGAGGTCCTAATCCGAACTTTCAGAATAACATGGTTCAGATGCAGGGTCTCCAACCCATGCAACAAGTGCAGATGCCACGTGTACAACCGATGCAGATGCAGCAAATGCAACAGCAGGTTCCTATGGTACCTTGACAGCAAATGCAGTTGCCCTTACCACCAATGGAACAGCAACAGGTGATGCTTCCTCAACAGGTCACAGGTCAAAGAATGAGTCAAAGTAACACAGTACAACAGTTCCCATTACGTGGCAAGAATGGAATAAACGATGAATGGTGGGATGAGAGTTCAGATAGTGAGGAGTACAGGCTTGCAGCATCCCTAGAAGTAGACCAGAGAGGACCCTATGTGCAAGGGAAAGTAATGGGTCACAAGGTCTCATTCTTGGTTGACACAGTAGCTACACGCTCTACAGTTAGAAGTGCAGAGGTTCCGAAATTGCCCCTTTCGGGACGTATAGTCAAGGTAGTAGGACTGGCGGATCAGCTCTTGACTAACCCGATCACAGATCTGATTCAGGTTGAGCTTGGCACTTTTCAGGGGTTGCACAGGTTTGTAGTTCATGATTCAAGTCCTGTGTCCCTACTGGGAAGAGACTTACTGTGCAAGACAAGATGTTCGATCACCTGTTCCAATGAGGGGATTGAAGTTCAGACAAACAGTGACAATGAAGGAGATGAAGGGCAGGTTTCAGAGCCTGAAACAGAGACGACAGATGAGGAGTATCCTCTGATTAACTTCTTCCCAACGTTCACAGTGACTGCAGGGGACAGTCAAAGAGAAAGTGTGGGACTTGACAGGAAAGGAAGTGGGACTGATAAAAGGAGTAGAACCAGCCAAAGGCAGTGTGAAGCCAAATGCTGTGTTCCCCCAGGTACCGCAGTACCACATGGCGCAAGATGTCCTTATAAAGGTGGCGCAATTAATTGCAGACTTTGTGAAGCAAGGAGTTTTGAAAGAAGTGATGAGCAGTCCATGTAATTCACCAATAATGGGACTGTGAAAGCCTTGTGGGAAAGTTCGAATTGTCCAAGACTTGAGGAAATTAATGATATAGTGGTGACATGTTGCCCAGTAGTGCCAAATCCAGCTGTGATCATGTTCCAGGTTCCATGTGATACAGAGTGGTTCACAGTAGTACATTTGTCCCAAGCGTTCTTTTCTGTGCCTCTTCACGAGGACAGCCAATTTCTTTTCAGTTTCAAATTCCTGGATAAGGTTTACAATTGGTGTCTAATTCCTCAAGAGTTTTCGGAATCACCTTCCATTTTCAATCAGATACTGAAGAAGGATTTGGAGTCATTGGAATTGCCATTTCAATCGACTCTAGTACAGTATATTGATGATTTGTTGATTGCATCCAAAACGAGAGATGACTGCAAGTATGATTCAATTGCCTGAACCACTTGGGAAAAAACGAGCATAAGGTGTCCCCAAAGAAGCTGTAATATTGTCAGAAAGAGGTGAAATATTTGGGTCATCAAATTGAGAAAGGGTCGAGGAAGTTGTCCAGGGAAAGAGTGACTGCCCTGTTACAAATGAATCCCCCAACGACATGGAGAGATGTTAGGATGTTTCTGGGAATGCTACTGTCGTCAGTGGATCCCAAATTTCTCAGTCATCTCCAAGCCATTGGTGAGACTGACAGTTAAGGATGGGCCAGATGTCATAACTTTGTCAGAAAAGGAAATGAAGGTGTTTACTGAGCTAAGGGAGTGTATGTGCAGGGCTCCAGCTTTAGGTATGTCTGATTACACAGAGCCTTTTGTTCTGTTTTGTCATGAACGTGATGCTTGTTCTTTGTCTGTCCTGACACAGGTCCATGGAGGTGTGAACCGACCAGTAGCATATTTTTCAGCTACTTTGGACCCAGTTGCAGCAGCCCTACCAGGTTGTCTGCGTGCAGTAGCAGCAGTTGGTCAAAGCCTCGCACAATGTGAAGGCATAGAGATGGGACATCCTTTAACAGTTATGGTCCCACACTCAGTTGAGATCTTGTTAACCCGTACCAAAACACAGCACATGACAAATGCAAGACTGACGAAATATGAAACGATCATATTCGGGCCACCACATGTAACGTTGAAAAGATGTACAGTGCTGAACCCGGCAACTTTGCTTCCAAATGAAAACACAGAAGTTGAGGATGCTGAAGATGTAGAACATGGTTGTCTTGAGGTAACAGAAATGCGCACCAAACCGAGGCCCGATATTAAAGATACCCAATTGGAAGAAAATGACAAAATTATCTTTGTTGATGGTTCATGTTTAAGAGACTCGGTAGGAGTGCTGAGAGCTGGATACGCTGTATGTACGATCTCTGGTATCCTGGAAGCGCCTTGGCTTGAAAGAGTATATTCTGCTCAAGTGGCTGAATTGGTTGCTCTTACTAGAGCTTGCCATGCTGCTGCCCAGTTGAGAGTGACTATCTATACTGACAGCAGATACAGATTTGGAATTGTTCATGATTTTGGCCAACTATGGTCACAAAGGGGTTTCCTGACCTCTTCTAGTTCCCTGGTGAAAAACGGTGAAAGAATTAAGGAGTTGTTGTACGCGATTCAGTTACCTCATGAAATTGCTGTGGTGAAATGCAGTGCTCATTTGAAATCACAAGACTTTGTTTCAATGGGAAATGGATATGCGGATCAAGTCGCAAGGTTTTGCACATTGAACTGTATATCGTTTAAGGATCAGTGGGAATTGTTACCTGAAACTGAAAATGAGACACGCACAGGTTATGCTTTAAGGGTGGTTGACACATTGGAGGAATTGAGATTGTTGCAAGAACGCGCAAGCAAAGATGAGAAGCGTTCTTGGGTGAAGATGCAATGTGTACAAAGACCAGATGATTTGTGGGTTTCAGTTGAATGGAAAATGGTTTTGCCGAACAGTCTCCTGTCACAGTTTGCAAGGTTTTACCATGGGCAAGCACATAATGGGAGAGATGCCATGATCAGGCTGTTCAAAACTGACTGGTTTAACCTGAAATTCAGACAAGCTGCAGAAGTGATCTGTCACAGGTGTATCATCTGTCAACAGATGAATGCGGGGAAAGGGACCGTGGTGAATTTGAGCCACATTGGGAGAGCAGGCGGTCCATTTAGCAGAATGCAATTGGATTTTATCGAGATGTCTGTGTGTGGAGGTCTGAGATACGTGTTGGTGATTGTGTGTATCTTTAGTCACTGGATTGAAGCTTACCCTACACGTAGGAATGACAGTCTCACAGTAGCGAAGCTGCTGCTTAGGGAATTGATACCATGTTTCGGGTTTCTGATCTCTTTAGAATCAGATTGGGGAAGTCACTTCAACAATGAGGTGGTTAAACTATTGTGTGCAGCATTGAACATTGAACAGAAGTTGCATTGCAGCTACCGCCCTGAAGCATTAGGATTAGTGGAGCAGATAAATGGTACCCTGAAGTCGAGAATGGCAAAGATGTGTGCAGCCACAAATTTGAAATGGCCTGATGCATTGCCTTTGGTGCTAGTGTCAATGAGAAATACACCTAACAAGAAGATAGGACTGTCTCCTCATGAGATTCTCATGGGCCGAGCTATGAGACTGCCCGCAGTGCCTGCAAATGCTCTTGTGAATATCACGGATGATATGGTGTTGGACTACTGCAAGGCTCTGCCTGACGTGGTCTGCTCTTTCTCTCACCAGGTGGAAGCTACCACACTGCCACCGATAAATGATCCAGGTCACAACCTGAAAGCTGGTGACTGGGTTGTCATCAAGAAACATGTGAGGAAGTTGTGTTTGGAGCCACGTTGGAAGGGGCCATATCAAGTAATACTGACAACTACTACTGCTGTGAAGTGTGCGGGAATTCAGAATTGGATCCATGCCAGTCACGAAAAAGGTGACGTGTCCAACTGATGAGGAAGTTGAGTTGTTGAAAGTACCAACAACAGAGAAGGAAGTCTCAGGGCCAGTAAGAAATCAAAGGGGAACTGAGACAGAAGGAGAGCCCATTGAGGACGGCTTGGTCACTCTAATAAGAGACGAAGGAGAAGAGACCCATACGGGTGACGGTGAGCCTATCTCAACTGAGGCACCAGGAGGAACGAGTCAGAAGGAGGTTCTCCCAGAATCAGACAAATATGGACAAGAATTACAGCCCCTGACAGACCCAGAAGGTGAAGGAGTTGAGGCGGAAGAGAGTCAGAGTGTTCAGACTCCTCCTGAGCAAATTGCAGGTCCATCAAGAGAAAACACCATAGAGTCAGAGGAGGGCGACGAGTTGCCACAAGGAAGATCAAAGACCAAAGAGACACTAAAAGGAGATAAGTGTCCAGAACTGCAAGACTAAGGCAAAAGTAGTTGTCGAAGATGCAATAGAGGAGGAGGTTGATACAACAAGGAGAGAAGATCTGAGTGAAGGAGAGTTGCAGGGTGGTCGCAAGTTGAAAAGAAAGAGAGTAGCAAACAGAAGGTACGCAGGTCCTGAATGGGCGTACGCAACGTCAGCCGAATGGCAACAAGAGTTCTTGGCGTTCTGTTTTGATTGAGAAGTCCCAGGTCAGTACTTTGGTACCTGAGTCTGGCCAGAGAGACTGAGTGGGCATGAAAATTGAGTTAAAGAAAACTGAGAAAAGAGACTGATAAATTACCGGATTTGACACTGTTAACCTGAATAGACTTTTGAGAACTGATTTTGACAAGCTGCTAACCTGAATTGACAAGGATCCTGGGAGTGAATGTGAAAGCTGTAAATAATTGCTGAAGAAAGATTTTCGCTTGAACACAAATAAATAAATAAATAATAATTTATAATAATAAGTTTCAACCATCCTCTGTTGTTTGAACTAATAATACTTCACTTTCTGATTCTTTACAGATCATGGCTAACATTAGAGAGGATGATAATAGGGGGAGTAGGCGTTGTTAATATTTGGGTGTTGGTTTTGGTGTCATGTGTGTGATATTCATTATAGTTGTGATTGTGGGAACGCCATTTGTGGATAAGAGTGGAACTAACAATGCTACCATTCCTGAGGCCGCCACCGCACTAACAGTGTGGGAGAGGTTTGAGCAAGACACAAAGTATTTGCGTGAGGGAACTAATGCTAAAGGGGAACTATCGACTAATGTTTTCTATCGCTTGCTGAGTGAGTATGTTGACACTATTGATGCAAAAGATTGTTATGTGTGTACACAGATTCCTGGTGCAAGAGGGAGTTACCTATCATAGTTTTCCTCTAACATATGGGATAAGCTGTAGTCTGTTACTAACAAGATTCTATAACCAGGAAGAGATTCAATATTTTTATTCCAACCACAACCTTGTGTTTTCTTATGTGCCGATCATAGAAGATTTGAGTAGTGTAGCTAAGAACTATAGCATCAAATTAGTTAAGGGGTTCTTTGAGGCAACATTAACAATTAGTACATCCTATGCACACCGCAATAATTTGACATGTTCGCTTACATCTGTAGAGAAAAGCTTCTTAGATCACACGGAAGATAGGAGGGGGGCATTAAAGGGGAAGTTAGAGAAAGGATTGCAGCAGCAAGCTTTTGCTAGTAGTGAGAGTTATAGTGCAATTAGGGAACAAGGGAAATTAGCTTTAGACGCACTACACATAGGGAAGCTTTGCATAACACGACCAAAGTCATACTATGACAATGTGTTTGTGGGAACGAGTGAATGGACGTTCACGTTAAATGGACAGGATCCAGCGATCCCTGGAATCTATCATATCTGTGGGCTTAATGCTTATTACCGTCTTCCAAAGGGATGGTATGGGACATATTATTTGGGGATAGTTTTCCCAAAGATATATCAATTAGAGGACTTGAAAAGGTTTCCGAAATTGTCTGAATTACATCGTATTAGACAAAAGAGAGAGACTGCTGCTGGTGTAGTAGGAGACATATTTTGGGCAATAATTCCTTCAGTGGGAGTTATCTTAAACTCCATAAAGATTCGAAAGTTGTCTACTATTGTGGATAACATGCTGACAAATTTTACAGGGGCTATACTCCTAATGGATACTGAACTTGCTGCAGAGGGCTATGACTCTTCAAAACAGGCTTGCTTAAGACATTCTTTTAGCGAAAAATGGCGGAGTTTGTAAAATGCTTAATGAGAGTCATTGTTGTGTTTACATACCTGGCAATAGTAATGAAATTGGAAGTATGCTTACTAACTTAACAAGAGATAGTACATATTTGAAGGAACTGAAAGAGCCAGGTGTTTGGGAAAAGTTTGGAAAAGGACTTGCTAAAGTGGGAAATTGGTTGAGTAATATTTGGCATGGGATATTGGCAAAAATAATACAGTGAATATTGATTGTTGTAGCTTGCATATTTGGATTATGGCTGTCATGCAAAATTGGTAAAAGAATTAAATTGAAAATGGAGAAAAATAATAAGAGGAGGGAAGAAAAGAAAAGGGAAAAATTGTTCAGAGCAAAATTAGAAGGGGAATGATTGAGAGAAGCAATAGAAATGAGGGAATTCTAGGATGCAACTTGTAAGGAAAAGGTTTGTGTGATGACAAAAGTCATCAGAGGAGGGATTGTTGGAGTGTGACTTTAAAAATCAATATTAACATGAAAAGCTTGCAATATAATGTGTAATGAAGCTGCATAGAAAATGTGTTAGCATAGAAAAATAATGTACGCGTTTGAAATGTGCCCGCGGGGAGTGGCCACCATTGTATACGATGATTAATGAAATTGACTAATGATGAATTAACAATGTACTAATGTATGACTTTGTATTAGCATTAAGGGTTGTATTAGGGTTTTGCTAAATTACTCATTAGGCCTTAGTTAGCGAGGGTATGGACCTAGCTGCCTGGTCTCGTATTAACGGTGTTTTTCTAAAGTGCAATGTGCTGCTTTCCTGAAGGACCTGAAGCTGTACTTTTCCAGAAGCTAGAGATATGTGTGTGTAGCTGTAGTAAATTCTTTCTCATGGGACCCGACTTGCTCAAGGAGACATTCATGCCGAATGCAACAGTGTAATTTGCAACAGGTGCAAGGTCGTCTGGACTAGGAGAAGACAATGGAACTACTGACTGGAGCGTAAAGTGTAAATTTTCTTACCTGATATTTCACCCAATGAAGATGTCAATCACAGGAGCCAATCGACTGCATGAGAACTGTGTTAGGTGAAAATTCTAGTAAGGTGTGTGGAGAATTATTGGACAGAGATAACGATGCACCAAATATTGCCCAATGGGAAATTAGAGACTTGTTAGACTGTTTTAATATAACCGTATGACTCAAGGAGAAGGGAGCAATTTTTTGAGGCCATTCTTCGCCATTCTTCATTATCCCTTGCCATTCTGAGAGACTTTTTCTTTAGCCGTCTGATACTTTACACCATCCTCATCTTACTCCTTGTCTGATATACACTTCTCCTCCTTATGAGGGAAGAGCCTTGTTCTTTATCTATGCCCTACTGATACTTGCCTGTCCTATCTTTGCTGATGGCGAATCGACTGATGCCCTGAGGACGAAGACTGACGCTGTTTTGCTGACTCATTTGAATGGGTAACTATCTGATGATAATTGAAATTGTCTGTTTGCCTTTTCTTTCTAGGTACCAACTGCTCTTTGATAGAGGCCATAGCTAGATGTTTTCCAAATTTGTGTTTGCCAAATTGTTTTGCATGAAGCCCAACATGCTGATGCTAATTCGAGGTTAGTTAAGGAGTTCACTAATATCGGATGCAAATAGACAAATGACTGGATTCTTGCTTTGGTGAATAATGTACTAATGATGCTCTGCTAAAGTTGACTCATGTTAACGTCGTGCTTCGTTCTAATGTTTATGATCTATGCTTTGATAAAGTTTTGCTCTGATTGCCAAGTTATAGTGGTTTTGATGTGCTTGTTCTTGTTGAAACTAATAAACATGATATTAGATTGTAACTAATAGGGAATAAATATCCTAACTCTTAACTAGATTTGTTGTGGTTATTCATGGCTGAAAGGTCATGGTGCGTTTGCTGTATTGATCTATATTAAATGTTATTGATTAGCTTGATTGATTAGTTATTGTGCATAGTGATAGGGCTATTGACCTATTGATTGTGATGCCAAAAAGATATCTCATTCTGGGAAGTCTCCAAACGTGGTCAAAAGGTTCATTGGCCTAGACGTGCCTACTTGTAAGTTCACTTATCAAGGTTCTGACGTGTTATCAATACTGCTAATCCTTCATCCACTGTTTTGGACAGAGTCTTGACTACAGCACTTATATTTAACCTGTCAAGGTATAAACTCAAGATCAAATTAGAAAGACACATTTTTTTGCAAAATTAGAGTGAATTACTATTTTCCAAGATGCGTCAGACTTATGTCCACATCCACCTTTAACACACCTCCACACATGATTAAAGTTGAAATAATAACATTTGAAAAAGTTATTCAAAAATAGTGTGAGAATATTAGCAAACAAAAAAAACACATTTAAGCATTAAATTATGCTTATACCAGCAGGCAAAATGGTGAGGTCATTGGATCACTATTAAGAAATCAAGAAACAACCATTAATATCTCTACATGATAAAACAAATGATGAGCAATCCCACACTTTAAATTAGCACATTGTTTCAAAATTAATGGATTCAGCCATGCTTGGGAAAAACAATGCCTTCCGCAACCAAGAGCATACATGGATTTCAGTAATTTGCTCTGTACATAAAATTCACAAACACCTTCCAAACTCCTCTCCCACACCTGAAGCCAAGCTATAGTGTTCTGCAGTAGAAACATCTTGGATCCCCTAAATCTATTCATTGATTGGTTTCTCAAACAGTTTTTGCCAAATGCTTGGGAATTTATAAGGGATAGTACAAACCTTATTCATACCATAGAGGATATTCAATTCAATAAACAGTCACAAATCTTGGTTTCCATGGATTTCAAATCATTATAGACAACCGCCACCAACGAGGTTAACCTAGACTCATTAGGGACATATTTGACGACACTCAATGTCCCCAAGCATACTAATGGTCCGAGGGGTAGGGTGGGTTGGCACATTGTCGAAGCACTTCCCTGGTGATTGCATGATTGTTAACTTCAGTTTGGCCACCATCGTCCACAATCTTTTTTTAAATCTTCACACAGGTGGCAGCATCCAGTCTGGCATGACACTTCACCTACTAGACTTTTTTTTACCCAAAATGTGACAACTATAGCATGCTCTAATCCTGGCAACAGTTCAGGTCCTCGATTGATTGAACCTCCCAATCTTGGGTCAGCTAGATCTGGCCCCAAGGAAGGTGCCGCTGGCTTGCTGGAAACCTCTGGCAGTGTGAGTCTGGAAAGATCTTTCCTGGTGTCACCTCTTGGTGGGCAGCGTTCCTTAAGTACCACATTTAGTGGTCCGCTTTCAGTGTGTATACCAACTGGGGTTGAGGATCTGGCAAGCATTCTAAGTTAGAGCATTGCTGGGATTAGGTCAAAATGTAAAATTAGTTACAACAGCTTCTGGATCCCAGCTAGTGGATCAGCAGCAGGACGACCATCTGGTGGGTTGCTCGCTTGGGTGAGTGTTTTCCATTGCTGTTCTATAACTGAACTTAAATTGAAATCTAGGGACATCCAAGGGCAGGTTCTCACCCTTCCTAAGGACGTGCCTATTGCCCTATTAAATATCTCTGACAGAAGCGTAGGGAAATGTTGCGAGTCTCCAACAATACACATACTGGACAAGACCTTGGTGGGCCTTCTGGATCTCATTATATAGTTGTCCTGGATGAAGGCCCCCGTGGTCCCAGCCAGCTTCCCACCTCCTGTGGGAGTCGGCATTGCTGTCACAGAACGGGAGCTGCTAAAACAGCTCCCTCTCTATGAAAGCAGTTTCCTCTGTTTCCCTGCCTGCATATTGCGGGCAGGAAAACAGAGGAAACCTCTGCTCGCAGTGAGGGAGAGCTGTTTGACAGCTCTCCCCCACTGCAAGCTGAGTTTTTGGTGGGAATCCCACCAAGTTACAGCAAACAGGTATGTACCGTGGGTGGGCACCCCAAGACATAGCAGGAAACGGCCCAGGGCACCCCATCAACATGGAAATAGCCTAAAGGAGGTGGTGGTCTCTGGGGTCCGAAACGGACCCCCTTTATTATTTTGCTTAATACCTGGGGTAGGTCATGGTCCCTGGGGCCGAGAGGGGGGGCAGGCGGCTTCCTGCATTGTGTATAGTTAAAGCCCTGGGGAGGTGGCTGTCCCCAGTGCTGTGGGAGGCCATATGGCCTCCCTGCATTTTCTTTTATTAAAGACCCAGGCTGCGGGGGGAGCCTGGGTGCCCCCCTGCATTTAAAATTGTAATGCCCCTGGGACCTGGCCCACTCAGGGGCTTCACTAGAGCTAAGGGGTCAGAGTGTCCCTACCCTGGCCCCTTTTGTGTTTTGTTATCCTTGTTTTCAGGGACTCAGCTGAAGCCAAGTCCGAACATGGCTGTAAACACTTCCTTCTTGAAGTGTTGGCAGCCAAACAGATCTCAGCACAAATTCGAGAGGGTTTGCGGAGCCTTGGAGTTCATATATATACAATTGTTTTTTTTTTCAAATATTTCAAAAACTACTAAACGGTTTTATACCAAATAATAATGAAAAGGGCACTTTCTGGGCCAAGACCTACATTTCTGCCAAATTTGGTATAATTGCGTCCAGTAGTTCAGGCGCAATTCCTTTTCAAAATCCCTATGAAAAAATGCATTGGGGAAAAAGCTTTTTGGCACCCCCTTTTTCTCGGCACCTGCTTGATGGATTCCCTCAAAACTTTCCAGACAGACACTGAAGTGTGCGTCGTATGTTTTGGGGAAAATTTTGTGAAGATTCATCAAACTGTGCCAAACGGCGCCAAAGTAATTAGCAAACCAAAAAGCACTTTTTCTATACAAATTAGGTGCTAACTATACCACCCAAAAACCCATACCCACCTTAAACACCCCTCACCACCCAAAAACCCATACCCACCCTAAAACCTAAAACACCTTACCAACTGAAAACCCCATTTCCATCCTAAACCCTAAAAACCATACATATTATATCTATATATATACATATATATACACTTAAAACACTTAGGGGGTCATTCCAACCCTGGCGGTCATCGACCGCCAGGGTGGAGGACCACGGAAGCACCGCCAACAGGCTGGCGGTGCTTCCCTGCCCATTCTGACCGCCGCGGTCAGAAAAGGGGATCCAGCGGTTTCTCACCGGATGTCCCCTGTCTGGGCTGAATCTCCATGGCGGCGCTGCAAGCAGCGCCGCCATGGAGATTCCGACCCCCTTCCCGCCACCCTGTTTCTGGCGGGTTTTACCGCCAGGAACAGGATGGCGGGAATGGGTGTCATGGGGCCCCTGGGGGCCCCTGCACTGCCCATGCCACTGGCATGCCACTGGCATGGGCACTGGCATGGGCATGCCACTGGCATGGGCAGTGCAGGGGCCCCCAACAGGGCCCCAGCATGATTTTCACTGTCTGCTTAGCAGACAGTGAAAATCGCGACGGGTGCAACTGCACCCGTCGCACCCCTGCAACACCGCCGGCTCCATTCGGAGCCGGCCTCTGTGTTGCAGGGCCTTTCCCGCTGGGCCGGCGGGCGCTCCCTTTGGCAGGCACCCGCCGGCCCAGCGGGAAAGCCAGAATGGCCTCCGTGGTCTTTTGACCGCGGAGCGGCCAAAAGGCAGTGACCGCATGGCGACCTTAATACTTACCTGCAAAACCCTTGCCATGCATACACCTTTACCATTCATGCCATTACAAAATTAAAAAAATAATACTTACCTGCAAAACCTTTACCACACATGTGCCTTTACTATTCATGCCTTTAGATCGAAATTTTTTGTAAAGACATGTGTAGTAAAGATATATTCTTGGTAAAGGCACGCGTAGTAAAGGCATGCGTGGTAAAGGTATATGCATGGTATATGCATGGTAATGCCTCCATGGTAACAGTCGTACATGGTAATGACTGAGTTGTAATGGCTGTTTCCTGGGATGACAAGCTTTGGGATGAGCTGTTCGAGGCTTCTTCATCTAATGATCAAAAAAGCTTCTGGCGGCTAGTTAGCATTGGTAATGAGAATTCCCGAACCCCTGCTTGGTCTTCCATACTCCCCTGTGAATGCGCTGCCCACTTTGTTAACCTTTATTCATGTGTATCAGCCACTGATTTGCTCTCGGAAAGTATCTGCACCTGAAACTGTTTCTCTCCTTAGTATGGATGAGCATGGTGTTTTGCCAGAATTCTCCCTTGAAGATACTGCTCTAGCGATCAAAGCACTGAAACAAGGGAAAGCACCAGGCCTGGATCCAATTCCGCTGATCTGTACAAATCTGAGCAGCATCTGGGTCCCATATGTCAACACCATCACAAATGAGACTGTCCCAGGTTCCCCAATCCCATCCACATGGAGAGGGGCTGTGATTGTTCCCTTTTTCAAAAAGGGGAACCATCTAACTATTGCCCCATTAGCATTCTTTATAACCTCCAGAAGGTGTTTTCCAAGCAGATTTTAGAACGGTTAGTGGATTGTATAGATGAAAATCATGCAATATCTAACCTGCAAGCAGGGTTTATACCCTTGACCAGCTCCATTGACCAAGTCTTTCGCTTTCTGCAGATCAAAAGGAAAACAGTAGATGTAAGGGGCTTTGATCTCTTTGTGGCATTTGTAGACCTTTGTGGCGCTTTCAACCTGGTCCTTAGGGAGAAGCTATGCGTGACTGCAGGAAATAGGAGTTCCAGGAGAACTGTTGAGAATTATAGTTTGCCTCCATGAAGGGAACTATGCCAGAATCCACTGTGGTATCAAGGGGGAATTAACCGATCCAATCCCAGTCAAAAAAGTCATCCGTGCACTCTGGCCCCTGCCCTCTTTTTACTATACATTAACAATTTCATAAAGTACTTAACCAAATGTGCCAACTACTCTCTCTCTGTCACTGGGCAAAAATTCCAGGTCTCTTTAACACAGACAACACTCTCCTTTTAGCTAAAACAAGCATGGGTATTCAAAATTTGGTTGACAGCTTCTGCACATTTTGTAAGGAAAACGGTTTAGGGGTGAACGTTGCCAAAATGAAACTGATGATCTACACTAAGAAAAAGCGGGTAAACGGCACAGTAAAATTATGCAATAAGGTATTGGAAAGGGTACTAGAATTGACTACTTAACGGTTAGATTAGCTGATTCCAGATTCTGGGCTCCACAGATTGCCAAAAGCTCCCCTGTTGTAAGCCATAGAGCTGGGGCCATCATTAGGAAAGCAAAGAAGGCCCAGTGGGCACCCATTGCCCCTGTAATAGAAATTTATGAAATGCAGGTGTGGGGAGCAGCACTGTATGGTGCAGAATTATGGGGTATTGTAATATTTCCTCCCTGAGTGCCAAAGAGATTAACTTTTTCAGAGCCATTACTGGGTTGGGAAAGGGAACTCCCTTATTGCCTTTAACACTTGATAGAGGGATTAACTTTGTTGCGGAGTTGGCGGTCCTAAAGACGCTTTTGTATTAGGTCTGTATTTGGACCACCAACGACCTACAAGACTACAGATCTGGCCTTAGCGACATACTGAGCCTGCAGCCATCCGCTCTAAAGATTAGGTGGCTAGGATGAGTGAAAAGTGCATAGACCGAATTGGGTCTAAGCAGGCGCGGCCCGTACTTTAAGGCGGCGGGACCACGCTCCCCACCCTTCCCACCTTTTGCCCCTCATGAAGAGTGTCTGTCAGGCTGAACAAAGGTCAGCCTGACAGATACTCTTCATGTTGAAGTCAGGCAGCCAGGAGCAGACATGCACGATTTGTGCAGACTCCTGGCTGCCTGAGCTGAACTTTGCTGGGCTGAAGTGGTCACAGCACCTGTGGGCATGACAATCCTCAGCTCAGCAAAGGTGCCTCGAGGCCCTCCCCCGGGAGATGAGGGAAGCGTCAATCAGTGACACCTCATCACAGAGTTGGGTGGGGTCAGCAGTCTCACTAACCCCATCCCACTCTGTGACGAAGTTGGGACCGCTGCCTTCCCTCGTTGGCTGACCTAAGGTCAGCCAGTGACGGAAGGCAGCAGTCCCAACCCTCCTGGGACATCTGAGGCTTAAGGTAGGTGTGTGTGTGTGTGTGTGTGTGATCTTTTTAAATGAACGGTGCGTGCGTGTATGTTTGAATGTTGATGAGTGTTGTTAATGGATGTGCGTGCTTGTGTGTGTGAAAGTGTGAGTGTGCTTCCCGCCCGCCACCCTCCCTCCTAAAACTGCCAGCCGTCACTGGGTCTAAGAGTGTTTTGGGAGAATCCCTTGTGCATCCAGGCCAACGCAGTCAAAATGGTCAAACACATATTTGTTGGGAGAGGATAGCGGTCCAAAACATCAGTCAAGACATAGAGGGAGCCTCATACGGTGTTTTCTAATGCACAAATCTGTGCCAAAAGCTGAAGAATTCCTTGACTATATACGTCCAGCACGAGGTCACACTTTGTTTTTTATGTTCCGATAGGGCACTCTGAAAATAGTAGTTTTTACTACGCGATGGGATCCCTCTAGTGATGGTTTGAGTAGCTGTAATTTCTGTCCTGCTATTGAAACCAAGGAACATCTGCTCCTTATTTGCCCCAGTTATGCAAACTGCAGGTGGTTTGTCCCTTTGTGCAGGAATTTATCAAGCAAGGACAGAGTAAGAGCCCTGAGGATTTGTAAGAGCGACTTCTACTCTGTGATTGTGGTGGCTGTCTCCAAATTGTCATATGCAGTATGGAGACTTAGACAAAATTGACACCACAACAGTAGCGAATTGAGATATAGAGGTTGATTGTATGGTGCCTTGTACTGTTTTGATTTATTTTATTGTTAGATTGTACAGTTTTTAAAAGCAACTAAATTATTAATCACTATTAATTGCTTGTTTTATGACATATCGTGGCCCTCATTGTACTGCACTTTCTGATGAAGAATTTATATGAAATATGATAAACTTTGACAAGCCTGACAATTGAGTTACGTCCTCTTCACACACAGACTCCCACTGAATTCCTTGCCTCTCCCTGCCTGCTACTTCCCTCACAGCACGGCCGACCCCTGGTGTAATTTTTGTCTGCCACTCTACTGTGCCCCATTCCAGAGGGACTGCCAGTCTCTGCAACGCCAACCATCCTTCTATGGTGGTCATCTTGGAACAGGATCATCATGTGCATTGGTCAACTGAAGAGTGATTTCAGTCAGTCCAACTCTTATATCCATCACTTAGCTGTGGAGGTGGTGAGTGTCTTGAACGTTTTTATCTTACTTGTGGCTGCATTCCTCCATCCTGCACGGGTATATATTTTGTCTGTGCAGAGGCATGCGTGTGAGTGCTGTGGATGTACAATGTAAGAGCAGTGTGAGTGATGAAAAGTGCTGTGGGGGCTGTGTTGTGGATAGAGTTTGGAATGCAGTGCTACCAGTGCTTAATTTGTGCCTTTTGTTTCCGGTGCTCAGCACCGGAACCTGTTTTTGAGGGCCGGCGCTTATTCTTCTGCCTCAAGCATTTGCTGCGAGCAAAAGACACATATGAGGAAGATGGAGGAAGAGAAAAACGAAAAGGCGTGACAATGGGAGTAAGCAGAAAGCTGCAAAAGTGAGCTGAAAAGGCAGGGAGTGGCTTTAAATGGATTGAAGAGACCCGAGATGGCTTCAGGATTAGCTGCCTCAGTATTCCTTGTTGCCACATGGAATTGCAGCAGCCGCATGTTTAAGAGGAGGGCTTTGAGCACCGGCACGTTTGTTTTTACAAATGAAGCACTGAGTGCTACACTTGTGGCTGAGCAGTGCCATTGCTTTGGGTAAGCAATATGAGTGCGAGAGGTGCAGCGTGGGTAGAGTGTCAGATGCGAGTGGCAGTGTGACTGCAGTTTGACCTGTAAGGTGCACTGTACATGCTGTGGATCATTTATGCGCACAGCACTTGCAAATGTTTTGTATTTAATAGATTAACTCTAGACCTATTGTTCTCGCTAAAGCCCGTTGTGTTAAGGCTCAGTGGTGGTTGGCCTGTGACCTTGTGTTGTGTTTGTGTCGATTAGTACTGCGGGGTTAACCTGTATTATTTACAGGATGAGATAAAAAATTCCATGGTGTGATCTAAAGACACACCAGCTTTTAAAGGGTCCGTGCTGGAATAATAGTCTCCCCTTATTTAGATGGATGCTTTAGTCAAATCTCACTAGACTGATATTTGCTGACAACGGCTGGTGCCATTCGAACCTCTTCGATGTTTTGATATTTTTAAGGGCAAGCAAGTCTGGTTACCATGGAGATCTGTTTGATCAACCTCCAGAAGTGTTTGCTAAGATTATAGAAAAGTCAATAACACACATTCCGAGAGATGAAAAGGACGGTCCATTGGCGTGTGCCTGTCTGTCATTGATTCACAGTCAAATGGTCTTGTTTGTGGAGAGTGACCTTTCGAGTGTCTATGCCTTAGATGAGATAGCAGGGGTGGCAGGGGTGCTTCAAGTGTTTTCAAGACTCTCTTCTGGTGAAGGTTTTCTTAGTGGGCCCCCCAGGTGTTCGTCTCATCTTGCATTAGCCCTGATCTTGGTGAGTGTCTGAGGATTGGGGAAGAAGAGAAGGTGGATGGGGAGAGAACTGCAGGTCAGAACTGATTCCCCTCTAGTCTCTAAATAGAGCCCTATGTACTGAGATGAAGCCAGTGTATGAGCCGTTTTAGATCGGTGTATTCGTCCACCATATTCTCATTTCTGGTATGTCACTGTGCGCTGCAGATAAAGATTGCTATGCAAGTCAATACTCTTTATTTAGGCAACTGCATAAAAAAACAAGGAAACAAATACATAAAAACATAAATATCAATATGAGTACTAAAACGTTATAAGATAAGCATGTAGCCTCAATATAAATTCAGGAACAATTAATTTAAAAGTAATAAAACTCTAAGGGGCCAGATGTATCATGCATTTTTGCGATCGCAAACGGCCCAATCGCAAAAATGTATTTTGGTACGTATGAATTCTAATTTGCGATTAGGTAACTTGTTACCAAATCACAAATTGGAATTGCAGCTACATACCAATTCGGTATTAGGAAGGGGCGTGTTAAGGGCGTCCCTTCCTAATACCGAATTGCAACGGTATGTAGGAATGTTTTGTGAGCGAAATGCGATCGCAAAACATTTGCATTTTACCACCTAATTCATGTAGGTGGTAACCCATTCGCAAATGGGAAGGATCGCCAAGGGACCCCTTCCCTTTTGTGAATGCATGCAAAAACATTTTTTAAGAGCAGGCAGTGGTCTCACTGACCACTGCCTGCGCTTAAAAAAAGAAAAGAAAACTTTTCATTTTTCTTTTTTAAATGCATCTCGTTTTCCTTCAAGGAAAACAGGCTGAATTTATTTAAAAAAAAGATTTCTTTATTTAAAAGCAATCACAGACATGGTGGTCTGCTGAGCCCAGCAGGTCACCATCCCTGTGACTGTAGCCATTCACAATGGGTTGCAAATTGCGACCTATCTCATGAACATGAACGAGGTAGGTCGATTTGCGAGTCATTGGGAATCGCTAAATGAAACTCCTGGAGTTTGATACATTCAAATAGCGATTACGTAATTGCGATGTGCAAATAATCGCAATTAGGTAATCGCTATATGGATAAATGATTCATCTGGTCCTTAACCCCACAACATCACAATAAATCAGGTATATTATCGACAGGCTGTGTTAGGCTCGACAAGTAATTATAACCGCGTAAAAGCAACCTGATGCTAAAAAGAGGCAACATAACATACAAAGGCAGCCTAAGAAGATAGAATGGGAACGATGAGTATCGAGATAATTGTCAAAACAATATACCGAGCGTCATTCATGCTGAATGATTTTACCCTCACAGTGGCTCAGCCCCAACTTCCCTTTAAATGGCAGGTGGCAAGATATGTTTTTTTTCCTTATTCGCCACATTGCAAATAGATACCTTGTGTCAAGGTATCCAATTGTATAATTCTATAGGCATTCACATGCTGCTTGGTTCCAAGATTCCTGCAGATTGGGGTCAACCATTTAGCAGTGGGCTTGCTGGTCTCTGGGCAAAAAAGAGGGAATGTACCATAGATTCAGCATCGAGTCCACAGGATGGGCAATCCCGCTCTGCTGGGCTATCAGAGCATGCCCATTTGCAAGTAAAAATTCGCACAGATAGAGACCCATATCTAAATTGTACATTGTGCTTTCTAGTCATGTTGGGTTCAATTTCATCAAGAAACTATTTATCTTTATAGTAATCTTTTGCCTGTAGGAAAGAGTTTGTCAGCGCACCCAGGGCTGAGCTTGTCATAAGGCTATTTCATTTTAAATCCTTGAAGCTTCTTTTAAGCTCCAGTTTGGTGATTAGTGTAGAATTCCCTCCACCTCGGACCTTCCTTGAGTCTTTCTTTCCCTATGCTTATCAAGCTATCTCTTACATATTTAATCCAGGGGAAATTGCCTGCCCCTTGAAGGAGTAGTATCTCTTCCAGCACATGAGGATAGGAAAGCAACTCAAGGGTTGCCCAGACTCTTCTCCAATACATTAATGGTAGTATCCTTTCAGAGACCGGCCTGAGCCCCACATCCAGCCTTCGAAGAGTCAGCGGAGTGCTGATCGGAAGACTCCACAACTGCCTCAAACACCGATTCTCAACCACTTCTAGGGTACTACCAACCTTGTGTCCCAAAAGCTCCGCACCATAAAGAGTGGAGCCCAGTGCTTGGTAGTTATAGATCTGTGTTACTGAGGAAACTGGTTTAAAAGAGGACCCCGATAGACCTTCAGTAGCTCACCAATATGTTGCTCCAGTTTGAGCCTTCACTTGGAAATATGTGCTGCCCAATCCAACTGCTCGTAGTTGGTCATCCCAAGGTACTCAAAAATGTGTACCTGCTCCAGTGACGCCCCATTCAGGGTGAGATTGAGTCGCGTTAATTTACATGGGTTGAATACCATATATTTTGCTTTTGCCACATTTATTTTCAGGCCCCTCTGTGTGCAAAAACTACTAAATTCATCCAGGATCTTCTGAGTATGCATGGGTGACTTAGATAGGAGGAGTGTGTAGTCTTCAAACATTAACGCAGGCACCTTCAGATCAGCTAACATGGGGACATCATTAGCCCACCTGTTCAAGAGGGGTATCAGATTGTTTATATACAGCGCAAAGAGTGTTGGGGCAAGGACACAGCCCTGCCTTACGCCTCTATTGACCGGAAATGGTTCTGTCACTTCTCCCAGACGACCACAATGACCTGGGCAACATTCTGATAGTGGAGTCTTTCAATAGCTATGCGTAATGAGTAGGAACAGCCATCTCAGCCACCACCTGCCACAAGACTTTTCTGGGGACTAGATCGAACACGGATCTCTGGTCTACAACGACCATGTAGAGTCTACCACCATCAAGAGTTACAGTTTTCCAGTAAAGTAACTGCAGCCTAAAAAGGGCCTCATTATGACCCTGGTGGTCTTGAGACCTCCAGGGTCACGGTGACAGTCAGACTGCCACTGATGTGGCGGTCCGACAGCCACATTACGTGCCACGGCCAGCACTGCCACTTTTCCTCCACAGAAGGGACTGGCAGTGCTGGCGGCCCTAATCCACCAGGGCAACGCTGCATGTACCTCTGCCCTGGGGATTACGAGTTCCATCTCCACCGGCGGTTATATGGTGGTAGCACCCCTGTGTAACTGCTGGCAGAAATGGGGTGCAGGGTACCCCAAGTGGGGCCCTGCACTGCCCATGCAATTGGCATGGGCAGTGCAAGGGCCCCCCTGGCCAGCCCCGTTGTGATTTTCACTGTCTGCTTTGCAGACAGTGAAAATCACAATGGGTGCTGGTGCACCCTACACACTACAGCAGTGGTTTCCAACCTGTGGTCCGGGGATCCCTGAGGGTCCACAAAGCCTCCTCAGGGGGTTCGGAACTGCTCAGAAAATCAAATAATAATAACAGATTAGGTCCCAAGCTTTCAGTAATGACTCAGTGGGGGGTCCCCAGATTCCAATAATAATTCATTGGGGGTCCCTGGGTTTCAGTAATGATAAAGTGGGGGTCCACAGAAGTCAAAAGGTTGGGAACCACTGCACTACAGCATTGCCGCTGGCTCTATTATAAGCTGGCATCAATGTTGTAGGCTGTTTTACGCTGGGGACCCAGCGGGAAACTCTTAATGGGGCCTGCAGGAAGGCAGCCGCAGTGGCGGCAACTTGACCGTGGGACTTTGGCGGACGGGCTTTTCCATCCTCTGAAGTCGTAATGACCCCCTTGGTCTACGGTGGACCTGCAGTTATGAAAGCCTGCTTGAAGGGGACTTAGGATATCATTGGCCTCCATCCACCCTTGTAATCTTTCCAGAATTACTCTACTGAATAATTTTTGTGTAGTGTCGATGAGGCTAATTGGTGTGTAATTGGTTGGCAACAACAGAGAATCCTTCTTGTGTATAGGGATTATTTCCACTCCTGCCCAAGATGGAGGAGTGGGCAACCCCCTCATAATGGCATTAAATAGTAGTGCAAAATAAATATGGACCCCATATCTCAGTCTCAGCCAAAAACAAATCAACAGGAATCTTACTGATGCTGGTGCCTTGTGGGGAATAATCTTCTTAATGGCCGAAATCATTTCTTTACTAGTGATGATTGGGTACACATTGCTAGCAAGGGCTCCCTCTAAACCTACCATGGTGAGGCTTTTCTCCAACGCTAGTGGTGGACCAGCTCTCGATATCAAGGAGTAATGATGCGAAAAATGAAAGATCCATATATCAGCTTCAATGTTATTTTCAATAACAGCAGCCCCCTGGGTATTCCCAGTGCCCACTATATTCCAGAATATGGGTTGGTCATTATCTTTGGTAGCAACCAGTAGAGCCTCCCATCTCTCTTGGTCCCCTTCCCTCTGCATAACAGACAGCCTTTTCGAGGCCTCTCTCTTACCTGGAATCTATCCTGGGATTTAATTGAGGTGATTAGTGCGAGTTTGGCAGCTCTACAGTGACTATCGAACCATGAAGGTGGGTTCCTCCTTGCCCCCGAATATTTGGCTTCTACATAAAAGAAAAGTTTGAGGCCTTCAAATAAGTAATTGTGAACTTCACCAATCCTCACAAGGGATTCTTCCTGGCCCATAAGGGGGTCTATGTTGCACAAGTCTCCTGGACTCTTCTCCACCAACTTATAAATAGACTTGACCGATTCCCGTGAACGTGCTATTAAACTCCATTTAATTCTATGCTTGTTTGTTGCTACCTGGAGCCTACCATCTAGAGGGTCTAATAAGGTAACTGTTGCCCTTCTAACTGGAGATCTGTCTCGGGAACAAGGGCATTATGATCACTGTCAAGCCTTGTTATAATTTTCATGTCACAACATATGGCCAAAATCTAATGTCCACAAATATATAATCTATTGGACCAGTGCTTTGGGTTCGATTGAAAATATGCTTCCTTTCCCTATTAATTGGGGTTTATCCATTGCAAGCACACATACTCAGATTCAAGGTCAGGGCATTTATTTGTAAGGCCAGCGGAGACCGTTTCTTTATAGGGTGTATGTCAAGTACGAAATAGACCAGACTGGGTCCTCCTCCTGCGTAAGATCATTAGTGCTTATATCTAGAGGCTCAAACCGACAATTAAAATCACACCCCGCTGTTTGGTGAACGCCTCCTGGCAATGCAGTAAGATGTTTAGCGAGCATTTCAACTATAGATCATTCCTGCCTGTTGCTCATAGGTCTTGAGCAAATATTAAAAACTTCTAGGTCAGATGGAAATAATAAATTAACACTCAAGAGGTCTTCCGACTTTATCTCAACCACTTTCACTATGCACCCGAGATGAGTTCTAACCCAAGTCATCAAACCCCCAGAAGCATTGCCCTTCTCCACGGGTATTGTCTCTTTACCGTAGGAAGCAACCCATGCTCATTGTATTTTCGTGGTTAGCCAGGTTTCTTGAGAGAGGCAGATGTCAAACTGGTCAATAAAAAGACCGCAATCCATGCAATCTAGTTTGGGGCCTAAACCAACAACATTCCATGAAAGGACCCTCAATGAGCGATGGGATTGTGTACCTTTGAAGTTTCATATTGGGGGCCCTAGTTTCAGGCTCTCCATTACTTCTATCAATACAAGGTCTGTACGTTCTGGGGTCATCAAAGGATAGAGGTGGACTGTCTGTAATGCCCTTTCAGCTATCCTTTGGGCCTGATTTATGAGACATAGGCCCTCATTACAACATTGGCGGTAACTTCCGCCTACCGCCACGGCGACGGCCACCAACATACTGTTGCCATGGCTACCAGCTGCCCACCCGCATTATGACCCTCGAAGGAATTCCACCAAAAGGCTGGTAAGGTGGCGCTGCTGTCAGCAGCAGCGCCACGCCAGCAAAACACCGCCGACCGTATCATGAGCAATGATAAGGCCTGGCGGTGTTTTGCTGGTGGACGCTGCTGCTGACAGCAGCGCCGCATCTCCAGCTTGAGGACCCCCTGCAAGCAGGTAAGTCGGGTTCTCCGACAGGAGAGGGGGTGGAGGGTGTTGTGTAGGGGTGTTGTGTGTGTGTGGGGGTGTCTGTTTATGACTGCGTGCATGCGGGTGTGAGTCGCCTTGAATGAGTGCGTGAATGCCTGCATGTGAGTGTACATGTATGTTGTGTGTTGTGAATGCATGTGTGTGGCAAAGTATGTTGGTGTGTGTTTCGGTGTGTGGGTATGTATGTGGGTATGTATGTGGGTATGTATGTGTGCATGCATGGGTGGATGTGGGTATGCGTGTGTGTATGTGTGTGCGGTGTGGAAATGTGCGGGGGGAAGGAGAGGGAGGGTGGGGAAGGACTCTGGGGAGGGGGATGGGGTCGGGGGAGACCCCTACCAGTGCCATGGAAGGAATTCCCTGGCACTGATAGTGCCTACCGCCATGGTTTTGTGGCGGTACGCTTGTCACAAAAACCATGGGGGTAGGCGGGGTCATAATCCCGAGGGTGGGATTGTGAGAGCCGCCAGGCTGGAGACTGAAGTCTCCAGCCCAGCGGCCGTTACCACCCTAGCGGACGGAGTGGTACATTTGCGGTTTGGCTTGAGCCAAATCGTCAATGTCATAATTTGGGAAAAGGTACCGCCAGCCTGTTGGCAGTACCCTTCCCCAAATTACCGCCGACCGTCAGGGTCGTAATGAGGGCCATAGTGCCCAAAATGGAATAAGGTCGGCAATGTGTTGGAATTTCGATAGTGGGGTGATTAATAGGGTTAGCATGTGGCACACAACGTCTCCTCTGGTAATGGTTTTCTTGGTGGGCCCTAGGTGTTCGTCTCGTCTTGCAAAAGCTCTGATCTTGGTGGGTGTCTGAGGATTGGAAAAGAAGAGGAGGTGGATGGGGAGGAGAACTGCAGGTCAGAACTGATGTGCACTAGCACAGATATTTTTGACTTTTTACTGAACCTCCAATCTTTAAATAAGGCCCTGTGTACAGAGATCAAGTCAGTGTATGCTCTGTTTTAGATAGGTATGTTCGTCCACCATATTCTCACTTCTGGTATGACACTGTGTGCTGAAAATCAAGACTGCTATGCATTTTCTTTTAACCAGATTAAAATGTTTGTAATTACCCAGACATTAGGTCATTGGTGCTTTACGGGTTAGATGTCACCAAGCATTAATGAACAGGATCAAATCACAGGAAGTCAAACAGACATAGCATGATGCATTGAAGATCCTAATCCACGCAAGGCAAGGTGCAGTCAGTTACGTAGTAGCTAGACCTACGAGATACATATAGTATAAACTATGAAATATCCTTCTCAGTTTCAGTAGTCACTTTCTGGATTAGGCGAAATCATTGCAATAATCCATAAAACTTTCACTAGGCTTTTCCACAGGCAGTTTTCTGCACTAATTCAGTGATCAATGCTACACAAAGGAAAGTTCTACATTCTAACCCGATAGGAAGCTCTCTATATTGTAAAATGACACTCCCTCTATGTTTGATATAGTAAACTTTCCTGACTAATTTAATTAGAACCGCTTTTTACTAAACGACCAGGAAACTCCATATAAAAACCAAAGGGAAGCTTTACATAATAATTCCATATTCATTTATCAGGAAGTTGTCCATGGAAATCCAGGAAAAGCTCGTGCTGCTAATCCAATTGAAAGCTGTCCATAGCATACTAATTAGAATCTATTGGTGAAGGAAGGTGGCATAGACCTCTAGACCTCAAACTGTATTACTACACCTCTAAGGTACAACATGCACCGCACTGGGTGGTGGAATTGGATAGCTGGGAGAAGTGTTTGTTGCGGGGCACCTGAGGAGACATTTGCTGATAGAGCTGCTTATGAGGGGTTTGCGAGTGGCTGGACAATTCCCATACATAGTTGGATAGACCCCTGAGGTCTGAGGTTGGGTGATCCTTTCCCCGAGAGTTGGTCGTATGGACGGTGTTGCCGTTCAGGAGTATCAACATGGAAATGTCACTTGCAAGTTGGAGGGAGGGGAGCTGTGAAACATTGGGCAACTTGTATCCTGAGGAGCAATTTCTTACATTTGTGGAGGCTCGCATGGTCTTTTCTGTGTGGAGCTGCCAAGATTGCAAGAAGCGGGCAAGACTGTGAGAATGATGCAGGAGATTTGGACAGAGTTCCTGGAGGCCCCACAGCAGACAGAGATGTTTTACAAGGCTCTTAAACACAGTTGAGATTAGACCTAAGGCCTGCCAGGCCTGGGTGGGTGAATTGGAGGTCCCGATGACAGACAAAGAGTGGCAGATGACCTGTGCACTGGTGAAAAGGGTCTCATGTAACACCAGGTTCAAGTTGACACACTAACTATGTGCTATCTTCACCATCAATATCTAACTCCCATTAAACTGAGTAGGATGTACAGGGGCAGGTCTGCCTGAGGTGTGAGATAGATGGAGCCTCTTTCCTGCACTTGGCGTGGCTATGTCCTGAAATGTGTGCTTTCTGGATGGCGACAGGGCCTCCTTTGAAGGCTGTGACTGGTATTGCTCTGGAAGAAGTCTAGCACAATGCCTACTGGGAACCATAAAGCAACCTAGGGGGAACAAAATGCAATGGTAATGTTTGCAATTGTCACTGGTCCTTGCTAAAAGGCGTTTAGCAAGAGGGTGTTTGGGCGACAGAATTCCCTCGGTTAGGTTGTGGTTGAGGGACACAGGAGAGGAGATGCTAGCAGAGGAGGTACACATAAAGGGTAGCAGGTGGGATGATAAATAGTAGGAGTACCTTGACGTCTGGGTGTTGCTGCTCATGGTAATTCAGGATATGGAGGAGGGCAGGCGACCCCTGTGTTCACAGGCACAGCACTATACTGATGCCACACGCAGCACGGGCATGGGAATGGAGGTGTGGAACTCAATGGGACGGATGAGTAGGCCCCGGTAGGGAGGTCACAGACTTAGGAGAGGAGGAACAGAGTGAGTGGTCTTGAAGAGGTCTCTGCTATATCCATGATTACAGTAAATTAATGCAGAGGGCGATATACTCGTTGGAAGGGTGCGATTCCAATTCGGCACAGAATATTGGAATTTCAGACAAGTGACCACTTAACTGTTGCGGTTGCAACTGCTTTATGGTTTCTGGCTTACAAATGTATGTAACAGTGAAAGTGGTCAATAAAAATATATTAAAAAAAATAAGAATCTATTGATCCTGATCCAATAGGAAGCTCTCTGTAGAACTCCACTGGGAAGCACATTAAGCTAAACCAGCAGAAAGCGTTGGTACTTACTAATCCAGTTTTTTTGGGTTGTAGCACCCACTTCACTGTGGGTGGTGGCAAGTTCAATGGACATCTCAATGTATGAATCTTGCATGAAAGCCATACTGCTGAGCACCGGCAGTTTTTAAAAGGGGGCATCAAAAAGGGTCCCTATTGGGCTCTAGTTTTATGCCCTGGCCTCCCAATACCCTGGCCTCGCAATGACAGCTGGTGGACAGGCCTTGCAAACTTGGGGCCAGATGTAGCAACCGTTTTGCATGGTGCAAACTGCGAAATTCGCAGTTTTCGCCATGCAAAACGGCATTGCGATGCACATTCCCATTTTGCGAGTCAGTACCGACTCACAAAATGGGAATGCGACTCGCAAATAGGAAGGGGTGTTCCCTTCCTATTTGCGATTCGCACGCAATGCAGAATTGCTTTGTGACCGCGAACGTGGTCGCAAAGCAATTTGCAGTTAGCACCTATGTGAAGTGGGTGCTAACTCATTCGCAAATGGGAAGGGGTCCCCATGGGACCGCTTCCCCTTTGTGAATGTTGCCAAAAATATTTTTTCAGAGCAGGCAGTGGTCCAATGGACCACTGCCTACTCCAGAGGTCTTCAAACTGGGGGGCGGGCCCCCCTTGGGGGGCCTCAAGTGATCCCAGGGAGGTGCCAAACTCTGGCCAAAAGAAATATTATACAGATAACATGCCTTTGTTTTAAGCAGAAGCATGTTATTGCAGTTTTAAAAAGGTAACAGTACTTAACTGCAATGTTTAACTGCCATCTTTCTAAAATAATTGTTAAAAATTCTGAGGGGGGCCCAATGATTTTAATTTTTCAACTGGGGGGCGCGGCATTCAAAAGTTTGAAGACCACTGGCCTACTCTGAAAAAATGAAACCAAATGGTTTAATTTTTTCTTTTGTATTGCAACTCGTTGTCCTTCAAAGAAAACTGCTGCAATACAAAAAAAAAAACTGCTTTATTAAAAAAGCAGTCACAGATACGGAGGTCTGCTGTCTCCAGCAGGCCACCATCCCTGTGAGCGCAGGGAATCGCAAGAGGGTCGCAAATTGCGAGCCACCTCATTAATATTAATGAGGTGGGTCTTTGCGACCCCCTTGCGATTCGCAGATGGTGTCATGGACACCATTCTGCATATGTTTTTGCTACTCGCAATTTGCGAGTCGCAAAAACATATCTACCTACATCTGGCCCTTGGCTCGTTACGTGAGTCTCATGTAAGACTGACATTATTACCTCTATCACAAAACAGGCAATTGAAATGTACCTAGAAGAAGGAAGGCCCAGGATGCAATGCCTGATTTTTTGTGGTGATTTGAGCAACGTGCGTGCGTAGAATAATATTGGAGCCTCCTGCAGCTGCACAGCTCGATGTCCTGACCTTTGTTGCTGTGTGGTGGTGGCAAAACGTAACCATCCCTGGACAGACACCACAGCAGATAAGGTGAATCACGATTGGTACTTTATGGGGACTGGCTGGTTTTAAGTAATGATTTCCAGACCGTGCATTTCCCCTTTCATTTATGTCATATATTAATTTATGTGACATGGAGGAGAGACGTCTGTGGGCATTCATTGCCAATGTGTCCTGTTCATACATTGACTGGCACTGCCCTTACTCAAAGGAGGACAGGTAAGCTTGGAGTGTGTCATGTGCCCCACTGCACACTCAACAATGAGATGGAGGCTTGTCGAATGTGTGCTATTTAAGCAATTATAGAAGATGTTAAGGAGATATCCCGATTTAAAGCACTACAGCTGAATAAGCTTGCCCTGGGACCTCTCCCTGTCATCTGAAGGCACGCATTTGCGTCCTACAAGGAGGACGTGTGCTCGGGGCCTGCTTGGTCAGGATCGGAATGTACATGTCAATTGTGCGACAAGCATGTTTGAATTTGATAGGATGTCTCCAAACCTAAAAAAAAAGTTTATTTCTTAGAGAAAGACATAGAAAAGTGTTTTACTTAGTGCATCACATTATGTCACTGCATTAGGAGACATTTATTAAAAGTGAGACTTTATAAAGATGCACTGACAAATGTCCTGCCCAGCCCCGATAACAATGCTATTAGTGAACGAAGAGGCATGTGAGTTTGCCCTACTTTTGGTATCAGTTATTACACAGGGAGCAACATTATAGGCCTTTAAAACAAACACAAAATAGGTTTTTGTAGAGCACACTTTCTGATATAGGCCATGCCCCCTAACTCTATAAGCCACACCCCTTGACTAGGTTTGCCACCCTGCTTTTTGACCCCCCCCCCAGCTTTTTTATCCCACTTAAAGCCCTGACTGTAGTAATTCAACAGCACAGTCCTCTTGTATGTATGGAGATTAGACAATGAGACTCTCAGGAATAAACTTAGGGCCTCATTATGAGTTTGGATGTCCCACAATGGGAATGCCAAACTCACGGGGAGGACATCACTGTCATGGCAGTGACATTCCCAACAAGTGTATTACAATGTACCCACCGGGCTGAGTGGCAGGAACATTGCAATATGCGTTCCTGTCAGGCTGCCATTCAGGAACTAAGGGAGCCGAGGCCAATATCCCAATACTTCAGCATCCTCGGAATGTGCACTGTCTGCAAAGCAGACTGGTCATTCCGATGCTGCTGGGCATGGGGGCCCCTGGCACTGGCTTTCCACCAGCCTTTTCATGGCAGGCCCCCCATCATGATAAGGCTTGCGGAAAGAGGGGTTGTAATTAGCCAGACGGCTCTGAGTACAGCGCCGCCATGGTTGGTTACAAACCTGACCGCCGTCACCCTGTCGGGATCCTTGATCTTGGCGGGACGGTGATCCTTAGGCAGGTCTGCCCACCAATCTTGTAATGTGGCGGTCAGATTGCCACAGCCGCAGCGGTCCAAACGGCACCACGGGACTGGCGGTCCTAAGACTGCCAGCCTCGTAATGAGGCCATTAGTGCCTACATGACTTATGGGAAAAGTCTCACAGACAAGACAGCTGGCTAGCATGCCAACACTACAAACGAGGATACAATCAAAGAGCAATTTCTCTCATGTTATGCAAGGAAACAAAGTACATTTATTTCACTCAACAAATGCCCATTCCTTCTCTGAAAACACATAAAAAAATAACAGGTTCACTGGATCAGCATGAGGCTTACAATGGATCACTTGAATTCGGTACCCATACTGGTCAAGAGTTCAATATCACCGTACCAAGGAACAACACATTAATTTGGAGACCTAGATGCTCTGTGGTCTATCTAAACTCATTTCCAGAGATATTGCAAACAGACTCTCCTTTCTAATTTTTCTTTTATACGTGAGAAAAGCAAACATCACTTCTAAGTGAGTGCTCCTTACCAGAAGGGTACATATCAACATAATGGTTTCAAATATCTACATCTGCAATAAAACACAGTCACACATTTGGTCTTATCTGTGATGCACAAAACAGCAGAATAAACAAACAAAAAAGAATCTGCATCCTTTACTGTAGTCATCATCTTGGATTGGTCTCTGCATTTACTGACTTTCTGTTTTTCAAAAAGCAAACCTCTAACCCATCAGTGAACCAGCATCTATGAACCCTGGGAAATGGTTCAGCTTTCCACATTCGCCACAAACAATACTCAGGCAATTCCCCAAACCAGCTGAGGTACTTATGCCCATGGCTGTCCTCACATCATAGTTTTTGTTCAATGGGCCACTTGGACTAAGGGCAGGGTCTCTACCAGCACATATCTGAGATTTCCTAACTGTGCTTAATCCAGTGGTCAACGTGGGTGGGATCTGACAGACTCGACGTGCTCATACAATTTTCAATTTGTGAAAAACAGTTCCCCTCAGTTTTGTGGAAAGACAAAACTGAAATAGCTATTTCCAAGAGTTGAAATGCTTCAATGGAAGCATAAGGCAGGTAGTCTCCTGTACTGCGAAACTGAAGGAGGGGCAGCTAGCTAAACAAACATTCTTGCCAGGATGGTGCCTGCTTGCCTGAAAGAAATGTAAATGTGAGCAACTGCAAATTTGCAAATGTGAAGGGGGCTTTGAAGCTGGTATTGGCTTTAATTGATGGAATCACTTAAAGCTTCCTGATGATACAGATGTATTATTTTTGAGTGCTTGTGCAAGAGAGCAACCAGGTGATCTGCAAAGTGGGTTCCTTTAAAAGACAGGTATAAAATAAATTTGACCTACATACAGTGTGGATATTACTAAAATCTATGGGCCTGATTTAGATCTTGGTGGTAACGGTCCCGCTGTCGATATTCTGTCTGAAAACCTGTCTGCCGCCATGACAGTCTGCCCTCCCTATTTAGATGTTAGTGGGAGCATAGGCGAAAGACCGCTGATGGTCCGCCGTCACCACCATGAATCTCCACCTGTATCGATGGCACCATAGGCTAAAGCGGCTGTGGGCAAGACTCCAGCCCCTTTTCAGCAGAGGACATCATGGTGTGCCATCCCGCTGACGTAACTGTGACAACTAAACCTCCACACCTGAGTTAGTGGATTGGGAGGGATAAAAATGTTAAAACTCACCTTTTTTTGCTTTTCCCATTACCTGCCGACATGAACCCAATCATACAAGCCCTGCCGTTGCTGCTACTCCTGGACCAAGAAGAAAATCAACTCCGTCACCGCCGGAACAGAAGGCAAGTCACTGTTATACCTAAGATCCTCTAGATTGTTGCTGTACAGTAGCACAGGACTCGTGTATGTTTAAAACATTTAGGCAAACAACTCCATAATGATGCGTAATGCATATGTGTATAATCAAAACACACCTCAAGATATTAGTAGCACCCACCAATCTATTACTATCTGCCTTCATGGCAATAGACACCTACACAAAAAGTCACAGCAATTACAAATAGAAATGTGTCCATAAAGGTGTGTGCAATAAACTCCCAATTAATTTGAAATCATAAACATAAACAGTATACCATGTAGGAACAACTCAATCCCATGATAATGTACACACTACAACATGCTACAAGTGGGTGTACACAGAGGTGGTCATTCCAACCCTGGCGGTCGGTGTTAAAGCGGCGGGCAAACCGCAAACAGGCTGGCGGGAAAAAAAATGGAATTCCGACCCTGGCGGAAACCGCCAACAGCGACCGCCACATCAACACACCGCCCGCCACGGCGGTACAAACAAACAGCACGGCGGTCACCGGCAACAGACAGGCGGGAGACAATGTACCGCCCACTGTATCACAACCTACCAATCCACCACCTTTTCCGGGGTGGTAGCCCCGCCGATAAAAACACGGCGGAAACAGCCATTTCGAAGGGAAAACGCTCACCTCCATACAGCCCACGAGGAATCAGGACAGCATGGAACCCGAACTCCACATACTCCCAGCGATAGTGTTCCTGCTCCTCTACCAGGAGCACGAACGCTGGCGCAGAAGACAACGGTGAGTACTGCATCTACGACACAGGGGATGGGGGAGCGGAAATTATTACGGGTACACACATACGCGACACACCCACCCTCACCCTCACCCACTACAACACACACATCAATGCATAGCAACACATCAGAGTGACACCCCCCAAACCCCCCGGAAGAATGCAAATACAAAAGGAAATGATTCTAAACATTGGAATATACTGTATTACTGTCAAAAAAATATATATACACATCAAAAACTCTTATATACATAAATGTACAAGTCCAGGAAATTGTAGCAGGCATTGTTCGTGGATCACTGGACCCAAATCACATGGGCAAAGCCCACACAGGATACCTGACTCCAACGGAGAGAACACTGCAGGGGCATCAGATAGCAAAACTACAGGCACCTCAGGGGGAAGGGAAGGGGGGCACCTCAGCCAGATGAGTGCACGACGCCAGATCCACGAGGGGCCTCCATGCCCACTGTTCAATCCTGGGGAGTGCAAAGCCACAGTCTCACAAGTCCAGACAGTGGGTGGGCTGCCCACTGTTACATCCTGGGGAGTGCAAAGCCACAGTCTCACAAGTCCAGACAGTGGGTGGGCTGCCCACTGTTACATCCTGGGGAGTGCAAAGCCACAGTCTCACAAGTGGATAACAGTCTCCACTGGTTCTGGAGGGGGCCTGGTGCCCAGAGTGCTTTGTGCAGCCCTGCCCGACACAGATGCGACCCAGCCCCTGCCGCTCATGGGCCAGCGGTACTTGAGATGAAGGGCCCAGTGCAGCGGTGCTTGAGACGGCAGTGCCCAGTTCAGCGGTGCTTGAGATGAAGGGCCCAGTGCAGCGGTACTTGAGACGGCGGTGCCCAGTGCAGCGGTGCTTGAGACGGCGGTGCCCAGTTCAGCGGTGCTTGAGATGAAGGGCCCAGTTCAGCGGTACTTGAGATGAAGGGCCCAGTGCAGCGGTGCTTGAGATGAAGGGCCCAGTTCAGCGGTGCTTGAGATGAAGGGCCCAGTGCAGCGGTACTTGAGACGGCGGTGCCCAGTGCAGCGGTGCTTGAGACGGCGGTGCCCAGTTCAGCGGTGCTTGAGATGAAGGGCCCAGTTCAGCGGTGCTTGAGATGAAGGGCCCAGTTCAGCGGTACTTGAGACGGCGGTGCCCAGTGCAGCGGTACTTGAGACGGCGGTGCCCAGTTCAGCGGTGCTTGAGATGAAGGGCCCAGTTCAGCGGTACTTGAGATGAAGGGCCTAGTGCAGCGGTGCTTGAGATGAAGGGCCCAGTTCAGCGGTGCTTGAGATGAAGGGCCCAGTGCAGCGGTACTTGAGACGGCGGTGCTCAGTGCAGCGGTGCTTGAGACGGCGGTGCCCAGTTCAGCGGTGCTTGAGATGAAGGGCCCAGTTCAGCGGTACTTGAGAAGGCGGTGCCCAGTGCAGCGGTACTTGAGACGGCGGTGACCAGTTCAGCGGTGCTTGAGATGAAGGGCCCAGTTCAGCGGTACTTGAGATGAAGGGCCCAGTGCAGCAGTACTTGAGACGGCGGTGCCCAGTTCAGCGGTGCTTGAGATGAAGGGCCCAGTGCAGCGGATCCGGCCATGGCGGGGAGGTCATTTGCCACCTGTCCTGTGGCTGGCAGGGCCCTCCTGCCCATCTGTCCTACGGCTGGCGGGGCCCTCCTGGGCAGCTGTGCCGGGCCTGTTGGTGGACTCCTGCCCACCTGGGATGGGGCTGGCAGGGCCCTCCTTGCCAGCTGGGCTGATGGCGGTGTTGTCGGGCGTGCTGCACTTCCCATTCTTCCCTGATCGCCTGTGGCCCTTCCCCACCTTGGGCGGTGTGCCAGCTGTCTCCACACTTCCTGCCGGAGCCATGGTAGGGGTTTTAATCCCTGGTGTTTTCACCCTCTCGCGCCGGCCACTGCCTATCTTGGGATGTTTCTCTGGGGGTGGGCTGCCCGTGCCTTGGCTTAGTACCGAACTGGCTGCCCTGGAGGGTGGGGCACTCCACAGTCCATGGCAGACTGTGATGACAGGGGCCGGTTTTGTCGTGGCTGAGGTGCTGACTGTAGTCCTATGACATGGACGGGGTGGGGAGTTGGGGGAAAGAGGTTGAGTTTGGACAGGAAAAGCTTTTTAGGAGCAGTGGGACGGGTAGGTGTAGTGGGTATGGGAGTGGAGGAAGAGGTTGTGGTTGTAGGAGTTGTAAGTTTGGTGTCTTTGGGTGCAGGTGTTTGGGCTGGAGGCTGTCGTGAGGTGGATGGCTGTTGGGTGGGTGGCTGTCTGCGTTTGTGTATCTTGGAAGAGGGGGTCACAGACACACTGGGAGAGGACACAGGGGACGTGTAAATGGCAGTGGAGGTGGTGAATGCACGTGTGCGGGGGTTTTGGTGTGTGTGCTGCTGAGGGAAGTAGTGGCTGAAGATGTTGTGCATGCAGGTGTGAGTGGAGACGTGACAGGGAGGGAGGAGGGAGACGAGGAGGAGGGGGACACAGTGGAGGCAGTGGGTGTTGGTATGTCTGTATGTGGATGTTGCTTGGGTGAATGCCTGTGTGATGTGTGGTGCTTATGTTTGCCTGAGCTTCCCTTGGGTGTTGAGGTGTGTGCAGGCTGGTCTGATGGTGTCCCTGGGATAGGCAGAGGTACAGGTGATAGGGTATGGGTGGAGGAAGTTGGAGGGGGGAGGCTAGAGACAGGGACAATGGCTGCCATCAGTGCTGAGGCCAGAGTCTGGAACGATCGCTGAAGGGCAGCCTGACCAGAATGAATGCCTTCCAGGTATGCATTACTCTGGTGCACCTCCCTTTCTACACCCTGGATGGCATTCAAAATGGTAGACTGCCCAACAGTGAGCGTCCTCAGGAGGTCAATGACCTCCTCACTGAGGGCAGCAGGGGTGACTGGGGCAGGGCCTGAGGTGCCTGGGGCGAAGGAGATGCCCACCTTCCTGTGTGAGCGGGCACGGGGCAAACGCTGAGGGGCTGCTGGGAGGGCGGTGCTGGTGCGGTGGGTGGCGGCTGTACCTGTTGTTGCGGGGGGCACAGATTTTGCCGCCACCATAAGGGAGCACCCTTCAGAGGACGAGTCGGTGTCACTGATGTCTGCCCGAGTCCCTGCTGTGGAGCTCCCCTCGCCCTCTGTCCCACTGGTGAATTCGGAGTCCGTTGCATGGCCCTCCATGGCCATGTGGGATGCAGCTCCCTCGTGCTCCGATGCCACTATAAATAAAGACATGTTGAGTGCATGCATTGGCGACACCGTTGGCGGACAGGACAGACACAGAAGCCCCCTGCACTACGCCGCGCACTTGGGGTCGACTATTCAATCCGTGGGACATGGCCTACAAGCCTATGGACGACATCTGCACACATAGATGACACAGGGCCATGAATAGCTGTACTAGGCACCCTACAGAGGTGGGGGGCGGGGGCACAGGGCCGTGCCTTATGGAGGGGCCTAGCCTACAGAAATCGCCCAGGCCTAGGGATAGCCACAGCCCTCCTCCCCCACCCAGACACCTCCACTGCGCGCAAAGTCAACAGAATGAGAGTGTACTCACCCCCTTGTGTCTGCTGTGATGTCCTCACGCGCCCATCCAAATCGGGGTAGGCCACCGCCAGGATCCGGGACATCAGGGGGGTCAAAGTCCGACTGGCACCCCTCCCACGTTGGGAGGCCATCCCCAGCTGAGCCTCCGCCGTCTTCCTGCTCCAGCATCGGATGTCCTCCCATCTCTTCCGGCAGTGGGTGCCCCGTCTCTGGTGGACCCCCAGGGCCCGGACGTCCTTGGCGATGGCACGCCAAATGTCTATCTTCTGGTGGGAGCTGACCTATGTGAAATGTACAGGGGGAGAAAAAGAGTCATCACCTTCTGCACCCTCAATGTGAGTGGCCCCCCATCCCTACCCTTGCCATGTGGCACATGCTCTCACCGTCGTTTGATGCATGCCTCAATCGCTCCCCTCCCCACCATCTTTCATCCACCCCACTCAACACAGGCATTGCCCATAAAGCATGCTCCCTCAGTACTAACCTGTTGGTCTGGAGGACCGTAGAGTAGCGCGTACTGGGGAGGACCCCATCCACAAGTTTCTCCAACTCCTGAGCTGTGAAGGCAGGGGCCCTTTCCCCAGTCGCATGAGCCATTGTCTCTTCCAGACCGAGGTCACAGCAGCACTTGCAGTGTAGGTCCTCTACTGTCGAAGATCAGGTATTGAGTGATTAAGCAGATAGAAAATGGCGGTCACGCCCGCGGCGGTGCGTACCGCGGCGGTGCGTACCGCGACCGCCGGCGCACATCGTCATTGGCTCATGAGACCCATAGGGTTCAATGTTAACCAATGCTGCTTTGCGCCGCGGTCTTCGACCGCCTACCGCCACGGTGTGCCACGCCAGCGCATTTACCTCACATCCCATTGTTGCAATTCACAGGTCAGGCAGCTGCCATTTCAGGGGCCCACATGGCTTACTTTTTACTGCGTCACACATACCTAGGCCTTGCATCAACACTCATACAAAGCATTCAATGGAGTGAGAATCGTGTTATGTGCAAGCTGTGGTTACGTACCTGTGGGTTGATTGACTCTGTGCTCGCTGTTGTCCTTCATAGGCACCGTCCGCTGGGACATGCGAGGAGATGGCGGAATCTTCCTGTGTACAGACCGCTGGTGGACCTGTCGACAATGGAGGAAAGACATGTCATACTGACATACAGGCTTGACCGAGCCACTATTCATGAACTGTGTGCCCAGCTGGAGCCAGACCTGATGTCACCAATCCGCCAACCCACAGGGATCCCCCCTCTAGTGCAGGTGCTGTCAGTACTCCATTTCCTTGCAAGTGGGTCATTTCAAACAACAATGGCCATAGCATCAGGGATGTCCCAGCCTATGTTTTCCAAGGTGTTGTCCAGAGTGTTGTCTGCCCTGCTGAAACACATGCGCAGCTACATCGTTTTCCCTGAGGTGGGGGATTTGCCTACAGTGAAGGGTGATTTCTATGCCCTTGGACATATCCCCAACATCATAGGTGCCATTGATGGGACCCATGTGGCTTTGGTTCCCCCCCACAGGAGTGAACAGTTGTACAGAAACAGGAAGCGTTGTTATTCGGTGAATGTGCAAATAGTATGTTTGGCAGACCAGTACATCTCCCATGTTAATGCCAAGTTCCCTGGCTCAGTGCATGACGCGTACATCATGCGGAATAGCAGCATCCCTTACGTGATGGGTCAACTCCAGAGGCAACGTGTGTGGCTAATTGGTGACTCTGGTTACCCCAACCTGTCATGGCTACTGACCCCAGTGAGGAATCCCAGGACAAGGGCAGAGGAACGCTACAATGAGGCCCATGGGAGAACTAGGAGGGTGATCGAGCGGACCTTCGGGCTCCTGAAGGCCAGGTTCAGGTGCCTCCATATGACAGGTGGATCCCTATTCTACTCACCAAAGAAGGTGTGTCAGATCATCGTGGCCTGCTGTATGCTTCACAACCTGGCTTTGTGACGACAGGTGCCTTTTCTGCAGGAGGATGGTCCAGATGGTGGTGTTGTAGCAGCTGTGGAGCCTGTGGAGAGTGAAGACGAGGAAGCCGAAGAAGACGACATAGACAACAGGAACACAGTAATACAGCAGTATTTCCAATGACACACAGGTAAGAATACACACCAGCATATTACATATACTTAAACACTACTACCTCTCTACTGTCTGTCCTTTTCCCCCAGTGTATGGTAACTGAGTTGTGACGTTCCCTTCCGATTTCAGAGATGTGGGCCCCACTGCGTGACATCTGCTTTGTTTCCCCATGAACTACAGCTGTGTGACATTGGTATGTTGGCATCACAATGTAAATAAGCATTTTGGCACGTTAATGTCTAATACATTTGTTCAAAATCACAGCCAGACTCCTGATTGTTTTGTGCAATAACTGTGTTTATTACAGTGCTCTATATTGGTGGGTGGTTGCAAATCGGTGAGGGGTGATGGTGGAGGATTGTCCATGGCAGAGTCCAGACTATTTGTATCACAGGTGCATTGTCCAAATGCCTGTGGAAAGTGGAGCAGGGGCAGTTTAAGGATGGACAGGGTGACAATGTGGGACAGTGGGATGACAATCAGGGAGGTATCCTTTCCTGGCGGGGGTCTTGGCATCTTACTCTGTCTTCTTCCTGGATCTGAGGGCCCGCTTGCGGGGTGGTTCTCCTTCTGCAGGGGGTGGGGTGCTGGTGGCCTGTTGGTCCTGTGGCGGGGCCTCCTGTCCACTAGCGCCGGCAGAGGTGGTAGGCAGTTCTTGGTCCATGCTAGTGTCAGGGGCCCTTTGTGGTGCCACAGTGTCCCGCAATGTGGTGACTACCAGATTCAGAGCCCCTACAATGGTGCCCAGGGCAGAACTGATGGTTCGTAGTTCCTCCCTGAACCCCAAATACTGTTCCTCCTGCAGGAGCTGGATCTCCTGAAACCTGGCCAGTACCGTTGCCATCGCCTCCTGGGAATGATGGTAGGCTCCCATGATGGAGGAGAGGGCCTCGTGGAGAGTGGGTTCCCTGGGCCTGTCCTCCCCCCTGTCGCACTGCAGCCCTCCCAGTTCCCCTGTTTCCCTGGGCCTCTGTCCCCTGGACCGTGTGCCCACTACCACTGCCCCCAGGTCCCTGTTGTTGTAGGGGTGGTGGGTTAACCTGGGTGCCCTGTAGTGGTGGACACAACGCTGATTGACGTGTCCTGGGGACAGAGGTATGGGCCCGCTGGGTTGGTGCTGTGCTGGTGTTCCCAGAGGGGGGAAGGTCTGCTGTGGCCTGTGGCTGTCTGAGGGGAACCGACTGTCCCGAGATCCCCGATGGGCCGGGCTGGACATCTAGATCCAGGTCGACAGAGGTGCTGTCATCACTGTGGGCCTCTTCTGGGGGTGGAGTGGACATTTGTGGACCCTCCTGCGCGGTGATGTGGCGTTCGGGTCCTGCAGGGGTATAAAGGGATGGTTATTGCATCTGTGTGTGCCATAGCGTGCAATGGGTGGGTGCCCGTGTACCCCAGTGCTTGCATTCCTGTGTGGGGGCTTTTGTGACGGTGGTTTGGGGGGGGATGGGGATATGCAGTGGGCATGCTTTGGTGATGGGTGTCCATGCTTTGTGGTCGCATGCAGGGCTTGGGGTTGTGATGGGTGGGTTGTGATGGTGAGACATTTGCAAGGAGTAGGTGTGATGGGGGTGAGGGTGTGGGTGGGGGTATGAGTTGGCATGCTGGTGGGGTGGGGGGGATGAAGTAGTGAAGATGAGACTTACCAGAGTCCATTCCTCCAGATACTCCTGCGAGGCCCTCAGGATGCAAGATCGCCAAGACCTGCTCCTCCCATGTTGTAAATTCTGGGGGAGGAGGTGGTGGACCACCGCCAGTCCTCTGAACCGCGATATTGTGCCTGGATACCATTGAACGCACCTTCCCCCATAGGTCGTTCCACCGCTTCCTGATGTCGTCCCTATTTCTTGGGTGCTGTCCCACAGCGTTGACCCTGTCGACTATTCTGCTCCATAGCTCCATCTTCCTGGCAATTGAGGTGTGCTGCACCTGTGTTCCGAAGAGCTGTGGCTCTACCTGTACGATTTCCTCCACCATGACCCTGAGTTCATCCTCAGAAAACCTGGGGTGTCTTTGCGGTGCCATGGGGTGGTGTGGGTGATGTGTGGGGTGGATTGTGTGGAGCTAAGTGTGGTGATGTGTATTGGTGTGAAGTGCGTGGTAATATTGCTGGGTGAATGTAATATGCGCGTCTGGGTGCTCGGATATCTATTTCTCTGTGCGTGGTACCGATTCTCTAGGAGTGGAGGTTTGTGGGTGATGTGGGTGTGTGTTTTATATTTAATTGGGTGTGTGGATGTGGTGTGTGTATGTGTCTCAGGTGTGTGTATTTTGAATTGTCCAATGTGGCTGTGTTTAGTAAGAGTGTGTGTATTTTGAGCGCGGCGGTGTGTACCGCCAATGGAATACCGCGGTTGAAAGACCGCCGCGTGGATTCGTGTGTCGTGATAGTGTGGGCGTATTTCTGTTGGCGTGACGGTGGAGGTTTGGTCATCGCCAGTTTCTCGCTGACCTTTGGTGTGGCGGACTTTTGTGGATGTCTGTATTTTGGCGGTTTGCCTGTTGTGGGTCAGAATGACCGTGGCGGTTTACCGCGGCCGCAGCGGGATGTTGGCGGTCTTCTGACAGCGGTAAGCGGCTTTTACCGCCAAGGTTGTAATGACCCCCAGAATGTACTACCAAACTTAACTCTAAACCTCAAACATGGCAGAGATATATGAAGGTCACATGTCCTCTTGACATGTGCGAAAGATAAACATTAGATGTCATTAACTATAAAGTGTCAGGCACCCTGCTCTGAAAGGGGCATCAATGGAGCAGAAAGCAGGCACCTCAATTGTGTTATTGGGGAGAGGGGGGTTTCTTGCATTTGTGTGGGGTGGTTTTGGGTTTGTGAGGGATGGTTTTGGGTTGGGAGAGGTAGGTTGGGATTTGGAAGCAGTGGGGTTGGATTTGGAAGGGGTTTGAAGATGTTTGGGTGGGGTAGTCTGAGGTTTTTGGAGGGGTGGTATGGTACGAGGAAGGGATCAGGGTTAGGGCAAACATAAGGTCCTCCTTGGAGAAAGAGGTTGGTTGACCGGAAGGGAGTTGGAGTTGGGAGTTAGAGGGAGTGTTAACAGCTGTTGTGCATGTGCCTTTTGATGGTGGGGATGCCTTAGGGTCTGGTGTATGTGGTGTATGATTTGCTTTGTGTTTTTTTACTAAGTGTCGGTTGTGTGGGCATTTGTTTTCAGTATGTGTGTGGATGTGTCTGTTGTGGAGGTGGTGTGTGTGGTTGTAATAATGTCTGTGGGTATTCTGATGCATGTGTGTGTCATGGTGGGTGTGGTGACTGTGAGTGTGCTAGTGGTGTGTGTGGGTGTTTATGTAGTGGTGGGTGTGATGACTGCGGGTGTGTTGGTGTTTGTGTAGTGATGTCTGGGGTGTGCTGGTGGTGAGTTTGGATTGTAGGAAGCTGGCTCTGTATATACTGTACCAAAATTAATTATAGTGTGTACATAGTCCAGGAGTTCCCAGGAGGCTTAACAGAGGCTAATGTAGATAATACTAATGCTCTCTTTTGTGGTAGTGTGGTCGAGCAGTTAGGATTATTAGAGGGTAGTACAAAGCAGTTGTTGTACACACACAGTCAAGAAATTAGGCACACACTCAATGACTAACTTCAGGCCAATTGTTTTTATATAGCAAAAATATATTTTGTTACTTTATTACTAGAACCAGAAGATCTTTGTTACTGGGACGTACAGTTGTAAATAGGTATCAAGCATATGTATCAAATGTACTTTGTTTGGTTTTTGCAGATAAAGCAGTTGCAGGGTGCAAACACGGAGCTGGGCCCCCAATGCTTCTCAATGGGGGGACCCCAGGGGTCACAAAAGATGCTGTAGGCTGGTTCCAGGGGGTCGGTTCTGGGAATCCAAAGGCTGGACAGGCAGGAGAGGCACCCGCTGGACGATGCTGGGCCATCAGCCGGACTCCCCAAGGCCACGGGGCTGTGAGTGCAGGGGTCTCCTTGGGCACCAGGAATCTTCATCGGATCCGGCTGCGGTCAAGGGGGTCCTCTGGATTCAGGCTGCAGTCGTTGTTGTGTTGGTCAGGAGGGGTCAACCCAGGGTGGACTCGAGGTCGGAATCGCCTTGGGCCCTCCTCTGGACTGGTGGGACACCTGGACTGGGGCTGTGGGTGTCGGGTGCAGAGTGGGCAGGGCTTATGGATCTGGGGCAGTTCTGGAGTCCTTTTAGAAGGTTTCTTCTGGACAGGGCTGCTGTCCTCCAGAGTTCTTTGGCCTCTGCTGGGCAGACAGTTACCTGGGGGTTTGTGAAGGTTGCTGGTCCTGCAGGATGTGTCACCTTCTTGGAGCAGGGGTCTTTGAAGTTCCAGACAGGCCGGTAGGGCTGGGACCATGTCAGTTGTCATCTGGAGTCTTCACTGCTGGGGTCGGCTAGGCAGTCCTTCTTCTTTCTTTTTTCTTCTTTCTTCTTGAGGTCACCAGGAATCTGATAAGAAAGGCTCAGGGGTGCCCCGAAATACTAGTTCTAGGGGCGTTACAGGAGTCAGAGGCTGTAGCCTATAGCTACTGTTCTTAAGGGTTGCTACACTCTTCCTGTGCCAACTCCCGTTGGGGAGGGGGGGCACATTTCCATCCCTATTGGTCCCTCTCCTCCAATACAAATTGGAGGATTCTGCAAGGAGGGAGTCAGTTCAGCTCTGAACACCTTAAGGATGTTCCCAGCTGCAGTGGTCACTCTCCCTGCTTTACCTAATTTTCCCGCCGGGCCTGCCACCAAAAGTGGGGCCTGGTCCAGGAGGGCAGGCATCTCCACTAATTGGAGTGCCCGGGGGCACTGTAACAGGAGCCTTTGAGGCCCACCGCCAAATGTTACAGTTCCTACAGGGGAGAGGTGAGAAGCACCTCCACCCAGAGAGGGTTTTTGTTGCTGACCCAAGAGAGTAAAAAAGCTCTCACCCCATGGGGTCACAAACTTGTCTGTTAGCGGCAGGCTGGCAAAGACTGGTCAGTCCTGCACTAAAGGGTTGGGTAAAATACAGGAGGTATCTCAGAGATGCCCTCTGGGTGCATTGTACAATAAATCCAACACTGGCATCAGTGTGGGTTTATTGTGCTGAGAAGTTTGATACCAAACTTCCCATTCTTCAGTGAAGCCATCATGGAGCTGTGGAGTTTGTAATGGCAAACTCCCAGCCCATGTACTTAATATGGCCACACTGCACTTACAATGTCTAAGAATGGACATAGACACTGGAGGGGCATATTGCTCATGCAGCTATGCCCTCGCCTGTTGTATAGTGCACCCTATATTAGGGCTGTAAGGCCTGCTATAGGGGTGACTTGCCTATGCCACAGGCAGTGGTCTGTGGGTATGGCACCCTTGAAAGGGTGCCATGTCGACTTTACCTTTTTCTCCCCACCAACACACAAAATCTGCAACGGCAGTCGGCATGTGCTTGGAGAGGGGTCCCTTAGGGAGGCACAATACATGCTGCAGCCCTTAGGGACCGTCCCTGGTCATAGAGCCCTTGGTACCACTGGTACCTTTTAGAAGCGACTTAGCTGTGTGCCAGGGGTGTGCCAATTGTGGAAACAATGCTACAGTTTATGGAAAGAACAATGGTGCCCGGGCCTGGTTAGCAGACTCCCTGCACACAACCAATCAAGTTAGCATCAATACCAGGCAAGTAGTCCATGCCAAAAGGGGCACTTTCCTTACTCTATGTCTTGGTGGGTGTGGAATCTGTGGAAGAGTTTTGGGTGATGTATGAACAAATGTATGTAATAATGGGTCATACTTGTATGGCTGATTGTGAACCTGTCATGTAGGCTGGGAGCACAGGCAATATCTTTCCCCATATGCGGCACCATGACATATTTAAATCAAAAGGTAATTCCAATTCCCAATTATGGCCTGCACATTCTCTTGATGGAACAGCACAGACAACTCTTTAACTCTGACAAATCTAATTGGATTTCAGATTTCTACCATTTTGACCTGGGCTGTATGTTTCCACTTAAATTAGTGGTATGGTGCCTACTAGCCACAGGAAGTAAGGGGCTTGCAGTTTGTCTAATTGACTCTAGAATTGTGAGCAACATGCACTGAAAACTCAGCTAATTCTCACAAGTGACTTTTTATTTCAATGCACAGATATTTCTAACATCCACAAACAACACCCTGTGCCTAGCTAAATCATTCAGTTCACTACCCTCCAATCACAACATATCCGTCATGAACAAAAAAGGAACCAAATAACCTCTGAATAAAGAGGAAACAAGTTACTTTGGAAAACATTTTCCACTCAAACACATACCTGATCTTCTGGGGTCTCATACAGCTGGCTGTACAGGAACAGGACTTCCCTGATGAGGAGCTCCAGCTCCTCAGGGGAGAAGGCAGGGGTCCTGCCACCTGCTTTGCCCTGCATCCTGTCTCCCAGAGGTTGGTAACAGAAGCAAAAAAATGAGGAGGTTCTGTTAGCTGCAGTGTTAGGAGGCAAGTGAGCTTTTTTTTCAATACGCCCCATACTGTAAAGATGAGAGCTGTGAATACAAAGACCCACATCGTCTTGCAATAACATGAAATGTAAAATCCTTAAAACCCTAGCATGGGGAACCTAATCTCTAACTTAATGAGAGCTAGGTGTGTTAAACCTAATCTGCCAGCACCAGGTCCATGAGGTGCACCCCAAACCTTGTTACCTTGGAATGAGGTCTCTAGATCAGACTCCGTGGTGACACGAAGGCTGGGACTGCATCAAGGCGACGTGCCGGACAGATGCCATCAATAGCATCTGGTAGGAATCCCTCTGATAACCTTGTCTGGGTAAGATGTTCTTATACTGATCTTGTAGGACACCTGATGTAGGTATATTCCTAAACAATAGATAACAAGGCATGCTTGGAGGGTGCAATTATATAAACAATTCCCTCCAAAAGTAAATTATGTTCCTGCCACACGTAAGTGGGAAAGAGACATGGGGGGTCATTCTGACCCCGGCCGGCGGAAGTAGCCGCCGGCCTGGCTGGGACCGCCAGAAGACCGTCCCGCGGTCAAAAGACCGCAGCGGTCATTCTGGGTTTCCCACTGGGCTGGCGGGCGACCGCCAAAAGGCCGCCCGCCAGCCCAGTGGGAAACACCCTTCCACGAGGAAGCCGGCTCCGAATGGAGCCGGCGGAGTGCAAGGTGTGCGATGGGTGCAGTAGCACCCGTCGCGAATTTCAGTGTCTGCTAAGCAGACACTGAAATTCAAAGTGGGGCCCTCTTACGGGGGCCCCTGCAGTGCCCATGCCATTGGCATGGGCACTGCAGGGGCCCCCAGGGGCCCCACAACACCCCTCACCGCCATCCTGTTCCTGGCGGTCGAAACCGCCAGGAACAGGATGGCGGTGAGGGGGTCGGAATCCCCCATGGCGGCGCAGCAAGCTGCACCGCCATGGGGGATTCCTCAGGGCAGCGGAAAACCGGCGGGACACCGCCAGTTTTCCGGTTCTGACCGCGGCCATACCGCCGCAGTCAGAATGCCCTCAGGAGCACCGCCAGCCTGTTGGCGGTGCTCCCGCCGACCCCGGCCCCGGCGGTCAAGGACCACCGGGGTCGGAATGACCCCCATGATGTGAATACCTACGAATCTCACTTAACTTTGACACTGATAGTGACACCTTCACAGAGTGGCACTGATGACGTACAATTAAAACATTTCACTAACTATAAACATAGCAGCCATTTTCAAATAAATAATTATATAAACATGCTAAAACAGACCAAGCTAAGTAGGTTAAAAGTTACTAGGTGACGAGGGGAACAGTGAAAATAAGTGATACACTGTTCCAAACACAGAAAATAGTGACCGGGGTCCTAAATTCTAGGAGCAAGAGGCCTCACACACCCATAGGGTGTCATGCTTCATCAAAGGCACTGCTCCTCGTCAGACTGGCGCTGCAATGTCTGACGGGCACCACCCCTGGTGGGGGGGCTCTTTGCCGGAGATCTTAATATATGGAGGTGCCGTGACCCCAAAGGTGACTAAAGTGTCAATGGAGATCAGAAGAGAATGTGGTTAAAATTGACTCTCAGAACCGCCACTGAGACAGTAGATTTTATTGGACCCAATGGATGGTCAGGGCCAAGGTTAAAAAATAGAATCGGAAGAGTGAATAAAGAAGTTAAGATCAATCACTCTTGTAATACAGAGAATATCAAAGAGAGGAGTTTGGGAAATCTCCAAAGTCTACCCTCTCATGGGTCAACATGTTTCGCATCCTGGTGGTCCAAACGGATCCAGTGATGCTTCATCAGGACCTTATGTGACTGTATGTATCTCCTGAATAATGAGGGCCACATATATTTTCAAAGAAATTATACAAGTACCTCTAGACCAGCATTTAGTTGGGAGGCGTAATAATCACTTACATGAATATGGAATCAATAATTCCTAACTCGTACCCTGCAAAAAAGAAGTACACAGGTTATACCAGAGTAGGGGCGAGTCATGGCTTATACATATCGTGGGAAAGAGCGACCGTGCTGTGCAGTGCAAGTATTACCTCGTGAACAACACACGTGCAAATGCTTGTGAGTACAAGCTTACCGTCCTAAAATTGAAGACGAGCATCCTAGGAATACACGGACCAATAGTCCAGCGCTAAACAACGTCTAAAAAAAGGGAATATGGAACAACAAAATTGATTAAATGAAAGGTAAAGTATCCAATCAAGTTACTCATATGTGTAATGCCATAGGGGTCTCAAGTATAATAATCAAAGATTCCTAATTGGCATCATCACAGGAAACATGGTAAAACAAACGTAATTGGTGCGGCAGTGAATGTTAAGTGCCAGTAGATTAGCTGAGGGACAAAAAGGCCCATAGAAGTCAATGAAGGTAGCAGAACACACTATGTTGATAGACACAGGTAACGTCCTGGTGAGGAAGCTAGACAGTAAATAGAACAATGAGCAGTATCAGTAGCTGCCTGAATTTAAGGGTAAAGTCCTTCCTAGCGGGAACCCAGATGGAGGGAAAAGTCAAAAACCGAGATCTAAGCGGAGCCACGGGGGTCTCCTCGATAAATATACTGTTGCAGTAATGCGTCCCCAGGCAGCAGGTATAGTAGCGTGGAGTGCCGGTGGATCAAGTATACATGTTGCCTATCATTGTGCAGAGCAACATGAGGATAGGTACCTGCAGAAAGTCGGGTCCCGGATCAGAGGAAACGGGACTCGAATAATGCACAAAGAGGGGGAGATCGGCGGAGCACTTACTTGTTGGAGCAGTTCTGGCCAGGCGGAAACCTACCCCGGTCCGTGGTTCCCGAAGTGTAAAGGAACCCGGGCCGATACGCTAAATATACGTAACATGCCGGAAATCGGAGATTAGAGATTCCGGTTACGGACGTGGTCAGGCAGTCAGGCAACGCGGGGCGCGTTGGTCTGACACTACCAGAAAGTGAAAAAAGACTCAAAGGGAGTCCCGGAGTCAAAGACTTTTTCTCTTTGACTCCGGGACCCCCCTTTTGGAGTCTTGTTTCATTGTCTGGTACTGTCAGACCAACGTTTACTGTTGATCTCGACTTATTTTTTCACGTTGACTCCGGGACCCCCTTTGAGTCTTTTTTCACTTTCTGGTACTGTCAGACCAACGTTTACTGTTGATCTCGACTTATTTTTTCACGTTGACTCCGGGACTCCCTTTGAGTCTTTTTTCACTTTCTGGTAGTGTCAGACCAACGCGCCCCGCGTTGCCTGACTGCCTGACCACGTCCGTAACCGGAATCTCTAATCTCCGATTTCCGGCATGTTACGTATATTTAGCGTATCGGCCCGGGTTCCTTTACACTTCGGGAACCACGGACCGGGGTAGGTTTCCGCCTGGCCAGAACTGCTCCAACAAGTAAGTGATCCGCCGTTCTCCCCCTCTTTGTGCATTATTCGAGTCCCGTTTCCTCTGATCCGGGACCCGACTTTCTGCAGGTACCTATCCTCATGTTGCTCTGCACAATGATAGGCAACATGTATACTTGATCCACCGGCACTCCACGCTACTATACCTGCTGCCTGGGGACGCATTACTGCAACAGTATATTTATCGAGGAGACCCCCGTGGCTCCGCTTAGATCTCGGTTTTTGACTTTTCCCTCCATCTGGGTTCCCGCTAGGAAGGACTTTACCCTTAAATTCAGGCAGCTACTGATACTGCTCATTGTTCTATTTACTGTCTAGCTTCCTCACAAGGACGTTACCTGTGTCTATAAACATAGTGTGTTCTGCTACCTTCATTGACTTCTATGGGCCTTTTTGTCCCTCAGCTAATCTACTGGCACTTAACATTCACTGCCGCACCAATTACGTTTGTTTTACCATGTTTCCTGTGATGATGCCAATTAGGAATCTTTGATTATTATACTTGAGACCCCTATGGCATTACACATATGAGTAACTTGATTGGATACTTTACCTTTCATTTAATCAATTTTGTTGTTCCATATTCCCTTTTTTTAGACGTTGTTTAGCGCTGGACTATTGGTCCGTGTATTCCTAGGATGCTCGTCTTCAATTTTAGGACGGTAAGCTTGTACTCACAAGCATTTGCACGTGTGTTGTTCACGAGGTAATACTTGCACTGCACAGCACGGTCGCTCTTTCCCACGATATGTATAAGCCATGACTCGCCCCTACTCTGGTATAACCTGTGTACTTCTTTTTTGCAGGGTACGAGTTAGGAATTATTGATTCCATATTCATGTAAGTGATTATTACGCCTCCCAACTAATTGCTGATCTAGAGGTACTTGTATAATTTCTTTGAAAATATATGTGGCCCTCATTATTCAGGAGATACATACAGTCACATAAGGTCCTGATGAAGCATCACTGGATCCGTTTGGACCACCAGGATGCGAAACATGTTGACCCATGAGAGGGTAGACTTTGGAGATTTCCCAAACTCCTCTCTTTGATATTCTCTGTATTACAAGAGTGATTGATCTTAACTTCTTTATTCACTCTTCCGATTCTATTTTTTAACCTTGGCCCTGACCGTCCATTGGGTCCAATAAAATCTACTGTCTCAGTGGCGGTTCTGAGAGTCAATTTGAACCACATTCTCTTCTGATCTCCATTGACACTTTAGTCACCTTTGGGGTCACGGCACCTCCATATATTAAGATCTCCGGCAAAGAGCCCCCCCACCAGGGGTGGTGCCCGTCAGACATTGCAGCGCCAGTCTGACGAGGAGCAGTGCCTATGATGAAGCATGACACCCTATGGGTGTGTGAGGCCTCTTGGTCCTAGAATTTAGGACCCCGGTCACTATTTTCTGTGTTTGGAACAGTGTATCACTTATTTTCAATGTTTACACCAGGAGGATATGCACTGGACCACAACTCCTCCTGATCCCTCCCTTATTCTCAAGAGGAGGGGAACAGGCCTGCAAGCCAGAAGGCTAAGCTAATCTCCAGATTCCCATTAAAACTAAATAGGATCCACTACAAAGCTAGAATCTCTACAAATGTCAGATACAAACATCACTCTTTTTGGCAAGATATGACACATTAAAAAGTGAATGTATTTGACATCAATAGTGCAGTGGGGGAAGTAATACCACTGTTGGACATCAAAGTATGGTGTGACCATTTAAGCTGATATTTTATTTTCCATACATGCAGACCTCTGAACCCAGGCATGGGTAGGAGACAACATCCTCAGGTCTTCAGGTCATTTCCAGATATTGCCACCATGGAGGAAAGGGATGTCATTAATACATTTTGGTTTAATAGGCAAACTATCCTGGATTTGTGTCACCACCTGGAGCCTGATCCCCTGCCTCACAATAGGAATACAACTGAAAAAACACCAATAGTAACTCACGGCAGTACTTCATTTTGTGGCCACTGGCTCTTTTCAATACACTGTAGCAGTATCTGGGGACATTTGAAGACAAGACAACACATGAAGTCCTTTCTTCAATGCTGAGACACACTAACAGCTACATCCAGTTCCTATGACAACAGACTTTGGCCACCATGAAAGAAGAATCTTATGCTTTGGGTAAACTACCACATGTGGTTGGAGCAACAGATGCACACATATTGCCTTGGTGCCACCACACACAAGGAAACAGGTTTAATGCAATTGGAAGAACTTTCATTCCATCAATGTGCAAGTTGTCTGCTTACTGGATTTGTATATCTCAAATGTGTTTGTCCACTTTCCTGGGTCAACACATGAGTCATTTGTACTACAGAACAGCAGCATGCCCTTGCAAATGTCACAACTTGGACCTGAGAAGGCCTGGCTTGTTGCCAAGTACAATATGACTCTAGGATCATTTGCTTTAATCCTAGTTTAGGATGGCACAGTGGCTTGATATGATATTAATCTATTAATATGTTGCATCCATGTAGGAGACTCTTCTTATCCTAACAGACCATGGTTGTTAGCACCGCTGGGGAATTCAACAATGCAAGGGGAAGTCTGCTTCAAGGAGGCACATGGAAGAACACGTAGGCCAGTGGAGCGGGCTTTTGGGCTCCTTAAGGCCAGGTTTAGGTGCCTGGACAAGACCAGTGGAACCTTCCTCTACTCACCCGATAAGGTGTGTCAAATTACAGTTGCCTGCTTCATGCTCCACAACATCACCCTGCGATGGAACATCCCACTAATCCCAGAGGAGGGAGACCATGAAGAGCCAGTGGGTGAGGATGTTGAAATGTCCGAAGAAGGTGGCAGTGGCGAATAAGAAGGAATTGACATATGTAAAGATATTATTGAAAACGTCTTCACCTGAGTGTAAGTGTACCTTTAAATATTGTAACCTCCAATGTCAGAACAACTTGTGACATAGGGAACATATCATTCTGCAATGGTAATTTGGTAGGAATGGTCAGGTCAGGAAAGTCCAAGGCAAAGGAGTTAGTGGATCCCTACATTGACTATTGTGTTCATTGACATATATTAACTTTGCTTGTGCTAAGAATATGTGTCCTCCTAACTTGTCATTTAAGTCAAATTCAATATGTGAAATCATTAATTAACCCTTGTTATTCTATTTTAGGGTCCTTCACCATGCCATCTTCATTTGGACATTTCACAGTTCTGACATTTGCATTAATATATTGCTGCTGGAAAGTACAAAGTGAACATGTGTTGATCACGGGACAGACCCCCCCATTTGGGATGCACACATCTTGTACAGAGACAACTTGCACTGTGATTAAATGGAAGTTCAGGAGATTGCATCAGACCTGTTTGCTGTGTGATGTTGCTATTAAGGGAATATGTGCCACTTAACTTGCTCAGACCTTGTTTATGTCAAGCCATAGCATACTGTTCTTCCTTCACATTGGCTAAATCTTCAATTTGTGTTCAGTGGAGGTAGCTGTTGATGTTGCTAGAACTTCTTTTTAGCTCACCACTGAATAGTGGTTGTGACATTGTACCAGATACTGCCACAGTGCCCTGTAATGGTCATGTGGCCTGAAATTGTGTTACTGCCATGATGTAGACTGTTGATGTTATTGATATAGGATTCCTATTGTGATGGCAGGATGTCTGGCTCTAGCTGAGGTCATGAATCAATGATAGTTTGCCTATTTAATTTGACCCCATGCAATATTTCCTTTTTTCCATGGTGTCAAGTTTGTGGAGTGTCTACCTCTAAATTGCACAGACTATTGGGGTTATGCATGGTTTGTGAAACTGCTCTGATTTAGTCTAAGACGTGTTACCTGCATATGTATGTTACCAATACATTGGGATTTTGATTTGTTTTGTTTGAATTAAATGGGTAACACATTACCTTTTTGTCATTTCAAATTTTCCTTTGCAAATAAATGTTGAATAGATTTGACAAAGTGATGGTAGAAGACAGACATGAAAAATCAAATGGCACAGTAAATGCAACAAAAGTCTTGTAGCTTGTGTCCATATCATTGATTTGCATGACACAAAGGAACAGAAAGGTGCTTCAAACAATGAGAAAATGAACAAAAAAAGAGTCTGTCATGGTGGGAGAAAGTATAGTACTAAAGGCAAAAACGGTTTGGAGTCCAATGTACAAAATACAGGTGTCCTCCAAAAAGGTAAATGTGTCTCTGGAATAGTCCACAGAGTGAACTACAGACACACAGTGGAGGAAATTAGTATCTGTGTGTCTTCGGGGGGTGGTGGAGGTCTTGCCATCCTCTCCTGGTGGTCTGAATGACTGACCCCTCCGGGGAAGAGGGGGGTGGCACAGGTGCAGTTACTGGGGTGGCAGGAGCAGGCTCCTCATGGGGCAAGGCTTCCCTGTCTGTGGCTGGCCCACACTTGGTCCAGATGTAGAAAAGCCCTGCCCATGTTTTGATACATGTAAAAAAAGCACCCCAGTCAGGGAGCTCATTTTGTCATTGTGGTTGCGTATTTCCAACATGAGCTCCCTCTGCACCTCCTTGATCTCCTGGAGCTAAGTTACGGCCTGGCCCATCACGTCTTGGGACTTTTATACTGCTCTAAAGACTCAGTCAATGGTGGTCTGGCTGATAAAGACACCAGTGCCTCCCTCACTTTCCTGGCCCACTGATCCCTCCTACCCCCACTACCCTGTGCCCTAGAGGCAGTGTGCCCCATCCCACTGGATCCTGCCACAACTAGAGGCAGTGTTAGTGTTGTCTCAGCAGCACCCAGTAGTGTGGGGAAGGGTTGGGCCCAAGATTGGTGTGTAGTTCCTCGGTGCACAGGAAGTGGATGTATCCAAAGGCTGAATTGTGGTTGCAGCTGGGGTGGGAGGTTTTAGGTGTGGGCCGAGTGTGACTCACTGAAGCTACCTGCCCAGACTGATGAGATGGCCAGGCTGCTCCTGATTATCCAGACTTGCAGGGGTGGAGCCCTCACTGAAGGCTTTATCTTGGTATGGAGGTGTCTTGAGTGGCAGATGGTGATACACTGGTAGGGTGGGTTGGACCTGAGAAGAAAGCAGACAATATCATGGTCACTATGACATTGGCGGTCAGCTGACTGTCACGCCGGCGATGGCAGTAGGTCCGTTGCCCGGCTGGCGATGAATACTGCCAAATTATGACCATAGTAGTGATCCCTCCCATAGACAGCCAAAGTACCACCCGAACCGCCAGTGCGGTCCGTCGACTGACCACAGCTGTTGCCATCTTCAGGCTAGAAGAACAACACACCCCGTCCACCATATTATGACATAGCAGACCACCAGGATTTCCTGGGCGGGACCACTGCCACCAAAAGCCTGGAGGAAACAAATCATATTAAGAAGAGACAGTCACCTCCAGGGACACAGAGGAGTCCGCGGCTGCCATGGATCATGAACTGGAAGTCCTGCCGATGCTGTACCATGTGATGGCGGCCAGACGCAGCAACGCCGACAGTGAATACAGCCTCCTAGCACACAAGGGAGGGAGGGGAGAGTGACACACCCACGTGCACAACACACACCATACACACACATACCACACACAGAGAACTATCTGCAGAGCAATTCAACAACAACTTAAGCCAGGAGCAAAGAAAGCCAGGACACATACCTTTGGTCCAACCACTGTATTTGGTGGGAACAGCGACCTCAATAAAATAAATGATAAATATATCTAAAGAAAGGGCCATTGGCAAGTCCAATGTCAGTGAAAAGCCACAAGGCAACGTCCAAGGCCCAACTTGACACCTGACAGCCCAAGTCACTCCACTGGGCAGGGGCATCATGCTGATGGTAGGCAGGCACCTCAGGGGGTGGGGGTGGGTGGGAGATGGGGGTTTATTTGGGAGGGGGGTCCTTGGACTTGAGTTTGGGAGGGGGCAGGTCCTTGTTCCGTTGCTTAGGGGGCAGAGGTGTTGGCTTAGAGCGGGGGCCGGAGTGCCACTCTTGTGCCCTGTGACAGGGTCGCAGTATCCCTGTCTCCAAAGGACATGACAGGGCTGTTGTTGTCGTACCCCGGGGGCCCACAGAGAGAGTTATAGATCAGCCCAGAAGCCCGGATATTAGGATTGCGGCGTCTCAAAAGCAAGCAGGAAGACATGACACGGACGAGGAAGAAGAAGAAGAAACACCAGCGGCGAAAGACACAAGGAGAGAAGAGACGGAAGGACAAAGAACAACCCTGGTGGAGTTCAACACTGCAACTGAAGAAATTGAAGCAGGAGATGTACCATCACAGGCCTGTCAGAGATCCGGAGCAGCACGTCTGTCCCAGACCGACCAAAGAACCCAGCCATGTCCCTGGAGTGACATGGCTTATGCAGGTGCGTGCACGCATCCCTAGCACCCCGGGGCTCTGGTGGAAGTGGGGAGGCGGGACGAGGGAAGATGGGAAGGGGGTGGAGAGACAACGGAGATGTAGCAAGAGAAAAAGGAAGATCGAGAGCACAAGGGGCGAGGACGGGTGCACTACAGAGGATCTGTTTGCACCGAGGTGTCGGGAACAATCATATATCTAGCCTCCTCCCTACTAGAACGGCACATACCTTTCCTTTTCAACACTTTCCTATTCCCCTCTTATGCCCGCCTCCGACTACCCCTCCCTTCGCCATACAGTCTAACTAGAAAGACCCCCAATTTAAAAAAATCCAGTTTCCTTACTCTCCCACAATATTTTTTTTCTTTTTTTTCTCTCTCTCTCCACACGACGGCATACCACCTGGGAGTGAGACATCAAGGACGGAGTACCTAAAACAAGAAAGGAACAAAGTACAGTTAAAAAGGAAGGCACAATTACAAAAAACAGCACATACGGCATACACATCACAATCACTCACTGAAACGAACACTGTGCAGTATGGACCACAATGACAAACCATTACCTGGGAACAACAGCAGAAACAACAGCAGAAATTAACCCAAACACTACCATCTGCACACCTACTGGGACCCACTAAGCCATGTCTGCCATGGTATGGCAGCTACCTGCCATTACCAAATATTCATACCACCCTACATTGCTAAGCAGGACTCCACAAGATTAGCTAAACCGGCATAATGGGGCATCCACTGACTAGAACCTTGCACCCAAACACCATGGCAGGCAACAAAAAAAATACCAAACAGTGTGTACTCACACCCTTGTTGGTGCTGTGCTGCCCTCAAGCACCCATCCAACTCAGGATTGGCCACCACCAGTATGTGGGCCATTAGGGGGTCAGGGTCAAATGGGCACCCCTCTCTTGTTGGGAGGCTGTCCCCAGCTGGGCCTATGCCCTCTCTGGGCCCAGCGTCTCAGGTCCTCCCACCGTTTCCTGCAGTGGGTGCTCTGCCGTATATGGGCCCCCAGGGTCCACACGTCCTTGGCGATGGCACACCACAACCCTTTCTTCTGATGGGCGCTGACCTGCATAGGCAACACAGATGAATGGACACCATGAACTCAACACTTCATTCTGTAACAGAAATGGCTTACATACTGTATAGATCCGACATGAAGCCCACACATGACCTGTATCTCTGCATACACATTGCATGCAGCAAAAATACACCCCCCAAATGACACACTGTCAGCACACACATACATCTTTATACAGCCATGTCACATCCAAAGTACCCATAAAGTACTCAGTTGTTGGTCTGGAGGCCCATACAACTGCCCATACAAGGGTAGGGCCCCATCCACAAGCTTCTACAACTCCTCTGATGTGAAGGCTGGGGCCCTTTCCCTGTAGCAGGGGCCATGGCGGGTTCCAGACACAGGACACAGCAGCACAGACAGTGGAGATGTTGATCTGTAGAGAGTCAGGAGTCAAGTGAAGTGGGACAGAGAAAATGGCGGTCATGTCCGCGGTGGTGAACACCGTCACCACCGACGTTGATCATCATTGGTTCCTGTGCTCCATAGACCTCAATGTTAACCAATGAGAAGTTGCACGGTGGGCCTTCCGCCATGACGCCAAACGCCAGCGGAGTGAGGTCACTTCCACCTGTCCCTGCATACAGTACAGGCAGTTGTCAATTCCTAATGCCGGTACTCATGGTGGACAATTTAATATCTTAGGTACCGATGGTACACACTAAGACAATTTCAGTCTGCTACATACATACATGCTCTGTGTACTGTGATATTGTGTGTACATACGTCTTGTAGCCACACACATCTCATGTTTGGCTTACTGAGATACCTACCACTGCGGAGGAGGAGGCAAGCACCCTTGTTCAGACCCCTGGTGGACTTGGCTACACTGGAGGAATGCCACATCATTATGACCTATCGACTGGACAGCGCCACAATTACTGAACTGGCCTCGCAGATTACGCCAAAGAGTTCAATCTCTTTTGTCATGAGAAAGGAGGCTGATCCTTAGGAGTACTGGCACAAAATCACAGCACCTTCTACCGCCCAGTGGCTTATTATTCGGCCACCCTAGACCCAGTAATGGCAGGCCTTACGCCATGCCTGAGGGTGGTAGCAGCAGCCGCTCTAGCAGTAGAACAATTAGAGAATATTGTTCTAGCACACACACTAGTGTTGCATGTCCCGCATGCAGTTGACACATTATTGACTACCACGAAGACTCAGCACCTAACAAATGCTCACCTCTCACGATACAAGCTGACATTTCTGGCACCACACATAATGATTAAAAGATGCACCACATTGAATCCCTCCTGCCTTCTGTCTACGGAGCATGACCATGATGACCCCTCCATAAACAACTCCTCCCACAACTGCATTATAGCGGGCAACAGGGACACAATCGTGAGACCAGACATCAGAGACACTCCATTCCCAGATGCCGAGGGTGATTTGTTTGTCGATGGGTCATGCGTTAGGGACAACATTGGGATGCTGCAGGCCGCTTATGCATTAGGGATGGCCAAAAGATTGCTGGAAGGAGGAAGGTTACCCACAATAAAAAGTGCCCAGGCAGCAGAATTAATAGCACTTACAAGATCATGCAAGTTGGTAGAAGGAAGGTTGACAAACATTTATATAGATATGTTTCGGGCAACACACATGACTTTGGCCAGTTGTAGGCAATGAGGGGAATCCTCACCTTGGCCGGCCAACACATACAACACGCATCATTGATTGCTGATTTGTTGCAAGCTCTATTCCTGTCCAAAAGGACTGCAATTGTAACATGTGCAGCTCACACCTCTGCTAGGGATTACATTTCCATGGGGAATGCACTCGTTGACAGGGAAGCACAAAGAATAGCACTAAATGGGTGTGACTACGAAATGGTATATGTCACACCTGCCACACTGGCTAAAGAAGAAAGTACATATTTCGATCTACAACACAGTAAAGGGTACACCATCCGCTCCAGGCCACTTCCCACCACCACATGGACATTTTGAAAGCCTTCAAATTGATTTCCTTGAAATGCCCCCCACGCATAAATTCAGAGACATCCTAGTAATAATGTGCATGTTTAGCCAATAGACGGAAGAGTACCCCACCAAGAACTGCGATGCACAGACAGTTGCTAAACGCATTTTGAAAGAGCTGATACTGCGCTTTGGGGTACCGACTCTTTTAAGCTCTGACAATGGACCAGGATTAATTTCACATGTTATTCAGGGCCTTTGTAAAGGGTTAGGAATAACACAGAAGTTTCACTGTGCATACCACCCACCTGCAGGTGGAGCTATTGAGAGGAAAAATTAGGTACTAAAGAACAAAATAGGAAAGATATGTGACGCGACTGAACTATCTTGGATTGATGCACTGCCGCTGGTGTTGCTTGCTGTGAGAAGCACCCCCAACAGGGTTACAAAATTAAGTACCCATGAGGTGGTATTTGGGCGCCCCATGCACATACCAGGCCACATGTCAGTCACGCTACTGGCAGTGACAGATGATCTATTGCTACAATATTGCCAAAAAATAACAGAGACATTATGTTATCTCCACCACCAGGTACTGCAGGCCTTGCCAGAAGAAGAAATACCACTAGATCACGGACTGCAGCCTGGAGATTGGGTGTGGGTCAAGGCCCACACCAGATGGCACTGCCTACAACCAAAGTGGAAGGGACCTTACCAGGTCCTATTAACAACAGCCACAGTGGTCAAGGGGCTGACATCCTGGACCCACAGCTCACACACCAAGAAGGCCACCAGACCAATGGATCTCCAGCAGCCACCTGCAGTCCCCATGAAAGCTTTTCGACCACTGCAGAGGTACAATCTTCGATAGACCAGCCTCACAAGCCAACACTGACAGGACTGCTCATGCTGCACCGCCTACAGGAGCAAGGAGGTGCAAGCAGGTCCTGCGGTGACTCTTTATAGGACTGCTCGTGCTGCACACCTTGGAAGATAAAGGGTGCACCGGGTCCTGCCTGCATACATCCGCAAAGTACCTTGATTGGTGTCAAGTGCTAGTTAACCTCTGACACCACTCTATGAGGTACCACTGAGAGAACTGAAGGATAAAGAACAGAATAAAAAGAACAGACTGTGATATTATTTAAAGCGATAATGAACATCATGCCTGGAAGAAAGAAAGAAGAAAGGAAGTGGTCTGCGGTATTGACTGCCATATGTACCCAAGTTCCAGGAAAAATATTGACAATAATACTAATAATATTTGCAAATGATGTATACACATTATTTTTAGATGAGGGCAATTATATAAATAAAAGTGAACAAGGGCTGTGAATACGTCAAAGAGAAGGGACACAAGCCTGATGGAAGAGGTGGGGAGCAGGGGACAAACATCGTGGGATGAGAATGAGGAAACTTATGCTGATAACACCTTTGTACAAATGGTTAGATCATATAAAGAAGTTGCAAATGTCTCAGATTGCTATATATGCACCCACCTGCCCACTACTGTCCTGGGGACTACAAATCACATGCACATCCCGCAAAGCCAATACGTTGCATGCCATATGGTGAACGATATTATGGAAAAGAAGTTAAAGGGACGAATAAAAAGCAGCATCAGAGTACGAAGGGAGGTAGCAAAAGAAAGTGTGAAAGGGAAAAGAGACCTTAGAAAACAAAAACAGGGAAATTAAAGAGTATGTGGGAAATCTGTCCCTCGACAGGGAGAGAAGGAACTCCTTGACACATTTAACGAAGAAAGAGACAAGGGAAAAGACGAGACATTTGCAGAGATGAAAACACCATCTTTTGGGATAATTGAGAAGAAAAAGGCACCATGGTGCATTCGATACCACACTGGCAGTGCCCCAGTGAAAAATATGTTGAGTAGTGAAATATGCCCAGTTTTCACATACTTACACGTATTCTCTCCAACAACGGTATATTTGACAATATCAACATTGATGTGGGGGGTCAGCGAATGCTACAAATATTCCAATTTATACAAAATACGAGACGGCTCCAAGGGCTTCTCAGTAGGCATCACAGCACCACAAGGCGTATTTTTTGTGTGAAACGTCTGTATACTTTCAGCTGCCAGCAGGGTGGCGAGGCAGCTGCTACCCGGCGTTTGTATTACCTCACATTTCACATGTGACAGATTTGTCTCAAATAATAGATGAGGCCCCCCAGAAAATATGCAGAAGGAGGACCCCCTCTAGGATAGATAAGGCCATTGCAACATAAGGAGTACTAATGCCACCACTGGGGGTCATGCATTCTGAATATCAAATACACAAATCGGCAGGGTTTGTGGAAAAATTGGCATGCTCAACGGCTGCAGCCCTGGGAAATATTACTGAGGAACTTACAGATCTAAGAGCTGTTGTGATTCAAAACAGACTTGTGTTAGACATCATTCTAGCAAACGATGGTGGTGTCTGTCACGTGATCCATCAAGAATGCTGCGTATATATTCCAGACAACAGCTGTAATATAAGAGGGGCAATAGGAGAGATAAAGAAGGTAGAAAAGGGGGCAAAGGAAGTGTCAGATTTAACAGATGTTGGAGCAATACTGGGGACAATTGCAGCATGGTTCTGTGGTTGGGGATCATGGCTGATAGAAGTACTGGTAACAGAGGTAGTGGCAATAATAACCGTGTGTGTGCTGTTAAGGATTTGTCACTCCTTCCTGACAATCCTTAGAAAGAATGTCTGCAGCAAGGATACTGTGCATCACTGCCAACTAGGCAGTGAGGGTAATACCAAGGGTGGCAATACCATCGAAATGACACCCCTCTGTCATGAAGTTTAGGTTGTCATTGAGTATCAGAGGGCGGAATGTGGAATCACATTTTCCTGGGACCCATTTTGGGCCTGTTGGGCTCTGTGATAACTAGGCCTGTTTCTATTGAACAACTTATAACCAACATGAACTGTGCTTACTGACATTATATTGCAAGGCTTGCTATTAGAACAGCCACCATGAAATATCATTGCATGCTATCTGAAGCAATCTTCCTTCTGGAAAGTATCATCCTGTGTATGTGTTGTTCTCAGTTCTTTCTGAAGATGTATCATGCGATATTAGAGACGTAAGGCATATTATGTAATTTTCTTGTCTATGCTTTTATTCTCCATATATGGTGCGTTATGAAGAATTAACGGTAACAACTTTAGCGATGTTGAAGAAATGATCATACGTCAATGTCAAGAACCAATGAAATGTACAAATTTGGTTGTGGTTTGATAGTATAAAAGATCAGGTATTACTTCCTTCTTTAGACTGTTCGGGCTTGATCTTCTAGGCTGTTCAGTCTCCGTGTACATTTAATATGCTACTTTACATTATCTAAGGAGCAGGCTGGTCTTTGATTTCTGAGCTGAACTGGTCTGAGCTGATTTTGCTTCCACATCAACAATTGGGGCCAGATCTGATTCCTGCTATCCGTAACACTACAGCACTACAGCCATACTCAATGCAGTACAGGTACTGTCAGTGCTCCACTTCCTGGCAAGTGGTTCCTTCCAGGTGACTGTGGGCTTGGCTGCAGGTATGTCACAGCCAATGTTTTCAAATGTGCTTGGAAGAGTTTTGACTGCCCTGCTAAAACACATGCAAAAAGAAAGGAGGACCTGGCCTGGCAGTTCGGGCTGGACTGTTCCCATGGGGAACAGGGTCAAGACTGATTTGCATATGGCTGGGTCCAAACTGGGGTGGCCTGGTGAGCAAAAGAATCAATGGATTAAACCCAGATCTGTGACTGGGGGTGAATGTTTGATTGGTTTCACATTCCGTCCATTGTTTGTGTTTGTGTGTTTGCTAAAACACATGAGCAGCTACATCTCATTCCCAGAGTGAAGATTTGCCCACTGTGAAGGCTGGATTCTACGCTATGGGATACATACCACATGTGATTGGGGCCACTGACAGGACCCATATTGCCTTGGCCCCTCCCAGGACAAATGAGCACGTCTACAGGAATAGAAAGAGTTACCACTCTATAAATGTCCAGATGGTGTGCTTTGCTGATCTATACATCTCCCACGTCACTGCCAAGTTTCCTGGATCTGTGCATGATGCCTATGTGTTGAGGAATAGCAGCATCCCACAGGTGATGGCATGTCTACAGAGGCAGAGAGTGTGGCTCATAGGTGAGCTTGAGTCTTCACCCAATGTATGTTACTGTATGCCACCTGAAGTTGTACTCTGTGTCATTGTACATGTGTAATGTGTGTCCCTCACTACTTCCAGGTGACGCCGGCTACCCAAACCTGTCCTGGCTGTTGACACCAGTGAGGAATCCGAGGACAGGGGCAGAAATTCGGTACAATGAAGCAGATGGGTGTACCATGAGGGTTATTGAATGTACATTTGGGCTACTGAAAGCCAGGTTCCTGTGCCTCCATGTAAATGGTGGATCCCTATTCTACACCCCTAAGAAGGTCTGCCAGATAGTGGTGTCTTGCTGTATGCTGCACAATTTGGCACTCAGACGCCATGTGCCCTACCTGCAGGAGGAAGGGGGAGACAGTGCACCTGTGGCAGCAGAGGACAGTAGACAGTAGGAGGAGGAGGAGCAGGATGTCGACAACAGGACACATATGACACAGCAGTACTTCCACTGACACTCAGGTAAGACTGTACTTCTGTTCATACCTCCATTACAGTTAAGTGCTGTGTGGCTGCAGTGTTGTGCCAAGCACTACCTTTACTTCTCAATTGACTGTCACTTATGCTTTCCCTTTTTGCAGATGTTGGTGTGGTCACAACTGTGTACTGATATGATGACTATAGACTGCTTACACACATTTGTTGGATGGATTCACACATTACGGGACATTTGCACAGGATAATGCAGTTTTAGACATTGCATATTGTTGCATGATAAAGCACAGAAACTTCAAGGGTATTTATTGAAGTGACAAAAAGGATGAGGTAGTGCAATAGAGTGGGGTAATGTGCACGTAAACTTCAGTGTAGTGGCTCAGTTGGCTTGTTGCACAGGTCCAGTATCCATGGGGCCATAGAAAAGGAGCAATTGGCAGTTCAAAGTGATCAAGGTGTCTCAGTGGCACACAAGGGAGACATTCAGGAGGGGCTCATTTCCTGGCAGTAGTTTGGGTCTTGGCAACAGTCTATGGTGTCTGCCTGGGTAGCAGGGAACATTTGCTGGGTGCTTCCGCTTCTGCAGGGGGAGGGGTGCCGGTGGCCTGTGAGTGATGTGGCAGGTCCTCCTGTCGACTAGCTGCAGCAGATGTTGTTGGCTGGCTAGTGGAAGGGGCCCACTGGTGGGCTGTGTACTCACGCATCGTGTTGGCCATGTCACCCAGCACCCCTGCAATGGTGGCATTTAAGGCCTGCAACTGCTGCATGACCTCCTGGTGGTGTACCCCCTGCAGCTGCTGGTTCTCCTGCAAGATGGTAATCACCTGGCCCATCCTGTCCTGGGATTGTTGGCAGGCCCCCAGGACATGTACAGACACAAAAAGAGGGCATCATAGTAGTTGTCGTCATCTGTTGACACCATAGACAATAGTTATTAAAAAAAGAGTTACAAATATCTATTTCAATAACTATGGTGGAGATGAACACACATTTGCAGCATGTACATGCATATGGGTATGATGTGAATAGGTGAAAATACCACGTTCAGCAGTATATCTTCATGTGGAAATGGATGGAGTTTTGGACCTGTTTTTGGGAGACCAACAACAGACATTGATATAAAGCAAAGGACTAAGCAAATTCAAGGGATAATCCATGGGAAACAATACACAATCTGGCTAAACCTATTGCACATTCATAAAAAGAGAGATGCAACCATGATGCCAGTAATTAGTATGAACCGATATATTTTGTGGAGTCACATTTAGATATATCTGTTTTGAGAAGGGTGTTGGACCATTCTAAATGTCTAACTTAAAGGCAGAATTCTATTTGTGATTGATGACATTGCTAAGTGCAACTTACCACTCTCCACTCCACCATGGATTCCTGTCAAGCCTTCAGGATGTAGAATCTGCAAGACCTTCTCTCAGAGAAAGAGTTATGTTTTAAGGGGACTGGGAGAACCACCTCTGGGCCTCCAGATGGCGCTTGTAAGCCAGGAAACACATTCTCCCCTGCAAATCATTCCACCTCTTCCTAATCTCCTACAGTGTGCTCAGGGTGTTTGATACAGCATTCACTCTTTCCACTATTCTGGACCACATCTGTCTTTTCTGAGATATGGTTGTATTTTGTACTTGTGCTCCAAACAATTGTGTCTCTACTCTGTCAAACGTTGACTTCTCCTCCATGCCATTGTGATTATTTGTGAAAACAAATGGTGCCCAAACAGATGTGGTACAGTCAAAAAATAATATCAAAAACATAGTGGGAGAGATAAACAGGTAAAAAAAATCCTTCCTCCTTTGTGGCAAGTTCTGCTGGGAAAATAGTCTGCTGCAGTGTGATGGCAAAGGATCATGGTCTGAAATGGAGTGTGCTTTATAATGTGGTTTGCAGGTGTTCACAATTGTCTTATGTACAACAAGTGTGGGCTACTAGCATCTAACCAATAGCCACAGCCATAGTACTATACTGAATGCAGTCCCGCCGTCATGGGACCGCCTCTCATACACCACCAGCATGGCTATTTTATCTAACTAGGCTTGTCCGGGAACCCGCTGTCAAGATAGCGAAGGTGGGCTACTCGTCAGCAGTGGAGTCCACCGCATTGGCTGCGAGATGTAGCCAGTGCAACAGAGTACACTCCGTTGTGGCGGTCTTTGCTCAGCCGCAATACATCTAAATATGGCAGGTGGAACATCATTGACTTGATGGTCTTTTCAGGCCTGCCGTCGACGCGGTTTGGTGGTAACACCACCAAGATCGAAATCAGGCCCTGTATTTGGGGGCACTTTACCTTGACGTTTTTTATGCATTTTGTAGCAGATTCTCTCATAATGCGTGCATTTATTTTTCATGTAAGCAAGTGCCTTGTTTTATATGTAGTTACTTGAAGGTGAAAGACAAAAAGGCTGTTACAGAATATTTTGTTTCTTTTAGCCACTCCTTTAACCCCGCCCCCATGCTCACTCACCCTGCCACTTTTCTCACAGCATTACAGGTCTCCTACGTTTTTAATGCACTTCGACCACTGGCTTAATCAAAGGAAGTGTTCCATAATAATCCAACAAAACATCCTCTGCAGTAATCAAAGAGAGCGTTCTTGGTACTCAACAAGATTATTGAAGCTCCGAATTAAAAGGAAGCTCCTCATACCTACTGAACAAAAAGCTCCACTTGACAATTCATAACTGTTGATCCAAATGGAAGCACTCTCTCCTGTACTATGCAATAGGATAACCACTCAATATTAATTAATCTCACCGAAAGTTTATGAACGGACACAACATTACTCAGTGCTAAAGCAGAAGATGGATTCTGTATGAATTCAAAGGAACACTTCTGAGCTAATGAAGACAAGGCTCCTTACGTGACTTCTTTGAGGGGTCAGGCATCTGTTTGATTCCACAGTTAGTTGGTGCTGCTCTGCATTGCCTCACATATAATAGAGTGTGGGTCTGAAGTGGTCCATACACAAAGTACAGCGTGGTACAGTGCAGTAGAGTATTGCTTCCCTAAGGAACATAAGGAGAACCCTCACAGTGCTTTGCATGTGAAGCCAACTGAAACACTAATCATGCTTTAAATTGCCTTTTTGTGGAGCAGTAGGTTGGAACTCAGGAACAACAAATTCTAGTTGTATAGTACATTTTAGAACAGCAGGCTCTGAAATTATTGATGCTGAGCTCCCATTAAGTAAAATTCTATATCACCGGCCTGTACAATTGATGTAACTGGCTAAAATGTTTAATGGTAAATGCCCAGGTCTGAACCAGGGTCTCTAAAGGCCAATCAAAGGCTGAGCCATAGACGAGGCAGGGCCTTGCACTGTCTACATCCCTACTTGACACAGTTGTAGTGTTGGGGGCCCTAGTCCCTAAAGGTAGTCAAATGAGTGACACAGACACAGCATGGTGATTACTATAACTGGCCTCGGGCATCTACGCCCAGCCTCTTTTATTAGCAGGGTCACCTGACTGGTGACGTCTGTGATGGATGGGTGTGGAGTGAGTGTGGAAGCCAGCCTTCAGCAGACAGTAGCTGGTGCACTCGAATGTGTCCAGCAGGACACTAAACAGTTTTCTAATTGCAAAGAAGAACAGTATATTGCAAAAAGGAGAGTTGCTCTAACATAACATAAAATCTGACATCTGAAATGTATGTTTTTGTCAGTCAACAGACTCTACACTGTTAATTAAATACAGGTCAAAAAAATGAAAATATATCTAGCAAATAGCAGTCATTTTGATTTTTTCTTTCCAGGCTAACCTGCCAGTAAATTGAATTCAATATGATAAGGGAGTGCTGTGTTTTCCTTGTTTCTTTTGTGGAGAAAACACGTTGTTATATGTTAATTTTACACATAATATTTTGGGACTAGGGGCCTTATTACGACCTTGGTGGATGTGATACTCCGTCACAAATGTGACAGATATCCACCTGTCATTTTACAAGTTTCATAGGATATAATGGAACTTGTAATATAGCGGGCAGGGTATCCATCACATTTGTGATGGAATATCCCATCCACCAAGGTCGTAATGAGGCCCTATATCACAGTGGGTTCAGTGTCAGATATGGGCTGGCAAGATGGCTGCACACAATTAATTCTGTCGCTCCACGGAACAATCTGTCAAAAGATGTGCCCTCTGGGATGCGCTCTTTAAAAAAAAACACAGTTTGTACATGGAGTAAGTGTGTCCTGCAAAACGGTCCACACGAGTGGCGCGCTGTTTAAGCTGGTGCTTCCAGGAGGTTGGAGCATCTCCGAAAGTAATAAATAAACAAACAAACAAATGAGACACACTCCGTAGCAGAATAATGCTGTTTATACCTTCATACACAGCCTATGCGTTTCAACCATATCAGTCTTGTTCACAACTGTTGGTCCATCTCCCATGTTTGTAATATGTTTGTAATATATACCTTGTACAAACCTCAGAACATTCTGGATTTTGTAGTTTCTCAATCACTATATCACAATATGAAACAATTCATTTAAAATCTTTTGATTAAAAAAATGCTCCATAAATCAACTGTCCCTATACGCTGATTGTTACCAACTTCTTTTTCTCTCAGCGAACGATAATCAAGGAGAATAAAATCTCCCCTTTATTATTGTTTCCGTGCCTGAGTGAGTGCTGTTTACAATTTTGAGAGCTTCTGATATATATATATATACATATATATATATATATATATATATATATATATATATAGAGAGAGAGAGAGAGAAAGAGAGAGAGTTGGCTATATCTTTGGCGTCGTTTAACGAATCATCTTGAAATTTTACAAAAAAAGTGTCAAGATGGGTCTTGTTATGCATGGAAAGTTGCAGGGTGACCTGGTAAGCGGGGGCTGAGAAAAAGGGGAGGGTAAAAAAAAGTGTGTTTCCCATGTTAATTCCCATAAGGATTTTAGAAATGACTGCAGTCCGGACCAATGGACCGAATTACACTAAATTTGTCAGAAAGGTAGCTCCTGGTCCAGGACGTGCCTTTTTTGTTATTTGGTGTAAATCCATTCAGTACCTTTTGAGATATAAAGGAAAAACAAATATGTATATCTAGAGGTGCAAACCTTTCACGAATCCTCTCGATGCGGGTTCATGAAGCCGCACGCCACACAAAGGACCTGATTGGCTGGCCACAACCTCAGCAGAAAGTTGTGGCTGCCATTTTGTTTATCGGGAAACGGTCCCTGGAGCTGAAATGTGAGCTGCAATTTATTTCAAGGGGTCAGGGTAGAGGTTCCCTGACCCCATGTTTGTGGTATACTGGTGTCAAAAGAAGTTATAATGTAGAAAACATTTTTTTTCAAACTTTTTTTTTGTTGTGTACGGGATTCGTGGACCTGTCACTATGTTACAACGGGGGGGCGCACTGAGCACCTCAATGGATCTGCGTACCCTCCCCAAAAAATTACTCAAAATAAAACACTGGTGTCTACTAATATGGCAATTTTTCACTTTCCCTGTCAAAATGGCGCAGGGCTGGGTGTATACACATATATATATATATATATATATATATATATATATATATATATATATATATATATATATATATATGTATACATGGGACGTTATAGTTAGGTTCAGATTTTACAGGCACAAAACCATAGAAATTCAGCTGTTACAGTTAGAGTCATTTCAAGTAACTATAACTCGTGCCCTAAGGTAACTATATTCACACCCTCACCATACACAGTTTTCTCATCAAAAACATTACTGCAAATGTTACAGTGATATTATCAATGATGTCAAAGAAGATGTTATGAGTGATGTAATATCTGGGGTAATTAGCAATGCATGGTGACGACGCAAGTTATAGTTACTTTAGGGCACGAGCTATAGTTACTTGAAATAACTCTAGCTGAATTTCTATGGTTTTATGCATGTAAAATCTGAGCCTAACTATAACGTCCCTGTAACCTTTCTTTTTCAGTGAATTTCTAAGTTTTTTTAGTTCTATTTCCTAACTATGACGTCCCCGTAACCTTTGTTCTTTTTAGTGAATTTCTAGGGCTTTTTTTAACATTAAGTAAGATGCCCATTGCATTAATTTCCTTATTTCCTGCAGTATCCTCAGTAGAAATCCTTTCAGTTTTCCAATTCAGTTCCATCAAAATGTCCTTCAGATGTGGCACACTTTTGTCATAGATTCAGAATGTTAGTACTGTAGTTGCTCATTAGAACAGTGTACGTTGATGATCACCAGTTAACTGCTAGTCTGCTGCTGGTGTTGAAAGTTTATGTTTCAGTCTGCATGTCAGAATGTTTTAATGAAATGGAAGAGAAAGATATTTGAGAACTCACTTAAAACATGTGTTAATATTTCCTTTCTACAGCACAAACCATAATTTCTATGACAAAATGAACCCTCTCATTTTGTTCCTTTTGAAATTTTATGTTTTAAGTTTCACCACTTTGATTTAATCAAGATAGATTTAGGTGTGCCACACTATTTTCATAAGTAAGACTGTTAGCGTTCTAGCTGTTTGTTAGAACACTCTGGGAGGCTGCAGTAAAACACAAAGGAGGCAACTGACAGGATGCTCCTGTTGAAAGTACAGGAGGAAGATATTTTAGAACTCACTTAAAACATGTCCTGAGTTTTCTTTTTACAGCACTAATCATAATTTCTAAGACAAAATGAACCTCCTCATTTTGTTCCTTTCTAAATTAAATGTTTTTAGCTTTACCAGTTTGATGATTCAATCAAGATGGCTTCAGGTATGCCAAGCTTTTGTCAGAGGTAAGACTGTTAGTGCTCTCATTGTTCTTTAGAACACTGGCAGGCTGGAGTAGAACACAGGGGAATCAAATGACAGGCTGAACCCGTTGGACGTACATGTTTTGCTGTGAATGGAAGACTTTATTCTCATATGGCTGAGAAAGATAGTATGAATTTAATGAAAATGTGCTCTCATTTTAGCTTCTGGTGCACCTTCCATAACCTCTGTGGGAAGATCATGAGAAAACAGTTTTTTTCTCAAACATGATTCATGAAATCCTTGCAGGGTAAAATCACCTTGGAACACACCACAATTTCTAAAATTAGTATGGTACCATCAACAAATGATTTATATTGTAACTAAAATTTGTTATCATCCTTTAAAGTTTATCCTTTTTGTGTCCCTCTAAACCTCCTATTCACTACAATGCATTTCAATGAGTGCTATCATGTATATTAGCCTCAAGACGGCGGCCAGATCTTCCTGGTTAAAGTGCTGGCAGCCAATCAGATCTTAACATGAGATCACTGCTTAGGCTCTGCCCAGATATACAAATATGTTCTGTTTAAATATCTCAATAGTATTGAATATATTTACACCAAATAACAAAAAGGGCGCTTTCTGGAACAAGAGATACCTTTCTGCCAAATTTGGTGTAATTCAATCCTGCGGTTCGGGCTGTAGTCCTGTTCAAAATCCCTATGGAAATTAACATGGGGAAAACATCTTTTGGGACCCTCTGTTTTTCTCAGCTCCTGCTTGACAAATCACCCCGAAACTTTCAAGACAGCAGTTGAAGTGAACGTCAAATAATTTGGAAAAAGTTTGTGAAGATTTATCAATGGCGCTAAATATATAGGCAAGTCAAAAAACACTTTTTCTATAGAAACTAGGTCCTAACTATAACTACCTAGTAGCGATCTCAACTAGGTAATGTATATATATATATATGTATATGTATCTATATATATATATATATATATATATATAGATACATATATATATATATATATATATATACATATATATATATATATATATATATATATAAATATATATAGATACATATGTGTCGTAAGCGGAGGCACCCGTCCCTGGAGTGTTGGAGTCAATTGGTGGGAACCAAGAAGTAGTTATTAAGTAAAATGTCACCAGAACAGCTGTGGCTGCACATTTGACTGACATGTATACATCCACTGTGACTCTGTTGGTGGAAATGCCGATGGTAAAGATGAATTCCATTGATTAAACATCAAGGATCGCCGAGTCGGAGGCCTCAAGATCACTGGCCTATCTCCCACGTGTGAGTAAGATCATCACACTTGGCAAAATTGTTGTTACGGCAGAGGTTAGGGGTCGATAACAAGGAGTATGTTTAGTGAAGCGGAAGGGAGACAGGCAGCGGTGGGCATGTTCGCCCGTGAGTGCAATCAGCACACCTATCTGATAATGCAACAGATTCAAGTACTACATGGGACAGCCTAACTGGAAATTTCAGACAGCTGGAGAAATTATATGAGAAAGAGATACGCAAATGGTGGGAAGCAACGACCCTACAAGGATATCTTATTGTTGGAAGAGTACCACAGGCATTCAGAATATACACCATTCCCACTTCCGAAAACCCAGATCCCAAATTATTGCAGGAGTGGGCAGCATATACCACAGCATCCTCAAAGAGAATGATGGAAATATTGGTAAAGTTTGAATGAGAGACAGGGAGAAATTCCTCAACGACACTGAATCATTGGAAGAAGAAAAGATTGCAAAGCACCCAGATACAGAGAAAGTAGAGAATAAGAGACAAGAAATTAAATCAAGGGTAACCAAATATGAAGACACTATTAAACAACGGCTGCAAAGCAAATTTGCCAGAGACAAAAGGACCTATGAGTTAGGACGAGTGCTTACATTTGCAAAACAAAATGTGATTTACCGAGAAGAGAAATTATCAAAACCAAAAATCTATCTCCATCAGCAGTACGCGAGACTTAGGAATCAGAGATCACAGATACAGATCTTTCTGAAGAAGAAGGTATGAGCGCCTCTTTTGTAAATCAAGCAGAAGATTTTTTTCACGAGTACCAATTAATCCGCAAAACACAAGAGAAAATACTGCAAAGGAACAGACCACCCGAAGTCATAAACACAGAAAAACATAGAGGAGTTTGAGAAATACCCTCAGAAAAACCGTATTTAAGAACTACACGTGTAATCAGGAGCACACAGGGCAAGAAGTAAGCAATGGTAATGATCTCCCTTGTTAATTTAACTGACAGCGAATTAACACAGTCTGAATACTCAGTCTGACAACTTGGATTGACATTTTGTCCTACAGCAAAATGCAAGTATGTACAAACAAAAATGTATGTATTTAAGTTTGTCAGAAAAAACTGAACCTGAGCACAGAACACATGTTGAAAGAAGATAATACTTATGGTCCCACTGGCAAAAAACAAGGATGCAATGATTTCCTCACAGAGGAAGATCTCGCAACACTTTTAACACTACAGAGTTTTCAACAGGAATTGCCCTTCAGCTCTGGGGAGGAACAGTAAGCAGTGATCAAGTCTTTGGAAAAGTGGGAATAACCAAATGTAGGGGTAAGACTGACTTTAAAACTAAAACCAAGTATTTACCACAAACGCCCCATGACGCAGTAGATACCTTTCATGAGGTAGTTATGAAAGGTTTGGAAAGACTAAGGTTCACCAAGAGGTGGTATGGTAACCGGAATTCGTCTAAGGCCCAATGGCAAGCAATTGAAAATCTAAGGAAAGACAAGAACATTGTGATTAAAACATCAGATAAGGGAGGAAATGTGGTAGTGTTAACCAAGGAGTATTATCTTCAAGAAGCACTGCAAAAAATGAGGGACCGTACTTTTCATGAACCTATCACCAAGCAAGCATATCCAACTAGTGTCAAGGAATTTTATGACCTCCCAGTGTATATTGATTATTACCTCTTTCCTTTTGTTCAGATTTTAAGTTCCCAAATTAGGGACACCAAAGACTTTTTAAAATGAACACAAGATGTGATATGGGAAGAGGATTTTGTTAGGATCACCATGAACATTATAAGCCTGTATACAATTATCGACCATCAAGAGGGACTTATAGCTATAGAATCCTTTTTGAAAACAAGAGCCCTAAAGTATTATGAACACAACAAAAGGCTCTTAAAGTTCATTTACTATTGTTTGGTGAATAATATTTTTCTCTTTGCAGAACAACGCTATAGATAGATCCACGTGATGGCTATAGGCACCTGCTTTGCCCCCATCTATGCAAATTTATTTGTGGGATGGTGGGAGAAGCAGGTTGCCGGGCTGGAGGAAACTAAACGCTGAACAGAACACATAGGGCCTCATTACGAAGCTGGCCGTCTTCAGACTATAAAGACCCTGGAGGTCAGACTGCAGGGTTCCACCTGTACCACCAGGATCCATGATCCAGACGGCGTGGTGGAGATCGTAATCCACCAGGGCAGCGCTGCATGTGGTGCTGCCCTGCGGATTACGGCCTTGTTCTCTGCCAGCCTTCCATGGCAGTTTCACTGCCTTGAAAAGGCTGGCAGATAATAGGTGCAGGGGGACACTGAGAGGCCCCCTGCACTGCCTATGCATTTAGCATAGGCAGCGCAGGGGTCCCACTGTCCAGCACCCTCGCAACGTTCACTGTCTCCAAGGCAGACAGTGAACATTACAAGGGTGCTGCTGCAGCCTGTGGGCTACAGCATTGCCGTCAGAGTGCTGTAGCCTGTTTCCCACTAGGCCGACAGGCAGAAACCTTGGTTTCCGTCTGCCAACTTAGCGGGAAACTTCTAATAGGTCCGGTGGAGTGGTCGTCACAAAGGTGGCAGCCACCCTGTCAGGAGTTTGGAGGACGGTTTTTCCCATCCGTCAAACTCATAATGAGGCCCATAGTGTTATGGATGAGGTATTACAATGACCTCCTTCTAATTTGGAGAAGAAATCGAGAGACAGCAGAAGAATACATTCTGAGATTGAACAATAATACCCACATTTGGAGATTTACCAGTGACATTAGTCCTGAAGAGGTCATCTTTCTAGACCTGAGGGTATTTATACGAGATCAAAGGATCTGCATGACATTACACAGAAAACTGACAGTAGGGAATTCTCTCCTACATGCATGCAGTAATCAATCGTGTGAACTAAAATGGAATATCCCTCTGAAAATTGAGTATCGTCTTTGGATACTAGTGAGACCTTAACTGGCTACTTTTCTTTAGGGGGTTGTTGATACCAACTTTTGTACTGATAGTCAATAGCATCATAACAGTTTCTCTCCTCCACCAGGAAGTAAAATCATTCTTGTTTAAGGCGTGGTAGGGTCTGTGCAAAAGTGAATTGAAATTGCTTTAGGTCCCTGTAAAATCTTCTCTTTTATTATTATAAACAGGGACATGGCCAGGATAAAATATATAGGACGTTTACCAAGGTATGCTATGTGCCCCTTACATCCCATCTATGTGAATTAAAAAAGAGGTCAACATGTTTCAGCCTACTGGTCGATGGCTTTCTTCAAGACCAAATAAATCTCAGATCCCCATCATAGGATATTTTCCTTAAAATTAGCAAGGTGCATTCACTCCATCTTTTAAGGGTTATTACTGTCATACTCTGTAAAGTCATACTGAAGTAAAAGGTTAACAAGCCTGTGGACATGTCCTTCATGGCATAACAGGTTTTGCCATTTACTATCCACCCTTTACATAAAAGACTTGTGATGATTATGAAACAACCACATTCTTATGGTTATCGTACTCACTTTTAGCCGCACCAGAAGCATTCGGTAAACTCTTCTCTTGATAACCATGCAATCATACTGTGTGTACTTGAACACTCGCACTCTTGGATGTGTTCTCACTCAAAACATCTAATTGAAAAGAAGGACATATTCGTGGACTGCAAAAAAAGGACCTATAGTCTTTTAACAGCTAGGATAGTTCAAAGAAAGATCACACCAAATAAGGTTCTCCATAATTAATGTGTGCCCCTTTAAAAACTTTTACGTACCAAGAGAAATGAGGGGGGCCTTGCACATGTATGATTTTTCCAAGACATCTTATAAATTATGAGAGAAGGGTTGGTGTTGTTCTCGTAGCAAGGCTACGCTGTAAGAGATCAGTGTTAACAGTATGTCGATAAAAAAGTATAACTACTGATGTGAGACTCACTGATCTTTCACGGAAAAAAAAATTCACTTACTGCGAAGTCTTTACCAAATCTTTTTTTACCCACCTGTTTGGCATAACAATATTAATCTTGAGAAAATGGCCAATAATCATTACCTATAAAAATGATAAGATGGGTATTAGTAACTCACGTAGCGGTCTGCCTCATTTCCACTACTCTGTAACTTAAAAGGTTTTCAAAAATGTCCTAAAAGTGGCGCATGGAAACTCAGAATGAGATCCTGCATCAGCAATGAGCGTACCGACAATTAAATACCAGGAGCATATCATACTAGATGTCCTTCTCAATGCATTTTCTCCTGATCCAAAACTCTGAATCACTTGTGGCCAGGAAAGCTTTTCAAGCTATGGCCGGAGATGCGCACACCGGTGTAACCAATTATTCATGTGCGTTACGTCCAAGTGGTGGGCAGTGTTTCTGAACATAGAAAGTGGACTTCTTACGGGTCTTGCTGCAAATGTAGGCCCTCTTTACAACCCTGGCGGTCGGTGATAAATCGGCGGTAATACCAGTGGGTGCCTTCTGCTACAGTTTCTGGAGGGGGCCTTGTGCCCAGTGTGCTTCATCCTGGCAAGGAAGGGGTGAGTGGATGCCTTCTTCCACTGGTTCTGGAGGAGGCCTTGTGCCCTGTGATGCTGATCCTGGATGGTGCAAGGTCACAGTCTCTCACCTGGGTGTCACACCTACAGTTGTTGCAGGGGCCAGGGCGCACTACATCCCATGTAGGCATGACTACACACTGCTCGCCGGCGGTGACTGCTGCTCAGTGGTGGCAGGTGGCGGTGCAGGTGGCGGTGCTGTCAGTGGTGGGTGGAGGATCCAGCCCTTCCGCTGCAGCCTCGGACGGCTGCCCACTGAGGCTGCTGCTGCTGGCAGTGGTGCAGGTGGCGGTGCTGTCAGTGGTGTGAGGAGGCTCCAGCCCTTCCCCTGCCTCGGAATCGGACAGCTGCCCACTGGGGCTGCTGCTGCTGGCAGTGGTGCAGGTGGTGGTGGTGTCAGTGGTCGGGGGAGGCTCCAGCCCTTCTCCTGCAGCCTTGGACGGCTGAAGTGCCATGGCTGGTGTTGTTTGCCCAGATGATGCTCCAGCCCCAGACACCAGATCCATCCTGCCTGCGGAGTCTGTTCCTTTTACATTGGCCTTGGCATGCGTTGTTCCCTTCCTGTCCTTTGCAGTTGGTGGTGCCTCCCTGCTTTTACCAGCTGGTGTTCCCTTCCTGTCCTTCCTAGCTGGTGGTGCCTCCTGGCCTTGCTAGCTGGTGGTGCCTCCTTGCCCTTGCTGGCTGGTGGTGCATCCTTGCCCTTGCTGGCTGGTGGTGCATCCTTGCCCTTGCTGGCTGGTGGTGCATCCTTGCCCTTGCTGGCTGGTGGTGCATCCGTCCCCTTGCTGGCTGGTGTTCCCTTCCTGCCCTTGCTAGCTGGCGGCCCCTTCTTGCCCTTGGCAGGTGGTGCAGGCACACTGGCTGTGCTGATGGGTGCCTCCTGGGAACCTCTCACACATGCAGTAGCTGCAGAAACTACAGTGGCCATGGACTGGGTGGCTGAGGCTCTGGCCTGGGTTGTGCCCACCCTGGCCCGAAATGAAGGACGGGGCAGGGGCAGGAAATAGGTCAAGGGTGGAGAGGAAAAGCCTTTTAGGGGCACTGGGGCTGGAAGAGGGTGAAGGTTTGGGAGGGGAGGAAGAGGGAGTGGTTGTAGGAGGTGTCTGTCTGCTGTGTTTGGGTGCAGGTGCATGGGCTGGATGCTGTCATGAGGTGGATGGCTGTTGGGTGTCTGAGTGCTTGCGTTTGTGTACTTTGGGAGTAGGGGGCACAGACACAGTGGGAGAGGACACAGAGAACGTGTGCATGGATGTGGGGGTGGTGACTGCCAGTGAGGGGCATGTAGTGATAAGCGTGCTGGTGATGGAGGTAGTGGATGAGGATGTAGTGCATGCAGGTGTGAGTGGAGACGCCACTGGGAGGGAGGTGGACAACGTGGAGGAGGGGGACACAGTGAAGACAGTGGATGTTGGTGTGTCTGCATCTGGATGGTGCTTGTGTGAGTGCCTGTGGGATGAAGTGTGGTGCTTGTGTTTGCCTGAGCCACTTCTATGTGTTGATTTGGGTGCATGCAGGTCTGAAGGTGTGTTTGGGATAGGCTGGGGTTGAGGGGAATGGGACTGGGTAGAGGGAGTTAGAGGTGGGAGGCTAGAGGCAGGGACAATGGTTGCCATCAGTGAGTTGGCCAGAGCCTGGAATGATCTCTGTTGGGCCACCGTGCCAGAGTGAACGCCCTCCAGGAATGCATTTGTTTGTTGCAAATGCCCTGCTAGACCCTGGATGGCATTCAGTATGGTGGAATGCCCAACAGAGAGGGATCTCAGGAGGTCAATAGCCTCCTCACTGATGGCAGTAGGGCTGACTGGGGCAGGGCCTGAGGTGCCTCGGGTGAAGGAGATGCCTGCCCTCCTGGGTGAGCGGGCACGGGAAACTCGCTGAGGGGCTGCTGGGAGGGCGGTGCTGCTACGGGGGGTGCCAGCTGTACCTGTATTTGGGGTGGCCACAGAGGTGTCCGCCACCGCCAGGGAGCTTCCATCGGAGAAGGTGTCGCTGTCAGAACTGTCCCCTCCTGTCTCTGCCGTGGTGCTCCCCTTGCCTCTGTCCCACTGGTGCCCTCACCGTCGGTGGATTCGGCCTCCAGGCCCATGTGGGATGCAGCTCCCTCTGTCGCCGGTGCCTCTGCTCCTACACCAGATGATGCTAATGCACACAAGGACAGGGTGACAAAACAAAAAGGTGGGGGGAGAGACAGAGGATACACTTGGTCAATGCCAGCAACAATACTACCGTTGGCGTACACAACTCACAGGGAACAGCCCTATGCACTAGGCCATGCACAAGTTGCAATGCTAGTCACCAGGCCATGGGGTACAATGCTTAACTCCATTAGCTGCACACCTGAAACCCACAGGACCCTGCCCAGTAGTAGATGTCCACTAGCATTATTGGGGTTGGAGTGCATCTGAGCTTGAACATCATGGCTACCCTGCCATGTTCGCCCTGGCCTAGGGGCACCCACAGACCCACATCCCCCACCCAGGTAACACCTTAACGTGTGCAACTTCATGATTCAGAATCTGCACTCACCCCCTTGTGGCTGCTGTGATGCCTTCAAGCGCCCATCCAACTCTGGATAGGCCACCGTCAGGATGCGGAACATCAGGGGTGTCAGGGTACGACGTACCCCCTTTCCTCATTGGGAGGCCATCCCCAGCTGGGCCTCCACTGTCTTCCTTGCCCAGCGGCGCAGGTCCTCCCACCGTCCTCCCACCGTTTTTGACAGTGGGTGCTCCGCCTGTCAAAGACCCCCAGGGTCCGCACCTCCTTGGCGATGGCACGCCAAATTGCCTTTTTCTGATGGGCGCTGACCTGCAGAAAAAGATACATAAGAAAAGGTATTAGTCATACCGTCCAGACTGTTATACTCATGGCCCACCATATCCCTCCCATCCCCTTATGCACAGACATTGCCCACCAAACATGCAGCACTCTGCCCTGGACCCTTCAGCCCACCCCTACATGAGGCTTACACACACAGCACTCCATACATTCATGCCCCACGCATCATGCTCACAGTGTACTCACCTGTTTGTCTGGTGGTTCATAAAGTAAAGGGTACTGGGGTAGGACCCACCCACTAGTCTCTCCAACTCCTCTGAAGTGAAGGCAGGTGCCCTTTCCCCAGACACTCGAGCCATGGTCGGTTCCAGACACAGGTCACAGCAGCACTTGCAGTGTAGGTCCTCTCCTGTTGAATGTCAGCTAGCAAGTGAGTGTACAGATAGAAAATGGCGGTCACGTCCGCGGCGGTGCGTACTGTCACCACCAGCGTACATCACCATTGGCTCCTGGAACCCGTAGGCCCCAATGATAACCAATGATGTGTTGCACGACGGTCATCGATCGCCTCCCGCAATGGCACACGTCAGCGGAATTACCTAATTTCCACTTGTCCCTCCTCACAGGTCAGGCGGGCGCCATTTCAGGGGGGAACAGGCCATGGCACCTAACTGCGTCACAGCAGACATAGGCACATCAACAGACCTACACGTTCACATACTGTTTCTGTAAAAAAATGCAAGGCATATTAATCTGAGTATATGTTTGAATATGACCATCTGCTCACCGTTTTTCAACTTAGAGTTCAACCGGTGAGGATGAATAGGAGATGGAAACATACCCCCGTCTACAGACCACAGGGGGACCTGGCGACAATGGAGAACAGGCACATTTTACTAACCTACAGACTTGATAGGGCCACAATCCATGAGCTGTGTCCACAATTGGAGCCAGACATGATCTCAGCTATCCGCCACCCCACTCGTATCCACCCTATTGTGCAGGTCCTGTCAGTGCTCCATTTCTTGGTAAGTGGGTCCTTCTAAGTGACAGTGGCCATGGCAGCAGGGATGTCACAGCCTATGTTCTCAAACGTGCAGACCAGTGTGTTGTCTGCCCTTATGAAACACATGTGCAGCTACATCGTATTCCCCCAGGGGGAGGATTTGGCCACAGTGAAGGCTGACTTCTATGCACTGGGACATTTCCCCAACACCATTGGTGCTATTGATGGTACACTATTGCCTTCTTACCCCTCGGAGAAATAAACAGGTGTTCAGAAATTGAAAGAGCTTTCACTCTCTGAATGTGCAGATAGTGTGCCTGGTGGACCAGTACATCTCCCATGTCAATGCAAAGTATCCTGGATCTGCGCATGATGCCTTTATCTTGAAGAATAGCAGCATCCCATATGTGATGTCTCAACTCCAGAGGCACAGGGTGTGGCTAATAGGTGAGCCCATGGTCCCAACCCAGTGTCTGTTGGTATATGGGTGTGGGTTTGGCCCTAAGGGTGAGTGTCTGGCTAACAGGTATCCCTCTAAATTTACAGGTGACTCTGGTTACCCCAACCTCTCATGGCTACTGACCCCAGTGAGGAATGCCAGGACTAGGGCAGAGGAAAGTTACAATGAGGCACATGAGCGAACAAGGAGGATCATTAAGCGCACCTTTGGCCTCCTGAAGGCCAGATTGCAGTGCCTCCATCTGACATGTGGATCCCTGTACTACTCACCCAAGAAGGTGTGCCAGGTCATTGTTGCATGTTGCATGTTGCATGTTGCATGTTGCACAACCTGGCCTTGATACGCCAGGTGCCTTTTCTGCAGGAAGATGAGGCTGGAGATGGTCTTGTGGACCTGTGGACAGTGACGAAGAGGAGGCAGAGGAAGAGGATGTGGACAACAAAACAACTATAATTCAACAGAACTTCCAGTGACACACAGGTAAGACACTGTAACTTCACCTTCCATTGCAGTTTTGTGTTGTACATTGTACATGGCAGCCTGATTTTCCTAATTCTATGGCCACTTACTGTACCCTTTGGCATCTGTATTTTCAGATACCTGTGCCCCACTCTGGCTCCTGGTGTGTTTACTGCTGCCCAGTACAGGTCATACCTATGTATATATAACTGTAAATTTGAATTGCAATGTTTACAGCTTGTTAAACAAATACATATTTCAAACAATTGACCGACTCCATACTTGTATCAGTTCCAAGGGTGTTTATTTATGTGATAATAAGTGTAGAGGGTATTGCAATGGGCTGGGTTGATGATGGAGGAATGTCCAGGATAGAGTCCTGTCTATTGGTATCACAGATGCATTGTCCAAGGGGGCATAGGGAGTGGAGGAATGGCAGTTCAAGGTGGACAGGGTGGCATAGTGGGACACAAGGGTGACATTCAGGGGAGTCTTATTTTCTGGCGGGGGTCTTGGCAATGTTCTCTGGCTTCTGCCTGGATCGCATGGACCTTTTGCACGGTGGTTCTCCTTCTGCAGGGGAGGGGTGCTGGTGGCCTGTTGTTCCTGTGGTGGGGCCTCCTGTCCACTAGCATCAGCGGAGGTGGAGGGCTGTTCATTGGTGTGGCGAGTGTCAGGGGCCCGTTGGTGTGCCACTGCCTCCCTTATGGTGTTGGCCATGTCTGCCAGCACCCCTGCAATGGTGACCAGGGTGGTGTGGATGTCCCTCAGGTCCTCCCTGATCCCCAGGTACTGTCCCTCCTGCAGCCGCTGGGTCTCCTACAACTTGGCCAGTATCTGGCCCATGGTCTCCTGGGAATGGTGGTATGCTCCCAGGATGTTGGTGAGTGCCTCCTGGAGAGTCGGTTCCCTTGACCTGTCCTCCCTCTGTCGCACAGCAGTCCTCCCAGCTTCCCTGTTGTCCTGTACCTCTGTCCCCTGAACCGTATGCCCACTGCCACTGACCCCAGGTCCCTGATCATCCTGTGTTTGTGGGGTTGCCTGGGGTCCCTGTAGTGGTGGACACACTGCTGATTGACGTGTCCTGGGACAGAGGTATGGTCCCGCTGGGTAGGTGCTGTAGTGGTGTTTTCTGAGGGGGGAGGCTCTGTGGTGGTATGGGACTGTGCCTGGGTCACCGACTGTCCAGAGGTCCCTGATGGGCCAGGTTGGTCATCCTGATCCAGGCGTGCACAGCTGCTGTCATCACTATGGGCCTCTTCTGTGGGGGGACTTGATGTTGCTGGCACCTCCTCTCCAGTGACTTTGCGTGGAGGTCCTGTGGGGATGTAAATGCAGTGTTATTGTTTCTAAGTGTAACATCTTGTGCATGGGTATGTTCCCCTCTATGGTTGTTATTACCAAGGCAGCTTTGGCTTGTGTGAGTTGTGATTTGGTTGGCTAAGTGATTGTCACTAGTGTGCATGCTGTGGTGATGGGGGTCCACGCAGGTCTGTGATGGGGGTCCATGCATTGGTGTTGCATGCAGGGCTTGGTATTGGGATAAGTGGGTTGTGATGGTGGGGTGTATGTGAGGTGGTGGGGTGAGGGCAGGGGTGGGGTATGTGATTGCATGCAGGTAGTGGGGGTGATAGTAATAGAGAGTTGGCTTATGAGAGTCCAGTCCTCCTGCTACTCCTGCCAGGCCCTCAGGATGCATGATCGCCAAGACTTGCTCCTCCCATGTTGTCAGTTGCGGGGGAGGAGGTGGGGGCCCACCGCCAATCCTCTGTACGGCTATCTGGTGTCTTGCAACCTCAGAATGCACAGTCCCCCGTAGGTCGTTCCACCTCTTCCTGATGTCATCCCTTGTTCTGGGGTGCTGTTCCGCGGCGTTGACCCTTTCCACGACTCTCCGCCATAGCTCCGTCTTCCTAGCAATGGGCGTCTGCTGCACCTGTGATCCGAATAGCCGCGGCTCTACCCTGATGATTTCCTCCACGATGACCCTTAGCTCCTCCTCAGAGAACCTGGGGTGTCTTTGTGGTGCCATGGGTGTAGTGTGAGTGGTGTGTGTGAGGGTGTGTGGGGTGATATGTTGGGGTGTGTGCTGTGAGGTGCGTGGATGGTGAATGGATGATGGAGTTCTGTGTCTCTGATTCTGTGGGTGCTCTTGGCGTGTCTCTCCCTCAGTTGTCAACTTTCTTGAGTTGTTAGGGGTTGTGGGTAATGTGGGTGGGTGTTTTATAGTGGTGTGGGTGTGGTGTGTGTATGTGTGTTAGGTGTGTGTAGTTTGAATTGTCCAATGTAGTGTTGTTTTGTTAGGTTGTGTGTATTTTGAGTGCGGCGGTATGCACCGCCAATGGTTTACTGCGGTTGAATGTCCACCGCAGTGATTCGTGGGTCATAATCCTGTGGGCGTATTTCTGTTGGCGTAACAGTGTGGGTTTTGGTACCGCCAGTTTATCACTGACCTTTGGGCTGGCGGACTTGTGTGTGTGTGTCTGTATATTGGTGGATTTCTATGTGTGGGTCATAATACACCTAGCGGTAAACCGCTGTGGTCGTGGTATGTTGGCGGCAGTCAGCATGGCGGTAAGCGGCACTTACCGCCAATGTCATAATGAGGTCCTTATACTTATGTGGAATGAAAAGAGAAAAAATATATATGCCTAACAGAGATAAAGCTGATATGGTTGTCACTTTAAAAATGTTGTCTCTATAACCGTACTGTCACTTTCATTCAGATGATGTTCTTAACGGGTCACAAACCTACTGCCAAAGGATGTGATGACATTTAGTATGCTCACCTCATGCATAAATATCCAGGCGAAGGATATGGGAAGCCGTTCATGTCAAAATTACGAAAATTACTGCTCTCCATATAGGACACCTCCTGAAATGCATTGTGTGCTGCAAAATGAATATATGGCACACGCCAAAATGAATGTAATATGTGTCAAAATCAATAAGAGAAAATCTGACTTGAACCAAAACAAATGTGAAACCTGGCTCAGTGAATATGTTACTTAGTGAATAATATGAATAACACACACTCTGAATTGAATAAGAGATACACTGAAATATATATCAATCTTATGGAAATAAATAAAGCTATCACTGAAATGAATACAATATTAATCAAAACGAATGGGACATTTCTTGAAATTACTGACCTATGCCAAGATCAATATGACATACATTGAAATGATTATGACAGACTGAAATGAATATAAGCTACTGAAATTAATATATCATATTCTGAAAAGAATATAACGCACATTGAAATTAATATAACATACACTGAAATAAACATTACACATGCTGCAGTGAATATGAACTGCGTTGAAATGAATATTACGGGATTGCAATGAATATGACATATACAGAAATAAATTGGAGATGATTTGAAATGAATGTGGCTTATGTTGAAATTAATATAAACCCTATTGATTTGAATTTGACATGCCAAATGAGCATGACCAAAGCTAAAATTCTTATGACATTTGTCAAAATGAATATGGCATGCATTGAAATTAACATAGGACATGTTCAAATGATTATAATATTTGTTCAAATGGATAAGTTGCATTTTTAAATTAATATGTCAAGCATTATTATGAAGATGACACCCATTGAAGTAAATATAACATGGATTGAAAGGAATATAACACGTGTTAAAATAAATATAACATGAGTTGAAATGAACATGAGCTTCACTGAAATGAGTTTGACATGTTTTAAAATGGAGCAAAGTTAAAATCAACATGACATTTATCAAAATGAATATGGCTTGCATTGAAAGTATTCTGATACATATTGACATGATTATGATAGGTGTTGCAACAGATATGATTCATGTTAAAATGAATAAGATGTATTAATATGAAAGAGACATCCATTGAAAAGAATATGACACATGCTAAGATGAATATGGCATGCATTGAAATGAATATAAGCCCCACTGAAATTAATTCAACATGCCTTTAACTGAATATGAGCAATGCTGAAATTAAAATGAAACTTGTCAAGATGAACATATTATAATTTTAAATGAATATAATACACATCAAAATGAACATTGCATATATTCAAATGAATATGACCTACGTTGAAATTGATATGACCCATGTTAAATTTATTTTAACAGGTGTTAAGGTGAATATGCAATCCACAGAAATGAATAGGGCATTCATTGAAAGGAATACAACACGTGTTAAGATGAATATGAACCACTTTGAAATGAATATGATAGCTGGTAAAATTAATAAGGCCCACATCAAAATTAGTATGACATTCATTAACATGAATATGACACTTTTTTAAATGAACATGAAACTATGTGAGATAAATGTAGCATGCTTTGAAATGAATAAAGTACATATCAAAATGATCACAAGAAATTGTAAATAAACATGACCCCTGTTTAAATGAATATGGCTTGCACAGAATTTAAGTTGATTTGGTTCAAAATTAATAATCCATATTAAAATTAATATTACATAATCTGAAAAGATATGATATGGACTAAAACAAATTAAGTAAAATTTATATAGAATACATTTAACAGATTATAAAACAAGGAACCAGACTTTACCATGCATCCATTACATGCGCCCCTTTACAACCTAGATAAGTATTTCTATATTTGTCACACAGAACTTTATCAGGCAGGTAAATATTTTTGTAAATATCATAATTTATTATGTGCGCATAGAGTTAAAAGGAGGTAAGGATGATTTGGGGGTTTAGAAAGTGGGTAGAGATAAAAGGAGGTAAGGAACAAAAAAAGGGGGCTTCCCCATAAAAAATAAAAAGACACACACACATATATGTATACATATATCTATCCATATAGATGTGTGCAAACACACATATTTATATCTCTTTATTGTTTCAGAATTACAGTGCTATATATATATTATGCAAAAAAGCGGGGAACTCTGAGTAGTTTCTAAGTTTGGGAGAGATCTGCTCCTCTTTTTTGGAGCACCTTATAATACCACTGACACTCTGAATCTGCTTACCTCAATTGTCCATTTTTCTAGCAAAGTTTATGAGCACAGGATTTGTACAGTTCCATTCATGCCATGCTAGAAAGTGACAAAGGGTCTGATTGAGATCTTGGCGGACGAGGATATCCTGTCCCCTAAAATATAAATCATATCTAAGATCTCAATCAGGCCCTAAGCCTTTTGCCATTTTGACAGCAAAATCTTTAAGCATAAGATTAGCTAGTTCCACCCATGCCGAGATAAAAGATTACAAAAGCCTTTTATCATTCCAGACACTGTATCTCAGCTTTGAATTGGAAAAATATCAGCCTCACGCATCGAATCAAGCTCCAAAAACAGTAAAGTACTCTTCAACATCGTCAAAGAATTCTCAAACCCCTCAACAGCAACAAACAACATTACATCCTCACAGGACCTCTACAACACCCTTGCAATTGTTTTCCACTACAAGATCGTTAACATCTATAAAAACTTCAAACCCAAGCCCAAGGCCACCGACTTCGTCAAGCAACACAACACATATGTCATACCACAGACATATGACTAACTAAATGGAGCCAGCTTGCTCCACAGGACACCACCTCCATCATGAACTCGGACCACTCAGGGGCCCCAATCAACCCATGCCCTCATCACATTTTCAACCATGTACTCACCACCATGTTCAACACCTCAATTGCCACATCCATCTTTCCAGAGGAAAGGAAACACATAGAAGTCAACGCCCTTCTAAAAAAACTATTGGTAGGCCACTGCAAACTCAAGAACTACTGAGCGATCTCCCTGTTCCTGTTCCCAGCCAGGGTATTACAAAAAAGCATCAACTAACAACTCTCCTCACATCTAGAGCGAACCTCCTATTTGACTCCTCCCAACCTGGATTCTGAAGAACAACAGCACCGAGACAGCCCTCATCGCAGATACTGATGACATCTGAGCCCTACTCGACCAAGGAGGGACTGAGGCTCTGATCCTCCTAGACCTTTCAGCAGCATTTGATATGGTCTCCCAGCACACATTCATCACAAGGCTGCACATCATAGGCATCCAAAGAGCCACTAACAGATGACTCACCGCTTTCCACACAAGAATAATGCAAAATATGCCTTCTCCTCTTTTCCTCTGAACCTAAGGACGTTATCTGTAGAATACCCCAAGTATTCTCGATCAGTCCCAACCTCTTCAACACTTATATGACACCTCTGGACAGCATTGCCAAAACCCATAGATTCAACAGCATATCCTATGCTGATGACATTCTACTCTTCCTCGCCCTCTCCGAAGACACCACCAACACCAAGACCAGCTTCCACAACCCCATGACAGATGTTTGCCAACTCTATGAAGGACAACTGCCTGAAGCTCAACACAAACAAGACAGTGGTACTGATTTCAAGACACAAAAGCTCCCTGTGGGACTCATCCTTGTGGCCCTTGGAGCTCAGACCTACTCCTACTTCCACTAACCAAGCTAGGAAACTAGGCATCATTCTGGGCAACAAGCTAACCATGATGCCTCAGGTTAACTCTGTCTCCTTCCTCTGCTTTTCATCCTCCGCATGCTATGTAATCTATTCAAATTGCTACCCTGAAGCTCAAGACGTACCATCACTCAGGCCCTCATCTCCAGCCAACTGGACTACGGCAAAGCTCTCTATGCAGCAATCGCAGCTCACCTTCAATGGCTAAAAACCCCATAGAATGCTGCAGCTAGACTGGTCATGGATCTCCCTATACAAACCCACATCACCCCTACCTCAGAAAACCTCACTCGTTCCTGTACAGAAAAGTTGCCAGTTCAAGATCCTGACTCATGCATACAAGGCCCTAGACAACTGCAGACCTGTCTACTTGAACCACCACCTGAACTTTCAGCAGTCCACCGGATACCTCTGCATTCGTTTCTCTAACACTCATTCCCCACATCTGAAGTAGGAGATGCAGAGGTCGCTCCTTCTCCTACTTTGCAGTGAACTCATGGAACAAGCTACCCTTTCATCTACGGACCTCCGCATCTCTTCCAGGGTTCTGAAAGTCCGTGAAGACCTGGCTATTCAGCCAAATAACTGGACCCTGACAGCGCCTGGATGTCCTCATGGGTGACAAGTAGCACTCTACAAATCTACTAATTGATTGAATGATTGTCTGTGAAAATGTTTCATTTTATGAGTACCAACTGAATACCACATGCAGCAACAAGCAAATGAAAGAGGACCAAACGTTTCAAAGGGGCTTCAAGTGAGCAGGACCATGTGTTGCCAGGTTTTTCATAAATGTTGATCCCTTTGAGCTAGAAACAACATTTGTTTTTGTTAAAACCTGCAGATTATGTAGCAGATAGTGAATTATGTGCCAAATGCAGCAAATTCATAACTTTGAAAAAAAAGCAGCAGCTGCAGAATTACATAATTGCAGTGGCCCTGATTATACAACATGTTGTTCCATGTGTGTACTGTACTGTGATCTTGTGAGCTGGAAAGTGTACTGTTAAGTATTGAGGTAATATAACATAAAAGCTAATTTAAAAAAAGAAACATTAGTGAATGATTTAAATATACCAGATCTTGAGATGAATAGAAATAACCGTGTGGTAAATAACGCTGTTCTTGAAATGAATATGTGCATCACTGAAATTGGATATGAATCACATTGAGGTACCCAATATATTGACTGAACTGGATAAGGATATGAATGAAATAGATATGGTGAACTGTGTGTATAACACACACTGAAAAGCACAGGACATGGACAGCCAGTCACAGTGACCTTCAATGCAAGTTGCAGAGCCCACTTTGGAAAATGAACAGGGGGACCTCCGGTGGCTCAGCAAGAGGAACTGAACAGCAGCACATTGATAACACATGCAGAAGCAGACCGCAGACATTCCAGTTATACACCCCTCGATGCTCTGGGCTTTCAGTCACAGGGCCTCTCCAGGAACCCCACAGCATGCCATCCCAGCCTCCCGCTCACAGCAGCTCTGGGACTCCCTCTGTACAAACTTTTGATGCTGGAGCGGGGCTGGTATAAGTGGAAGTGAGCCCATGGAGTGCCCCGTCGCAGCAGGTAAGACTGCATCGAGCCACCGGATGATTGAGTGCAGGTTGAACTCCAGATTATGCACATTCTACTTTAAAAAATACATTTTTGTATAGCGCAGATTCTGAAGTCAAGTGTTCAAAGACCGTCTCTGATGTACCAGTGAGTGCATTATAAACACTAGTGCCTAAATACTTTTTTTGTACAGTGTACATTTTGAGATCACAATGGGCTCATTTTTCCATTGTTTGTGGTTCATTTTTCCCCTTGTCTGTGTCCTGTTTCCCCCTTGTTTTGTGCCTCTCCGTGCCAGTTTACTTCTCATTTCAACCCTTGTTTATGCCTCTCTGTGCTTTGCTTTAGCCCTTGTTTGGGCCTTTGTATGTTTTGTTTTTGCCTTTGTCTGTACCCCATTTTCCCCGCTTTCTGACTCTCTTGTGCCCCATTTTTTTTATTGTTTCTGGCTTGCTTGTGCTTCGTTTTTGTCCTTGTCTGTGCCCGTTTTCTGCTTATTTCTACCTTTGCTCCTCTCTGTGCTTTGTTTTTTCCTTGTGTATCCCGTTCTCTGCTCGTTTCTGCCTCTTTGAGCTTCTTCATCCTTTGTTTTTACTCCTGTCTGTGGCTGTTTGTTTTCCCTTGTTTTGTGAATCCTCTGTGCACCATTTTCGCTCATTTTGCCCTTTTTTTGTTCCTCTCTATGCCCATTTTCTTCTCATTTCAACCCATGTCTGTGCCTCTGTATGCCTTATTTTACTCCTTGTTTGGGTCTCTGTATGTTTTGTTTGTGCCCCATTTTCGGCCCTTGTTTGAGCCCCATTTTCTGTTCTTGTTTGTGGCTTTTTCTGCTGGTTTTTACACTTGGCTGTGTCCCATTTTCACCTTGTTTTCTTCTGGTAACCTTTGCCTCTCTGTGCTCTGTTTTCTGCTCATTTTGCCAATGTATTTTTCCCAATTTTGACACCCTTTCCTCATCCCAATGCTCCTTACCTTGTTTTCGCTCTCCTACATCCTGTGTTTCTTCAACTCTACACACTGCACTTACCATCCTCCCACCACCTATTTGGGGCCTAATTTAGAACTCGGCAGACAGGTTACTCCATCACAACGGTGACATTTTATCCAGTCCACCGTAATCTAACTCACATACAAGATAATGGCATTTAGATTTCTGCAAATAGGATATCACTTATTGTTGTGATGGAGTAACCCATCCAACGAGTTTTAAATCAGGTCTTTAATGTCCACAGCAGCTCAGATGTGTAGCGTGTGCACTGCTAGCATGCCATAGCAAGCCTGTCTGCACCCAGTGAAAGGAACCCTGGTCCTCCCTTTACCGTTCCTCTGCGCTCTCAACCCCCTTCTGCCACGCACTGCACTACTCCAAACACTACAAAGGGGGTCTTCACTTGCACCTCCCTCAAGCCCTCACGCACTCATCCACATTCACCGCTGCCATACCCAGAACCCCACATGAACACTAACCAACCACCACCCTCACAGCAACACACCCCTTCATGCATGGTCACTCAACTAAACACAGCAAGAGCCTCCCCCTCTCTTCCTGAACCCAGCAAGAAGCTGAAAACCTGGCTTTTCTACTCACCATCCTGCCCTGTCCTAGGAATTGCTAGGCACACTAATCTGTTCTGCGCCAGGATGCCCCCTGAGTGATAGTTGCTTTACACACACACACACACACACATAACATATGTGTACCCATATTTTTGTGGTGTAATTTTGTATTAAAAACGGAGCAACACTACAGTCTATTAAACAAGAAACAAGAGCTTATTGGAAGGCGTACATCCTGATCGCCCATATTTGAAGGGAAAAATTAGTCTTGGTGAAATATAGTATTTGCACAGGATCACATCATTTTATCAAGCAAGTATGCTGGGATTTCTTGTTTTGCACTGTACAGTTCAACCACTAGATGGGTATCTGCTTTTCTGTTTTACAACAAAAGGCATATGGTCCTTACTAAACTAAGGGATGTGCAGTGTGGACACACAACAGGGATTGCAGAAAACGCCTGATAAGATGAGCTCAATTTTCCTACAAATGAAAAAAGCATCCAAAGCCCAGGGATATAGACAAGCTGCCAGCCTGGTTGTCTCTCAGTCATAGCGGGGCCATTCTTGTTATCCAGTCAGCCACTGTTAAATGTATTATTTGGCTGCACATGTGTGTGTTCTCTGTTACTCCCATGCCTGCACCTGTCAGCAACCCTGAGTAAGCCTTGGTCCAACTGGCTAACCACAGCACACTTTACTGAACCCTGCTTTTGTGCCTGGATACTGAGGGGGTAACTGATGTTAGATGCAGAGGTGAAGCCCAGCTGTTGTAGTCAGGACAGGGTTTGGCTAAGAGCTCCCCAAACTTTTTCTCACAGGACTGGTTAGACTAGTGTATGGCCCATGCAAAGGAATCACTATTGACGTAAAAAGAAATGCATTTGACAGGCTAGTACTCAATGTCATTGACCCGTGTGGATTATTTTGTTAATTAATCTTTTTTTGTATAGCGCACATACTAAATACACATATTTCAAGGCGCTCTCATATGTGTAAAGGACCTAACTAGCACATAGGAAGCACTTTGAAATACTTATGCTCAATATATGTTCTGTCCAATAGAGGTTTGTGAGCCAACAAATAATCATGGAGAGCAAAGTCAAGGGTGGATTCAGGTTCAAAGATTCCATGCACGAGCCGAGCCTTCAGAATACCTGCTACATAAATCGTGTCCCAAACATGTTCTAATGTAAGGTGTTCAACATTGGAAAAAGTTTATTTCTGTAACAATGTGAAGCTTCATACCTTAGTACATCACACAGAAGTATTAAAATTAAGAGTTTTTAAACTTACACTGAGAACAATCCTGCCCTCGCCCTCATGGCAATGCTATCAGTGAACTCAGAGGTAAGTCACTTAGGGATACTCTATAAACAGGGCCACCAGAATAATGTGATTCAGCGGCTACAGCTTTTTTGCATATTTATGGGTATGCCACATTTGCCACATAATTCAACATCTGCTGCAAAATCTGAAGATTTTAACAAAAAAAATGTTTTAGCTCAAAAGGATGAAAGGTTACTAAAAGGTAGAGACGTGGTTTCACACACAGTGGAAGGTTCTTTGCAAAATGTAACTGGTCATCTTTTGCTTGCTTTTTTGTACTTGGTTATGAAACTGCTACTACGGAGGTGAAATCTTTACCCAGACAGTATTATTATTTGTAAAAATTACAAAACAATGAGCATAATTTAGTCATCCCTGCTTGGTGCTATTCTGATGCATATAATTCCTGTGACCCTGACTATATAGTATAGTATGTAGTTAGGTGGACTAGATTCTAATTTGGCTGAAGCAACACTATAGGTTATAAAATCAAACATGAGAGGTTTATGTACTAGAGGTGGGAAAGCCACTGAAAACATAAGCCAGGCTCAAGCCAGATGATGTTGCTGGCTCAGCTAGAGGTCCTCTTGGTCTCTGGAGCACCAAAATGAGCCATGCATTCCTGTGGCTGCTTGCTGCCTGGGACTCAGGTGTTCACCTCATGCACCATGAATACAAAACGTTGACGACAAACATTTGATGTAAAACTTTTGTGGTGAAAAAGACAAGAGGAAAGCAGATACCCAACCTAGTGACCGAATTATACAGTGCAAAACAAGAAATCCTGGCTTCCCTGCTTGAGAAAATTGTGTGATCTTGTGCAAACATTATATTTCACCAAGACTCCTTTTTCTTCATTATCGCATTTGAGAGAGCCTTCAAATACGGGCGATCAGGATGTACACTAACCAGTAAGATCTTTTTTGTTTAATGGACTGTAATGTTGCTCTGTCTTCAATACAAATCTAAACCACAACAATTTGTGTACACATATGTTGTGTTATGTGCATAGGTAGAGCAAACTATCACTCGGGGGGCATCCTGGGGCTAGGCAGATGAGTGTGCCTAGCCATGTCTAGGACAGGGCAGGATGGTGAGTAGAAAAGCTGGATTTTCAGCTTCTTGCTGGATTCAGGAAGGGAGGAGGTGGCTCTTGGCGGGTCTGGTTGAGTGACCACGCATGAGAGACTGGATTGCTGTGTGGGTTGTGGTTGGTTAGTGTGCGTGTGGGATTCTGGGTAAGGAAGCAGTGAATGTGGATGGGTGCATGTGAGCTTAAAGGGAGGTGCAAGTGAATACTCTCTGTGGTGTGTGGAGCAGTGCGGCGAGTGGTGGCAGGGGTTGACAGCGCAGAGGAATGCAGTCGATAAGGGGAGGATCAGTGTTCCCTGCACTAGGCGCAGTCCAGGTGCAAACAGACTTGTCTTGGCACACTAGCAGTGCACACGCTGCACGTCTGTGCAGCGGTAACAAGAAGGTGCTGGGAGGGTGAGAAGTGGAGGGGACAGTGTTGAGGTGGGGCAGGATGCAGGAGAGCAAAAAAAAGGTAAGGAGCACTGCGGTGAGCAAATGTGGCAAATTGGAAAAAGCAGGGGCAAAACGAGCAGAAAACAGGGCACAGAGAGGCACACAAAACCAGGGGAAAACAATCTGAAAATGTGGTATAGACGAGGGTAAAATACAGCACAAAGAGCCTCAAACAAGAGCAGAAAATGGGGCACAGACAGGGGCAAAATCAAAGCATAAAGAGACAAACAAGGACTAAAACGAAGCAGGCAGAGGCAGAGACAAGGTTTGAACTGAGCAGAAAATGGATACAAAGAGGCACAAAACAAGGGCAAAATGAGCAAATAATGTGGCACAGAAAAGTCACAAAACAAGCAGGAATAGAGACACAGATAAGAGCAAAAAGAAAGCATGAAGAGGCTCAAACAGGCAGAAATGAGCATAAAATGGCACACACAAGGACAAAAATAAAGCACAAAGGGGAACAAAGACCGAAATAAGCAGAAAACGGGCAAAGACAAGGACAAAAACAAAGCACAAAGAGGCACAAACAAGCCAGAAACTAGCAAAAAATGGGGCACAAGAGAGTCAGAAAGCAAGGAAAATGGGGTACATACAAAGGCAAAAACAAAACACAGTGAGACCCAAACAAGGGTAAAATGAAGCACTGAGAGGCATAAACAAAGGTGGAAAGGAGAAGAAAACTGGCACAGAGGCACAAAACAAGGGAAAACGGGACACAGACAACGGCAAAAATGAAGCACAAACAAGGGAACAATGAGCTCGACATGCAATCTGATCTCAGAATGTGCACTGTACAAAAAAAGGATTTAGGCACTCTCATGTGTTTATAATGCACTCACTAATACATATGTGAGCACCTTTGAACACTTGGGCTCAGAATGTGCACTTTACTAAAATGTGTTTTTTAAAGTACTTGGGGGCATATTTATACTCTGTTTGCGCCGGAATTGCGTTGTTTTTTTTTACGCAAATCCGACGCAATGCTAACTCCATATTTATACTTTGGCGTTAGACCCGTCTAGCGCCAAAGATCTTGGAGTTAGCGTCATTTTTTAACGTGGACACCTACCTTACATTAATGATATGCAAGGTAGGCGTTCCCGTCTAAAAAATGACTCCAAGGCATGTGCGCCTTATTTAAACTCCTGTGCAAAAATGGCGCACGGGAGTGGGCGGGTCAAAACAAATGACGTCCAGACGCTTTTGCGTTATTTTTTAGCGCCTGGTCGGGGCTGGCGTTAAGGGACCTGTGGGCTCGGAAGGAGCCCAGAGGTGCCCTCCCATGCCCCCAGGGACACCCCCTGCCACCCTGGCCCACCCCAGGAGGACACCCAAGGATGGAGGGACCCATCCCAGGGAACTTAAGGTAAGTTCAGGTAAGTAATTTTTTTTTTCTTTTTTGTGGCATAGGCCTGATTTGTGCCCCCCTACATGCCACTATGCCCAATGACCATGCCCAGGGGACAGAAGTCCCCTGGGCATGGCCATTGGGCAAGGGGGCATGACTCCTGTCTTTGCTAAGACAGGAGTCATGTCAATGGAGGGTGGGAGTAAAAAAAAATGGCGCAAATCGGGTTGAGGCAGATTTTTTGCCTCAGAATGACTTGCCCCATTTTTTGACACCCAAGCTCCATTTTCCCCTACGCCGGCGCTGCCTGGTGTGGGTCATTTTTTTTGACGCACACCAGTCAGCTCCGCCGGCTAACGTCATTCCATAAATAAGGCGCCCGCATGGCACTTTGGAATGGCGTTAGCCGGCGTTAACATTTTTGACGCACAACTGTGTTGGCGCAGTTGTGCGTCAAAAAGTACAAATATGGCCCAGAGTACATAATCCGGAGTTCAACCTGCACTCAATTATCCGGTGGCTTGATGCAGCCTTATATGCTGCAATGGGGCACTTCAGGGCCTCACTTACACATATACCAGCACCTCTCCAGCCTCAAAAGTTTGTACAGAGGGAGCCCCAGAGCTGCTGGGAGCGAGAGTCTTGCTGTGGGTTTCCTGGATAGGCCCTGTGACCCAACACCACAGCAGAAAAGGGTGTATAACTGGACTATCTGCAGCCTTTTCCTGCATGTTTTTTCAATGTGCTCCTGCCCACAACTCTTCCTCTTGCTGAGCCACCGGAAACCCTCTATTCACTTTACAAAGTGGGCTATGCAACTTGCATTGAACTTCACTGTGACTGGCTGCCAGTGTCATGAGCTTTTCAGTGTGTGTTATACACACAATTCACCATATCCATTTCATTAATCTCCTTATCCAGTTCAATCAATATTTTTTGTACCTCGATGTGATTCATATCTAATGTCAGTGGTGCACATATTCATTTTGAGTACATTGTTATTTGCTTCACTGTTATTTCTACCCATCTTAAGATTTGTTATATTTAAATCATTCTCAAATGTTCATTTTTTTAAATTAGCTTTCATGTTATATTAGCTCAAAACAAAACACTTTCCAGCACTAGATCATAGTACAGTACACTCATGAAACAACATATTGTATAATCATGGTCACTGGAACTGGAACTGTGCATTTGACCCCCGCCATGCACAGTTACCTGATCAATAATTATACTGCAGACGTTACACTAACATTATAAATTATGTTATCAAAGATGTCATGAGTGCTGTAATTTGTGGGGTATTTAGCAGTGCACGGCAAGGGTGTGAGTAATAGTTATCTTAGGGCACGAGTTATAGTTACCTTGGGGTGCGAGTTATAGTTACTTGAAATAACTATAACAATAATTTCTATGGTTTTGTATGTTTAAAATGTGAGCCTAACTATAACGTCCCTGTAACCTTTGGTTGTTTTAATTGAATTTCTATGTTTTTTTCTTAATTCTATTTCCTAACCTTAACATCCCTGTAACCTTTGTTTTTTTCAGTGAATTTCTATGGTTTTTTAATGTAAAGTAATTTTCATTACTATACATTAATCCAACTATGACCGCACACAGACTTTGGCCAACACCAACAACCAGCCAACCCCGCACTGCAGGGTTGCCCGCAAGGCCTGGTCTGCGGCCAGGTCCTGCAGCCAACCCATACAACCAGCCAACCCCACGCCTTTGGCCGTGGACAGTGGGGGTTGGCCGCCATTGGCCACAAGGCCTGGTCTGTGTCCAGGCCCTGCGGCTGACCTTTATAACCACCCAACACCACCCTGCACACTACCTTCAGCCATGCGCATTGGAGCTTGGCTGCAGGGTCCCTACATAAACAAATCTGTTTTTCTTAAAATATTTCAGAAACTACTGAACAGATTTACACCAAATAACAAAAAGGACTTTTTTCAGGCCAAGAGCAATATTTCTGACAAATTTTGTGTAATTCCATCCAGTGGTTCAGGATGTAGACCTGACATAAGGGTCAAATTTTTGGGGAGAATTTTGTGAAGATTCGTCATGTGGCGCCAAAGATGTAAGCAAGTCAAAAAACAAGTTTTCCATAGAAACTAGGTACTAACTATAACTACCTAATATATATATGCCCTCTTTTTTATTCTGTACCTCTCTTTAGCTTTACCCACTTCCTGAACCCTAAAATTGACTAAACTCAAAAATTATCTTTACTGCTCTTTGCCTCTACCCACCTTTAAACCCTAAAATCAACCTTACCTCCTTTTACCTCTATGCGCACATAAAAAATTAAGTTATTTACAAAAATACTTACTGCATGATAAAGTTCTGTGTGACAAATATAGAAATACTTCTCTACATTGTAAAGAGATGCATTTAATGGATGCATGGTAAAGGCTGGTTCATTGTTTTTTATTATGTTTAATGTGTGCTATCTTAATTTTAGTTAATTCGTTGAAGTGCATCTCATATCCTTTCAGAATATGTAATATTAATTTCAATATATAATATTAATTTTAAACCAAATCAACATAAGTTCTTTGCAAGCCATATTCATTTAAACAGGGTTATATTAATTTAAAAATGGATTGTGATGATTTCAATATGTTCTTTATTCATTTTAAAGCATGCTACATTTATCTCACATAGTTTCATATTAATTTCAAAAAGTGTCATATAGAGGTTAATGAATGTCATAGTAATTTTGATGCCAATTAATTTCTCCAGCTGTCATATTCATTTCAACATGGTTCATATTCATCGTAACATGTGTCATATTTCTTTCAATGAATGTCATATTCATTTCAGTGGATGACATATTCACCCTAACACACATCATAATAAGTTTAAAATGATCATATCCATTTCAACATAGGTCATATTAATTTCAATATATGCAATATTCAGTTTGATATGTATCATATTAATTTCAAAGCATAACATATTCATTTTGACAAGTTTCATTTGAATTTCAGCTTTGGTTATATTCAATTTAGGGCATGTTAAATTACTTTCAGTGGGGCTCATATTGATTTCAGTGCATGTCATTTATTAATATTAACATGTGTCATATTCCTTTCAGTGGATGTCTCATTCATATTAACACATAATATTCATTTTAACATTAATTATATCCATTGCAACATGTATCATATTCATGTCAATGTATATCATATCACTTTAAGGCAAGCCATATTCATTTTGTTAAATGTCATGTTCATTTAAAGTTACTCGTATTCATTTTAAAACATGTCAAATTTATTTCAGTGAAGCCCATATTTACTTCAACTCATCTCATATTTATTTTAACATGTGTTATATTCCGTTAAATCAATATTATATTCATTTCAGTGGATGTCATATTCATATTAACACTTGTTATATTAATTTTAAGATGCAACCTATCGATTTTACCATATATCATATCGATTTGAATATGTATCATATTTATTTCAATGCATGCCATATTCATTTTGACAAATGTCATGAGAATGTTATCTTTGGTCCTACTGATTTGAAGGCATGTCAAATTCAATTCATTGGGGCTCAGCTCAAGCCATTTACCTTTTAAATTATCTCCTATTCATTTCTGTATATCTCATATTTATTGCAATTTGGGTAAACACAATTCATATTCATTGAAACAGGTGTAATGTTAATTTCAGTGTGTTATATTATTTTCAATGTGCATTATATTCTTTTCAGAACATAATATATTCATTTCATTACCTTATATTCATTTCATCTGCCATATTCATTTTCATTTCAAAACATTCCATATTCCTTTTGGCCAGTGGTTCCCAAACTTTTTTGACCCGCGCCTCCCTTGACCTATTGGCTATTGGCCGCGGCTCCCCATTATGCTATTTTTTGGGGGGGGCAGGTGGGGGGATGTGAGCTGGGCCTCAGGAGTACTTACATTTTTCACGCTGAAAATAATTGGGATAAAGCCAATGAAGGTATTATAATCATAGACGTAACAACATAAAAATATAACAGTTGTTTAATTAAAAAAATATATAATTGGTTAAGTCAGAAACAATATAAACTATGCTTAGAAATCTGTACTGAGGGGAATGTCTCCAGTACTAATCCTATGCTAGACAGCATATGCTCTCCTCTGCACTCTGGTGTTTGACTGTGCGTCGCACAAAGCAGCCCATTTGTGTGCTAGATCTGGGAGTGACACCAGCAGCATGCAAAGTTTTGCATATATGGTGCTGCACTCTGTTTTCTCTTTAATGCAACAATGCACAGCAAAATTTGTAGTTTCATCACATTGTGTGAAATCACAGTAAACTTGAGCCTGCAGGTTTTTGTGAATAGAACTAGTGTGTACTATAATTACTACCACTAGATGGTGTTTGAGGATTAAACTTCAAGGCCCTTCCTTGCTGTATTTCAATTTCTCTCTCGAAATTCCACAATCACGAGCTGTGCACTCTAAACAAGGAAAACGGCTTCTGACTTTTTTTAATGGAGGGGATTATCTAAATTCTAATATGCAGCTGCAGAATTAGGTCACTGCTATCGGTAATGATGCAGCTCATGGCGCCCCTGTCTTGTTTTGATGGCGCACCTGGGCGCCGTGGCGCACAGTTTGGGAACCACTGCTTTTGGCATATGTAAGTCATTTCAAGAAATGTCTCATTCTTTTTGATGAGTATTGTATTAGTCTCAGTGATTCCTATATTGTTTACTGTGAGGGTCATATTTATTTCAGTATGATTAGTGTATATTTTAGTATCTCTCTTATTCAGTTCAGAGTGTGTGTTATTCATAATAGTCACTAAGTAGCATATTCCTTCTGGCAAGTTTCATATTTGTTTTGGTTCAAGTCAGATTCATTCTGCCAGGTATCATATTTATTTTGACACATATTACATTAATTCTGGTGTGTGTCATATTCATTTTGCAGCACGCTATGCATTTCAGGAGACTTATTTGGGGAACTGTAATTTTGACAGGAACGGCTTCCCGTAGATGGGCAGCCAAGTGTTTTTATCACGGTTGAGCATGGACTTGAATATGCTGTCACTTAATTACAGAAAACAGGGAGGACCTTAAACAGAAACAAAAACAAAAACCAAGGGGGATACTAATTGCAGGAGCAGTGCTTATATGCTAGTAACTGGTCTGGGCAAGGGCTGCCAAGTGTTTTAAACACTATAAAGCGTGGTTATGCCCGTACTATCATGTCAGTACATTGTAGGAGAACTGAAAAGAAAATAGATTGGAAATACTCATTACTATAGCTGAATTGAAAACAAAAAACATTGGGAATACTCATTGCAATAGCATTGCTTTTCCATTTTGTGACTGGTTGCAAAGCTCATTTTGAGAAGCATGTTCACAAGAGGGAGGCGGGCAGAAATTGGGGAAGACAAGGGAGAAAGAAAAAGGGAAAATAAGGTAAAACAAAATGGGGAAAAAGGATATGAGGGGAGGAAGAAGGGCTATAATATGCCAAATGATAGGGCTATGTTCCACATTAGTCAAAGGATCAGAACGCTATAGTTCCAGTGGTACCTAAAGTGAGGTCTTTTTACAGGTATCTTTAGGCCATCTGTGACCAAGGAATATCGTCATTCAGTCCTGTACGGTGTGTTTTCAAAAGATAAATCCAATGCTGTTCTTTTTGAAAAAAAGTTGTGTTCTGCATGCAGGCCAACAAAGTTCAGAGTTTCAAGTATTATCCATGTCAGAACTTCTGTGCAATGACCCATGGTGAGGAAGTGATTGCTCATACGGGTAGTTGATTTTTTACATCTAATATTACTCCAGTGTTCCCCTATGACAGTCTTCACTTACCTACAAGTCATCAGTATGTAACGCATGTTACACGGACATGTCATCATGAAGATTACATTCGATGTGTTAAAACTTGTATGCCTCTTCAGTGTTAATACAAAACTTGTGTCAAAATCAATTGTCTTGGTGGCTTGCATCAGATGGCTGAGCAGGATCAGCAAGGGAAATGTCCCAGTATGGGAATCAGGCCCCATGCTGCCAAAATTGTGTGTATTTGTTTCTCCATTTTCCAGGGTCTAGTGTGGATAAGGTAGTCTCATAAACTTTTTGCTCAATTGTGGACGAAGTGTGGCTTCTCCCAGTTGAGGGTGCCTCAAGTGATTATTCTTCTGCACTATCTCGTTTACATAATTCAATGTAATGTTATATGGGGTAACACATGTCAGTTTTTCTTGAATGGTTGTTGGTTCGTTATTTTGTAACATGGTCTCTCTATTTTGATATCTTGCTCTTTCAAAGTACTTATTGACAGTCTGTGACGGATATTAACTTATCTCCAGCTTCTTTTTTAATTGATTCACTTGAATCTTGTAATCCTGAATATTACAACTGACTGCACAGGAGAATTTCCCATAAGGTCACCTAGGAATGTAGTTGATATGGTGAAGATCTAGTTTCCATAGCAGATGCATTTTGTGTTTTGCTAATAACTTTGGCAGTGTTTGATGAATCTTTCCAAAATTTTCAAAACTAGTGTGCCAGTCACTTCAGCTGCTGTCTAGAAAGTTTCTGGGTGATTCCGAAAGTGAGGGCCAAGAAAAAAGGGAGGTCTCAAAAACACGGTTTCCCCATGCACTTTCCCCCATAGGGAATTTAGGGCCACATATACGAAATTTCGGATTTGCGAGTCGCAAATCCGAAATTAGGATGGTGTCCCTGACACCATCAGCGAATCGCAAGGGGGTCGCAAATGCCCACCTCATGAATAATCATGAGGTGGGTCACAATTTGCGACACCCTTGCGACTGGCGGCCCTCACAGGGATGGTGGCCTGCTGTGGACAGCAGACCACCATGTCTGTGACTGCTTTTCAATAAAGCATTTTTTTTGTTGTTGTAATGCAGCCCGTTTTCCTTAAAGGAAAACGAGATGCATTACAAAAACAAAAAATGAAACATTTTTGTTTTATTTTATCAGAGCAGGCAGTGGTCCACAGGACCACTGCCTGCTCTGAATTATTTTTACAGTGACATTCACAATGGGGAAAGGGTACCTTGGGTACCCCTTCCCTTTTGCAAATTAGTTAGCACCCATTTGAAATGGGTGAAAACTGCGAGTGGTTTGCGACCACTTTCGCGTCACAAAACAATCCGACATTGCACTGCAAGTCGCAATTTGGAAGGGAACACTCCTTCCTAATTGCGAGTCGCAAACCCATTTTGCGATTCGGTAACCATGTTACCGAATCGCAAAACTGGGTTTGTGCATCGCAAAGTGCTTTTTGCACGTTGCGACGTACATGTGGCCCTTAGACACAACCACAGCCCGATCCGCTTGACGGAATTGCACCAGATTTGGCAGAAAGCTCGATCTTGGTACAGAAAGAGTGCTTTTTGCAATTTAATGTAAATCTGTTCTTTACAGTTTTGAAGTTATTAAAGAAAAAGACGTATGTATATCTAGAGGCGTGGATCCACTGCGGAATCCACTGCAGCGTGTCCGCGGATTCACATGCCAACAACAATGCAGTGATTGGCTGCCTGCCACCTGAGCAAAAAGGTGTGGCCACCATTATGTTTATCAGAACTCAGGAAATAAAAGTGGAAATAGGATTTAAGGGATCAGGATAAAGGTATCCTTACCCCATGGGACTGATGGAGGGGTCTGTTAGGGACCCCACATGGGCAAGAAATTGCCCAAAAAACGTTTTGTGGGGGCTTGCGAGGATCCACGGATTCATTGCTGTGATCAGCGTGGCCCCCGTGTCAATCTACGGTGCATATGTGGATACAGATCCCAATTAAAAAAACAAACACCCTCTCATGGAACCACTCACACACACAACCACCCACACGCCCACTCACACATCCATACAGTCACTCACGCGCCCATACGGTCACTGATACCTCCACTCAAGAGACCCAGAGAACCACTCGCACACCCACTCACAGACCCACACAGGCACTCATACACCCACGCACACAGCCCCACACACACATCCATGCAGCTACCCCCACTCACAGACCCACAGAGCCACTTACACACCTACTCATATACCCATACGGAAAAACCATTGACACACCTATACAGTCACTGACAACACTCAGAGATACACACAGCTGCTTACACACCTACTCACACACCCACCATGCACTCACATGCCCACTTAAACACCCATACAACCACATACCCACTCAGAGACCCAGAAAACCACTCACACACCAGTGCAGCCACTCACACCCCCAGTCACACATCCATACAGCTACTTATGTACCCACTCACACTCACAATTACAGTCCCTGATACATCCATTCAAACACCCTGAGAACCACTCACACACCAACTCACAGACCCACACAGGCACTCACACCCACTCACACACTCATATATCCACCTACACTCCCACACAACTACTTACACTCTCACACAGCCCGAACACACCCATACTGGCACTTACACACCTCTCACAGACCTATACAGCCACTGACACACCCATACAGCTAATGACACACCACCCAGAGACCCACACAGCCACTTATACACCCATCACACACTCACATGTCCACTTAGACACCCACACAACCACTCAGACACCCACTCAGAGACCCGGAAAACAATCACACACCCTCTCACAGACCCCTACAGCTACTCACACACCCAATCACACTCCCACACTGTACCTGATGCATCCATTCAGAGATCCAGAGGACTACTCACACATTCACTCACAGACCCACACAGGTACTCACACACCCACTTACAGATCCACACAAACACTCACACATCCACTCACATACCCATACAGACACTCACACACCCATTCAGACCCAGAAAACCACTTATTCACCCACTCAGACACCATACAGTCATACCACATCCAGTGAGAGACCCAGCGAACCAGTCTCCCATCCATTTACATACTCATACAGCCACTCACACACCTATTTATGGATCCAGTGAACAACACACTCATCCACTCACACAGTTACTCACACAACCACTCACACAGTCAATCACACACCCATACAATCACACACCCATTCAGACACCCAGAAAACCACTTGAATACCCTATTCATACACCCATACAGTCACTCACACACCCACTTACAGACTGATAGAACCACTCACATACCATCCACAGACTCTCACAAACACTAACACACCCACTCACACAATCAACTCACACTCACACCCCAGTTACACACTCACACGCCCAACAGCCACTTGTACACCCACTTTGTAAGGCCTTCAACCAATTACCTTTTTCACAGGAATGAAAGGGACAAAGTAATTCCCTACTTCCCTGCAAATCAAGCAGACCACAAGTATGATCAAGCCTGACTCACCGAGACGAAGGGACAAAGCCAGTTTTGAGATGGATACCAGCCTCCCACTTGACAATGTAAGGATTATCTTCCCAGCATCTATAATAAATAAAAAATAATGAGCCTTTAGCATTTAGAACACTTAAGATATAGGCCCTCATTACAACCCTGGCGGTAAATCCCGCTTTCCGCCGTGCAGAAGGCCGCCAACATACCGCTGCGGCCGCGGAATTACGCTACAGGTATTACGACCCACAGCTCGGAATCCGCCACAATACAGACACCCACACAAGTCTGCCACAACAAAGGTCAGTGATAAACTGGCGATACCAAAACCGACACCACCACGCCAACAGGAATACGCCCACACTATCACGACCCACGAATCAACGCGGCGGTCTTTCAACCGCGGTAATCCATTGACGGTACACACCGCCACGCTCAAAATACACACACACTCACAAAACACAACCACATTGGACAATTTGAAAAATACACACCTGATACATATACACACACCACACCCACACACCCAATCCAATAAAAAGCACACACCCACATCACCCACAAACCCTTACAAACAAAAATTTGAAAGAAGGCCAGAGAGAGAGAGAGACTACGTTAAACAACACTAGCATCCACAGACACACAACACCATCACTTACACAACATCCACACACCTCAAACAGCACACACCAACACATCCCCTTACACATCACAACAGACACCACCTCACACATCACCCACACCACATCATGGCACCTCAAAGACACCCCAGGTTCTCTGAGGAGGAGCTCAGGGTCATGGTGGAGGAAATCGTCCGGGTAGAGCCACAGCTATTCGGTTCACAGATGCAGCACACCTCCACTGCAAGGAAGATGGAGCAATAGCGCAGAATTGTCAACAGGGTTAACGCAGTGGGACAGCATCCAAGAATACGGGATGACATCTGGAATAGGTGAAACGACCTACGGGGGAAGGTGCGTTCCGTGGTTTCAAGACACCAGATTGCTGTACAGAGGACTGGCGGTGGACCCCTACCTCCTTCCCACAACTAACAACATGGGAGGAGCAAATCTTGGCAATACTGCATCCTGAGGGCCTCGCAGGAGTAGCAGGAGGACTAGACTCTGGTAAGACATATCTTAACTACTTCATCCCCCCACCCCACCTGCATGCCAACACATACTGCCGCCCTTACCCTCACACCCATCACCCCAACAACCCACAGATACCCCACTAACACAACCCACACATCCCAAAACCAAGCCCTGCATGTAACACCAATGCATGGACACCCATCCCGCAAGCATGTCCAGTACAGAGACTCACTCATGCCCCAAAATCACCAATCACACAAGGACCAAGCCAATAATGCAAGCACAGGAGTAGAGGGTAACTCACCCATTGCACAAGATGGCACACACAGATACAATAACTATGAATTTACACCCCAACAGGACCCATACCCAACGTCACCGGACAGGAGGTGCCAGACATATCCAGTCCCCCCACAGAAGAGGCCCACAGTGATGACAGCAGCTCTGCACGCCTGCATCAAGATGACCAGCAAGGCCCATCAGGGACCTCAGGACAGTCGGTTCCCCTGACACAGTCACAAACCACCACTGAACCTCCCCCCTCAGGAAATACCACCACAGCACCCACCCAGCGCGCCCATCCCTCTGTCCCCAGGACACGTCAATCAGCAGTGTGTCCACCACCATAGGGGACCCAGGCAACCCCACTAACACAGGACGATCAGGCACCTGGGGGAAGTGGCAGTGGGCACACGGTTCAGGGGACAGAGACACAGGATAACAGGGAAGCTGGGAGGACTGCTGTGCAACAGGGGGAGGACAGGCCCAGGGAACCCACTCTCCACGAGGCACTCTCCAGCATCATGGGAGCTTATCACCATTCCCAGGGGACAATGGACATGGTACTGGCCAAGTTTCAGGAGACCCAGCGCAGCAGGAGGAACACTACCTGGGGATCAGGGAGGACTTGAGGTCCATCAACACCACCCTGGTCACCATTGCAGGGGTGCTGGCAGACCTTCTCAACACCAGGATGGACACAGTGGCATACCAACGGGCCCCTGACACTAGCCTGGACGATGAACAGCCCTCCACCTCAGCCGGTGCTAGTGGACAGGATGCACTGCCACAGGACCAACAGGCCACCAGCACTCCACCCCCTGCAGATGGAGAACCACCCCGCAAACGGTCCCTGAGATCCAGGAACAAGACAGAGAACATTGCCAAGACTCCCGCCAGGAAATAAGACCCCCCTGAATGTCAGCCTTCTGTCCCAGTATGTCACCCTGTCCATCCTCAAACTGCCATTGCTCAACTTCCTATGCCCCTTTGGACAATGCACCTGTGAAACAAATAGACTGGACTCTGCCATGGACATACTTCCACCATCACCCCCAGCGCATTTTACAACCCCCTCCACTTATTTGCACAGGAATAAACACACTTCAATCACAAAACAATCTGGAGTCAGTCTGTGCTTTCACAAATGTGCAATTGCAGTATCTATGGAACTTAGCAATGTCAATTTACTTATTCACATACCAATGTAACACAGCTGTAGGCCAGGAGTAAACATAGCAGAGGGCACAAAGTGGGACCCAGATCTGTGAAATGGAAAGTCAACGTGACAAGTCAGTGTCCATACACTGAGTGAAAATGACAGACTGATGCTAGCTCCAACAATAGTATGAGATGTGGGAAGCAGTGACACCTTCTTACCTGTGTCTCACTGGAAGTATTGCAAGATGATGTTGTTTCGGTTGTCGATATCCTCTTCTTCTGCCTCCTCTTCATCACTGTCCACAGGCTCCACAGCTGCCACAAGACCAGCATCAGGCCCATCCTCCTGCAGAAAAGGCACCTGGCGTCGCAAAGACAGGTTGTGCAGCATACAGCAGGCCACGATTATCTGGCACACCTTCTTCGGTGAGTAGGATAGGGAACCACCTGTCAGATGGAGGCACAGGAATCTGGCCTTCAGGAGGCCGAAGGTGCTTTCTATTATCCTCCTTGTTCGACCATGTGCCTCATTGTAACGTTCCTCTGCCCTTGTCCTGGCATTCCTCACTGGGGTCAGTAGCCATGAGAGGTTGGGGTAACCAGAGTCACCTGCAAATGTCGAGGGACAACTGTTAGACACACACTAACCCTTAGGGACAACCCCATACCCAGACACCTATGTCAACTGTATGGGGACCTTGGCCTCACCTATTAGCCACACACGGTGCCTCAGGAGTTGCCCCATCACATAAGGGATGCTGCTATTCCTCAAAATGTAAGCATCATGCACAGAGCCAGGATACTTGGCATTCACATGGGAGATGTACTGGTCTGCCAAACACACCATCTGCACATTCATCGAATGGTGGCTTTTCCGGTTTCTGTACACCTGTTCATTCCTGCTTGGGGGGGGGACAAATGCCACATGTGTACCATCAATGGCACCAATGATGTCGGGGATATGTCCCAGGGCATAAAAGTCACCTTTCACTGGGGGCAAATCCTCCACCTGAGGGAAAATTATGTAGCTGCGTATGTGTTTCAGCAGGGCAGACAACACTCTGGACTACACGTTAGAGAACATTGGCTGGGACATCCCTGATGCCATGGCCACTGTTGTTTGAAAAGACCCACTGACCAGGAAATGGAGTACAGACAGGACCTGCACTAGAGGGGGTATCCCTGTGGGATGGCAGATAGCTGAAATCAGGTCTGGCTCCAACTGGGCACACAGTTCCAGGTTCGTTGCACGATCAAGTCTGTATGTAATTATGATATATCTCTCTTCCATTGTCGACAGGTCCACCAGGGGTCTGTACACTGGAGGATGCCGCCATCTCATCACCTGCCCCAGCAGACGTGCCCTATGGAGGAGAACAGCGAGCAGAGAGTCATCCAACACTGAGGTATCACAATGTGTGATTTGCAGAAACGTTAGTAATCCGCAATGTGCTGGTATCTGTCTGTATTCCCGGCCTAGATAGGTGTGATGCAGTTTTCATTCATCCCATGTGGCCCCCTGAAATGGCGGCTGCCTGACCTGTAAGGTGGGACAAGGGGATATGAGGTAACTGCGCTGGCGTTGTACACCGTTGCGGTGGGCGGGCGAAGACTGCGTCGCAATTCTGCATTGGTTAACATTGGGCCTTATGGGTCCCAGGAGCCAATGACGATGTATGCCGGCGGTGACGGTACGCACCGGCGCGGACGTGACTGCCATTTTCTGTCTGTTCACTGACTTGATACCTGACCTTCAACAGGAGAAGACCTACACTGCAAGTGCTGCTGTGACCTGTGCCTGGAAGCGACAATGGCTACAGTGTCTGGGGAAAGGGCCCCTGTCTTCACTTCGGAGGAGTTGGAGAAACTAGTGGATGGGGTCCTCCCCCAGTACACGCAACTGTACGGTCCTCCAGACAACCAGGTGAGTACACTGTGAGCCTGCTGCATGGGCAATGTCTGCTTTGAGTCGTGTGGATGGAAGATACCTGGGGGGGGCTGAGGCCTGCATGTGCGGATGGTGAGTGTATGTGCGTCAGGGCATGGGTGGGAACTGGTGGGCTTGGGTATGACGGTCTCGTGGCACACACACCCAGGTGAGGGGAATTGTACCGGCCACACTGCATGTGGAGCACTCTAGGCACCATGCCCCCTCCAGAACCAGTGGAGAGATACATCCACTACCTCAGTCCTTGGCAGGATGAAGCACTCTGGGCACCAGGCCCCCTCCAGAACCAGTGGAGAGATACATCCACTACCTCAGTACTTGGCAGGATGAAGCACTCTGGGCACAAAGCCCCCTCCAGAACCAGTGGAGAATCACATCCACTACCTCAGTCCTTGGCAGGATGAAGCACTCTGGGCACCATGCCCCCTCCAGAACCAGTAGAGAGATACATCCACTACCTCAGTCCTTGGCAGGATGAAGCACTCTGGCACAAACCTCCCTCCAGAAGCACTCTGGGCACCAAGCCCCCTCCAGATCCAGTGGAGAATCACATCCACTACCACCTCAGTGCTTGGCAGGATGAAGCACTCTGGGCACCATGCCCCCTCCAGAACTAGTGGAGACTGTTATCCACTTGAGAGACTGTGGCTTTGCACTCCCCAGGATAAAGCAGTGGGCATACCACCCACTTGAGAGACTTGAGAGACTGTGGCTTTGCACTCCCCGGGATAAAGCAGTGGGCAAACCACATACTTGAGAGACTTGAGAGACTGTGGCTTTGCGCTCCCCATGATACAGCAATGGGAATGGAGCCCCCTCGTGCAGCAGTGGCGTTGTGCATTCATCTGGCTGAGGTGAACCCACTCCTCCTCCCCCTGAGGTGCCTGTATATTTTCGATCTGATACCCCAGCAGTGTTCTCTCCGTTTCCAGTCAGGTATCTTGTGAGGGCTTCGCCCATGCATTTTGGGCCCAGTGGTCCACGGACAATGATTGGTACACTATCCGGACTTGTGTAGTTGGTGTACATATTTGTATATACTGAATTTTAATGTGTGCGTGTTGTGTGTGTGTGTCACTCTCTTTTCCCTCCCCCCCTTCCTTGTGTTGTAGGTGCACTACTCACTGTGGTCGTCGACGGCGTCTGTCCTGCTCCTCATAGAGCAGGAGGAAGAGCAGCATTGGTAACACCTGTAGTTCGGGCTCCATGGCGTCCTGGTTCCTCGTTGGGTGTCGAGAGGTGAGTGGTTTCCCTTCTGTGTACTGTTTCCGCTGTGCTTTTGATAGCGTTGGTTCCGCCCCGGAGAAGGTGGAGGATAGGCGTGTTGAAATACAGTGGGCGGTACTTTGTTTTCCGCCTGTCTGTTGGCAGTTACCGCTGCAGTGTTTGTTTCTACCGCCATGGCGGGCGGAGTGTTAAAGTGGCTGTCTGTGTTGGCGGTTTCCGCCATGATCGTGATTCCATTGTTTTTTCCGCCGGCCTGTTAGCGGTATTACCGCCGCTTTAACACCGACCGCCAGGGTTGTAATGAGGGCCATAATTTGTTTTCCAGATGATGTTACTCACTTCTGTCTTACCTAATGCCCCTAGGAGAGCCAACACACACAAAACAGAACAAACAAAACAAAAAAATGTATAGGTGCCAAGGAAGAAACTAAAGGTCTTGAAAAACCACCTGAAGACGGTTCTCCCTTCTTCCGGTTGCAGGCAGACTTGGTGGTGTCTAGCATGCAAGCTTGGAGATGTAGAGATATCGCTGTATCTGGGGAGGGTGGGGGGTTGGGGAGACGGTGTCCCAAACTATGCAGTGCGAGTGCCCATGAAAACGGTCACCCATCTCCCCCGCTTTTCTCTTATGTGCCCTATTCCTGGTCACTCACCACCAAGGCCACAGCTCTCCTGAGCTGTGGCGGGATCTTCTGCGTCTCTGGCAGTGTCCCAGCACTCTGCCTCGAACCACTTGTTCTCCTGCTCTCCATCCACCTCGAACCTCCGGTCCTCCACTGCTTCTACTTTTTCATCTTCACTGTCCAGATTCTCTGTGTCCCTCACATTGCCTGCTGTCTTGTTCACCTCCTTCCTACCACGTTTGCTTGTCACCTCTGTCTTCGACATTTCTCCTCTCTCCCCATTACCCGCTATCAACCACCTTTCTCTTTTTTTGGTCCTCTTTTGCTTGTGCTTGGCGTTCCTCTTCTAGTTCAGAGTTCAGCCCTCCTTCTTCCCTCGGGCGTGCCCTGTGGAAAAACATCTGGGGTCATCTCCTGTGTTTCCGTAACTTGTTTTGTTTCTGTTTCCTCCTTCAGGTTGGTGGAGGGAAGACTCACGGTGGGACTTTGCTTCATAGCCTCAGGTAAGGAGTGGGGTCAGGAGGGTAGCATATGACACATCTCCTCCCCTACTTTCTTCCTTGGAAGAAAAGGGAGCATGGGGAACCAAGACAGGAATTCCGCATTGCTTTGTTCTTGCCCTTTCCTATAGTACGTGACAAATCGGAAAGGTTGTAAAGCCAAGAACCACCTAAGGATTCGGGGATTCCTGCCTTTGCTATAAACCTTCCTTTCAAAGGGTGCATGATCGGTAGAGAGTATGAATTTCCTCCCTTATAGGGAATACAGTAAAGACTCTACTGCCCACTGGTTAATGCTCCTTTTTCTACAGTTGCATACCCCTTTTCCATCGGGAACACTTTGCGGCTCATATATAAAATATGTTTTTCTTACCCTTGATGGCTTTTCTGGGACAGAACGGCATCCAAGCCTACTCCTGAGGCATATGTTTGTAAGATGAATGGTTGTGTAAAATCAGGGCTGTGAAGAACAGTTTGTAAGGTGTGGAAGGAGGTTAAAACTTCAGGGTTACGGTTATGTAATTTTAGGACCGATTGTCGTCCTTTTTTCAGTAAATCAGTTAAGGGAGTATCCAGTTGAGAAAAGTTGGAAATGAACCTCCTATAATACCCTACGAGCCCTAAAAAGTCAATAAAATCTTTTGGGGTTTTTGGAACGGGTACTTTCAGTATGGCTTCCACCTTTTCTTTCTGTGGTTAAATTAAACCCTTACCTAAGACATAACCTAGGTATGTCATGGTTCAGGCTGCTAAATGACTCTTCCCAGGGTTCACCTTGAGCCCTGCTAATTCGGAGGATTTTAGGACTGCACATAAGTGCTGCAGCTGTTTCTCCCACGAAGGGCTGTATTTTATGATATCTTCAATGTAAGCAGCAGAATAGGTTGTATGGGGTCTTAATATTATGTTCATCATGCGTTGGAAGGTGGCCGGAGCACCAAGAAGGCCAAAAGTAAGGATCGTGTATTGGTATGAACCTCCTGGGGTAGAGAAAGCAGTCTTTTCTTTACCTTGGGATCTAAAAGGAAGCTGCCAGTACCCTTTTCACAGATCTTAGGTGCTAATATACCTGGCTTCTCCCAATCTTTCTATCATTTCATTGATCTGGGGAATGGCTATGAATCAAATTTAGATATTTTATTTACTTCTCTTAAATAGCTACGTGCAGCGAGCGAAAAACAAGTAGGTGAGAGCTGCCTCTGTTATACGTTATTTTAACAAGCTTCGAGCTGGGAATACTTTGTAATTGCCTAATTTTAAAAAGAATCGCTTTTAATTGTGTCAATAGCCCAAACGCTGACATTGTACACCAAATAAGCAGGCAAGGACTGCCATATACATGTTTTTCTTAACCTTTTAGGGACATTTTTTCACCTCTCCCTCCCCCTTGGTCTGTGTTCAGTGGCCTTGGTGGTAGGGAATTTTTGATTCTAGCCTTCCACCCTCCATTTTTCCTCTTCCTCAAAAGCACTGCTACAGCCCATTTTAGGTGGGTCGGCGGTAAAGTCTCTATTTACTTCGGCATCTGGGCTATTTTTAGCTCGGATGCAAGCTACGCGCAGCGAGAGAAAAATAAGTAGGTGAGAGCTGCCTCTGTTATACGTTTTTTTAGCAAGCTTAGAGCTGGGAATACTTTTTAATTGCCTAATTTTAAAAAGAATCGCTTTTAATCGTGTCAATAGCCCAAACGCTGATATTGTACACCAAATAAGCAGGGAGGGACTGCTATATAGATGTTTTTCTTAACCTTTTAGGTACAATTTTCAGCCGCCAAATTAGGTGGGTCGGCAGTACAGTCTCTATTTACTTCGGCATCCGGGCTATTTTTAGCTCGGATGCAAGTTACGCGCAGGGGGCGCGCCACTGGCGTGCCAAAGGTGCGCCCAAGGCAAGCCTCTCTGCGCCCGTCCGTGCCAGAACGGGCCCAGGGCCCAGTCCCTATGCCCATGTCCCTATAAAAGAGGTAAAAACCAAGTACAACTTGGACTTCCTTCATGCTCTGAGACCTGATACCCGGAGTGTCTGCACCTATAGTATAGACCTCGTGAACCTTAAGCACCAATGTTCAGTGTGCTTGTGGTCCCTGCAACTTACTCTGGACAACTTGGATCCAACAGCCCAAGAAGGTAGCAAATGTTCGATCCTTTTAGCCAACTGTTGCTCTTTGGTAGCACATAAATTGGACATACACTTACTCTTAGAACAGACTAAACCTACGATTCTCTGTCTGACCAAGACTTGGCTACATGAGGGTTCGGCCCCTGATGTCACCTTGGCATTACCTAGCGGATATCGAATAAGCAGGCTCGATAGAGCCTCTGCTAGAGGTGGGGGCATTGTGTTAATTTATAGGAATAACCTAACGGTCAATTAGCACCCCCTACAGATAACAGGATGTGAAAGTATGTATTTTTCCATCAGTCTGAACCCTCAATATACCTTGTCAGGTGCTTTGGTTTACCGCCCCCAGGTCCCACTGAAAATGTTCTGCAGTCCCTGGCAGAGAATATCGCTGAGCTGGTTTGTTCTAAACCTAACTTCACTTTACTAGGTGATTTCAATATTCATGCGGAGGAGGCAGATAGTGTGGTAACTAAATCTCTGCTCTTTGACATGAATGCCCTTCATCTAGTACAACTGATTAAGGGACCGACACATAACAGGGGTCATACGATTGATCTAGTCTTTTCAAATGCAAAATTATTCAAACCCATGCCATCTCGCCCTTTGGCATGGTCTGACCACTTTCTGATAACACTTGAATTAGCCATATCTAGGCATAGGAAACCGATTTATAATACCTTTCTACCTACCAGACGCTGGCGTAATCTCAAAGCTGATGCCTGGATCAACATTTTAGAAAGGTATAAGCCATCTAGTCAAAATTAATGTCATGGACTTGTCAGAGTCCTTTAATAACTGGATTACCGGCAGCTTAGATGCTCTCCTACCGCTCTCCTCCAAAGGAAAAGGACGTTGTAGGCAGAGCTCCTCCTGGTTTACTCCGCATCTTCTGCATCTCAAAAGAGAATGTAGAAAATGGAAAAGGAGATGGCTAAAGTCATATGGTAAAACATTAAAACAAGAATATAAGAAAGCAATCCGGTCCGGGTGACCGCTCAGCCCTCCACAGGGCTTGGTCGCCCCACTCACTGCTGCCGCTCCTGCCTGCCTTTGCCGCCTCCTGCCTGCAGATTCCTTCGCTCGCTCGCTGCTCCTGGGATTTCCCGCCGCTGCCTCCCTGCGGCCCCGCCCCCCTGTGATTCCATTCGCCGGACCGCTCCCGCCACCCAGCTGCTCCTCCCTCCCGGCTCCTTACTTAAGGGGACCGTAGGGGACCACAGAGTGTGACCGCTCAGCCCTCCACAGGGCTTGGTCGCCCCACTCACTGCTGCCGCTCCTGCCTGCCTTTGCCGCCTCCTGCCTGCAGATTCCTTCGCTCGCTCGCTGCTCCTGGGATTTCCCGCCGCTGCCTCCCTGCGGCCCCGCCCCCCTGTGATTCCATTCGCCGGACCGCTCCCGCCACCCAGCTGCTCCTCCCTCCCGGCTCCTTACTTATGACGCCCCCAGAGCGACCGCGCAGCGGACGCGCGCAGCGGGAGCTCCGACTGAGCGCCGAAGGTGCGCCAAAGGTAAGCCCGTCTGCGCCCGTCCGCGCCTGGACCGCGCCCAGCGCCAGACCCCCTGGTCCTCGCCCTCGCCAGCACACCCTGCACAGCTACGATGCCAGAACCCTCCACGCACTCAACGCCGGACGAAACACCGCCTGCTACCGAGCCACCCCGAGACGCACCCACGGACCCTTCACCTGCCTGACCTGCCGCTTCACCAGCCTACGACCCAACACTGCACCTACTAAACCGAGCCCCAGCAACAAACACCTGAGGTGCATCCTGCTCAACACCCGCTCCGTTCACAGGCATGCCGTCGAACTCTGGAACCTCCTCGACTCGACAGCACCAGACATCGCCTTCCTGACAGAAACCTGGATGAACGCCTCCTCAGCACCCGACGTCGCCATCGCCGTCCCAGAAGGCTACAAAATCACCAGGAGGGACCGCGTCAACCAGACAGGAGGAGGCATCGCCATCATCCACAAGAACACCATCCGCATCACGACCAACTCTGATGACACCTTCACCTCCGCCGAACACCTCCACTTCCAGATACACACCAACCCCAAGACCACGCTCAGAGGCACCCTCATCTACAGACCACCGGGACCACGCACACAGTTCAGCGAAGACATCACAGACTTCGTCAGCCCCCACGCCATCAATTCCACCGACTACATCCTCCTGGGGGACCTCAACTTCCACCTGGAGGACGACAAGGACCGCAACACCACTGCTCTACTGGACAACCTGGCCAACCTCGGACTCAAGCAACTGGTAACCACCCCTACACACCACGCCGGCCACACGCTTGACCCAGTCTTCTCATCCAGCAAATATGTCACCTTCAGCCACTCCACCAATCTCCAGTGGACTGACCACAGCTGCGTCCACTTCAGCTTCAGTAAAACGACGACCCACCACCACCCTCAACAAACCCCCCGCAGGAGCTGGAACAAGATCACCGGCGACCAGCTCACCACCTTCCTCAGCCAGAACCCCCCCACCAGCTCAACGGACCCCAACGAAGCCGCCAACAACCTCACACAGTGGATCACCAACTGCGCAGACGCCCTCGCACCACTGAAGAAGAACCCCCCCAGCAGACGCAGCAGCAAGAAAGCCTCCTGGTTCACCGACGAGCTCATCACCTCCAAGAAGAACTGCCGCTCCCTGGAGAACACCTGGCGCACCAACCAGACCACAGACAACATGACGGCCCTCAAACACGCCACCCGCAAACACCACCAACTGATCCGCGCCACAAAGAAGACAGCCTTCAAGGAACGACTGGACAACAACACCCACAACAGCAAGGAACTCTTCAGCATCGTCAAAGAGCTCTCCAACCCTGACGCCGGAAACAATGACATCACTCCCTCGCAAGACCTCTGCGACTCCCTCGCAGCCTTCTTCCACAACAAGATCGCCAACATTCACAACAGCTTCGGCCCACCAACCACAAACCCCACCACCGAACCGATGCCCCCCACCGCCACCCTCCGCACCTGGACCCCAGTCAGCACCGAAGACACAACACGCACAATGAACACCATCCACTCCGGATCCCCTACGGACCCCTGCCCACACCACATCTTCAACACGGCTGACCACATCATCGCACCCCACCTCCGTGACATCGTCAACGCCTCCTTCAACACCGCCACCTTCCCGGAGTGCTGGAAACACGCCGAGATCAGTGCCCTGCTGAAGAAACCAACTGCAGACCCCTCCGACCTCAAGAACTACCGCCCCATCTCGCTCCTCCCGTTTCCTGCCAAAGTCATCGAGAAGACCGTCAACAGACAGCTAGCTGCCTTCCTCGAGACCAACGGATCCCTCGACCACTCGCAATCCGGCTTCCGAGCCAACCACAGCACGGAGACCGCCCTCATCGCAGCCACAGACGACATCAGATCCCTAATGGACAATGGGGAAACTGCGGCCCTCATCCTCCTGGACCTCTCCGCAGCGTTCGACACTGTCTGCCACCGCACCCTGGTACAGCGCCTGAACAACACCGGCATCCAGGGGAAGGCCCTGGAGTGGATCGCCTCATTCCTCGCCGGAAGAACCCAGAGAGTCCGCCTCCCCCCGTTCCGGTCAGCGGCCACCGAAGTCATCTGCGGAGTTCCACAAGGGTCATCGCTCAGCCCCACCCTCTTCAACGTCTATATGAGCCCCCTCGCAACCATCGCACGTCAACACAACCTCAAGATCATCACCTACGCCGACGACACCCAGCTGATCCTCTCCCTCACCAGCGACCCGGACGCCGCCAGAGCCAGCCTACACGAAGGGATGAAAGACGTCGCCGAATGGATGAAGAACAGCCGCCTGAAACTGAACTCAGACAAGACGGAGGTCCTCATCCTGGGATCATCACCATCCGCCTGGGACGACTCCTGGTGGCCCCCCGCCCTGGGAGCCACCCCCAAGCCAACGGACCACGCTCGCAACCTAGGCTTCATCCTGGACTCCTCCCTCTCGATGACCAGACAAGTCAACGCTGTCTCATCTTCATGCTTCAACACCCTACGCATGCTTCGAAAGATCTTCCGGTGGATCCCCACCGAGACCAGGAAGACGGTCACCCAGGCCCTCGTCACCAGTCGGCTGGACTACGGGAACGCCCTCTACGCCGGCACCGCCGCCAAACTCCAGAAGAAACTCCAACGGATCCAGAACGCCTCAGCACGACTCATCCTGGACATCCCCCGACACAGCCACATCTCCGAACACCTGAGAGACCTGCACTGGCTCCCCGTCAACAAAAGAATCACGTTCCGACTCCTCACCCACGCACACAAGGCCCTCCACGACCTGGGCCCCAAGTTCCTCAACAGCCGCCTGACCTTCCACAAGCCCACCCGCCAGCTCCGCTCCGCCAGCCTCGCTCTCGCCACCGTCCCCCGCATCCGCAGAGCCACCGCCGGAGGAAGATCCTTCTCCTACCTGGCAGCCAAGACATGGAACTCCCTCCCCATCCACCTCCGGACAACGCAAGACCATCTCGCCTTCAGGAAGCAACTCAAGACCTGGCTGTTCGAGCAGTAGCGTTTCCCCCCCCCCCAGCGCCTTGAGACCCTCCGGGTGAGCAGTGCGCTATACAAATGCCTTTGATTGATTGATTGGTCCTATCACACTGAAATAAAAATAGCTCAAACCAGATACTAATTCTCAAAAATTGAGCAGGAGGCTAATTCCCCTAAAGAGATCACCCAGCCACAAGAGGACTTGACACTCCTGGATGCATCTCAGGAACATGTTAATAATCTTGCATCATATTTTCAACAAAAAGTACTATAGATCTATTAGACCTTCCCTAGCGCTGTTGATCAGGTACAGAAGGTACTAGAACAGGAGTCTATGTGTTCCACAATCTTATCAGACCTCCCTTTGATATCTCAAGAAGATGTGAGTAGATATATTTCAGCCATTAAATCAGGATCCCCCCTTGAGCCAGCCCCCCCCCCCCAGGTGCTGACTTTAGGCGCTCCAGTGACGGTTCCCATTATTACAAATCTTGTTCATCTTTCACTGTCCTCTGGCTTAGTGCCAGAACAGTGGAAACATGCTATTGTTAAACTACTCCTGAAGAAACCTAATCTTGATCCTGCACTTCTTAGCAACTATAGGCCCATCTCACTGTTGCCTGTTCTGTCTAAGATAGCTAAAAAACACGTCAATACTCAACTTTCCCATTTCATGGAGGATAATAATATCCTACACGCCACTCAGATGGGCTTCAGACCACTACATGGTACTGAGACCGCACTGATCGCTGTTATGCAAGAAGCCAGAAGGTGTTTAGACCAGGGTTTGGAGACAGCTATCATCCTCCTGGATCTCAGCGCTGCTTTTGATACGGTGGATCTTGACATATTAACTGATAGGATAGAAGAGATTGGAATATCTGGGCTGGCCTTAGACTGGATCAACTCCTTTATTAAGAATAGATCATTTCAAGTCTTAGATAGATCATATTTCTCAGAGTGTATTAATAATAGCTGAGGAGTCCCACAGGGGTTCTCCCTCAGCCCCACTCTATTTAATATTTATATGTTACCACTTGCAGAAATAGTCAAGCTCTTTGGGCTGGCCTTGGTGTTGTATGCAGACGACACACAGCTAGTTGTATCACTGTCTAATGATTCCTGCAATATAGGTTCAGCACTTGGCAATTACAGATGGCTTGGGATTTCTACCCCCACCCAAAGGACTTATTAAAAGTCTTGGTGTATGGCTTGATCCACAACTGTCAATGGCCCATCAAGCTAATAAAATATCTGCCACCTCCTTTGGCCTCCCCAGGCTTTCAAGGAGGGTCTTTACAATCTTACCTCTCACAGCCAAAAGAATCATTATACAGGCATTGATCGGCTCACGAATGGACTATGGAAATGCATTGTTTATTGATGCACCTGGATACGTGATTAAAAGGTTGTAGATAGTCCAGAATGCTTCTGCACATCTGCTGCTGAACATACCTAAAGATGAATCTATAAAGGCAGGAATCTCCTCGCTACATTGGCTTCCTGTGGCCAAGAGGATAAAATTTAAGACACTGTGCCATATGCATTGAGCATTGCATAATAGAGGTCCAGAAATGCTGAGGACCTTAGTCTCCTTCTATTCACCTAATAGACCACTCAGATCATCTTCAGCCTACCTAGCAGTGATTCCTAAAGTGAAGAATGCCAGATGGGGTGGCAAATTCTTAGCATACCAGGCGGGAAAGCTATGGAATTCCCTACCTCTCAGCCTACGAGTGACTAGTCATGAACTAACCTTCCACAAGGCTTTAAAAACTTGGCAATTTCAAACCTAATTCCCACCTCTCTCATTCTTGATGCTACTGTTCAAGCTCCGAGCGCTGGGAGGCCTTCGGGTAGCCATGCACTATATAAATTCACATAACATAACATAAATCAATACAAAATCTTATGGACCCATCAGGTTTTGGGACCGAAATGATAGGATAGTTCTAATCACTGGTTAATGGTTCTATGATTGCCATGTGTAACATTTTCTGTATTTCCTGTTCTGCTGCTGCTCTGTGGGCTTCAGGGATCCTGTATCGCTTTAACCCCACCATTTCCCCTGGGTGGGTATGTATGACATGTTCAATTATATGAGTTCTCCTAGGGGTGGTGGAGAAAGGTTCTACATAGGGATTCAAGGTTCATTCTATCTCCTGTCATTTTAATGGGTTTAAGTCTGGATCTATACAACACCAATTCTGGGACTGTTGTTCAGTGATGGTGGTCCTTAACATGGAGAGGGAGCCCTCCCATTTTTTTAACAGATTGATGTGGTAAATTTGGGTTTCTTTTCTTTCTTTGTTTATTTCTAACAGAGGTTACCTTTTCTAGAATTTTAAAGGGTCTTTGTCACCATCCTTTCATCTTGTTCTCAGAGGTGAGTAACATGAACATGACTTGATCTCCTACATCAAACTCCCTCAGTGTAGCCCCTTGGTCATACTGGGCCTTTTGCCTTTTTTGGGCTTCTTTCAAAATTTCCCTTGTTACATCCCGTAGTTAGTTAAGTTGGGTCTTCAGTCCTATAATGTATTCCGACAAAGGTTTCATATTATCCCTATCCTATTCCCAAAATTCTTTGGCCATATCCAATAAGGTTCTAGGTTTGTGCCCAAAAAGGAGCTCAAACGGGGAGAACCCTGTGTTACTTTGTTCATGACATCATATGGAGAACAATGCAAGGGGTAACATCTGTTCCAAATGCTGGGCTTCCAGATATGAGTTTTCTCAACATTTTTTGAGAGTCGTGTTATACCGCTCCACCAAACCGTCGGTTTGGGGGTGATATGTGGAAGTGTGGATTTGCTTCACTCTTAACTGGAGACATACCTGTCTCATCAATTGTGAGGTACAGGGGGTTCCCTGGTCAGTAATTATTTATTGATGAAAGTCTACTTGTGAAAAGAGTTCTATCATGGCTTTTGTAATTCCTTGCGTATTTGGGTGGAAAAGGTGAAAATCCTCAGAATAACGGGTGGCATAATAAACTATTACCAAAACATACCAGTATCCACTTTGTGAAAGAACCAGTGGGCCAATAACGTCCATTCCTACCCTAGAGAAGGGTTCTTCAATGATAGGTAAATGAGAAAGGGGGGCTTTTGGTGGAAGAGAGCGACTAAGGAGCTAATATATTTGGCATTCTGTGCAGTGTCTTTTGACATGACTATGGATACCTGGCTCATAAAATGTACCCATTATAGCTTTCCCTGTTTTTTCTGGCCCTAAATGGCCCCCTAGCAAATGACTGTGTGCTAAGTATAAAACCTTACCACTAAAATGTGTTGGAACAAGTAATTGGCTTGAAGAGCACCCCTTTTCAATATAAATATCCATTCTGTAAAAACAAATAGAGGCATACCCCCTTTGGGTCCTCTTCATCCTTGGCTTGAGCCTATTCTTCTTGAAACTGGGCTTCCTCTCATAAGGCTGCTTCGAAATTCATATCAGTTTCTCATATGTACTCTTCCCGGGTTACTGGGGGGCCTTGGGAGAACCTGTGTTTGTCCGCTCTTCTCATCCTCTTGCTTTTTTATAATTTTGGGGTTGGTTGTTCTATGTCCTTGACTTGGGAAAAGGAGAGCATTCCCTTCTTCTTTCGTTCTTTGTCTAATTCGTCTAAATCTGGATAATCTGGATAATCTGACCCAACTATAAGGGGCTCCGGAAGACGAGGTATCAATGCTACTCGTAAGGGGATCACCGGGTCGTTATCATGTTGCAGTTCAACAGTTGGGAGCAGGTATTTTTTTTGTCTCAGTGTACGCACTGGATGGTAACTTCTCCTTGTTTTTCAATGCCTTCTCCAGGTATTACCTCATCCTGTCTCAAGAAGGGCCGAGACAGGAGTGCCATTGACCTTCATTGTACTATGGTACGCGGGTTACTTTTCCCCTGTAGTAAAATAGGAAGCCCGGGTTAGACCAATGTCCATAGGTTCCTCCTTATGTGGGCATGAGGCCCAAACAACCACACTGGAAACACTGGGGTTCAGATGTGACAGGTGGTGGACAAGGTGCTATCCCTATTGGTAGTGATCCCTGCTTTCGAGTAATTGGTGATTTCAGGGAACGGGTGGAGGGAATTGACTTGTTTTCCATGTACTGCCTTCTCTTCCTATTGCAGGGTCCTGGGCACGACTGTATGCACTGGCTATCTCTACTGTGGTTTCCAAGGTGAGGTTACTATGTTGTCTCACCCATCTTTGTATGGGCGGATGGAAGAAATTAAGGAACTGTTATAGGCATATTCTCTCAACCACTTCCTCTTTTGTTGATGTTTCAGGTTGTAACCAGGCCTCCACCAAGTCTTTTACCCGATAAAAGTAGGATTTAGGAGTTTGTTAGGTCCTTTCTTAATTTGTCTCAAACGTATTCTGTATGTTTTGCTGTCCGCCTCCATCCTTTCCAGGATACTCTTCTTAATATCCTCATATAGGTTCGTGCCTCAAGGATTAATAGCCTGATAGGCCGCTTGTAGGTCTCCTTACAATAAAGTCACACATATTGGCCCCATCTTTCTGGTGACCATGTCGCTGCTTGGGCAAGTCTTTCAAAATTTTTGAAAAAAAACCCTGGGCCTTCCCCTTTAACGTGTTTCTGTAGAACCCCTGAGTCAAGGGAGGCAGGCCCTCTTTGTTGGCCTAGGGTTTCCGCAAATCGCCCCATGGTTGTTTCTTGCGTTTGAGCGAGTTTATCCAATTGTTTTGCTTGTCCTGATATAGCTGTTTGGAAGCTCTTCCGGTCCTATTCTGCAGCAGTCAAAAAACACTTTATGGCTTTTTCAAGCTTTTGTTGTCCTTCCGCCATTTTTGACACCACAACCTCAATTTCCTCTGATCCAACTTCTGACACCACTTGGAGGAGTTGGAGGTCAGAAATAAGGCTTTGGAGGCTTTATTTGGCATTAAATCCTACCTCCTTTACGAAAGAGGTGATTAGAAAAGAAGAAAAAATAAAGTATAGAATATAAATCTTTGTCCTATGTCGGTCCTTTGGTTATTAGGTTTTTTTCCGTTATGTTGCAGGTGTCTCAATTCTGTCTTCTTTTTTCTCTCTTCCATTATTAGGTCTGCTGTCCAGGGGTGCAACTGCTAGCAGGCTCCATGCAGGAGGGAAAACAAGAAAAAGAAAGAAAACCGGCAGTGATTATTTTATTCTCTTCTTGAACGTTTTCCTACACCATAACACCCCATATGAGATATATCTCTCTTGACTGATGTGTGCTCCAGGTGGTTTGTAAGGAAAGCCAACACACACAAAACAGAACAAACAAAACAAAAAGGTGCAAAGTAAGAAACTAAAGGTCTCAAATAACCATCTGAGGAGGTTCTCCCTTCCTCCGGTTGCATGGAGGCTCGGGTGTAGGGATATCGATGTGCCTGGGGGGGCAAATTGTGTCCTAAATTATGCAGTGCGGGTGCCCTAGAAAATGCTCACGTGTCTCCCCCACTTTTCTCTTATGTGCCCCACCCTGATCACTCACCACCAAGGCCACGGCTCTCTGGAACCATGGCGGGATCTTCTGCATCTCTGGCAGTGTCCCAGCACTATGCCTCGAACCACTCGTCCTCCCACTCTCCAACCGCCTGTAACCTTGGGTCCTCTACTGCTTCTCCTTTTTCCTCTGGGACATCATCCACATTCTCGGTGTCCTTCACGTTGCCTGCTGTCTTTTCCCTCCTTCCTTCCACGTTCATTAGTCACCTCTGTCCTCTGCATTTTTCCTCTCTCCCCATTTCCCGTTATTGACCTCCTTTCTCTGTTTCGGTCCTCTTTTTCTTGTGCTTGGTAATCCTCTTCCAGTTCAGGGTTTGGCCCTCCTTCTTCTGGTTGGCCCTGTGGAAAAACACCTGGGTTCATCTTCCGTGTTTCCGTAAATTGTTTGTTTCTATTTCCTTATTCAGGTTGGTGGAGGGAAGACTCACGAAGTGACTTCACTTCATAGCCTCAGGTAAGGAGTGGGGTTCAGAGGGCAGCGTATGACACCCACCTAGAGACTAAGGCCCTAATTACGACCCTGGCGGTCTTGAGACTGGTTGCGGTGCGGTCCGGCCTCCACATTACGACCGTGGCAAGCGCACCACAGTCGGACTGCCGGCACTCCACATTTCTGCCAGCCGATGGCCTAGCTGTGCCAGCGGTCTCAATCCACCTGGGCAAATGTGCAAGCAGCACTCCCATGGTCGTAATGTGGTGCTGCTACCAACAGCAGCGCCACGCCAGTAGACCGCCGCCAGCCATATTATGGCCTGGTGGTGTTCTGCTGGCCGGCGCTGCTGGCAGTAGCAGCGCCCCGTTCCGTCTCCTGCCAGAGGACCCCCTGGATCCAGGTAAACCGGGTCTCCGACAGGGGAGGGGGTGTTGTGTGTGTGTGGGGGGGTTGAATGTACGTGTTTGCGTGAATGCGGGTGTGTGTTGCGTGTTGAATGCGTGTGTGCATGTATGGAAGTGTGAGTGCGTGTATGTTGTGAAATGTGAATGCGTGTCTGCGTGTATGTTTGGTAGTGTGTGCGGATGTGTGGTGTGATTGGATGTATGCATGCGTTTATGTATGTTTGAATGAGTGTGTGCATGCATGTGTGTGTGTGTGAAGGGGGAGTGAATGTAGGGGAGGCAGGGGTTGGAGAGGGAGGGGGGAGACCCCCATCAGTGACAGAGAAAGAATTCCCTGTCACTGATATGGCCTACCGCCATGGTTTTCATGGCATTACGAATGCCATGAAAACCATGGCGGTAGGCGGGGTCATAATCCAGCAGGCAAAACAATGGCGGCCGCCGGGCTGGAGATGGATATCTCCAGCCCGGTGGCTGTTACCGCAGTGGTGGTCAGAGTGGTACATTGGCGGTAAGTACCGCCAGCCTGTTGGCGGTACTTACCGTCACATTATCGCTGACCACCGGGGTCGTAATGACCCCCTATGTCTTGAATTATTACGCAGTAGTTTACTGATTCAACAACAGTTCTAATGAAATATGTATCACAATGTCCGTAGTACAGTTTATAAATCTAAATCAGTGTTTATCTCTTAATTAGTAATGTTTAGCAGTTCAAAAACTTGAGCATCATAATATGTTAAATCCTGGTATAAAAACTCATCAAACTTTAGTAATAATTATATGTCTCTTATTTTGTGTAACAAATAAACCACAGTTGAAATCACCAACTCCTTGTATTCATAATGCTTTATACGTTCATCAAGCCTTAAAGAAATAATACATTGTCTTTTTCTTCCTTGTAGAAAACAAACAGTGGTTAGAATAACCAATGCCTTCAAACAACATCCATTAGATAAGTATAGCTTTATGCTTTGAATATAGCTTGTATCAATTTTACCAGGCTGTAGAGATTGCTGCTTTAAGTGACAGTTTTTTTCTATTTATAACCAGTCTAAGAGGAGAAGGGCAGCACTGAAACAAAAACAATATTTTGAGAGTGTGGTTGAGAAAGCGTTTGCACTGAAGCACAAATTGAAAATGTTGACACTAAACAGAATGAGAACATTGGATAAAACAGTGTTGTCTATGAAGAATAGAAGCCAAAAAAAGCTTATTTATAAAAGTAATAATGTTTGTCAATGTTTCTAAGGAGAATGGAAGCATACATCTAGTACTGAGACTTTCTTTTATGAAGAAAGCTACTTACAACAGAATGCACTAGTGCATGCAGTTGAAACAACTGGCCAATGGTATGAGGTGAAGGACGGTACTCCTATTGGAAAAGTGGAGATGGTTCCTAGAAATGTAGAGGAAGAGATAGATGAAGAGGTACAAGGATGGCATAGACGTGCCCCTATGAATAAATGGGAATGCAGTAGTATTTGTAGTATTTGCCACGCATCAATTGATACATTAAGAACCTTTCTACATCAATTTCCATTTAAAAGACAGAAGCAGAAAATTGCAATGTTATAAGCATTAGATCTATGCAAAATGAGGAAATATTCCAATTTACAAGGCCACTTATTGGTGGTCCATCCGGGAAAGTATGCAAAAGTACTTTTCATCATTTTTTAATATTGGCTGTTCATCATTCAAAAATGTGAAATTTAATTAGAAGACTTTACTTTGCAAAACGTCCTGCACTGTGTTTAAGAGAAATGAGCAAAGTACTTCTGTATGGTACAGTGTCAGAGGTTGAAAATGTTTGTGAAGTTATTCATTTATGTTTCTGTGGTCCTAAAGTGCAGTCTAGACAAAGTGAAGAGTTAGTAAGTTCAGGTGTAGAGGAACAAAACACAGATATTAGTACTTATAACTTCAGATGAGAAGTAGCAAAGTTTAATGCAGTTTCTACAGCGAAACCAAACTATGGGCATGATTTAGATATTGGTGGATGGGTTACTCTGTCACAACGTTGACGTATATTCTATCCGCTGAAATCTAAATCCCATGGGAAATAATGGGATTTAGATTTCGGTGGACGGTATATCAGTCACCGTGATTTATATTTCGGCAGATGGGATATCTGTCACCAATGTGATGGAGCAACCCATATACCAATATCTAAATCAGGCCCTATGTTTCTATTTGTTGTTGGCGCACCACCTATAAAGGCCAAATTCGAAATGTTGATGTGTGCTTAAAAACTGAAGAAGAAAACAGAGAAAACTGGTTTGAATTTGCAGTGTTTTTAGTTCTAGAGGAATGTTTTGATTCGTTGACATGCCAGATCATTTGCAAGTATTGCTATGACAAATTAGAGAACAACAACATGTCTGCCAGAACAGTACACAATAAGTTATACAGGGTTGAAATTCCAAAGGAACTTTAACATTTATGAAGGAATACTCATACAATTAACACAGCACACACAAGCAATAGTTTGCATGGAAACAAACACCGGGAAACTACCACCCACTGAGCTTCAAAAAAGGCTTACAGATAGAGTTGTGTATTTATATTTATTTAGATATTAATGCAATATTGAGACTGTGGTTTTTGAGAGAGATTTGGAAGAACCGCTCGTTGCTCTAATGAATGGCGTACACATAAAAAGCAAATGAATCTGGCAGGAACAGTGGATGTAAATAAGACGAATAAAGCTACATTGTTTCTTACACAGAAAAATGTGTACTGTAAAGATGTAGATGTCAAACATGAAAGTTGCATGGAGGAAGAAATGTTGTCTTCAAGTGGACAGTCTGAAAAAGCAGGTAGAACTAGATCTGAAGAAATATATAAGCATTGCACTATCCATCCAATACATTCAAAAGAGGTTATGGGGGGTGCCACTGAACTGTATCAGAGGAAACAAGGTGAAGGAGCACTAATGAGTGTGTGGTAGAAATGTTTAGAGGCTCAATGTTTACCTCAACTATTTCCAACTGAAGTAGGTGGAAGGTATAATGACTGCCCCGTGAAAATACTTGCAGCAGAGTGTGGGTCAACAAGATTATATTCAGAGGACCCTAAATTTGGACAAAATATTATGGCCCTCATTCTAAGTCTGGCGGGCGGCGGAGGCCGCCCGCCAGACTTCCCCCCTCCAAAATACCGCTCCGCGGTCCAGAGACCGCGGAGGGTATTCCAAGTTTTCCCCTGGGCTGGCGGGCGGCCGCCAAAAGGCCGCCCGCCAGCCCAGGGGAAAACAACCTTCCCACGATGAAGCCGGCTCGTAATCGAGCCGGCGGAGTGGGAAGGTGCGACGGGTGCTACTGCACCCGTCGCGTATTTCACTGTCTGCTGTGCAGACAGTGAAATACTAGCGGGCCCTCTTACGGGGGCCCCTGCAGTGCCCATGCCATTGGCATGGGCACTGCAGGGGCCCCCAGGGGCCCCGCGACACCCCCTACCGCCATCCTGTTCCTGGCGGGCGAACCGCCAGGAACAGGATGGCGGTAGGGGGTGTCAGAATCCCCAAGGCGGCGCAGCATGCTGCGCCGCCTTGGAGGATTCATTTGGGCAGCGGGAAACTGGCGGGAGACCGCCAGTTGTCCCGGTCCGACCGCGGCGTTACCGCCGCGGTCGGAATGCCCAAGGGAGCACCGCCGGCCTGTCGGCGGTGCTCCCGCCCCCGTTGACCCTGGCGGTTCTGTACCGCCAGGGTCATAATGAGGCCCTATATGTATTCCATCTCTTGCTTGAAAGTGATTTGTCTGGACTGTCGTATGCTGTTATACAAAATATGTCTGCAAAAGACTTTGTTGAACAAAATTCATGGAAAAGATGAGAAGCAGAAGTACAATTTGATCAATTTAGTGGCATGCCAACATGAGAGCATTGGTATCGTCATCATGGTGAGCTCAAGTGTATGTTGCGAAATTTAGGTGCACCAACTTGGTTTGTAACACTCAGTTGAACATGCGTGGGATGATTTACATGAGTATTTGAGAGAAGCAAACTCTAACATTAAAGGTTTCAAATTGAAGACACAAGGAGAACTTTGCTCTTTAGATGCTGCAAATCTTTATAGGTAATTTACCATAGATTTCAAGCTATGTTGTCCTTCATCTGCAACAAAAAATCACCTCTTGAAGAAACTGGCAAAAGGGACCCAATCAAGAGGTGCTCCTCATGTTCATATGTGTTAATGTGAAGCCACTCACCTGAAAACCATGTCGTCTGCAGGAGTGATGACTGTTCTCCTACCCTTCTGAAACACCTCTCAGTGCTGCTGATTCCAACAGGATCACAGGCAGGTGTCTCAAAAGAGAAGGGGATTTGGAAAAAGAGAGAAAGCAACATCACACTTCTTGTCACCAGGTCCAGCCAGGTACGTGGCTCTTCAGAAAATGGAGGACTGACAATGGAGCTCTTGAAGGTTGTTTTTCTGTGATGAATTACAACAAGGAGGGTATTAGCAAAACTATGTGCTACTGGGAACCTGTGTCACAAACATCATTCATTAAAACATGCACAGAACACAAATAAGTCACTGCTGTTAATCTCAGTGCATTCACCTGATAATAATCAGCACCTTGGCTCATTATTTCTTCTCACAGGATAATATATGCGAAAGGTGTGGGAATCTGAATGTCTTTCAAGCAATATAAAAAGTTCTCCAAGTCTCTTGCATGCATCAGGCACTCTCTAACAAATTTTGCATAACAACGCTACTACGCAAACTAGTATAATACCAATAGCATGGAAACATAAACAAGTACTACTTGCAAGGAACCATATTATCACTATGAATAAAAAAGGTGGTAGATATGATCTGTTCATTGGCGTGAACTGGCACTTGCTGATATAGTAACGCTATCACACAAGTATGGGGAAATACTAATAGCATGAAAACATAAGCATCAAGTACTTCTCACAAGGAATTACGTAATCACTATTGCTGTAGAACAAGAAATAACAAAGGGGAAGATTGTGGAGTTCTGTCACTCATCAAAATCTCCTAACAAAAGTTCTCAAGGTCTCGCGCTAAACTGTTGCTTAATGAAAATATTCTGCCACAAGTTGCAAGTGTTTTCAAGGCCCTGGCGATAAAAGCTATTCAACCCTTTGTCAAGGCTGTTTACAAAGAGAGCTCTTCAAAGTTACATAAAGGCTTGCATGCAAGCAGTCGTAGTTTTCTGAAAATTGAAGCAAGCAATAAATCACACACAGGAACAGGTCTCAGACAGAGTGCTCCACTTAGCAGACAGACAGGGGTTCTTTCAGTGAATATCCTTGCTATCAATAGAGTCAAGAAATCAGGGGGCGGGGCTCGGAGAAAGATCCAAAGAGCTTAGGGTTTCTCTTGTCAGACACGAAGAATGCCAAGCAGAGTCATGTGCACAGCAAGAGTATTTATAGCTTGCATGACTCATTGTTTTGAAAACATGAGGCAGCGGGTCCCTAGAGACTTTTGGGGCGCGGTGGTCAACAGGCAACCAATAAACAAATGTATCTGTCAGGAGGAGTTGAACACAGTCACATGGTTAAATAGGCACTGGTAACACAGTCACATGAGTGAAACAAGCATTGGTGAAAAAACAAATGTAAATCATAGTACAACAAGCATTGGTAATAAGTACAAGGAGATTACAGACAGCCCAGTGGTGTTACTCGTACATGGTTTAAACAATGTCCTTGAGAATGTTGGCAAATTAGGCACAGTGGTTGGGACTGTGTTAGGGTTCTGCCGGTCCCCTTCTCCAAAGCTCGTTGAAGACGGTGGGGTTTGTTCAGATAATGGAGATGGAACAGGTGAACCAGGCGTGGACAATGGATGGCAGAAGCAGGCTCCATAGAGTTGTCTTTGGGCGTTTAGAATCTAGGATTCTTGCATCTTCAAACTCCCAGTGGCCATGAACCTTGACTGGGGGTGGGGATGGTAAAGGGCGTGAGGTAGGGACGTAAGGACAGAAAAGGGAGATGTGGAAGACTGGCTGTATCTTCAGGTCATTGGGCAGTGTAAGTTGCACAGCAACGGGGTTTATTATTCTGGAAATGCTGAAAGGACCAAGGAAGCGTGTATTTAATTTTTTAGATCCTGCTAAATGGAGGTTCTTTTGTGGACAACCAGACCTGATCTCCTAGCTGATAGGTTAGGGCTGGTGTTCTATGTTTATCTACTTGCTTTTTAATTTGTGCCTGGTAGGTTTCGAAATTACGTTGAATGTGGAGTTGGATGTTATGGATTTTGGTATGATGTTCCTGCACTGAGGGAACTTTTACTGCCACTCGCGTGTCAAGTATAGAAGGATTCAGGGGTGGATACCATACAGACAGTAGAAAGGGGATATTCCAGTGGCTGCATGAGTGCTGTTATTGTACACAAATTTCATGAGGGGCAGAGCCTTATTCCATTCAGTGGACCAAGTGGAGAGGAAACACCTTAGGATCTGTTCCAGTGACTTGTTGGCACGGTCAGACTGGCCGTCTGTCTGTGAATAGCACGCAGATGACAAACAGATGTCCACCCCTAAGGAGAAACTACTCCAGAAGCGAGAGATGAATTGAGGCCACACTCGGACACTATTTCGGGAGGTAGACCATGTAATCGAATTATAGATTGCATAAATAAATCTGAGCGTTCTCAAGCTGAAGGAATTCTTTTCAGAGGTATAAAATGGTCCATTTTGGTCAAGTAGTCTACTACCACCCAGACAACTGAATACCCATTTCAGGGTGGTAGGTCTGTAATAGAATTCATGCTAATAGTATGCAATGGAGTTGGTGGGATTGGCATAGGGTGTAAAAGGCCTATAGGAGGAGTATGTGAGGTTTTAGCTTGAAAACAGGTAGGACGATTCTGGACATAATCTTTCACATCTTGCGGTAAGGTAGGCCACCAAAAATGTAATTGGCACATGCCTGAAGTCTTCCTCCCTCTGAGATGACCAGCTAGAGCAGAATCATGTCCCCATTGTAATACTGTGTCTCGTAAATCTTGTGTCAGAATAAACGGTTGGTCTGTGTGGTAAGGTAATACCTCATATTCAGTGATTCTGGGAGAGTAGGACTTAGTGTATTTTGCAGTACGCAGCTGAGTAAGAAACTCATGGAAAGAACACCGCGCCACAATTTTGTCGGGTGATATGATATGTTTAGCATATTTGTCCTTTAGGTCAGTTGATGAGAAACCCCATCTTGAGAGAGTGTCTGCCTTTAGTTGGGCATTCCGTGGTCTGTATATGATAACAAAGTCAAATTCATAAAAAATAGTAGCCAGTGAAGCTGTTGTGGAGTTAAAGTTTTTGTAGCCTGGACAAATTGGAGGTTCGGTGATCGTTGTAAATGGTAACAGTGAGCCTTGCGCCCAGGAGATGATGGCGCCATTCTTTAAATTCGAGCTTGATAGCTAAGAGCTCCCACTTTACCACTGTGTAGTTCTGTTCAGCCGGTAGCAGCTTCTTAGAAAAATATGCCACTGGATTAAAATGCCCTAACTCAGAATCCTGTTGGGAGAGAACACCACCCACCGCTACCTGGGATGTGTCTGCTTCCATAAAAAATGGTTGGGATGGATCAGGGTGACGGAGGATGGGGGCTTTTGTAAAGGCCTTTTTCAATGACTGAAAGGCCGTTTCTGCTTGAGAATCCCCCCAAAAAGTAACTCCTTTCTTCAGCAAGCATGTGATTGGCAAGACTATTGTGGAAAATTGTGGGATAAAATGCCTATTGAAATAGTCAAAGTGAAGAAAGCGCTGGATTTCTTTAATTGCCTGTGGAGCTTCTCAGTTTAGAATGGCCTGAACTTTGGTTCTGTTTATTGCAATCCCATCTGGTGAAATTATATATCCCCAAAACTCTATAGTTCTGGCATGAATTGCACACTTCTTGAAATTGGCAAATAAGTGGTGTTCGCGTAATTTCTGGAGAACTGCCCGTACATGTCTTATGGGTTCCTCTGGGGTGCACAAATAAATCAGAATGTTGTCTATGGAGACTATGACACAGATGTCCAGGATCTCTTGTAACACCTCATTTTATAAAAATTGGAAGGTAGCAGGAGCTTCATGCAGACCAAAGAGCATTACTGTATATTCAAAGAGCCCAAAGTTGGTCCAGAACGCTGTCTTCCTTTCATCATCCTCTAACACACGGTTCAAATGGTAGACTCCTCTCAAGTCAAGTGTGGTGTAGATGGTGGAGTTGCGTACTTGATCTAATAGAACCGGTATTAGTAGAAGAGGATGGCGTTTTTTTATTGTTACCTTGATATCTGCGTGGTAATTAAAGCAGGCGCGTAATTAGCCATTATTTTTAGGCACGAAAAACAAAGGCGATGATGCTGGCGATGTAGAATGACGGATAAAACCTTTGTCTAATAACTCGTCAAGATAAATGCAAAGGTATTGGGTTTCTGGTGAAGACAAGGCATTTACTCTGCTACAGGGTAGCATAGATCCTGGAATTAGGTCAATACGACAGTCGTATTACCAGTGCGGTGGAAGTTGGGGGGCCTGTTGCTCACAGAAGACATCATGAAAGTGTTGGTAAGGCCCAGGAAGGCTAGTGTGTCGGGGACTGAGCAACAAGAGTGGACACACAATGTGAAGGTATCACCAGTTGAGGTTGTTCCTGATAGTAGGAGTGCAGCAATACTTTGAATCTAAAGTTACCATCCTGGCTACCCCGTTTATTTTTGGATTGTGTACCTGGAGCCATGGGATACCCAAAATGGCACCAAACACTGGAGTATCAATTAGGTCAAATTGGATCTCTTTGGCATGGTCATTATCACAGATCATGGTTAAAGGATTGGTCTGATGGTCGATAAGTCCTCAGGGTAATTCCAAACCATCAACATCTCTCACTGGTTCATGAGTGTCTCTCCTGATCATAGTGATCCCCAAAGTTTTAGCAATACCTTAATCTAAGAACTTCCCAGTGACTTCTGAGTCCAATAATACCAGAAGGACTTTTCATACTTGGGCAGATACAACCAAAGTGACTATTTGGGTACGGTGCCGAGGTTCCTGATAATGGTGTTGGCTAATAAATGTGAGACCCTACTATTGGGACTGCTTGATAAGACAGTCCCAGCTTTTACAGAGCCTGGGAGTTTTCTGTCTGCTTGGAAATGACAGAATCTGACCCAGTAACTGTTCCCACAACTTTCTTAGATGTGGTAACCTTATTTATACACTCTAGAGCAAAATGCCCAGGTTTACCACAGTATAGACAGAGATTAAGTTTCCTTCTTTGCTCCTTCTCTTACTTGGACAAGGGTCCTCTCACTCCTCTAATTAGCATGGGTTCTGAGGAGTCATAGTTAGGAGCAGTTGGTTCCTTCTATCCGACCTTACTACTACTATCTGAGTTTCGCCACGTGACTTCTCACCTCTTCTTTCACTTAGACGATTATCTAAATAAAGTACCAGGTCAATAAATGTAGACCACTCAGTAGGTGTATCGGCTATCTGGGCTAGAACGTCCTTGAGTTTGTCACGAAGGCCACAATAGAAAATGGAGGTGCGTTTTTCTTCAGGCCACTCAGTCTCCACAACTAAACGATTAAAAGAGGTGATGTAAATTAACAAATCCTTATTTCCCTGAGGTAGGCTCAGCAATTTGTTGTCGCAATCTTAAATAAACAATTGTTTAGCGAAGAGCCTGCGCATAGATTCCTTAAAGCGATCAAAGTCATAGAGCAATGGGTCATCTCATTCCACTAAGGAAACAGACCAGGCCACAGCGTTTCCTCCCAAATAGAAGATTATGAATGCCACCTTGGTGGTGTCATTTGGGAAGGCCATCTGACTGCAGAGAAATCGTAAATGACATTGGTTAATTAATGTTTGATATTTGGAACTGCCACCAAAAAATCTCTTGGGGGAGCTAAGGGAACAGGGGTAGATGTAGAAAGGTGACTTGCATGGGTTGTGTAGAGGGGAAGATAAACTTGGATTAGTATCATGATTGAAGGTGGTGTACTGAAACCGCGGCGGATGTAAGAAAAGGGTTCTTGGTTTCTAACTAGTGTCTTCCCATAACAAATCCCGGGGCTTTTGTGCATGTAACCTATGTCGCAATTCAGTATTTTCAAGTCTCAGGACTGACACCTCCTGCTGCAAGCCCTGTAGGGCCCTCATGATATCTGCCAAAAAGGGAGAGACCTATTCGGATAGCAATGCCTGTTTTGAGGCTTCAGAAGATTTGTCAGGGGAGTCCATCGCCCATGCAGTCCTGATTATTGTGACTTGGCTTTATGATAAAGTGCAGCCACTCACCTGAAAACGAGGTCGTCTGCAGGGGCAATGACTGTTCTCATAACCTCCTGAAACACCTCTCAGTGCTGCTAATTCCAACAGGAGCCCCGGCAGGTGTCTCAAAAGGGAAGGGGATTTGGAAAAAGACAACACTGCACTCTTTGTCACTAGGTCCAGCCTGGTGTGCGGTTCTTTGGATAATGGAGGATTGAGAGTGGAGCCCCTGAAAGTTGGTTTTCTATGATGAATCACAACACACAGGGTATAAGCAAAACTATGTGCTACTGGGAACCTGTGTCACAAACAACATTCATTAAAATTTCCCTGCTGTTAATCTCAGCGAATTTGCCTGATAATAATCAGCACCCTGGCTCATTCTTTTTTCTCACGGGATAGTATATGAGAAAGGTGTGGAAACTGAACGTCTTAAAAACAATATAAAAAGTTCTCCAAGTCTGTTGCATGGATCAGGCACTCTAAGTTCTGCATAACAACGTTACTACGCAAACAAGTATAATACCAATGGCATAGAAACATAAACACGTACTCGTTGCAAGGAACTGTGCTGTCACCATGAATAAACAAGGTGGTAGATATGATCTATTCATTGGCGTAAACTGGCACTTTCTGATATAGTAACGCTATCACACAAATGAGGCGTAATACTAATAGCATGAAAACATAAGCATCAAATACTTCTCACAAGGAACTGCGTTATCATTATTGCTGAGGAACAAGAAATAACAACGGGGAAGATTGTGGAGTTCTGCCACTCATCAAAATCTCGTAACAAAAGTTCTCAAGGTCCCCGTGCTAAACTATTGCTTAAAGAAGATATTCTGTCACAAGTTGCAATCTTTAAACAAGTGTTTACAAGGCTACTGCGCTGAAAGTTGTTCAACCCTTTGTCAAGGCTGTTTGTACAGAGAGCTCTTCAAAGTAACAGAAAAACTTGCATGGAAGCAGTCTCAGTTTTCTGAAAATTGAAGCAAGCAATAAATCACACACAAAAGACAGCGTGCTCAACTTACCTGACAGACGGAGTAGTGAAGATCCTTGCAGTCAATAGAGTCAGAAGGTCAGCGGGCACGGTTCGGAGGAAGCTGAGGGCTTCTCTTGTCAGACACAAAGAAGGCCAAGCAAAGCCATGTGCACAGCAAGAATATTTATAGCTTGCATGACTCATTGTTATGAAAACACAAGGCAGCTGGTCCCTAGGGACTTTGGGGGAATGGTGGTCGCCAGGCTAGCAAATAAACAAGTGTACCTGACAAAAGGACTTGAACACAGTCACATGGTTAAACAAGCATTGTTAACACAGTCACATGAGTGAAACAAGCATTGGTACAAACAAATTCAGAACATAGTGCAACAAGCATTGGCAATAACTACAAGGATATTACAGACAGCCCAGTGGCGTTACGCACATATGATTTAAACAATGCCCTGAGGATGTTGACAAATGAGACACAGTGGTTGGGACTGTGTTAGGGTTCTGACAATATGCTGTTGTGGGTAAAAGATGCATCTAAATTTGGAATAAACACAGATGAGCCTATACTTTCTTTCATAGAACAGTATATTATATGTAGCATTTCAAAATATATTGAGGAAAAATGCATAAAGCAGCAATTACTGAGTTTACAATCACATACAGTGGAAAGTACTGTTGGCGGAAATACACAGCAAAAGGAAAGTTTTACACAAAATGTCATTTTGGATTTCTAGGACCTGTTATTTCAAAAGGAAGAGTGATCTGTTTTATGTCTGCATTGAGACATCCACTTACTTGTAAATCACCAAAAAATACTTAAATCCTCAGAAGAACAGAGGATTTGAAATATATTAATGGCTACAGTCCTGTTATTTTGAAAATGTGGCATGCCAATGTGAATTTTCAATTTGTGGCAGACAACTTTATAACTGCTACTCATTATGTTACTTCATAGATAACTAACTCTGTGAAGACAGAGATGAAACTTATGGGAATAGGCCTTTGCTGAAAAGTCTCTAACAAAATGAAATGTACAGCTTCAGTTTGAAGATGGTTTCACACAAGGAAACTGAATCCTATAAATGTTGCGATCGTTTAAGTTCTGCTAGCTTATATTCAAAGTCAAAGGAATTATTTGGGTAGATCTAGGCCTAGCTTGAAATCAAAACAGATTTTAAAAATCTTTTCCAGAAATTCAATATCTTGCCAAATTTGAGCCGGATAGTACAGACATTATAAAAACAAGCATGTTGGACACTTACTATCCAAAAAGGAGTGTAGATCTTGAAAATGTTTGTCTCTATGAAGTACTCTAGTACTACACATATAGAAATAATGTGACAGAAAATGTAGATGACGGTAAATTTGCATTAGTTGGTTGCAATGGATGTTTGGTGTGACACAGAAAAGGCAGTCTTATTAACCATAGAAAACTGAGTTTGTCAGACTGCTGAAAAAAGAGAAGTTTTCTATTTGGCACTTTTGCTGCTGTGTAAAAATTGGTGTTATGAAACAACATTACTAGGAGAGTTTGGGTGCTCTGAAGACTCTTTCATTACTTCGAAGGATGGCATTTAGTGCTCAGTATTTGCAAACTAGTTGAAAATTTAGGAAGACACGATTGCTGCTGAGGTAGCTAAGGAGAGTTTGCAAAGTAGTCAAAGTTCAGCTCTTCAAAGACATAACCCACTTGGACAGTCAATAATGGAAAATGAGGTTGCTGTTGCCATGAATGAGGTGGAGACTGCAATGGAGCAAGCAAGATAGGAAACATTTTTCTTGGAATATGTTTGTAGAATGTAAACGTAACACACATAACAGAGTAGTGAGTCAAGTCCCTCCCCCCCACCATGGTGCACAGCATCTTTATCTAAAGGGAAGAGATGGAGCATAAACCAAAAACCGTGTCCAGTTGTTGTCACCACTTCACAATAGCCATATAGCACAGTTTCCCAAGTCAGGCTTTTCCCCTGTTGGGGAGGAGGGCCAGAGGGGGGAGCGAGGAATCCAGGAGGTCCTACCATCACTCAGTTTTGGATGACTCTGTCATAGGCATCCCCACAGAATGGCTGACCTAGGTGAGCCTGAAGTTCTAATCCATCAGATTTCCACAAATGTATTTTGCCAACCTTGTCCCTGGTATATTTCTCTCTCCAAGAGCCAACTGTGTTCCATACCTAATTCCCAGGTCTGGTTCTGGGGTGTATTCCCCAACCCCCATTTTTGAGAGATGCTGCATTTTGCAATCATACAACCCAGATTCATCAGAAGTTTTTGGTAACGGGTGGGGTCCGTCTGACCCCAAATTCCCATTTTCGCCAGCCTGGGTTGTAGGTCTAAGGATGTACCTGTGACTTCCTCAAAGTTACCCTGCACAACTTCCCAGAAACCCCTGATTTATGGGCAGCTTTGTAGCATGTGATAAAAATTACCCTCCTGCCCACAGACTCTAAAACAACATGTGTCTGTGGCTCTACCTATTCTGTGAAACAGTTTGTGTGTATAGTAAACCCTATGTATTATTTTGCGTTGAATCAGGTGGAGGTTTGCTGGAATAGCCACCTCTGCTGGGAAGATTAACATCTCCCGCCGGTCTTCCTCGTCCAAATCTCTGCAGCCCTGTGCCCATCTATTCTGAAATTTCATTAAGGGGGTCTGTGTGTTTCTCATTAGGGTCCCATATGTTAAGGAGATCAGTTTTCTTTTCACCGACTCATCCAGTAGTCTGAGTTCTAGTAGGGAAATTTGGCCTGTAAGTGGGGGAATGGGACCGCCCCTCTTGCATCCCATACAGATGTAAGGGTTTGGAAACCAATGCTATCTCATCTCCAAAACCCCATTAAGGTTGCCACAGGGCGAAGTCTGGTTCCTTCCCACAGTGGGGTCCTCGGAGTCAGCCTCTTCCCCCATCTCATCTCATTGATCAGCCTCCTCCAGACCTTCACCACTGTCTTAGTAGCAGGGCATGTGTCTACTCATTGAGCTTGCCCCTGTATAGTGCGTGCATGTAGCTCTTCTCACCCATTCATAGCCTGTCATAACGAAAAGCTGGGGCCACCTAGTCTGCATGTGCCCAGTGATTAACTATGAATACCTGCGCTACCTCATAGTATTTTCTGATATTCGGTAGTGCTATCCCACCCTCATATTTGGATCTCTGGAGTACACGCAGTGCCACCTGCATATAACTCCCCCCCATATTACTTCACGCAAAAGTGCATCTACCCTTGAAAAGAACGAGTCCAGGATCTTGTAAGGTGAGTTCTAGAGAATGTAAAGGAATCTGGGAAGTGCTAACATTTTAAACATGGCTGCCTTTCCCAGTAGGGAGAGTGGCAACGATTTCTGGTGCCTAACATCTTGGTCTAGTCGTCTCAGAAGGGAAGTTAGGTTTGCCGCAGAGTGCATCTTTGGGTCTCTAGTAATGCATATCCTTAGATATTTAAAACTATCCAGTTCCACACTCTGTGGCAGTGCGAGTACCTCCTTATGATCGTATTGGCACATTGCAAATAGTAGGGATTTGTTCCAGTTTATTGCAAACACAGAGACTTCGCCAAAAGTGTAGAACATCTCTTTCAGTCTGTGGATTGTCAAGGATGCTCTCATTAGATATAGCAAGATGTTGTCTGCATATAGTAATATGTGTTTCTCTTATCCAGATCTTCCTGGCCATCCCCAGATCTGTGCATTCACCCTCACCCATTCAGCTAGCCCCTCTATCACCAACGCAAATAGCATCAGCAAGAGACGACATCCCTGCCGTGTACCTCTATGTATATCGAATTCCGTAGAGTAGTATCCATTCACCTGTACCTTTGCCACCAACCTGTCATAGAGCAGTTTGACCCGTTGCCTGAAATTGGGGCCCAAGCCCATTTTGGCCAAGAATCCAAAAAGATATAGCCATTCCACTGAGTCAAAAGCTTTACTGGTGTCAAGCAAGGCTATCACCTGACCTGCAGGTGAAGCTCTCGCCGCCGCCAAGTTGTTATGCAGCTGTCGCAGGTTCTTAATGATCAAGCGACCCGGCACAAATCTGTTATGGTCCGGATGTACCAGTTCTGTCACCGCTGTCCCAAGCCTGTGGGCCACCACCTTGGCCAGAATTTGGTATTGATGTTAAGTGGGAATATTTGTCTGGAGTGCACATCATGGGCCCCAGAGTAAAAGGAGCATCCACTCTCTTCCCCGTGAATGGCTCACCATGAGTCACTTAGCCCCATTGCCTGCGCAAAGCTCTCCAGTCTCCCTTTTGTTGCTACTCCTCCAGTCTTAGACTAGTTCTTTCTAAGCGCATATCTGTGACTAGGTTAAAAGTGCCTCCAATAACAGTACATGCCTCCGAGGTCCCTACCAGTACGTTGAGTATCTATCTCCCTCTGTATCCCAGATACATAGATGTTAATCAGCTATAGGGATTCACCTTCATGTTCACCTAAGACAGCCAATAGCATCCCTGCGTATCCATCCAAGTGCGTAGTGTGTAAAAAAGGGGAGTGTTCCATGAATAAGGATCAACACACCCCTGGACCCAGACATATATTAAGCTTGCCCTACTAATCTGTATCTATCCCCCATACTACCATGCTGTGAATCTATGAGGTGTGTCTCTTGTAGGTATACAAAGTCCAGTTGAAGTCTGTTGAGAGCCTTGATGTCCAACTCTATTTTAATCTTATTGCTTAACCCGTTGATGTTCTGTGTTATTAGTGACAGCTGTTTAGTCTGTGCATGTTGAGTATGTGTCTTCCTTGGTGTACTAACTCAACAAATCCCCCCTAAAAATGACCTCCTCCCTACCATCCTGTGTCATGATTTGAAAACTAACCACCCCCAAATTCTAGGTATGTGTATTCTCCAAACCACCAGTAAACGTGGTAGTGACTCAGTCACTGGTGCACAGCCAGTGGCCACCTTACTGACATTGTCCAAAAGTTCACTCATCGTTCCAGATTCTATTCACTTAGTCTGCATCCCCTTTCTCCCAGGGTTGTGTCCCTGGATGGGAGTCTCCCAGTGCGGGGACTTCTAATCCTTGAGAGGACTCTGCTATCCATGTCATAGGCGGGACTTTAGGAAATGTGTCGTCTTCTGAGCTGTGGTCTGTCTCGGTGTCTTCTGAGCCGCTACTGGTGACCCCTTCCTCTGGAGCAAGAGACCTCCATCTGTTGTTTCCCAAGATGTCATTGTTTTGTTTAAGTTCCAGGACTACCTTCTCCTGTGCTGCTTTCATCTGTTCCTTGGTAGGGGAGGCCTTGTTGTTTTTTCTTTTATTATTCCTACAGTGAGTCCTCGCCTTCGTCCATCTCTCCTCCATCTCCACTCTCGATGACTGTCCACAAGCCCCTAGACTGTAGCCATGTCCAGGCCTTTTGGGGTGTCATCGCAAAATATGTATTCCCCTCACAGATTGACTCGTAATTTTGCAGGGTTGAGGAGAGTGTATTTCAGTTCTAATTGGCGCAACGTCTGTTTACCTGGGTCAAATGTCCCCCTTGTTTTTGCACCAGGGTACTGTAATCTGTGTGTAGGTTCACTTAATGACCATCTATAGTCCAGGGGCTGTGTTTACTTGCTGTTTGGAGGATTACATCCCTTTCTCTACAGTTCATTAATCGAACAATAATCAGGCGTGATTTCGTACCCCCTCCCACCCCCATGGTGGCAGAAGCACCGGTATTCTATCAGCTTGTTCGACCGAGAAAAAACGAGACAGCTTGCCCTGTGAAACTGTTCCTGCCAGCCAGTCTTCCACATAAATCTCCAGGGGCGGACCATCTGCTTTCACCGGTACCCCCACCAGTCGTACGACGTGGTGTCAAGATCTACCCTCCGCATCCTCCAGTCTGTTCGCCAATTGACCTAACGGTTGTTCCATAGCTAAGATTTTCCTGAGTAAGATCTTTCACCTGTGGCACTGTCGATCATATAGTGTCCTCAGTCTCCCTAAATCGGTCAGCCAGTTTTTTATGGTCAACTCACCGGAACCCCACCTCTCCCGCCACTGCTGCAATTTGTACTTCCAGTGAGGTTTTTGTGTCCTTTATGGCTGTCAGGATTGCCACTGTGTATTCCTCAAGATTGGTGACTCCTTCTGTCTGACCCTGATGGCCATCTTCGGTTGCCACCTCTGTGGGGGTCCCCTTTGCTAGGTGCCGCTTAACCATGTTAGTGTCCAAGACTCCTAGCTTTGGTAGCCAGGGGTGTTTTGACAGATAGTGGAAATAGGCACCACTCATTTAAACTGCTACCAATAGCCCATGCAGTTGAAGTGTAGCCACTCGGCCCTCAAAAGCTGCTCGTTCTGTCTCTGATGGTGTCAGGCAGCCGGCAGAATCTGCATTCCTCAGTAGAGGACTCCACCACCATTTCCACAGCGCCCCTAGTGCAGCAAATCCTGTAGCTCGTCTTTGGCTAAGCCTGGTTCTTACCTACAAGGGTCCGCCTCATCATCTGCAATGTCCACAAGCATTAAAGGCGGAGGGGAGAGAGGAAACAAAGTGGTCCTATGTCCTTCACCTATGATGTCCAACAGTCTGCGGCAAGTGTTCGCTCCCCAGTCCTGTTACTTATGGGGGATGTCAGAGGGGGTCTACAACCCCTCCAGTAACTATGGGCCATATGTACGAAAGCTTTTTCCCATAGACACAGAATGGGTAAACTCCTTTCGTACATCTGGCCCTATATGTGCAGGCCCAGACTAGGGATCAATTTTGGAGTGGGAGTCACCATGTGTTGCAGTTTTGGTGAAGCAGCGGGGGTGTTAACCATCTGATTGGGTGCTAAGGGTCCCACAGAAGGTCCAGCTCCTGATGATGTTGCGCCACCTTCCCTCTTTCTGATCATCCTCTCCTATGTCCTAGTGTGTATGGTTTTCAGATGTTTCCACAAGAGGGATGTGTCATGCGAATGCTTCTTCCCTGTACCTCTTGACAGTTTTTTGGTGCATATATTGCATTGGACAATTTCTGATACAAACTTTCTTTTTTCCTGAAGGGATGGAGAAATGTTTCCAAACATCAGAGGTCTTCTTAGGAGGTGTATAATCTTCTTTTGCTTCATGCTGCTCTTCCCCGTCTCTTCTATTCTAAGCAGAAGACATCTTTATTTTGAAACTCTCTTCTTCTGGAGGAAAGTAAAACATGATGGAGCTGTGTTTTCTGTCTGTCTCCAGAGAACACTTTGAGGTTTGGGTGTGGTCCTGGAATAACGGACATTATGGAGGATCTGCAGATTCGCCAAACTCGTAAAATAAATATTTGTGAACACAGAGAGGCTTTCAAATATTAATGTGTGTATGTAATTTTCCTGATATAAATATTAAAATAATTGTGTCCTGCATATGATATTTATATTTTTTTAATAGTTTATTGAATACGAGGACCCACTGCAGTTTCGTCACAGGAACTAGTAACCATAGAGTGTTTGTATGGGCTCCCTTCACAAATTTGTGGCGGGTCCATGGATTCATAAAATTAATACAAAAAAAGAGAAAAAACTTTGTGCATTGCATTTATAGAAATACTACATAACTTACCTTTTTATACTACATAACTTAACTTGCCTTGATTTGTTAACCGTTCCTTTTAAAATGTATAACACAAATAAATGTGTGAATAAAATGTAGTTATAAACGTATCAAAATGTATATTGCTAAATTGAACTTATAGGTGAAATAATAGTACCCTTTATATTTTTTTTAAAAACTGTGAAATTCGCTAAAGAAACAAAGATTACAGGGATGTTATAGTTAGGCTCAGATTTTACACACACACAACAATAGAAATTCAGCAGTTATAGTTACCAGAGCTAACTATAAGTTACACCCCCACAATGCACTGCTTATGACCGCACATATTACATCACTCATGATATGGTCAGTGACTTCAAACAATTAAGAAATATATATTTTCATTGGATTTTGCAGGAATATCAACAATGCTCAGCAGGTTTATCAAACATATCAGTGCACATTATAAACATTGCTTGTTTTTTAAAATATTTTTGTTGGATTTTGCAGGAATATCAACAATTACAATTAAGCTTGTAAGTGTATCGATTGGAGAGTTGCAGTGGAAACACAGACATGGTTGTTGAATTTGCTGAGGAGATTGTGGTGTACTGTCATGGTGATAGAAACAGGGGACAGGTTCGTGAACTGAGGTGTAAATGGTTGGGGTAAACGGAGGGGAAGAGTGGCAGGCCGTGTTAGTGTGGTTGAGATGCAGAGGTGTGGGTGATGTCATTGGATGCTCCTGGCAAAGCGGAGAAGGTTGGAAGCATGTTGAGGTGTAGAAGTTTTCGTGACAGCAGCGAAAGTCTACTGGTGCGACATGTGCGTGCCATGAGGGGAGGTTAACATTACCAGCTTGCTGTAGGAACTGCGAAAGGAGGGTAGCCCAGTGGGAAGAAATGTATTGTTTGCTCAAGTTGCGCACCTCCTGAAAACGGAGGGCATCTTCCTCAGCTGACCCTCACTTGGGTACCGCTCAATGCCAGGCTGCCAGTGGTGGGGCCACTGGGGAGCACCAGTGTAGGGTGACGATATTTTTGCAGGAGGAGCACCAGGGAAGCAAAGCAGGTACGTAACTTATGCTGTTTGCAGCGTTTGAAAATGCCTAGTGAGCATTCTTCCCAGGTGTGAATGTCAGGCAGCTCTGTGACTTCCCGTAGGTGGTGCATGGTGCATGGTAGAACAGGACCAATGCATGTGTGCCAGGTCTGCATCTAGGTTCTTGCAGCACGGGCAACTTGCATGTGCATCAGGAAAGTAGTGGTTTATTTGGGTTGGGCTCCATGCCGCGTCACATGTAGAAATCAGGGAATCGGTGGAGACTGACCAAGGGTAGTGTTGGGGCGTATGCCGGTGTTCTCTGTGACAGGTGGTGCACGTGGGTCATACACATCCAGGCCAGGTTCACTTGAAGAGGCCATGGGGAGGAAGGCAGGACCTTCGGGAGTAGTAAATCGCAAACCTTTGGTATTGTCAGGGTGCCCCGTCACTGCAGGTCTCACCCATATATCATCCAACGTGACAGCCACTGCAGCTGGGCTGTCAGATAGTATGCCTCGAAAGACAGGGTACCCAGACCTCCCCAGTTTATCAATTACTGCAATTTCCAGAGAGCTACATGGCATCACTTATTGTTCTAAATGAGGCTGACAAACAAGGAGTCTTGTTCCTTGAAATAAGAGCGTGGTAGAACAACTGGAAGGTTGGCAAAGTAATGGAGGAGGCGGGGCAGTATGACTATCTTTGTTAAGGCTATCTTGCCAATCGGGGCAAAGTACAATGACTGCCAGAAATGTATTTGTGTTTCAAACCCCTTGAGAGTCACAAGATGCTTTCCCTCGTACATGTCCAACATGGTATGGTAGAGGCAAATTCCTAAATAATGGATTGCCACTCCCTGTCAGTGGAGGGGGGTATTTTGTAGTCTGTTACTAATATTGTTATGGGTTGACATAATGAAAGTTGTATGGTATCTTTACCTGGTTTGGGAATAGATACAATTGAAGTGAACAGGGAAGCTCACTAGGAAGTAGTGCCGCCTCATACATTTCTAAAAGCTGGGGTGCCAGGACTGTGGAAAAGGTGCTGTAGTATTTGAGTGGCAATCCATCTTGCCCTGGCGTTTTGTAACAACCAGACCCCAAATCGCATGGGCTAGGTCTTCAGTTGTTATTTTTGATCAGTGACATCACTGATTACCTCACTGATGACATCTCAAATGACATCAACCAGTGTTTCATAAAAGTTCTGAGACTTAGGGGGTTATTACAACTTTGGAGGAGGTGTTAATCCGTCCCAAAAGTGACGGTAAAGTGACGGATATACCACCAGCCGTATTACGAGTCCATTATATCCTATGGAACTCGTAATACGGCTGGTGGTATATCCGTCACTTTACCGTCACTTTTGGGACGGATTAACACCTCCTCCAAAGTTGTAATAACCCCCTTAGAGATCTATACTAAGCTACTGCATAAGTTAAATTACTCTTTTTTCTCTACTGATGAATTATGCTATTTGTAACATGTCATCTGACCTACAATCCAATTCTTAAATCAGATGTATAATTTATCAGTGAACTAGCCTATACACTGACACATGTCCCCTGCTGATGTATGTGTATGGCAGTACTTTCCTCTGTGCGCAGCAGAGGGTTAACAGCAGTGATGGCCTGTGGCCAGGTCTTGCAGTCAACTCCCTGCATGCAGACACATGGCCTTTAGCCATGGGAAGCAGGGGGTTGGTTGCAGGGCCTGTCCATAGGCCAGGTCCTGTGTCCAAACCCCTGCATGAAGCCAACCTCATGCTGTGCATTGCCTTTGGCCATGCATTGCAGGGGGGTTGACTGCAGGGTGGCTGTATGGGTGTGTGGATGTGTGTGTGGTTGGGTAAGTGGGTTTGTGTGGGTTTGAGTAGCTGTGTGGGTCTATGAGTGGGTGTGTGAGTTGTTTTCTAGGTCTGTGAGCGTATGTATGGATGTGTGAGTGGTTGTGTGAGTAGGTGTGTAAGTGTTTAGGTGGGTGGGTGTGTGAGTGTCATGCCGCAGGCTTCCGCAGCATCTCCCGCTCGGGCCGCGGTGGGGTCCGCGGTCCATTTTCCAGATCGCGGTGCCCGCCGCGGCCCTTTTTTCCGTCCGCGATCTGTTTTCTTTACTGCGGCGAGGCTGGAGGCCCAGGATTGGGTGTCAGTCCTTGCGTGTATAATACGTGGTGCGGGTGTTATTGCGGGGTGCCCGCGCCCCCCACCCCCGGTCCTTCCACTTACCTGGTGCCCATTCTAGGGCCTTCTCTTTTTCCTTCTTCTTCCTGAAGGAGCCATGATTTCTCTTTCCCAGCATACCATTCTCCTTTCATCTTTCCTGCATGCATCTGTTTCCCTTTCTACAATGGTGTCTTTTCTTATCTGGTTCTATAGTCTCTTTGCCAATCCAAGATGGCAGTCCTACTTCTTCCTGCATGCCACTTCCTGTCAAGGGGTCTGTAAGGGGATAGATTCTTCTTCTCTTTGCATTGCAACACTTTTCCTGTGGTGGTCACGCTCCAGCTGGTCTTCTATTGGACTCCAGTTTTGCTCCTGTTTTTCCTCTGTCCTTCCAGTGAATTTCCAGGCATCGAAGTTCTAATTTTCTTGTGTCCTTCTTCTGTTCCAGGGAGTTCCTGTCTGGAGGTTTTTTCCTATGGGGTTTTTCCTCTGGGACTCCTTCTGGAGGGCATGGTCTGTGGTGGTATACTACTGTCAGCAGCACTGTGGCTACCGGAAGGGGTCGCCCCTACCTCGGCCAGAGTAGGACTTGCAAGAACCATGGCTGCATGCCATCCTCATCTGGTCTGGACGGTAAGCCAAAGGTAAACCGTGACAGATTGCAAGGCCCAAAACTCCAGTCATGGTCCAGGATCATGGAGAATCCCTCAACCAATACGGAACAAACAAGCCAAACATTGCTCTTGACTATCCAACAACAAGCCCAGGAACTACAACAGTTACAAAACGAAAATGCGGCCTTACAACAAGACCAGGACCGCTGATGTTCCCACCATCTCTGCCACTACATCCTGTTTTTCTGGGTATCCTAACAAGTTGTGAGAATTCCTAGATGCCCAGACAGTTTACTTTGCATTTAGACCTTCACAATTTGTGCAAGACAAGACCAAGGTCGGATACCTGATCAGTGCTCTGTCTGGTCTGGCCTTAGCCTGGGCAACTCCTCTGGTAACCTCCAATGATTCCCGTCTGTCTAATTTTAATTTTCCAGCCTTTATCGCTGCCTTTAAGCAAATGTTTGAGCGCCCTGGACTTGAATCCTCAGCAGAAGAAGCCCTATGCGACATCCAACAAGGGTGTCAGGACGTCTTACAATATATCACACGGTTTAGACAATTTGCAGCTGAAACCACTTGGGTAGAACGTACCCTTGTTACTCTTTATCGAAGAGGTCTTTGGGATGAAATCAAAGATGAATTAGTGCATTCCGCTAGAGTGGAGGACCTCAAGAGTTTGATGGACTTGATTCTCTCCATAGAATATTGTCTTAATGAACGTAGGATGGAGAAGAAAAAGAGCCGTGTACCATCACAATCAGGATCCTCATGTGCCATTCCTCAACGTTCTAAGGAGACTCGTTCTGAATCTAAAGGAACTACCGATGAGGAGCCTATGCAAATTGACATGGCCTGTGGACCATTATAGACTAGTGAGCGTGAAACTAGATAAAGGAAAGGACTATGGTGGTCATTAGAACCCTGGCGGTCGGTGTTAAAGAGGCGGTAAAACCACAAACAGGCCGGTGGTAAACAAATGGAATTACGACCATGGCAGAAACCGCCAACATAGACAGCCACTTTAACACTCCGACCGCCACGGCGGTACAAACAAACACCGCAGTGGTAACTGCCAACAGACAGGCGGAACACAATGTACCGCCCACACTATTACAAACCACCAATCATCCACCTTTTCCGGGGCGGATTCACCGCGAACAAACACACAGCAGAAACAGGACTTCGAAGGGAAAACGCTCACCTCTACACACCCCACGAGGAACCAGGACGCCATGGAATCGAAACTGCAGATACTTCCAGCCTTTATCTTCCTGCTCCTCTACCAGGAGCACGAACGCCGGCGGCGAAGACAACAGTGAATACTGCACCTACGACACGGGAGGTGAGAGGGAAAAGAGAGTGACATACACACACGCAACATCCCCACCCCCACCCTCACCCACTACAACACACACGCTAATACATATTGATACATAACAGTTACGCCCACCAACCCCCCCTGGAAGAATGCAAGGACAAAAGGTAATGAGTCGAATAATTGTGATATATTCAATTACACACATCTAAAATATTTACAAATACATACATTTATACTATATACAATTATATACACCAAGAACACAAGTCCAAGGGATTCCACCATCACAGTCCATGGATCACTGGGCCCAAAAGGCATGGGCGAAGCCCACACTCAATACCTGATCAAAACGGAGAGAACACTGCAGGGGCATCAGATAGAAATAAAACAGGCACCTCAGGGGGAAGGGAAGTGGGGGCACCTCAGCCGGATGAGTGCACAACGCCAGATCCACGAGGGGCTCCATGTCCATTGATGTATCCTGGGGAGTGCAAAGCCACAGTCTCTCAAGTCTCTACAGTGGGTGGGTTGCCCACTGTTCAATCCTGGGGAGTGCAAAGCTACAGTCTCTCAAGTCTCTACAGTGGGTGGTTTGCCCACTGCTCAATCCTGGGGAGTGCAAACCACAGTATCTCAAGTCTTTACAGTGGGTGGTTTGCCCACTGTTCAATCCTGGGGAGTGCAAAGCCACAGTCTCTCAAGTCTCTACAGTGGGTGGTATGCCCACTGTTCAATCCTGGGGAGTGCAAAGCCACAGTCTCTCAAGTCTCTATAGTGGGTGGGTTGCCCACTGTTCAATCCTGGGGAGTGCACAGCCACAGTCTCTCAAGTGGATAACAGTCTCCACTGGTTCTGGAGGGGGCCTTGTGCCCAGAGTGCTTCATCCTGCCAAGGACTGAGGTAGTGGATGTGAATCTCCACTGGTTCTGGAGGGGGCCTTGTTCCCAGAGTGCTTCATCCTGCCAAGGACTGAGGTAGTGGATGACAGTCTCCACTGGTTCTGGAGGGGGCCTTGTGCCCAGAGTGCTTCATCCTGCCCGTGGCGGACTCAGTAGCGTCGGAATCATTTGCGCTGACTGGCCTGCGGGGCTGCTGGCGGCGGTGTCCTGGGCAGCGGTTCTTGTGGCAGTGTCCTTGGCAGCGGTTCAGCTGGTGGCAGTCTTGTCCTGCCCTGCGGGGCTGCTGGCGGTGGTGTCCTGGGCAGCAGGGCTGCTGCTGGCGGTCCTGTCTGTGGCAGCGGGGCTGCTGCTGCTGCTGGTGGTCGCTTCCTGGGCAGTGTGGCTGCTGGCAGTCGCTTCCTGGGCAGCGGGGCTGCTGCTCCTGTCTGTGGCAGCGGGGCTGCTGCTGGTGGTCGCTTCCTGGGCAGTGTGGCTGCTGGCGGTCGCTTCCTGGGCAGAGGGGCTGCTGCTGGCGGTCCTGTCTGTGGCAGCGGGCTGCTGCTGTCGGTCGCTTCCTGGGCAGTGTGGCTGCTGGCGGTCGGTTCCTGGGCAGCGGGGCTGCTGCTGGCGGTCGCTTCCTGGGCAGCGGGGCTGGTGACGGTCTTGTCTGCCGTGCTGATCTTCCTAGACTTGCAGCTTTTACTGTGCCCCTTTCCCACCTTGGATGGCGTCGCAGCTGTCTCCACACTCCCAACTGTACCCCTGGGAGCGGCTTTGGTGGCTGGTTTCTTTCCCCTCTCCCGCCAGGCACTGTCCAACTTTTTATGCTTGACAGGTGGGGGACTGTCTGTGCTCTCGCTCCTTGCCACACTGCCTGCCCTGCAGCCTGGTGCACTACATAATCCGGTGACTACTGGCACCACTGGTCCCGCCGAAGTTGTGGCTGAGGTGCTAGGTTGGGACCTGGAAAGTCGGGCCCTAGGAGACTGATGGGGCGGGGGAGGTGAAGGAAAGAGGTCAAGGCTGGCCAGGAAAAGTTTCTTAGGAACACTGGGATGGGTAGATGGAGGGTGTTTGGGAGTGGAGGAAGAGGTAGTGGTTGTAGGCGTGTACGTTTGGTGAGTTTGGGTGAAGGTGCATGGGCTGGAGGCTGTCGTGAGGTGGATGGCTGTTGGGTGGGTGTGTGACTGCGTTTGTGTACCTTGGGAGGTGGCCTCACAGACACACTGGGAGAGGACACAGGGGATGTGTGAATGGTAGTAGGGGTGGTGAGTACATGTGAGCGGGGTGTGGTGGTAGGTGTGCTGGTGATGGACATAGTGGCTGAGGATGTAGTGCATGCAGGTGTGAGTGGAGACGAGACAGGGAGGGAGGAGGGAGACGAGGAGGAGGGGGACACAGTGGAGGCAGTGGATGTTGGTGTGATGCTTGCGTTAGTGCCTGTGGGATGTGTGGTGCTTATGTTTGCCAGAGCTTCCCTTGTGTGTTGAGGTGTGTGCATGCTGGTCTGATGGTGTGCTTGGGATAGGCTGAGGTACAGGGGTGTGGGTCTGGGTGGAGGAAGTTGGAGGGGGGAGGCTAGAGACAGGGACAATGGCTGCCATCAGTGCTGAGTCCAGAGTCTGAAAAGCTCGCTGAAGGGCTGCCTGACCAGAGTGAATGCCCTCCAGGAATGCATTGGTTTGTTGCAACTGCCTCTCTACACCCTGGATGGCATTCAAAATGGTAGACTGCCCAACAGTGAGGGACCTGAGGAGGTCAATGGCCTCCTCCCTGAGGGCAGCAGGAGTGACAGGGGCAGGGCCTGAGGTGCCTGGGGCAAAGGTAATGCCCACCCTCCTGGGTGAGCGGGCACGGGCAAAGGCTAAGAGGCTGCTGGGAGGGCCGTGCTGGTGGGGGGGGTGGCGGCTGTACCTGTAGATGCGGGGGCACAGATGGGGCTGCCACCGCAAGGGAGCTCCCATCAGAGGAGGAGTCAGTCTTGCTGGTGTCAGCTCCTGTCCCCGCCGTGGAGCTCCCCTCGCCCTCCGTCCCACTGGTGAATTCGGAGTCCATAGTGTCGCCCTCCAGGGCCATGTGGGATGCAGCTCCCTCCTGCTCCGGTGCCACTGCTCCTCCGCCTGATGATGCTAATGCACACAAGTACAGGCAGACCACAAAAAGGGGAGGGGAAGACAGAAGAAAGACATGTTGAGTGCATGCAATACCGCTACCGTTGGCGGACACGACAGACACAGAAGCCCCCTGCACTACGCCGCGCACTTGGGCTCCACTATTCAATCCCTGGGACATGGCTTACAAGGCTATGGCCAATTTCTGCACACATGGATGTCACAGGAGTCTGACTAGGTGTAATTGGCACTGTACACAGGTGGGGTGGGGTGCCACAGGGCCTGCCTGAAGAAGGGAACTTAACTAGCAAAATCGCCCTGGCCTAGGGGAACCCACAGCCCACCTCCCCCACACAGACACCTAGAATGTGCGCTGAATCAGCAGAATGAGAGTGTACTCACCCCCTTGTGGCTGCTGTGATGCCCTCAAGCTCCCATCCAAGTCCAGATACGCCACCGCCAGGATCCTGAACATCAGGGGGCTCATGGTGCGACGGGCACCCCTCCCACGTTGGGAGGCCATCCCCAGCTGGACCTCCACCGTCTTCTTGCTCCAGCGGCGAATGTCCTCCCATCTTTTCCGTCAGTGGGTGCTCGGTCTGTGGTAGACCCCCAGGGTCCGTACTTCCTTGGCGATGGCACGCCAGATGTCCTTCTTCTGGTGGGCGCTGACCTACAGGAATTGTACAGGGGAAACGAGAAGTAATTACCAATTGCACAGTCACAGTCATTGGCCCTCATCCCTACCCTTGACATGACGCACATGCACTCACCGTCGTTTCATGCACGCCTCATTCTCACCCACCTCTATCTTTCATCCACCCCACTCCACACAGGCATTGCCCATACAGCATGCTCACAGGGTACTTACCTGTTTGTCTGGAGGACCGTAGAGTAGCGTGTACTGGGGGAGGACCCCATCCACGAGTTTCTCCAACTCCTCCGTGCTGAAGGCAGGGGCCCTTTCCCCAGACACACGAACCATTGTCTCTTCCAAACTGAGGTCACAGAAGCACTTGCAGTGTAGGTCCTCTCCTGTCGAAGATCAGGTATCGAGTGATTGAACAGAGAGAAAATGGTGGTCACGTCCGCGGCGGTGCGTACCGTCACCGCCGGCGTACATCGTCATTGGCTCCTGGGACCCATAGGGCCCAATGTTAACCAATGCAGAATTGCGCAGCAGTCTTCGACCGCCTACCGCGACGGTGTAGAAAGCCAGCGCAGTTACCTCATATCCCCTTGTCCCACCTTACAGGTCAGGCAGCCGCCATTTCAGGGGCCCACATGGCATTATTTTTGACTGTGTCACACATACCTAGGCCTTGCCTAACCACTCATACAGGCAAATTTCGATTTATGCATATTTTCAGAGTAAGCTGTGTTTACGTACCTCAGAGTTGGTTGACTCTCTGCTCGCTGTTCTCCTCCATAGGCACCGTCCACTGGGGCATGTGAGGAGATGGCGGCATCCTCCGGTGTACAGACCGCTGGTGGACCTATCGAGAATGGAGGAAAGACGTGATCATCACCTACAGGCTTTATCGTGCCACAATCCAGGAACTGTGTGCCCAGATGGAGCCAGACCTGATGTCAGCTATCCGCCATTTCACAGGAATCCCCCCTCAAGTGCAGGTGCTGTCAGTACTCCATTTCCTAGCAAGTTGGTCATTTCAAACACCAGTGGCAATAGCATCAGGGATGTCCCAGCCTATGTTTTCCAACGTGTTGTCCAGGGTGTTGTCTGCCCTGCTGAAACACATGCGTAGCTACATCGTTTTCCCTCAGGTGGAGGATTTGCCTACAGTGAAAGGTGACTTCTGTGCCCTGGGACATATCTCCAACATCATAGGTGCCATTGATGGGACACATGTGGCCTTGGTCCCCCCCGCAGGAGTGAACAGGTGTACAGAAACCAGAAGAGTTATCATTCGATGAATGAGCAGATGGTGTGTTTGGCAGACCAGTACATCTCCCAAGTTAATGCCAAATTCCCTGGCTCAGTGCCTGACGCTTACATCCTGCGGAATAGCAGCATCCCTTATGTGATGGCGCAACTCCAGAGGCACCGGGTGTGGCTATTAGGTGAGCACCTGGCCCCAAATCAGTGGGAATAGTTGTTTGGGGCTGTGGACGTCCCTATGAGTCAGTGTGTGTCTGACAGTTGTCCCTCGCCATTTGCAGGTGACTCTGGTTACCCCAACCTGTTATGGCTACTGACCCCAGTGAGGAATCCCAGGACAAGGGCAGAGTAACGCTACAATGAGGCCTATGGGCGAACTAGGAGGATTATAGAGCGGACCTTCGGCCTCCTGAAGGCCAGGTTCCGGTGCCTCCACATGACAGGTGGTTCCCTATTCTACTCACCAAAGAAGGTGTGCCAGATCATCGTGGCCTGCTGTATGCTTCACAACTTGGCTTTGCGAGGACAGGTGCCTTTTCTGCAGGAGGATGGTCCAGATGGAGGTGCTGTGGCAGCTGTGGAGCCTGTGGACAGTGAAGACGAGGAAGCAGAAGAAGAGCATATCGACAACAGGAACATGATGATCCTGCAATACTTCCAGTGAGACACAGGTAAGAAGACAACACTGCCTGCTACATCTGATTTTAATCTGTCACTTTCACCCAGTGTATGGTCACTGAGTTGTCACTTTCCCTTATGATTTCACAGATATGGGTCCCACAGTGTGACATCTGCTTTGTTTCCTCATGGACTAGAGCTGTGTGACATAGGTATGTTGACATTACATTTGAAAGAGCATTTTGCCACTGTAATTGCTAATACACTAATTCGAAATCACAGACAGCCTCCTGATTGTTTTGTGCTTCAAGGGTGTTTATTTAAGTGCTCAATATTGGAGGGGGTTGTAAAATGGTGAGGGGTGATGGTGGAGGAATGTCCATGGCAGAGTCCAGTCTATTAGTCTCACAGGTGCATTGTCCAAAGGGGCATAGGAAGTGGAGCTGGGGCAGTGTAAGGTTGGACAGGGTGACAAAGTGGGACAGAAGGATGACAATCAGGGTGGTCTCATTTCTTGGCGATGATCTTGGCATCGTTCTCTGTCTTTGTCCTGGATCTCAGGGACCGTTTGCAGGGTGGTTCTCCCTCTGCAGGGGGTGGGGTGCTAGTGTGGTTGTCCTGTGGCGGTACCTCCTGTCCACTAGCGCCGGCGGAGGTGATGGGCAGTTCATCGTCCAGGCTAGGGTCAGGGGCCCCTTGTTGTGCCACAGTGTCCCTACTGGTGTTGACGAGTTCCTTCAGCACCCCTACAATGGTGCCCAGGGTGGAATTGATGGATTTGAGTTCCTCCCTGAAGCCCAAATACTGTTCCTCCTGCAGCCGCTGTACCGTTGCCATCGTCTCCGGGGAATGGTGGTAGGCTCCCATGATGTTGGAGAGGGCCTCGTGGAGAGTGGGTTCCCTGGGCCTGTCCTCCCTCTGTCGCACAGCAGCCCTCCCAGTTCCCCTGTGTTCCTGGGCCTCTGTCCCCTGAACGGTGTGCCCACTGCCACTGCCCCCAGGACCCTGTTGTTGTTGGGATGGTGGGTTAGCCTGGGTTCCCTGTAGTGGTCGACACACTGCTAATTGACGTGTCCTGGGGACAGAGGTATGGGCCCGCTGGGTGGGTGCTGTGCTGGTGTTTCCAGAGGGGGGAAGCTCTGTAGTGGCCTGTGCCAGTTTGAGTGGAACCGACTGTCCCGAGGTCCCAGATGGGCCGGGCTGGTCATCTAGATCCAGTTGGACAGAGCTGCTGTCATCACTGTGAGCCTCTTCTGTGGGTGGAGTGGACATATCTGGACCCTCCTGTCCGGTGACGTTGGGTAGGGGTCCTGCAGGGGTGTAAAGGCATGATTATTGCATCTGTATGTGCCATGGTGTGCAATGGGTGGGTGACCGTGTACCCCAGTACTTGCATTCCTGTGTAGGACCTTGTGTGATGATGGTTTAGGGGGGTGTATGGGTATGTGCAGTGGCCATGAATTGGTGATGGGTGTCCATGCTTTGGTGTTGCATGCAGGGCTTGGTGTTGGGATGGGTGGTTTGTGATATTGGGACATTTGTGAGGAGTAGGAGTGATGGGGGTGAGGACGAGGGTGGGGGTATGCAGAATAGCCAAGACTTGCTCCTCCCATGTTGTTAGTTGTGGGGGAGTCGGTGGGGGTCCGCCGCCAGTCCTCTGTACCTCAAGGTGGTGTCTTGAGACCACGGAACGCACCTTCCCCCGTAGGTCGTTCCACCTCTTCCTGATGTCATCCCTATTTCTTGGGTGCTGTCCCACTGCGTTGACCCTATTCTTCGCCATAGCTCCATCTTCCTAGCTATGGAGGTGTGCTGCACCTGTGATCCGAATAGCTGTGGCTCTACCCGGATGATTTCCTCCACCATGACCCTGAGCTCCTCCTCAGAGAACCTGGGGTGTCTTTGCCGTGCCATGGGGTGGTGTGGGTGATGTGTGGGGTGGTGTGTGTTGTGATGTGTGGGGTGATTTTAGAGGTGTGTTGTGTGAGGTGCGTGGATGTTATGTGGGTGATGGTGTTGAGTGCCTGTGGATGCTCGTTTGCAGTTGGTGGTGTCTCTCTCTGGCCTTCAGTCGCAATTGTGGTCATAAGGGTTTGTGGGTGATGTGGGTGTGTGTTTTATATTGTATTGGGTGTGTGGGAGTGGTGTGTGTATGTGTATCAGGTATGTGTATTTCAAATTGTCCAATGTGGTAGTGTTTTGTAAATGTGTGTGTATTTTGTGCGCTGCGGTGTGTACCGCCAATGGAACACCGCGGTTGAAAGACCGCCGTGTGGATTTATGGGTCGTGATAGTGTGGGCGTATTCCTGTTGGCGTGACGGTGGAGGATTTCTTATCGCCAGTTTATCACTGACCTTTGGTGTGGCGGACTTGTGTGGGTGTCTAGATTTTGGCAGATTCCGGGCTTTGGGTCATAATGACCGTGGTGGAATTCCGCAGTGGTGTGTTGGCGGTCTCCTGCACGGCGGTAAGCGGCTTTTACCGCCAATGTGGCAATGAGGGCCTATGTCTTTATTGTGGTGCTTCCGGTCATCTAATCCGTACTTGCTCCATTCATTCGTCAAAGCCTTTGGAAAACGCCAACTTCCGTCCTCCTTGAGAAGGGAGAGGATGGGATGTTCCGAGATACCTTCCATTTGTTCCTCCAGAGAAGTAGTAACAGCTCTTTTCCTTTTACCCATCACCTTACAATTAGCCGATGGCCAAGAAGAAAGAGCATTAGCCTTGTTGGATTGTGGGGCCAGTGGTATCTACTTAGATGAAACATGGGCTCTGGAAAGAAAGATCCCTCGGTTACCCAAGGACATACCAGAGCAAGTTCATAGGGTGGATGGTTCTCTTCTAGCTCTGAACCTGTCATTAATACCACTCCTACCTTGTGTTTACAATTCGGGAAACATCAGGAATATGTCTCTTTCGATCTGATATCTTCACCAAATCACGTCATGATTCTAGGTATTCCATGGCTTACCCGGCACAATCCCTATATTAACTGGGAAACTAGAACCATTTCACTTTCTTCCCAATTTTGTCAAAAGCCCTGTTGTTTATCAGGAACGTATTGGTCCCTGAACAAAATGTTATTAACACCACCTAAACTAGGTTGTTCCATTAACCTCCTCTAAGGAGTACCCAGTCATTATCTGGAATATGCAGACGTATTTCAGAAACCTGAAAAAATAGTACTACCACCTCATAGAGAATATGATTGTGCCATTCTTTTGGAACCTGATGCTGTAGTTCCCTTTGAGAGAATGTATTCTCTTTCTGAGCCTGAGAAGAAGATCCTCAAACAATATCGAGAGGAGAACATACAGAGTGGTCTGATTGCCCCTTCCTCTTCACCCGCAGGGGCTCCCCTCTTTTTCGTACTGAAGAAGATGAAGGACTTACGTCCTTCTACAGACTTTTGAGGATTAAATAAGATCACTACTAAAGATCGCTATCCTCTGCCCCTCATTAAAGATATTTTAGAAGTCGTCAGAGGAGCAAAGAGATTCACCAAATTAGATCTTAGAGGAGCCTACCATCTTTTAAGGATAAAAGAGTGTGATTAATGGAAGACTGCCTTCAGAACTCCTTTTGGCTGTTATGAGTATCCGCTAATGCCCTTTGGGCTAACCAACGCTCCCTCCATATTTCAGAGATTTATGGACGCTATCTTTTCTGACCTTTTACACCAAACAGTGGTGGTCTATTTGGATGAAATTCTTATATTCTCCACTCATCCAGAACATCACACTAAACATGTACTCCAAGTACTAGAAAGGCTTAGGCAACATCATCTATTCTGCAAACCAGAAAAATTTTAATTTGATCAGACTGAAGTGAAATACTTGGGGTATTATAACAACCAGGTAGGTATTGCTATGGACTCCGACAAGGTCCAAGCCATTCTGGATTGGCCATCCCCCTCCTCCATCAAAGAAACCCAGTGTTTTCTAGGATTCGCCAATTTCTATTGTCAATTCGTAGCTGACTTCACCCAGCAAACCAGTCATATCATGCAAACTCTTAAGAAAGAAAACCTACAGAAAGGTTTTTGTTGGACCAAAGATGCAGAAACTGCATTTCAAGCACTAAAACATGCCATCACACAAGCTCCCATTTTACGGCATCCGGATACCACCAAACAGTTCATTGTTGTCACAGATGCCTCAGAAAAGGCAATAGGGGCCGCTTTACTGCAAAAACAAAGTGATGATGGGTTAGAACATTCCGTATTTTACCTTTCCCACATACTGTCCGACTCGGATCGCAATTACTCGGTGTTAGAATGAGAACTGCTCACCTTGAAGATGGCTTGTACGGAATGGAGACAATTTCTTATGGGATCTAAAGGAAGCCTTTGAGGCGAGAACAGATCACCGGAATTTGCTTTGTTTAAGAAACTTCCAATGCCAAAATAGTCATCAAGCCTGATGGGCTTTCTTTTTCAGTCAATACGCTTCTACATAACGTATATCCCAGGTTCCCAAAACATTTTAGCAGATGCCCTGTCACGACACTATCCTGAATGTAGTGATTCTACTATGCAAAACTTAATTGAACCTGATAGAATCATCGGCTTAGAACAATTCTTTCTTGACAAAGTCAAATCTGAGTATTCTAAACTCGATAAAACTGAAATGAATAAATTACGTCCACAGTTACGTGAAGATAAGGAATACTATAATCACAAGAAAGCATTGTTCGTGCCTACTAAAACAGTCCAAACAGAGGCCCTACGAATGTGCCACGATTCCCCAATCGCAGGTCATTGCGGTATAAAACCACCCAAGATCTCCTTCTTCACTCCTTTTGGTGGCCCACACTTAAAACAGACAATGAAAGCTATGTGACTTCTTGTCCCATCTGTGCACAAGCGAAGACACCTTGTAATAAACCAGCAGGGTTGCTCCGTCCTTTACCTGTTCCACCAGCTCCGTTGCATACTGTATCCACTGACTTCACGTGTTCTCTGCCTCCCTCAGCTGGGAATCGAGTAGTAATGGTGACAGTTGACTCATTCACTAAATTGGCTCATTTCACTGCATTAAAGAAGTTACCCACTGCAAAAGAATTAAGTCAAATCTTTATTCAGGAGATCTTTCGGCTTTATGGCCTACCTCAAGTCATTGTCTCGGACCGTGGTTACCAATACATCTCACGCTTTTGAAAATAATTCTGTAAAACACTCAAAATCGACGTGGCTCTGTCATCTGGCTTCCATCCCCAAACAAATAGACAGACAGAACGGCTAAACAAAAGTCTTGAACAATATCTACGTACTTTCGGCAATGCTACGCAAAGTAATTGGTCTATGTACTTACCACTCGCCGAATTCTCGTATAACAATGCAGTGCATAGTGCCTCAAAGTTCTCTCCATTTTATTGCTCTTATGGGTTCCATCCTAAGGCCTTTCCTGTTACTCTCAGAAAATCATCTACACTCCCTGCCATCACAACATTTGTTCGACGACTACTTGGTATCCAACATGTTATACATTCTAATCTTCAGGCCACCAAGATACACATGAAAAGGATGGCTGATAAAAGACATTGTGATGCCCCGTCTTATCAAATCAATGATAAAGTCTGGCTTTCCTCTAAATTCTTACCTCTCTCCGATTGTCCCAAAATAAGTTCAAACCCCGGTATTATGGTCCATTTCTGATCCTTCAAAAGATCAATCCCATTTCTGGTTGTCTTCGTTTGCCTCGGACTTGGAAAATACATCCTGTGTTTCATGTGTCTCAGCTAAAACCTTATGTGCCTGATCCTTTTCACAGACAATTCTCCTGTCCTCCTCTTCAATTGGTTGATGTTGTGCCTGAATATGAGGTCCAGAAGATCTGTGACTCTCTATTCTTCTGTGGATGTCTCCAGTTTCTCATCCATTGGAAGGGCTATCCTACGAGTGAATGCTTCTGGGATGACACCTCTTTGGTTCATGCCCCTCTTCTGGTCCGTTGCTTTTTCCGTCTTTTCCCACACAAACCTGGGTCCTCGGGGGGGACCTACTGTAATGCCGTGGGCTTCCGCGGCATCTCCCGCTCGGGCTGTGGTGGGGGCGCGTTCCGTTTTCTGGATCGCGGGGCCCGCCGCAGCCCTTTTTACCACCTGCACTCTGTTTTCTTTTCCGCGACGAGGCTGGAGGGCCAGGATTGGGCATCAGTCCTCGCCGCATATAATTATATGTGGCGTGGGTGTTGTCGCAAGGTGCCTACGCCCCCCCCTTGGTCCTTCCACTTACCTGGTTCCCCATTCTAGGGCCTTCTCTTTTTCCTGCTTCTTCCTGGAGGAGCCATAATTTCTCTTTCCCAGCATACCATTCTCATTTCATCTTCCCTGCATGCATCTGTTTGCCTTACTACAATGGTGTCTTTTCCTATCTGGTTCTATAGCCCCTTTCCCAATCCAAGATGGCAGTCCTACTTCTTCCTGCATGTCAATTCCTGTCAAGGGGTACATAAGGGGATAGATTCTTCTTCTCTTTGCGTTGCAACACTTCTCCTGTGGTGGTCACGCTCCGGTTGGTCTTCTATTGGATTCCAGTTTTGCTAATGTTTTTCCTCTGTCCTTCCAGTGAATTTCTAGGCATCGAAGTTCGATTTTCTTGTGTCCTACTTCTGTGCCAGGGAGTTCCTGTATGGAGGTTTTTTCCCTATGGGCTTTTTCCTCTGGGATTCCTTCTGGAAGGCACGGACTGTGGTGGCGTACTACTGTCAGCAGCACCGTGGCTACCGGAAGGGGTCGCCCCTACCTCGGCCAGAGTAGGACTTGCAAGAACCTGCACGCCACCATCCTCATCTGGTCTGGACGGTAAGCCAAAGGTAAACCGTGACAGTGAGTGGCTGTGTGGGACCGTGAGTGGTTTTGATGATTTCTGAGTGGGTGTGTGAATGGCTGCATGGGTATATGAGTGTGTGCATTGCTGTGTGAGTGGCTATGTGGGTGTGTGAGTGGTTTTGTGGGTCTGTGAGTGGGTTGTGTGAGTAGTTGTGTGGGTGCATAAGTGGGTGTGTGAGTGTGTGTATGTGTGGCTGTGTGGGTCTGTGAGTGGGTGTGCGAGTGGTTTTGTGGGCCTGTGAGTGGGTGTGTGAGTGGCTATATGGGTATATGAGTGGGTGTGCAAGTGGTTGTGTGGGTGTGTAAAGGTGTGAATGGGTGTGTGAGCAGCTGTGTGGGTCTCTGACTGGGTGTGGTAGTGGTTTTATGGGACCGTGAGTGGATGTGTGAGTATGTTAATGGGTTTGTGACTGAGTGTGTGAGTGGACCTATGACTGGGTGTTTTTTTTTTATTGGAGTCTGGATCCACGGGTCCATCACGGATTCACATAGGGGGCCGCACTGAGCGCAGCAGAGGATCTGTAGATCCTCGTGTGCCCCACGAGAAATATTTTTGGCCAATTTCTTGTCCATGACGGGTCCCTCACAGTTCCCTCACTTTTAAATGTTATTGCCCCCCAAGTGACTGAGTGCGATACACAAAATGGTGGCTGCAACTTTTCTCTCACGTTGTGGCCAGCCAATTACTGCATTGCTCTTGGCTCATGGATCCGCAGGTCCACTGCGGCGGATCTGCGGTGGATCCTCATCTCTAGATATACATAAATATTTTTTCTTTAATAACTCCAAAACTACTCATCAGATTTACACCAAATCACAAAAAGCAATCTTTCTGGAACAAGATCTAGTGTTCTGCCAAACTTGGTGTAATTTCGTTCAGCAGTTCGCTATAGGAAATTCCATGGAGAAAACGCATTTTGGGATCTCCATGTTTCTCTGTCCTCACTTGACGAATCACCCTGAAACTTTCTAGATAGCAGCTGAAGTGACTTGCACACTTGTTTTGAAAATTTCATGAAGATTTGTCAAATGGTGCCGAAGGTTTTAGCAAAACAAAAAACACTTTTCTTAGGGAAAATAGATCCTAACTATAACTACCCACTGGCAATGACAGTACGTAATATGTATATATATATATATATAGATATATAGATATATATGTAGATATATATATATATATATATATAGATATATACACACACACAAGCACACACAGACACATACACTTCCCTTACATACTTACCATGGATGGTAAAGGCTGAACTACTACCTGCGTGGTAAGGGTTGCATTTTGAAAACTGTTTTCTGACAGGGTGCATGTCCAAAGGAGGGCAAGGCATCCCCCTTGGCCCCAACGGATTGGCTTCAGGGCTGGACTGGAAAACTAAAAGCAGCCCTAACAAAAATTCTCAAACCAGCCCTGCTACCTTCCTCCCCTCACTCTGTCTCTCTATTTCCATCTAACCATTCTCTCTCTCTCTTCCTTCGCTGATTTCCTGCTCTCTCTCCAGCCCTTTCTCTTCCTTTCTCTTCAAGGATCCCTCTGCCTGCTGCAATTAATCTCAGAGATCAGGGGAAGTGACAGAGGCACCAGTGGCGGCCCTAGGCCTTCCGAACAAGCATCCAATGGCTCCAGCCCACGGGGAAAATAATGGAATAAAAGGCCTGGCTGGCCCTGGTTGGTTTTGTGCCTTTTCCTCTGCAGGTGGGTCCATTCTCAAGAAGGCAGCGCCCCCTTTTTTAGGCCTCTTGCCAACATGCTTTAACGAAGGCAGGAGTCTGATTCTCTAGATGCCCAGCCTTCTAGAGAAAAGCCGATAAAACGTGTACTGTATGGAGAGGACACACTATCAGCCCCATGCCCTTCTGTTTCATGCTGCACGCCTCCCTGTGAGAACCAGCACAATTTCAAGAGTTCATAAGGGATTGGGAAACGTAATATGGTCCTGAGCGGTACCCTGAAGAAAACACAATCAACTGAAACCACCCGCCTGCTGATACCTGCCTGTAAGTTGTGTGGAAAAAATACCATATTGTGGGCGGGAGATGAGACTCAGTGTAACATGACCCCACACACAAAAAGAGGATCTAGATGATTGATTTTTATTTTTATGACACATTTTATTGGTTTAAAAAAAATTCCGACAGCATTACATATGAATGACTGTAACAAGGAAACAGAATTTTAACTTACTGCGAATCACACTGCTTCCCACCCACCGCCACCTCTTATGCACACTCCCTAATGAACCACAACACTTTCAATGCTGCTATAAGTTATGGCAACTTTCTTATCTCCAGGAGCCCGACAGCTATACCCTATACCATTGCACTTAATCATTAAGCATCACATTGTGGAAAGTTACAGGATCTATATTAATACCTTGATTTTCTACCCATCCATCCCAAATTTGTACATATTTTAGGGCATCCCCCGGCTTTGTAAATTGGCCGTTCCATACTCATGCAAATGTGAAGCCCTTTTCTCCATTCTTTTAAAGAAGGGGGATCCACATCTCTCCAACATCAAGCCACATCTTGCTTTGCTACATCCAAACACACCAAAAGCATCACCTATTTGTATTGTTTATTATCATCAGCAATGTTTAGGTGCAGAAGGACTAGTTTAAGATCAAACAGTATTTGCCACTCCAGCACTCCACCTAGACAGGAAATAACCTCTCCTCAGTACACCTCAAGTCTAGTGCAGCTCCATATCGTATGCAGCAGGTCTCCATCTTGTGCTGAGCAATGGAGACAGTACCACCTTGACCATCTTCCACAATCTGTGCTTGTGTAGTAAACTCTACCCACTCCTCATCCATCAGGGTGGTTACTATGTCCAGTTTCCCGGTCAAGCTCAGTAAATCAAAGGATTCTTTCTTATATATCAGGGAGTGATAAACGTGTGTCACCTTATGGTCTTCCAGTTTCCCCATGAACATTCTCACCTCTAGAGGATTAAACTCTGGGAAGTCTTCCAACCGTGTTATGTGTGGTATTATTACATACCTGAGCTGTAAACAGCGGTACAACATACTATGATGTAGATTGCATTATGCCAGCAAATCCAAATAGGATTTGAGTATTGTACTATCCATCACATTCCTCTTGTGGTGATCCCAAGATGTCCCATTTCTGGAAACCTGCTAATGCTGCCACTGACTGTAACCTAGCTCCCACCCCCAATGGCATTTGTTCTGTCAACTGCTTTTATATCCCATGGACCTCACAGTGTCTTTCTGTCACCTTGCACTTCTCTTAGGAAATTAATCAATTGTAGAACAATTGGGTTTGTAGCAATTTATTGAATTGTGATTGATTGAAGAAGTTAATGATTAAAGGATTTCTTCTTTTTAACAGGGTTCATTCAGGAACGACTAGTATGGTAATGAAGTGTAATAGTTCTTTGGACTTCACTGGGAAATCTTTTTGAGTTTTTCTCTTTCTTTCATTCTCTTCCAGGCGGTATGTCTCCTCGGAAAGAAAGACACAGGTACGTTTTTGATCTTTCAAGATATTCTCTCTTCCTCTCCTCTTACTATTTTTTCTTTTCTTCTAGAGTTGCTTCATTTGCTTTTACACTTCCGGTCTTATTCTTATTTTTGAGCATTTTGGCATTCACTTTATATTTTAGGTTTTAGTTTTAATATCAGTATTTTCCAATATTATTTCCCCTCAATGGTTTCTTTGTTATCCTAATGACACCCTTTTCCCCACCACTTCCATACCCTGGCACACACTTGTGTAAGCTCTGCCCCACCTGGATCATGGCAGGCTCGGTGACTTTTCTGGCAGAGTCCACCTTCTGATTCCAGTGGGATTCCGAACTCCTGTATTGCTCTGGACGCGTTTTCTTCTGCCTCCAGGGGTACCCGCAAGAGTTCTTCTTCGCTGGCAAGACACTGCTCTACTTCATTCCTTTCTTGCTTTTTTCGCTCTGAGGAACAGGCTGCTTTGGTCTGCATTGCTCTGTGCGTCTGCTTCTCTCCCTCTCTACAACCACCCTGCGTCTTAGTCCTCCCTCCCATTTCAAGCCATCAGACCTTTCTCCCTTTTGTCGCTTTCTCTGATATGTTGGAAAAGGGAAAATTCCCCCTTTGTTTTTAGTGCTCCCACTTTTACTTTTTGTTTCTCTTGGTTTTCGTTCGTTTCAATGGCCTCCTTTCTTTCTTTTTTTAGATGATGATGTCGTGAACTAATGAAGAATTTCAGGTAAATCATCTAATTATTTTATTTTATTTAAAGGCTCACCTTTTTGACTAGTCCGCTACCTCCGTTTTTTTTCTGACTGGGAAAAAGGTAATCTGGAGAGGAAATTTACATTGCCCTTATTTCCACCCTCTCAATGGCGCACCCAAACTGAAAAGGCTGAGGAGATAAGAACCACTGGAAAACTTTAGGATTATTATGAGGATGCTTTATTTTATCATTCAGTTTATTTGAGCTTCAGTCCCTTTCACCTCGGCTAAAAAACATGTTTATCAGCTTATTTAGACATGCCCAGGTTCGTGAAAAATGTTAAACTACAGTATGTGGGCAAAATAAGTATTATCAGTGCGGAATGTTCTTTCCATGTTTCAGAGATCACTAAAAGTATTCTTATCTATTGCTTAGTTTTGTTTATTATCCAGAGAGCCGACAGGGTCAGTGTTGTGCAGCTACTCACACAAATTTAGATGTTTTTGTTCCAAGTTTCTGTTTTTTTTCTCCAAGTTGCTGATAAAAACGATGTATGAAGTGTTTCCGAGGACGTGTAAGAAGGAAATCAAATTATTATTGGCAACAGTGAGCATATGTTATAGCTGTAATCTTTCCACAACTTTGATAATTTTGCGTTGACATCACTGCTTTTCATTGAATGGTATGTGCTTACGAAAGTATATATACACACCGAGTAGTCTGTAAACTGGGCTGACTCTCTGGTCAGATGATTTCAGAGAAGCTCTGCTGCAGCAGGTGTGAAACTGAAGACCTCCAGTGACTGACTCCTCCTTTATTTGAAAAGTGATTTTGAAACAGCATTATCAATTCCCTTTGATTCTGTTCAACCAATTAGTGGAACATGATCACAATATAAAACAAAAGGTCGTCCTTCCAAAAATAACAGAGTTTCTCACTTCCCCACTTAATGGCCAAACACACTTTCTCAATTATAACATAAGACACTTTCTTAGGGAATAATTTACGACTAATGAATAAAATGGGGTTTCCCCATCTGAGTCTCTCTACACCTATGCTAATGTTTGAAGTGTCTGTTTGAAGAATAAAAAGGTTTGTTGAAATCAGGTGATTGTAACACCAATTTGGAAGCAATTAAATATCTCAGCTGACCAAAAGCATTGAGTCACCTGAAACAGATGTTTAAAGTCTCTTTTATTTGAAGTTTTTAAGGCGGTCAGCTAAAGGGGCAGGTAACCTTGAATATTGTGAGATAAGTATATGATAACAACCTAGAAGGCCTAGAAAAACTCTCATCTCTCTTTTCTATGTAGGGAATGGTGTTTGAGAGATGGCCTTAACCTTTTCTGCTTGTGGTTCTACCAGCCCCTCGCTCAGTACATATCCAAGATATCTGACTTTGGTAAGCCAAACAGGACTTTTTGTATTAATATGGAGCCCTGTGGACTGTAATACAGCTAGTGGCACCTGCAGATGTTTAAGATGGTGTTCCCAAGTATTATTACTAGATATAACTAGGTCGTCTAGGTATGCTGAAGCTACTGATGATGTTTATTTAGTAGGAGGTTCATTAAACATTGGAAAGTAGCCAGGCCCCGTGCAGTCCAAATGGGAGGAGAGTAAACCGATATAATCCATAAGAGGTTGAGAAGACTATTTTTTCTTTTTCTTCAAGCCTTAAGGGTACTTGCCAGTACCCCTTACTTAGTAAGGTCGATATTTGACATACAGCAGGCCTCCCCGAGTGTCTCAATTAATTGATCAATTCTCTGTAAGGAGTAGTTGTCAAATTTCATAAAATCAGTGCAGAACCAGAGACTTCCATCTGGTTTCAGGACTAGGACAATAGGGGAACACCATTCACTAGTTGGTGAATTGATTAGCACCTAATCTTTTTTTTTTTTATAAAGAGATTTTTATTGTTTTAAGAAGTAAAACATGACATCATATACAGGTGCCAACCATTTGAACTTCAATATTGTACAATACAATACAATAAAATATGACAAAATAAGGTAGGGTAGGGTAAAATCAAATAAAATAGGATTAAGCAAGTAAAATAAGGTAAGGTAAGGTCAGGTATATACTCCCAATCAAGGAAAGTGGAGTGACGTGCGTTATGAGTGTTGGAATTGTTTTGTTATCGGTATTGAGCTCGACCGGCCCGGTTTAGCTGCTGGTCTAGCCTTTGGCATTCATAGCTCTCAATGACAGGGGTGTAGCTGTTTCAGGATCACGGGTGAATGTAAGAGTGGGGGCCTGGGGCCGGTTCAGGTACAAGTCCGGCTGCAGGGTGGGTATTTCAACTGCTGTATGTTAAATTTAGTTTTGCTCTAGTCGTTTGCCAGGGCCTCCCATCGCCCCCAGATCTTATCGTATTTACTCGGGTTGCCTCTGGCTTCGTAAACCAATCTCTCTTGCAGCGCGCACCAGTCCATTCCCTGCCTCCACTTGTTTAAGGACGGTGCCACTTCTCTTTTCCATTTAGTCATGATTTCTCTTTTGGCTACCAGGCAAGCTATTCCCACAAAGGTCCGCTCTGCTCTTCTTAGGTCCGTGTCCCCCATTACCCCTAGTAGGAACGGGCGAGGGTCTGGTGTTAAGTCGGTCTGTAGGGCTCTGGAGATCTGGTGCGTGATTGCTCCCCAGTATGCCTCTATGACCGGGCAGAACCATGTCATGTGATAGAAGTCAGCCTCTAGCTGGGAACACCTCGGGCAGTCAGCTGCTGGGCGGAGGCCCGCTCCATATAACCTCTTAGGAGTCATATAAGCGGTGTGCAGGTAGAAGGTCTGTATAAGACGGAGTTTAGCGGATATTGTTAGGGTTCTGGGTGCCATTAGGGCTTCCTCCCATTCTCCCTCTTCGATTTCCCCCACCCATCCCTCCCATCTGCCGCGAGCTTATCTAATGGGCTGGATGTGTTAGATACCAATGAGCGGTATATCTGTGAGACTCCTCCCTTGCCAAGGTTGCCCATTAATACTTTCGCTTCCATAGGGGAGTGCTCTGGGATGTGTTCGTCAGCTCGCATGTGTGTTGCTAAGGCGTGGCGTATTTGGAGGTATTTGTAAAACTGTACTTTACTCATCGAGAAGAGATTTTGGAGATCCTCAAAGGATCTCATGTGGGATCCCTCCCAGACGTCTCCCAACGTAGAGATCCCAATATCGTCCCACTTATGGTACCCCTGTAGTCCAACAACCTCGGCGATAAGAGCACCGTGCCATAGCGGGGTTTGTTGGGTGATTCGTCTCCACCATCCTGTGGTTCTCTGGGCCTCTCTCCATCCCAGTAGTGTCACCCTAGTCACCTCGGGAGTGGATCGGGGGATTGGGCACCCATAGAGGGCATCAAATACTCCAGAGTAGCTCAGCGTGTGGAGTTCGAGTCGATATGCAGGGTCCGACCAGCCGCCTCCAACCCAGTCATTAATGACAATCAGTTGTGCCGCGAGGTGGTAGTAGTATAGGTTGGACAATCCCAAACCTCCATCATAAACATCTCGCTGGCACGTGGCGAGTGCCAGTCGGGGACGGGTGCCCTTCCATAGGAATTGGTGGATAGATGAGTCAAGGTTTTTAAACCATCTCTTGGGAATTGGGTAGGGGAAGTTCTGCAGCAGATAGAGGAGTCTGGGAAGGACAATCATTTTAAAAAGTGCGATTCTCCCGAGCAAGTTAAGAGGCAGGGTTTGCCAACGTTGAAGGTATCGTGATGGGGGCTGGGTTTTAGGGATAACTGCAATTGTGGCTTGGTCAATATCTGGGGGGAAGTGTCAATTATTCTCAGCTTCCTCGTACATGCTGAGGAGGTACTGTCCTAGAATGTCCCTGCATCCCCTGTATAGCTCCGCCGGGAAGCTGTCTGGGCCGGGGGTCTTACTTGGGGCCATTGTGGCAATTGCAGCCGTTACTTCCTCTAGCGTTAAAGGCACATCGAGGATATCACTCATCGCGAGGGATATTCTGGGGAGAGTGATTTCAGCAAGAAGTGGAGACTCTCTCTCTATCTGGGGTCAGGGGCGTTCTTTATACAGCTCTTCATAGTAGGCCGCGAAGCTTTGTGCAATTTCCCTAGGGGTCTTGGCGAGGGTTCCGGACTTGTCTAGGATTTCGGATATAATTTTGCTGGCCATTGGCCGCGTAGTCAACCAGTGCAAGAGTTTCCCATTCTTGTCCCCCCATCCATATATCCGGGCAGTCGATGCCCTCCAGAGATGTTTGGCGGATTCTAGGGTGAGGGTTTTGATCTCCTCACGCACTCTCAGGAGCTGTTGCAAGTCCTGGGCCGAGGGAGGGGTATGGTGTCTGCACTCTAGGAACTTTGCTTGTGATTCTAGTTCCGTTATTTGGGAAATATGGGCTCTTTCTCGCACTCGAATGAGGTGCTTGGCGTGACCTCTAACTGTCCCCTTGCATGCCGCCCAGATCGTGCCTGGAGATTGCACTGAACCTAGATTTTCGTCAAAGTATTGTGTTAATCTGTCTCTCACCGCTTGTATGTACTCCTCATCCTGTAGGTACCAGGCATTTAGCCTCCAGATTGGTCTGTTGGTGGGGTCGGTGCCGCCAAGGCGCATTTGCACTGGTGCGTGGTCAGAAACCCCGTGTGGAAGGATCTTGACTCCAGTGACGTTAATAATGTCTAGTGCTGGGGTGAATATAAGGTCAATCCTGGCGTGTGTCCCATGTGCAGCTGATGTGTGTGTGTACTGCCTGGTTCTAGGGTGCCAGGTTCTCCATATTTCGCATAGGCCGAGGCCATCAGCCCAGTCCCTAAGTGCTGATGTTCTGGACGAGCGGTAGGTCGTACTATTGCCTGATATGTCTAACTCGAGGTCTAGCACTGCATTGAAGTCATCTCCTATTAAAGTGATGCCCTGGGGGAGATCAGCTATGGTTCGACCAAGGGAGGTCAAGAAGGCCTCTAGTCCCGCCGGTGGGGCGTATATGTTTATAAGATTAAGTGGTCTTCCGTGTAATAGCCCAGATACTACTATATACCTGCCCTGCGGGTCGGCGTGTGTAGTCGTGATCGACATGGGTAGCGAGTGGTGAAGCAAAATAGCCACTCCTCTAGAGCCTCTGGTGAAGCCCGAGTGGTAGACTCTATCGTAACCTCCTCTAGCTAGCATAGGGCATCTGGTCCCTAGGAGGTGTGTCACCTGCAACAGGATTACAGAGGGTGAGTATCTGCGTAATGTGCTGTATACTGCTGATCGTTTAATTTTGTCTATGAGACCGTTTACGTTCCATGACAGAATTTTGGTCATTGAGAGCAGTGCATGAGTACGGTGATTAAGTGTTGGTGTCGGGTCTTTCTCCAGGAGTGTCGGGTCAATCGTCTCAAGTGGTGGAGCAAAAAGGGAAAAGAGAAAACATTGTAGCAAAGGAAACTTACTGAAACATGAACCTGAAACTGAAGTGTGAACTTACTACCCCCCAGCCCCCCCCCACCCCATACTTCCACTCAAGAAGCATCTGTCGCCCTTGTGTCCATTGTAACCTATACAACCAGTAGAACTAGCTTTGAGGTGGAGTGGTGGACCTCTCCTGGTGAACGGATCTTATGCAATACATACTTGGAAAGTCTACGAAGATACATCTCACAGTTATTGGGACCTTATTGTACGGCAGATGTTCAGCTCGCGCTGCCGTGTCTTAGTCAAACCCAGGCCAGCAGAGATCAGTGTTGTGGAGCCAGGCTAATGGTTCTTGTTAACCCACTGTTGGGGACTGACTCAATCTATCCTCTTTGGTTTCTTGTGTCTGGTCTTTATCGCTTAGAGCGGTTTCCAGTGTCCCCACTGAACAGGTCTCTGCGTCGCCTTTCCGGCTCTCGCCCGTTGGGCCCACAGGGTCCTCATGGTCTCTGTGCCTAGACCTAGCGCGTCGTCGGCTCCTCCGTTGCTCCCTTCGCGGGAGGGATCGGCCTTCTGCAGGCATGTCTGCCGGCTCCCCGGCAGGGTCTCGGGGCCTCCTCAGTCAGCCAGGTCCATGCCTCCTCTGGTGTGTCAAAGAAGTAGGTCTTTCGGGTCATGATGACCTTTAGGCGTGCTGGAAACAGGAGCATGTAGGAGAGCTGCATGGCCCTAAGTTTCTGTTTAACACACTCGTAGGACTGGCGTTTGGTCTGCACCTCTCGGGTATAGTCAGGGAACACCAGGATTTTATGGTTGTCCCAGAGGAGGTTATTTGAGCGCCTGGCTTCACTGAGGACCCTGTCTCGGTCCTTGAAGTTAATAAAGCGTGCGATCATCGGACTCCTTGGACCGCCAGGGGGAGGCCGAGGGCCAGCGCTATATGCTCCAGTTCGATCGAGAACCAGGGCGACAGCATCTGGTCAGGCATCCAGGATTTAATCCAATTTTCTAGGAATTCAGACGCTCTGTTCTCTTCCACTCCCTCAGGGAAGCCCACAAACCGCAAATTGTTTCGCCTGGAGCGATTTTCGGCATCCTCTGCCCGTCGATGGAGCTCACTGGTCCGAGTTTGCAACTGGGCCACCCTGATTTTAAGTTCGGCAAGATCATCCTCTGTTCGTGAGACTCGGGTCTCGACCTCTGTTATGCGGCCCACTGCGTTTCTGAGGTCCTGTCTAATGAGGCCCACATCTACACAGACTTCGCCTATTTTGGATTCTACTGCCAATTGTGAAGTTTGAATAGCTAGGAGGATTGCATTTACTCCGTCTGGTGCAGAGGCCTCTGGGGGTGCGGTGGCATTTCCTTGTGAGGCCGTGGAGATGGTGTACTGCTCGATTTTCTGCTGCGAAGCCGGGGGCTGTCTGGCTGCTCTATCTTTCCCCATTGTGCGTCCGGGTGTCTTCACGCTTCTCTGTGATTCTTGAGCCCAAGGGGACCGTCTTGGGCGCGCCTGTACTCTAGTGTTGTGGCTGCTCTCATCGAGGGACATACTGCGTGTGACTGGTGGGTGCGATTTCATAGGTCTCCTCAATAGGACCAGTGGCAGGCCCCCCGGCGGCTAAGTTTATTGTCTTCAGGTGTCAGGGTCCAAAACGGGTCCCCCGGGAGAAGGCACGGCGGGGCGTGCCTCGCCTCCTCACTGAGGTCGCGGCAGTAGCGCAGAGGCCCTCTCAAGCTCGCTCCCTCGCGCGGCAGAGGGTCCCAGGGGTGGGCGCCCAATCGGCTCCCCTGCGGCCCACTGGGTCGTTCACACTCCCCAGGAGGGCCGGGAGTGGCCCCAGGTCCAGGCAGCCTCTTCTCCGATCCTCCAGGGGCACCGGGGGCCGGCCGACTCCTGCACGGGCCCGGCGCCCCAGTCTCCAGCTCCTCCACAGGGGCCCACGGCTCCAGGCGTCCCACAGGGCTCTCCGCCCCTCTAGGTGTCGCTCCCTTCTCGGGGGCTCCCCGCTCGAGCCCGGGGCCAGCGAGCGCCAGGATCGCTCCACTTTGGGTCAGACGGCGCAGGGCCCCACGTGCTCGGTTCTCCCGCGGCCTCCAGCTCTGCCGCGGCCCGGATAGGGGGAGGGGCAGCAAGCCCCGAGGCAAGGCCCACTCCACGGTCTCGGAGCCCCACTCGCCCCAGTTCAGGGCCTCCCTAGTTAGTCTTGGCCGGGACACACTCGGTCGGGGCTGGCCCCAGCGGATCTCCGGCATCCCCGTTTACCTCGGGCCAAGGCCACGCCTTCTTGCCGCTGGCTTCCGCGGCTGCCTCGTGGGTGGTCCACTCACCCCAGCGTCGTCTGGGGGAACGGGTCTCCGCGCCCCGGTCGGATCTCTTCGGAGCACCCGTAGGCCCGCTCCTCCTCTTCGCAGAGCCACGCTCGGGGAACGCAGCCTACGTCCGCTCTGCGGCCTCGGTCCCAAACGGCCCTGGGACCGCCTACCAGCTCAGGATTCCTTCGGCTCTTCGGCTACGGGGCCGCGGCAGGGGGAAGGTCTTCTGGGCTATTGCAGGTCGCGCCTCAAAATACTGTAGGGTTCGGCTTTCCTGGCGCATGACGGAGGGGTCCAGCGCACTCTCAGAGTGCGACCGCCATCTTGACGCCCGTGGCCACGCCAGTACCTAATCTTAACATTTGTTCAAACTCTGCTTGTATTACCTCCCTTCTGGTTGCAGGAATTTGATAGGGACGATGTTTCACCACAACGCCTTCTTTAATATGAATAGCATATGTAGTAAATTGTAATCTCCTGGGAATATCCAAAAATGTCTGGGAAAAATCCAAGTGTTAGTAAAGTTCCTCTTTTTAGGTAACAAATAGACTATCACTTATTGGGACTACCCTTAATGTACTTTCAGCTCACTCCATGGGCATAGTAACATGGGCTCCAGTAGCAGTAAATCCCACAATTTACAGTTGTGGGATTTATTATGACTTGTTCAGGTAAAGAGTTTTAAACTCTACCTACAAGGTTGCCAACTACAGCCCTGTAGCGCTCTGCTCTGATTGGCCAGCCTCTGGCAGCCTTGCCAGGCTGCCTTGATGAGGTTTGAAATAGCCTGGGCTGAACAACACAAAGGAATGTGCCTGTGGGAGGAGAACTTCCCTCAGCAGATGGAGAAGCAGGAAGGGGGGAGGGCTGCCAAACTGGTCTTCAAAGGCAGGGAAGGACATCTGTAACAATCCAGCACCTCCCTCACATCCTGCCAACCCAGACAATTAGGAGCGCCCCGATTAGATTAGGAGAGGGCAGAAAAGAGGTGTGTTTACAATTTTTATCCACACCAGTGGATGGGCTCAGCCAGATGTAACTTCCAAAAATCAGTTTCAGCCATGATGGATTTTTGAGGAATGTTGCTCCCTGGGATAAATTTTTGACGCACTTACCCAGGAAGTGGTCATCACAGGGGGAAGAGCCCTGCATCTAATTGGAGAACCAGGACCCCCCTGCTTTTCGCCCAGGAGCAAGGATAAAACTGGTAGACCTGCACCCAAACCTCAGATCGCTACAAGGAAGAACATCAGAAGAAGAAGAACTGCCCTGCTGGACTCCTGACCTGCAACTGGACACTGCACTTTGAAGGACTGCACCAGCTGCACACTTGGGCTTCACCACAAGAAGGACTTTGCCTGACTTCAATTGGTTCAAGGAGGGACTCCCTGTTTGCTACAGGTACAAAGGAGCTGCCCAGAGTCTCCTGCATCAAGTCCTGCAAGCAGAGCCCAGCTCACCAGCGTCCATTTGAGGATTCTGACCAGGTGCATTCTGGGAATTGTAGTCCCAACTATCGAGAAGCAACTCAGAGCTTCTGGAACCTTGGATCAAGTTGTGGACACTTCAAGGACCCAAAAGGGACCTCTAGAAGAAGATCCAGAAGTTTGGAGACGTTTGAAGCAACTCTAAAAGGTGAAGAGGTGCATTGTGCGATTTGTAGTCCCAGACCCCAAGAGGCAAACCAGAGCCTCTGAACCCTTGGCTGGTGCTGTGGACTACTTTCCTGAATCAAGAAACACTTCTGAAAGTAAGTGTGACATAGTGTTACCTCGTGGGTGGCCTGAAATCTGGACTTTGTCCCCTTTCAGTGTGACCTTTTTTTAACTCTTTGAGCGCTAAATGCTTCTATGCATTAGGAAGCATTAATTCTTTAGAAATTCATATCTCCGGTTCAGCTAATCCAATTTTATTCGTTTTGGTGTCAGTTTTAAGATAAAATATAATCTATTTTTATAAATTGGTGCTGTATTTTTATTGTGTTTTGTGTTGTACCTATTTACTGTTTTGTGATTAAATGCTTTACACACTAGTCTCCTAACTTAAGCCCTGTCGCTTATTGCCAAGCTACCAAGGGTTGAGCTGGGTTTGATTTCTTGAGACCTAACTGGACCTAAGTGGAGGTTAGTGGCCTATTGCTAAGTTTAGGTACTTACCTGCCCTTACCAATAATCCATTTTCCAACATCAGGGATTACTTTAAGAAGTTTATTTTTATTTCTAACAGGGAAGGATGCCCGTTCTGGTCACTGCCCCTTTTCAATGTCAAGGAGGTTGTACCTACTTTGAGATCAAGCAAATGTAGTAGCCATTTCGACAACCTATTCCAAAGTTAAAAGCTTCCAAATATTGTTCCAAATAAATCTTTGTCATTATCTCCTCTTTGGTAGATTCTTAAGGTTTAGGCTATCAATCTGCAGCATCTTTCATCTTAAAAAATAATGTTCTTAGTGTATCTCTTGATAATCCTCTCTCTTTCCAAAAATGTACACAATCTACTCCTAGTCAGTCTAGGATTATTTACCTAATGTCTACATAGGGAGTATTTCCTGTAACATTAGCCTTTGATAGGCCAGTTGGGCCTCCCCATTTAGCAAGGGGAGATAAATAATGAGGATACCTTTTCATTGTACGGGAGCTGTCTTGGGCTGTTCTCCCAGAGTTTAGTAAAAAGGCTTTGGGATCTTCTCAGGGTATGAACTTCTGTAATGATGCTACATTCTGTCTCAGCGATAGTCATATACTGCTCCAGGGCGCACTCTGATTTGCGTAGTCCCTCTGCCAACTGTTGAATCAGGTTCTCTATCTTGTATCAGATGACAATTGTCTGCATTCTCCACCACATGTCACCTTGCACTTCTCCTAAAACATGAAGCAACTGTGGAATAATTGGGTTTGCAGCAATTTATTGAATTTTGATTGATTGAACAAGTCAATGATTAAACTGTTTCTTCTTTTTAATAAAATTCATGGATCCCTGAGTAAGAGTGAAATATGAATACATTGACTCTCTTAATTACGAGTTCTGTATAATTTATTTTGGAGATACCTTGTGCCTAAGCTCCATTGCATCACTGGTCTTTGACGCCAAACACTGAGTCAGAGCTGCACCAGAGAGAGCTCAGACAAGCCTGGGCATGTATCTGCACCTCTACCACTCTATGGGCCTCGGTTTTGGGTAGCAATTGGTGATCTAATTGGGAACATGTACAGTGAGCACCCGAGTACAAGGTGAAACCCTGTTTTTGTAACTGAAACAAGTGCTATATATCATAAAGGCCTAATGCTTCTATAAAATGTGTCATTAACATTCGGCCTTTGGCAAACTCTTCCTCCCCCATGTCCTATCTCTGATTTTGTCTGCAACCCCCTTCCAGTCACCCCTCTCCGCTGCCCAACATGAAAAAACCTCCTTGGCTGACTCAAACAAGAAAGTTTGGCGCTGGGAAAGGTCTATAAGTTTGGTCAGCTAGAGGAGCATATAGTGGAAATTGCAGCTGCATAGTTTCTTTATGGCTTCTACAAATTACTTCCGTTACTGTTAAACCATTTTCATATAGTCAGGGAAGGACATTATTTTATGAGATTGAAACAACATGGATTCTTTATTGCGGGTAAAATGAAGGACTGCATCCCTGTGATTATAACTCAATATATGAGCAATCAAGGCCCAGCTTGGGACCGGCGTGGCAGGCACTGCACCATCACCCTGCACACAAGCTCAATAATAAAGCATTGGGATAATGTTTTAGATGGCAGATAAAATGCAGCCAGAGATCCAAGAACTTCTCCAGGGAAGATCCTTCATAGACCTTTGGAAACCCAATAAGATGGAGGTTATTCCTTATGGCCCTCCTCCCCACACCTTACACCCTTGCTGCCAATTCTTTTGAGATAGGGGACAGCTTTGAAATAGTTTGCTGCATCTTTGTCACCGTGTCCCCAACCCTGGACACCCAACCTTCTGCCTCTGTGATTCGGGCTACTGCTTAAAATCCTGGCACAGCACTAATCTTAGCATCTAGCCTATCACAGGACTGGGTGTAGTAGCCAGGATTGTTGCAATGTCTGAGGTATTTGCACCAGCTATGTCACTACCACCAGGTAAGGATCCGGCCTACTGTATGCACTGCTAGTGCTTTTGTGTGGTCCCACCAGGATATGCAAACGTATCAAATGGGCCTTGTTTGCCCACTGGAGATCCCTTGTCCCTGGTCATGTTGGATGAGCAGTAATTCTGAAGTTGTGGCCACATTGAGCCATTGTTGGCCCAGGACCCTGACCCGCCAGTCTCTGAGATCAAGTGGAGAGTCAAGGATTGGCCAGGAACTCACCACTCTTTTCAACACTTTGATCAACACAGCAATACTTCCCGATGCCTGGAAACACGCCAAAGTCAGATCACAAAAACCTCCGCCTACACCAGTGAACTCAGAAATTATCAGCAAATCTCCCTGCTCCCATTCCCTGCAACGGCCCAGGAAAAAATCATAAACATCCAACTCATGACACACCTGGAGCACAACCAGCTACTTGATGCCTCCAAATCCGCATTTTGCAGCAATCACAGCACCGAGACTGCCATAATCGCAACCACTGACAACATCCAAATACCCCTCCACCAAAGAGAAAAAGCAGACCTGATCCTCCACAATCATTCGGCAGCCTTCGACACCGTATCCCACTACAAGTGATTGAAAGACTCCACCACATCAGCATCCAAGGGGATGCTCTCAGATGGATCACCTCCTTCCTCCCCAAAAGAACCCAGAGGATCCACCTCCCACCATTCACCTCCGAACCCAAGGATATTACCTGTGGTGTACCCCAGAGATCATCTCTCAGCCCCACACTCTTCGACATGTATACCCCAGCTGGCCAACATTGTCAGATCTCACGTTTCAACATAATTTCCAATGCAGACAACACCCAATCAATTCATTCTCTCACTCACTGTAGACCCCACCATCATCAGAACCAACTTTCACAGATGCATGACAAGCATCGCTGATTGGATAAACACAGACAAGACAGAAGTACTGATCTTTGGCAACAACAGCAACAAATGGAACCATTGCTGGTGGCCATCAGACCTAAGACCCTCACCCACTCCCTCTGTCCAGCCAGAAACCTCAGAATCATAATTGACAACAAGCTCACCATGAAATCACAGATCAATGCCATCTCCTTTGCCTACTTCTTCAGTGCAGACCTCTATTAATTCCAATTCCTGAGCTGGCTGGGGTCCCAGGGTGCGACTAGGGAATGGATCCTGGCACTGACGGAGTCAACATCCATTATTGACGATGCCCTGGTGCACACAAGCGGAGAGCTGGCACAAGAGGTAACGCACTGCCCTGACATAGGTCCAGGGTCAACAGCAGAGACCCTGATTGTACCCAGTGGCCATGAGCAGTCTTTGGTGGCGGGGAGGAAGATTGGGGGGCTGCACCTGGAACATATATAACCCTGACAAGAGCCAGCTGTTTAAGCTGCCATCGTGATGGATGCCAAGTCACGCTTCCCAGATGATTCTGATTTATAAAGAAAATTGTGCCTAATGCCATGAACACTTTTGCACTAAAACAAAAACATTGCAGTTTGCAGAACTGCAGTTTTCTCTGCTTAAACAACCAAAGGCCTGAACTAGGCCTGACCTACATCTTGAATTCTAACGCAGCCATAATGTGTGGGTGTGTGTGTTTATTTTTCTGATCATCGCAATTAGAAAAATCTGCACTTCTGAATTGGCGAGCTGTTCTTGAAGAAGTATTCCTGTTCTTTGTGACATAATTCTGAGAAACTTTAGGTCTATTTGTAATACGAGACAGTCATTGTTTTGAGCGTTACTAGATTTGAACTGTCATTTCTGATGATCCTAGGTCAAATGGAGGTTATATTAATGTTCATTTAGGGGATGGTGCCTTTTAGCTTTCTGTAGAGCACTTTAAAATTATTTAATAAATCTACATGGTTTTAACTGTCCCTGATCTTGAGCCTTCTTGACCTTAGGACTTACTTTAATGCTGTCTATTGCCAGATTCTTTTTTTCCTGTTAGGGGCACATTACCTCATCTAGCATTCAGAATGACACCTCCCCAGTCCTGCAATGACACGTTATCTATTATCTATCAGATTGTCCAGAACAGCGTCAACAGTTTTGGTGGAGAATATGAGTAGTGGACAATAACAGATAAGATAATAGATTAGATAAAAACCAGAGATAAAATTGTACCCTTTCCTGATTTTCTATCTGCACTCTTGTTCCCATGATCTGTCTAAATTGGACTATCTACAGTCCGCTGATGTTCCTGAACAGTGGAAAGTGAGTATAAATAGGGTGAATGTATTTGAATTATTTTTGGCTTGTCCAAGTGCATTATAATAGTTGTAGTTTGAATGCATGTGGAATTTTGTGATGTCATGACTTATAGCGTCTGCAAACCTTTTGGTTAAGTGGTTCTGATTTGTGGATTGTTAGGAGTCTTAGGGCCATATGTACGAACACATTTTCCCATAGACACAGAATGGGTAAAACCCTTTGCTACATCTGGCCCTTAGTTCTTGCAGTTTTTATGATTTTGCCGTATTTATGAGACTAGATTGGAGATGCTAATTTTGGGTGTTCTTAATGGTGTTGAAAATTCAGCGGCTAAATATTGAACCATTCTGAATTTTGTTGAACTTTCCTATTTTGGTCAGTAAACAGATTCATCAAACTCCAAGATCTCAAGATACTTTTTTGTTGAACTTGTCTGCAAAGTGGGGTTGTGTATTGTGAGGGTGCCACATAGACACTAAAATAGGGATTTTTTCTGAATCACTAAAGGGTTTAATTTAATGTATAACAACATAGAATGATGAATGTCTAGGCTTTGGTGCATAGGAGAAAACATGTTGAAAGGGTGAGTCACCACTTGTTGGAAACTTGCCTTTGTGTTATTGTTAGTGCAGAGAGATACTATTCTCTTCATGATTGAAACTGATTAATTTTCTTTCCCTTCCTCACATGCATTTAGGTTAAGCAGATAATAAATGTATTTGTTAATTTGCTTGTGGTTCTGTAGTGCCCTCAGAATTGCATCATAACAAGTCACGCTGCAATTGGTTGAGTGTCACATTGAGTTGCGCTGTGATTGGTTGGTTGTCACTGGTAGACTCTTCCTGTAACCACACTATGAGTGGTTGATTATCTTTGTTTATATCACACAGTTTTGTGTTGAGTCAGATTGACCAAAACATGGGTGCTGAGTTGAAAAAGTCTAAAGTTCCTTTTATGGAAGCTGAAAAGATTACTCAAGAAAATTCTTTTGCATAAGAAATGATGTCGAATTCAGGGCTTCGTGCATTCATGTGGTTAACAAAATGGAATAAGATGACATCCGATTACAAGAACATGCACTTTCCTTTAGGTGATACTTTTGATGTGAAAAGATTGATTATTTGAGGTCAACCTAGACCCCTACATCTGGAGGCATTGAATGAATGGGATCATGTTGCATTTGAAAAACAGAAAAAAATTAACAGACCAGTTAGAAGTGCTATGAGCGTTTGGGACGACTCAGATAGGAGCTCACAGAAGAGTATGGAGTGAGAATATGGTTCTTGATGTGGGTGTGTTCCCTGCAATTGTCAATGAGTCAGATAGAAGGAAAATTGATTATTAAAAAGGCTGAAAATAATAAGAAATCAATTGTGACTACGAAGATAACTTTTAAGATGTTTTATTAGACTTAAGACCTCCTCCATATGTTTTACAAACACCAAGACCACGTCCAGATTTGGGAGCAGAGTACAAGAATGCAAGCATTGGCAAGTGCCGCCTGAGAATGAAGCAGGTCCAAGTGTGAGTGATATTGCACATGCTAGTTCACCACATGACACAGCTACTTATATTATTGTTACATTTTCTACTGGGCCTACAAGTGAATGAACCGACACGGAGAGAAATTATTGTTCTTCTATTGAAGACTGAATTTCAGAAATCTTACAGGATACAATTGATGTAGAAAAACTGACTACATATAATATCGATGAATTGAGATTTCTGAGCAAAGAAGCAGCTAGGTGTGCGTATGATGCATATGCCAGGTTTTAGGAATTGGCAGAATAGTATGATAATCTATTTAATAAAAAAAGAATGGTGCTAATACTATAAAATGGTTCAGTGTGATGAGGAAGTGAAAGTAATGGGTTTTACAACGAAACACCCTCATATTAGAAAACTAATAAATAGCATTAAAAATTGGTCCAATTTGAAAAGCTACAGAGTGAACTGGAGAACAATAAGAAGTAGGAAAACAGAGAAGAACAAGATAGAGGCAGGAAAAAAAGCAATAGCATGTGTGAGTGAACCTGAAGATGAGTTGGTTATGTCTGGATTTCTTTTGTGAGAAGTGCTAGGAGGTTATTATGTGCATTTTGCTTGGCAGAGATCTAATCTCCTTGCATTTACAACAAACTTTCCCTAGCTAAGAAAAGATCAGGATAAACAGTATATAGCAGTGGTTCCCAACCTGTGGTCCGGGGACCCATGGGGGTCCACAAAGCCTCCTGAGGGGGTCTGCAACTGCCTAGAAAATTAAATAATATTAAGAGATTAGGTCCCCAGCTTTCCAATATGACTCAGTAGGGGGTCCCCGGATTCCACTAATGATTCAGCGGGGTCCCGGGTTCTAGTAATGGAAAAGGGGGGGTCCACAGAAGTCAAAAGGTTGGGAACCAATGGTAAATAGAGTTAGAAAGACTAGTGACAATTTCATAGGTGCTTTGGATCGATCTAAATAGATTGTTTGATATTATTGTCCTTAAGGACTTGTGAGTAGAGTGCAGACTGGTTGTAACATGGCCAACAGAAGAGTCTCAAAAAGTGACTCTTCATAATGGCCCAGCTCCTGTTTTTATGGAAAAATATAAATGAGTGATTATGCTTTTGAAACAAAAGGTTCCACAGAAAGAGATAAATTGGTCAAAGATCATAAAGATAACGAGGACTAATCACTAGTCAGAATAGTCAGTGCATGCCTATTATGGAGGCTAATGCAGATTTACAGAAACCTCAGTGGAGTCGAAGATCCGACAAAAAAAGGCACCAATACATTTGTGCCTTTTTTTGCAGTGGGTTTACATCTGGAACCTACTTCTCTAGTACAGCAGAATTTTTTGAATATGTTAAGTACCGTAGTGATCGTTTTGATAGAAAGCAGAGGAAATTGAATGAAAAGTCATGATAGTGCAGACTAAGCATTTCCATAGAAAGGGCCATGTGATGGATTTAGGTTTTGATTCTGTTAATGTGAATTTGAACATGCAGGGAGTAAGTGTGCAGGGAAATAATTTGCTGAATGTTGCTCCTCAGGGTAGAAGCAGAGGTGTAGTGAAAAACTTGAATAGGAGGAATGCAAGCATTAACATGTTGAATAAGAGTACCCCTCTCCATTATTGTGGATGACTTTGACACTGGAAGCAAGAATGTAGACAGGACCCAGATAAAATTCAAAATTATTTTGTTCCCCAAATGCAGCAGAATTCAAACCAGAGGCAGTCAACTGGGACAGGTGACCTAGCCTAACTGGCTTTGGTGCAGAACATGCAAAATCAGTAGCAATTCAATGTGAATGTCTGTAGCCACAGTGATACAGCAAAGCATGTGAAATAAAATGCACTTATAACAGCAAAGTCCTTTGGTGATTGATATTTTTCACATTTTGCAGCCACTACGATTAATTCTCAGTGATGGTCCCTGAGAAAGGAGAAGGAATGCATACTTCGTGCAGTTTTAGGGTTAGACCAGAGTGCCCTGCATGTAGATGGTAAGGTGAGGGGTCACTGTTATGGGGTGAAAAGAACTCACAATACTGGAATAAACACACAGACTCTTCTTGGCAATGCAAAGACAGTATTTACTAACTGTTGTGACAGCAAGTAAAATACTACGGACTGCACCTTAGCCCTGCTCAAACTACTGCTGTGGTTTTCTAAAGAGCCTGTTCAAAGACATTTTTATACAAGTCAAACTACAGATTTAAGATGGAAAAGCACTCCAAGACATATCACCTCATAACCCTGAACTGCTGAACCAAACCATTACACATTTTTCATTACACTGCTGACAATGCTTAATGACAGAGCATTCTTTGGCCTATGAATGCATGTGTATTTCACAGTAGATGCAATTTACTTAAAGTTGGTGCTGGCAGCATTGTGTGCCTGAGACCTTTGTGTGCTCAGAACTTAGGGCCAGATGTAGCAAGTCGGCAATTTGCGACTTGCAAATTGCGAGTCCCTGCGACTCGCAATTTGCAAGTCGCAAATTGCTATGCAGTACGGTGTCTCAGACACCGACTGCGACTCGCAATGGGGTCGCAATGACCCACCTCATGAATATTCATGAGGTGGGTCGCAAATTGCAGCCCCATTGTGAGTATAGGCACTCGCTAACATGGAGGCCTGCTGTCGTCAGCAGACCTCCATGTTTGCGACCTGCTTTTCAATAAAGCAGTTTTTTTTTTTTGAAGTGTAGCCCGTTCTCCTAACAGGAAAACGAGCTGCACTTCAAAAAAACCGAAACCTTTTGTTTCGGTTTTTTTTTCAGGGCAGGGAGTGGTCCCTTGGACCACTCCCTGCCCTGAAAAAATATTTTGGGGTCCAGTCACAAACTGGAAGGGGTCCCATGGGGACCCCTTCCAATTTGCGATTGGGTTACCATCCACTTGAAGTGGATGGTAACTGCGATGCCATTTGCGACCGCATATGCGGTCGCAAATGGTATTGCATCCCAATGCGACTCGCAAATAGGAAGGGAACACCCCTTCCTATTTGCGAGTCTGAAATGCATTTTGCGAGTCGGTAACGACTCGAAAAATGCATTTCTGCATTGGGATACGCGTTTAGCGAGTCGCAAACGGCAAATTTTGCCGTTTGCGACTCGCTAAACGTTTGCTACATCTGGCCCCATGTTTCTTCCCTGCGCCCATTGTTTAATCAATCACCTGTGTGCCCTGGGCTAATTTGATTATGAACCCATCGTCTAATCAGGCCACAATCTGTTTAAAGGCAGGGAGTGTGTGGTGGGGGACTTGTTTGCTGATGTTGTAAGCGCTGTTAAGTCTGCTCACCAACAGCTGACCGACTACCTTGAGCTAAACCACCATCTCAATACCTCACAAACAGGATACTGGGCCAGCCACAGCACGGAGACTGCACTGATCACCACCAGGGACCACATCAGGACCCTCCTCGACCAAGGAGAGTCAGTAGCTCTGACCCTTATGGACCTCCCCACAGTATTCGATATAGTATCCCACCACACTCTCCTCAACAGACTCCACAACATAGGCATTCAACAAAATGACGCTAAGTGGGTCGCCTCATACCTCTCAGACTGCACGCAGAGCATCCATCTTCCTCCTTTCAATTCTACACCCAAGAACATCATCTGCAGCATACCCCAAGGATCCTCCCTCAGCCCAACCCTGTTCACCATCTACATGACCCCCCTTTGCAGACATAGTCAGATCCTATGTACTCAATATAGTCTCCTATGTCGACACTACTAATCCTCACACTCATCGAAGACCCCCATAACGCCAAAGCCAACTTCCACAACGCCATGACCAAAGTAGCAACATGGATGAAAAATAGATGCCTCAAACTAAGCACCGACAAAATGGAAGTCCTGATCTTCGGGAAGAACACCTCTGTAAGGGACCACAGCTGGTGGCCAGCAGAACTCAGACCAACGCCCTCTTCATCAGACCACGCATGAAACCTCAGCATCATCCTCGAGTGCCAAATATTCAAGAATTTACATGTGAACTCAGTCGCCTCCTCCTGCTTCTACATCCTCCGTATTCTCTGTCAAACCTTCAAATGGATTCCCACCGACACCGGAAAGGCAGTCATGCACATCCTGGTCAACAGTCGCCTCGACTATGGCAACGCTCTCTAAGCCAGAGTTCACAGACTCTACAGAACACCACAGACAGACTCATCCTCAACCTCCCCAAGTGCTCATCCCACACCTCAGGACCGTCCACTGGTTCTCCGTCCAGAAGAGATGGCAATTCAAAATCCTCACGCTCGCGTACAAGGCTCTCCACAACCTAGGGCCGTCCTACAACAACCACCGACTGAGCTTCTACGTCCCAGCAAGACAACTATGCTCCGCTTCACTAAAACTCGCACACACACCCAGCATCCATTGAAGCTGCAGTGGAGGCCGCTCCTTCTCCTACACAGCATCCAAATCCGAACTGCTCCCTCCCTGGCAGACTTCAGAAGGAGACTCAAGATGTGGCTTTTCGACAGAGACACTGCACTATCAGTGCCCAGATACCCTTAGGGGTGATAGTGCTGCGCTTTACAAAGGCTATGATTGATTGATTGTTAGACATGAAGTGGCTTATAACTGAAAACCCTTTCAAGTTTCCTATTCCACTACATTCTTAAATGAACTTTTCACCTTGCTTATGTCAGTGTGGGAGCTGGGACTAACCTTGTTTTTAACCACAAACAGCTGTGTGGTTTCTGATTGGGCTTGATGTTACGTGATATTTTTATGTTTCATATTTTCTACAGTGTGTATATTTTTTACATTTCCTACAAAACCCCCCTCCCCATTTGATATTGGTTCAGTTCAACCACTGAACAAACCAAATGGGCACTTTCTTAAGCTATCATTTTAGTCTGTAAATTATGTAATGTCTGTATTGTCTCTGACAAAGTTAAATTTTCTGCATCATCTGCTGGAATGAACGTGCAGCATGCAGTTCCTATTTTCTTGCGTATCCCTCCTTGCATGGCTGCGAGAAGATCAAGTAATAGCGGTGTTGCAGAACCATCATTCTTAGGGCATGCATTTCTTATTTTATGGCATTAAAGCCATCATTGCTGGTATTGATGACCTAGAGGAGCACCCACCTTGTGATACGTAGCCAACAAGCTGTTACTTTAGCTTGGACAAATGGCAAGATGTGCATGAAGCTAGGTTCAGTATCGTTGAACAGGCGATACTCTGGGGAAACTTAATTACAGGTGCTTGTGCCAGAATACTCTGCAGTTGTCTTCTTTCGGCTGTGATGTAGCTAGGTTGTTAAACAGTTCATGGGGTGTTTATGCAATATGTTTATTCCAGGCATTACAAAAACTGGAGCGTGCAAAGTCACTATGGAACAAATCCCATCCCACTTGGGTGGTAACTGGGCATACAGCAGTTCTCCACAGTGCCAGAAGAAATCCAGAAGGCTGGAGGTGCCCCTTTGCATGACCACATGGAAGACTGTGACCTACAACTAATATTTCAATCTACGTCAATGGAGCCATGTCCCCTGAAACATAAGGAAACAGAAGTTAGTTTCATGACAGTCTGAAGACTTACAGGGCTATCTACCCAAATATAATGTGGAATATTTTCATCCCAGGTAGGTCTACAATTCTTTATTGCATCCTGGCTGACATCAGTGCCATTCCATAGAGACATAGACCTACAGGAAAATTCAGTGTTGGGATGCCATTGATCATGGGCAAAGACTGACTCTGTCACTCTAAACCCTGGCCTCTAAACACAATATGATGGTAAGGGGTACACAAAATAGTTCTTACATTTAGTTGGTGGGCATGTTACTCCTATAAATCCTAGATCTAGGACCATTTGGGTTTAATTTACAGTGGACGGGTGACCTGTCTCTCTCATACGTGATATTTCTTCCCTTATGTCCTGCCTATCTGTGAGACTGTATAGTTCTCCTGGTAAAGCACCATATTTTTGTGACATTAACTAAGAAGTGTACTACTTTGACATGTGGGCCTTAACTCTACACAAGTACAGATGTAATAAACATTGAGCCGTGCTTGGGGGGTACTTCTTTTCATAGAGTGCAGGCTATCTGAATTAGGAGCATGAGGAATTAGGGAGTACATGAAGCACAACTCATTTGTGGTCTCTGCACCTATTTCTGACGTGCTTATACCACATGTTATCTGACACTTTAGCATGGGCATTATGGGTCACATTGTTATTAGAGAGCTCTCTTTGGACATAGAAGGAATTAGAGTTAGATTAAGAGACAAAAAAGAAGCAAAACAAAAATACAAATCTTTTGTGTTATCCCTTCAAAAATTAGTCCAAAAGCAGAGTTGGAGGGGTGTGTTTTTGAGGTGACAATCTTTGTACCCCTTCTTGTTCTATTTGCATTGTTCATTCTTTTTGGTGAGAAGGTGGGTTGAGACGCATATGGCTGTGATGACTCCAGGGCTTCCTGTGGTCCACCTTGAGAGTCGTTGGTGTGACCCTGGTGACTGTGTAGGGGCCCTTATAACATTTCTCCTTTCATTTATGGACCCAATTGCGTACAAACACTTGATCTCCAACTTGCACAGCTGGGAGGTCGGCGTAGGCACGTTTTTCTTTTCCCTTGGTTACCTGTTTGAGATGAACCTTGCACACTTCATAATTTTTCACAAATACATATGCATTTCATCATTCAATGCCTGTGACAAACTTTCTCCCTGAATTTTACTTTTAGTGGCAGGGTCTTGGACATCGATAGACCTTCCTGTCACTATTTGATGGAGTGTCAAGTGATGGTCTGACCTTGGTCTATTCCTCAGGGAAAACAGTGCTATTGGCAAACAATATTACAATTTTTTGTTTAAAATAACACATAACTTGCTGCTCTTGAAGAGGCAATTCAGGTGCCCAACAATACTATTACAATCGGGGTGGTACACGAAGGGCATTTTGTGCGTTATCCCTGATAGTTTTGTAATATGTTCTAATATTGTATTGCCTAAATGAATGCCATTGTTGGATCTTATCCCTTCTGGGATTCCCCATCATGGAATCACTCCCCAAACTAGAAATGTGGCTGATGACTTGGCATCCCAATGGACACACGATCCATCTGGACAATGGACAGACCACCACCATGAGGTACCTGTTGTTCCTACACCTATCAATCATATTCACAAAGACCAGATGAAGGGCCTTAAAGGGATCTTGTGATTGTGGAATGGTGGCTAGCCTGTATAGTAGGGGCAATGCCCTCCTCTGCCTCCTTGGACAGAGGATATTGCTTCACACTGGGTAAGAGGGCACCTTCATTCAATGTAATCCAGAATGGTGCAGCAGTGCGGATAAGGCCAACATTGTGGGGACCCTTAGTCCACAAGGTGTCTGGTACTTGTGATAGATCTGCTTCTTTGACTGAATCAAACGCTCTGCTTGGTGTGGCCATTCTGACTTCTAACACAGTCCTTAGTGGTATGTCTTCCTAAAGAATTACAACTGTTTTCTTGGGGTCATCATCAAACAGTTGGTCATCCAGTACCTCCCTAGCCATCCTTTCTGGCTCAAGGAAGATGACACATGCCCACAAAACATTGTTATGGTCGCTGACTATTAGAGCCCCATAGGTCGGTGTTAATTCCAAAGCCTATATCAGTAATATCTCCTCAGCACCTGACAGTCCCCAGTCCTGTTCCTGTTGTTTTAAATGGAATTCTTTGGAGGCGTGGCCAAGATGGCGACCGGAGCGGCAGCATAAGCTGCAGCTCCACTCCCGGCCGGCACAATAATCCTGCACACGGCGATTCCCGGCTCTCCCTGGGAGTGCGCCGGTCTCCCCTCTGCCCGGGACGCCCGATGACGTTTGGGGGGCTCTGACCCGATGACCACAGGGCTGTGGAGGATGGGCGGAGGAACATGAGGCCTAACCTGGGGACAAGGAAAACGAGGCCTGTGACCCGGACGTGCGCTGCCCGTGGAGCGAGGGATCGGCCGGAGACGAGGCGTGTGTAAGACTGTGCCGGCTGGTGCCGCTCTGCTGGGGGCGGGTGGAGCCGAGACTCGGGCTCCGACCCGACCAAGTTTAGGTGTGGTCGCGGAAGACTACACGAGTGGGAACTGAATCGGCGGCGCGAATCGAGCCGCAATATGCGCTATACAATTTGATCAGCTACCTGGGTCGGACTGCTTCTCACTTGGCGAGGAGTGGTGGTGCGACCAGATGGTATGTGTGGAGTAGGCAGTGGGCCTCCTGTGTCTTCTGGAGGTGCTTGAGCCTCCTGACTGATCGGGACATCCCCGGAGGCGCCTGGGGCCTCCCGTCATGACGACTGAAGGGCCCAGGAGGAGGAGCGGTGGAGCACAAGGCCTATCCTATGGGCACAGAAAATGAGGCCTGCAGATCGGACGCGTTCCACCCGTGGAGCGGGGGAATGGCGCTGCTGATGAGGCGTGAGTAAGGTGGTGCTGCTGGGGATGGGTGGAGCCGGGACCCAGGCTCCGACCCGCCCGGAATTGGGCGTGGGCGAGGACGTTTACGCGTGTGAGCGGACCCTCGGGAGAGCTTAATCGGCGCGCGTGTCGAGCCGCAACATGCGAAACACAATCTGATCCGCAACCCGGGATGGATTGCTCTCCATTCTGCATAGATCAACGGTGTGGCGGGACGGGGTGAGTGCAACTGTCGGAGGGTCCCCTGTGATTCCAAAGAGAACTGGAACACATTAAGGCTGTGAATCTCTGCGGGGTTGCTCAATAACGGGTAAGGGGCCAGGAGATTCCGTGACCCTGTACTGCTGGGCCCATAAAAGAATAGTGGAAAGTGGCAACATTAACCGGACTTGTACACAACGGGTCCGCCTTCCCTCATGTGGCGCGCGGCTGGTAATTGGCCAGTCCAGAACCAGGCGTCATCGCCACAACGTTCAAACGACACAGCCCCCCTGGATTTGTATAGGTGGCCGTCAGCAAGATAAGAGACTTGGAGATGAAGCGTGCGTAGCGCGAGTTTGTGCCCTTAACAAAGTAAGGCAGATAAACTAATTAGTGTACAAGAGAATCTCTTTCTCGCTTGGTCTCCGCCGGGCGTCCACACTTGAGAAGGATCTGGCTGAGTGCCCCATGCCCACAGACGCTCCCCGGTGGTACAGGGGACAAATGGGCAAGCCTAAGACTTCGAGAGCGCCCACGAGGACCATGGATGCACCATTTGCCCCCCCAGGAGAGCAGGTCGCGACCTACCAGGCGCTGCAGAAGATGGAAATTACTCTGCACAATCATACATCGCAGTTTGAAAAGGTGCTACAGGCCATCTTGGATACCAAGACCACCCTATAAGCGAAAATCAGAGCAGTAGTGGCGGACGTCAGCCTACTCCGAGCCGATCAGCACGCACTGTTGGACCGGATCGTAGAAGTGGAAAGAGACATGGCTGAGCTATCCCCGGCAGTAAAAACGCTTCAAGAAAAGATGCTACATCTGACGACAGAGGTGGATGGCCTAAAGCGTAAAGCGGAAGATGCCGAGGGAAGATCGAGACGTAACAATATCCGCCTGGTAGGGTTCCCAGAACACGCTGAAGGCCCTAGTGCTGAGCTGTTTGTGGAGAGATGGCTCACAGAAACTGTATTGCGGGTTAAGATTCCAAAGTTCTTCTCGATTGCACGTGCCCATAGAGTACCAGGCAGTCCCCCACCACCCGGAGTACATCCCCGCCCCTTGATAGCTAGGGTACTCAACTACCGGGACAGAGACCTCATATTGCAGCTATTTCGCAAGACGGGCCCTGTGTGATATGAAAATGCAATGATTACAGCCTATCTGGACTTCACTGCGGAGGTTCAAAGGAAAAGCAGCTCTTTCTATCGAGTAAAGGAACGCCTCTGAGAACATAATATTAAATGTACGCTGCTGTTCCCAGCCAAGTTTCGCGTGCAAGACGACTCTCAAGTGCACATCTTCACCTCACCAGAGGATGCCTGGACCTGGCTACATGCGAAGGGCCTAGCTGGATCTGCAGGTATGGGAAACACGGAGGAAGGCTAGTCTTCTCCAAAGGTCAAGCGCAGGCAACGGAAACGGCAGGGGACTAAACCCACACCAGAACAATTGGTTGAAGAGCGCTCTAGGCTATTACAGGCTACGTCGCGATTTGTGACTGATTCTCCGACAGCGGCATCCACCCAGACAGATATCGAACCAGACCAAGACACTCGCTCTGACTCCATGGATTCCCCACTGGGCGCACTCCTCACTTCGTGCTCAGCTGATGATATCTGAATTGCCCCTCCTGCTTTGGCGCTTACAGGATTTATGCGGAGCCATGTCTACAGGTCCTAAGTTATGATTATGCGCAAATACACTTGCCAGACTAGATAGCGGGTGGGGCCTGTTGCACAGCTCTCCTCTATGATACTCCCGGCTGAGGTCTCGGGCGGTGGGTTGAGAGCGACCATTTGAAGTGCCGGGAGCTCGAACTCTCAGTGTTCATTTACATCATACACGCCCGCTCCATATGGACCTGTTCCACACGATGCCTGTCAGCTGATTCTACTTTGCTGGGGCACGCATAATGTTATTGTTTTATATTGTTGTTTGTTGTTTATTTTTCCTTTTTTTCTTGTTTTCCAATGGGTTTTTCCCACGAAGTTTATATGGGTTTATTTTACCAGCGTCACATACTACATTTATCCTACAGGGTGATATACAGATGCTCGGTTTATGGGGGCAAACACATGAGTGGCGGGTGGCATAGGGTGTTTCTTGGATACGGCAGGGGTGGGGATCTTGTGAGGCTCCGGATCAGTTAATCTCTACACACTCACATGGCCACACAGGGACAAAAACACATCCCACCATATAATGTGCTTATATTGAATATAAGGGGGATGGCGACACCGCGCAGGCAACAGCGTGTACATGCATATCTCAGGAGACACCAGATACATCTTGCCATGCTCCAGGAGACACACCTATCGAATGCCACACTGGAAAAAACACAAGTAAAAATGGAAGGGGCAGTTATATGGGACCACATCCTCGGCCTATGCCCGTGGAGTGGCGATTTGGGGGTACCGTATGTGATCGTTCGCACACAGATTGACCCTGATGGTAGATATGTGGTGTTGGAGGGCAGCCTAGATGGTTCACCCCTGTCGTTGGTGGCACTGTATGCCCCCAACACTAATCAATACAGCTTCTTACATACATTGTCAACGGGGACATTTCGAGACCTAGCAGTAGACCACATATGGGGTGGGGACTTCAACTGCGTTTTAGATATCCACATGGATCGGTCCTTTCCTCCACTTCCAACCGCCCGAGTAATCGAATCTCACGCGAACTAGCAGCATGGGTAATGAGGAATGGCTTAAGGGACGTTTGGAGATCAGGACACCCGACACAATGCGAATACTCCTTTTATTCCTCTGTACATCGCCTACACACTAGGATAGACATGCTTCTTACATCGCCAGGAGTTATTCATAAGATACACGCTTCAGACTATTTGGCTCGTACCATATCGGATCACAGTCTGCTGCGATCAACACTAGACTGGGGTCGTCCACACACACGAATTCCCACATGGCGCCTGCAGGCGGAAGCACTTGCAGACCCCCCCTTTCGCGCTAAACTTGCCGAGTGCTTAACCACTTATTTTTCCTTGAACAATAACACAACGGCTTATCGAGCAACCGAATGGGATGCCCATAAGGTGGTGGTGCGAGGTCATTGTCTGGCAGCCTCGGTGGGAGTAAGGAGGACACTTCTCAAAGAGGTGGAAGGATTGGAGATTCGGTTGCGCGAAGCAGAGCTGGCAGTGTCTAGAGATGAGATATCAGTGGAAGAACTGAAGTCACTGAGGGCTTGCCATAGAGAGGCGGATACCAGATTATGTAAACACGATTACAGACACTACATGACACGTCAGTATGCAGAGGGGGATAAATCAGGCCGGTTGTTGGCTTGGTTGGTTTGCCAAGGGAGCGATCTTTCTGCCTTCAGGGAATATAATTAATTCCCAAGTGGAAATTAATGATGCCTTCTAAGCATACTACCGGTCTTTATACTCACCCCTTCCTCCTTCACCAACAATGCAAATGGCTGACTTCTTAGTGTCCGCCCCTCTGAACCGCCTGCTGACCGAACAGACAGATACAATGGATTGCACAATCAGTATAGATGAACTTCGCATGGCGTTGTCACAGATGGCACACAGTAAGGCACCTGGCTCAGACGGGCTGCCAGTAGAATACTTAACTTCCCAAGCAACTCATCTTCTGCAGCCATTACTTCAGGTGTTCAACGAAGCATACGAACGGGTGCAACTACCAGAGTCAATGTGCAAAGCATTAATAGTGGTACTCCCAAAACCTGGCTGCGACCCTCTAGATGTCCGATCATACCGCCCTCTTTCTTTACTCAATTCAGACTGCAAGTTATTGGGAAAGATCTTAGCAAACAGGCTTCTCCCCTTCTTGCCAAGCCTGATCCATGCAGACCAATCGGGGTTTATACCCGGAAGAAACACCTTCTTAAAGGAAAACGAGATGCATTTCAAAATGAAAAATGAAAAGTTGTCTTTTCATTTTTTCAGAGCAGGCAGTGGTCCGTGGGACCACTGCCTGCTCTGAAAAAATATTTTCACTGCCATTCACAAAGGGGAAGGGGTCCCATGGGAACCCCTTCCCGTTTGCGAATAGGTTAGCACCAGTTTTAAACTGGTGCTAACTGCGATTGTTTTGCGACCGCATTCGCGGTCACAAAACAGTCATACATGGGACTGCGACTCGCAATTGGGAAGGGAACACCCCTTCCTAATTGCGACTCGCAAACCCTATTTGTAATTCAGTAAATAGTTTACCGAATCGCAAAAATTGGTCTGTACATCACAAATTGCATTTTGCACATCGCAAACGGCCTGATTCGCCATTTGCAACGTGCAAAATGCTTCGTACACGTGGCCTTCTGTTACTTACCCTAACATAGATTACCGAATTGCAAAAATGGGTCTGTACATACCAAATAGCATGTTTCAAGTCGCAAACGGCCCGATTCGCCGTTTGCGACTTGAAAAATGCTTTGTACATCTGGCCCTTTATTTTTTTTAAACTGCATTCACATTTGAATGCATACGATGAAAAACAAGTGCATTGATTCTCGAAATGATGCAGCTTTACTAGAGGGAAAAACTCCGCTGTGCATGGGCTGGGCTCCTGACCCGACTAGAGGGGTCTAGAGAAAAAGCGGGCGAATTCAAAGGCGGACAGAAAGTCTGTGTGTGTGTAGCCTGTATCTCTCAGACATAGGAAATGAAACTAGGGATTTGAACTGTAGTATGAGTAAGTTTAGCATTTCGCTCACTTATGCAGTGTAGCAGGAAGGGAGCCACTGAACAACTTTCCTGAGACATTGCAGAGATCAATACAACAAAAATATGTTTCAATACAAAGTTAGTCCTGCAGCACGATCCTTGAAATCCTTGTATTTTACAGTTTGGAGCTCGAGGAATGTGCATTTTAACAACAGCAATCAACTGCTCTCTCAGGATAACTCTGCTCGGTGTTTTTTTTATTTATTTACAGAATATCAGTATGTTCCTCGCACACATTTCCGAATTGTTGCATGCACACATATATCTGCTTCCAGTGACCCCATTACTATGTGTAAAGCAATCAACCAGTCTTAAACTGTTTTATCCAATAGCACTTTGCATTTTTTCTTCAGCACAAAAAATATGCCTGTAAGCATCACAGCATGTAAGGTACTGTTGGATAAAATCAAGGACTGTTGTAAGGTCTAACACATAACGTGATGCCCCTTGGCAGCTTTGCACACCTCTTCCTTCTCCACTGCTAGCAGAGTGTACATGTTTTGTGAGGGAGGCTAGAAGTGATGTTTCTTTCCTGTCCTGCCTCTAAGGTGCCACTTTTCTAAGAGAAAAATACCGGCTATATGTTCACATTTTAAGTTTCTGCAAAGGCCAGGACATCATACTTAAACAGAATATTGAACAAAACATCTATTTTAATTTTTATTATAGCCTTTCTTTCTTTATGTACTCTATCAGTCAGACTTCAATGATGCAACTCTAAAACACATTCTAAAGTAACACATTTTTTGTGTATGACTACTGGTTTTAGTATGTACTGGTAAGGGGGAAAATTACATACTTTGGACGATTTTCCTAGTTTTTGTGCTGGCTGGGCCATTAAAATACTAATCATTCCAGTAAATAAATGGCTAGGTGTCAATCCTGCCCACATCTATTTTGGGATCTACACATGCTCTGCTGTTGCACATATTGCTGTTTTGTGTAATTGGGGTTTGCACAATTGGTGTTTATGTTGTATATTTTGTGAAGATACGTTTCATTGATCCTTGCTTCCAGTCTTTTACCTGCACATGCTATTTATGTTTTGTGTGAAGGAGATTTACACACAGTACCTCCAATCCTCTACTTATTTTGTGAGGCAGGTTCCTTCTTCTACTTCTTGTAACTATTTGAAGGAGGTTTGCACCATTATTGTGATGTCCCGTGTTGTGTGAGAGATACCTGCCCAGATAATTTCCATGGCACCATTGGTGCAGCTCCTTTGCCTGGAAGCGATTTTCATAGTTGCTATCCATACTGTGCCTTTTTGCCCTTGTCTGAGGAAAGTTTGTGCTGCATATGCCCATGTGTGTTTGTGAAGGAAGCTTGCCTAGTTACTTTTGTGCCTTACCTCTTCTGCTAGTGTGAGTGAAGCCTGTAATCCTTCCGCCTGTTATATCTCTTCTTCGTGTGATAAAATCTCGTCCTCTAGCCCATTTTGTAACTGGTGTTTTTGTTTGCGCATGAAGCCTGGAATGCTGCTATCCATGAAGTTCCTGTACTGCATACGGGTTAAGTTTAAAATGTTACTGCTTGTGCCACCCTGTAGCCTATGAGAGAGATTGTATTTGTTGCTGCCTTTAAGCGATCTCTACGACTAGCCCTTGCCCTCGACTTTGTGCTAGGGACTAAATCAGAGAGTTATAAGTAATCTGGTTGAGAAACTGACTTGATTGGGCAGAAGGACTACAGGGAAGTGGACTGCAGAGTTGAGGCAGAAGGACAAACAGGTACTGTTAAAGAAGTGGGAGTACACCAGGCACAGAGGGGAGAGAATGAAAGCAAGCAAGGGGGAGAGGAAAGGAAAAGCAAGGAAAATGAAGAAGCCAACCCTTGATACACTATACTATTGCAACTACCACTCTATCTCTCTTCTTTCCTTCTCAGCATAAGCTTTAAAGTGGGCATCTTGGTCTTAAATTAATATTGTGTAGCACAGCATGGCCTCCTACATCATGTGCAAGCAGACTTTCTTCCAAGCCTTATAGGAGAGGATTATTATGGTTGTGTCAGTGTCCCAAGGAAAAGGGTCCTAAACAATGCGTTGCAAACAACGCAGACATTTCCTACACAAGCTGAACAACGCTTGCCAGAACAACACATGCCGTTTTCTCTACTTTAACCACGCATGTGCCAAACTATGCATATGCGAGGTTAAGGCTGAGAAAAAGGCAGAGAGCAGTCTAACGGATAGGGAGAGGATGGGGTGAGGTAAGTGGGGCTGGGGTAGTGATAGGGGGTAGTTTTTAGGGGTGGGGTGGATTAAGGGCTTAGGGTGGGGGAGTCTGACTATATTTTTTTTCAGGGGTGATGTAGGGGGTTTTGGGGAAGTTTCGTTTTCAGGGCATAGGTGGGTGGGTGCTGGGTAGTTTATTTTGTGGGGCAGGGGTGGGATGGTTTGTTTTAGGGCTTATGGTGCTGATGGGGTTGTTTTAGTTTGTAGGGATGGATTAAGGAAGGGTGGGAGGAGAGGAGGAGGGATCAGGAGAGGACGCGGTGAGGTACGTGGGGTTGGATTTAATGCTTTGGGTGGGTGGAGAGTTTGGGGTAGTTTATTTTTTAGGGGCTGGGATGGGGAGGCAGGGTAGTTTATTTTTGTGGGGTGGAGAAGGTTTAAGGAAGGGCGAGAGGAGGGAGGAGAGAAGAGGAGGAAGGATTGGGAGAGGACACAGTGAGGTAACTGAGGTTAGGGCACAGTTTGGGGGTAGTCTTTTTGTGTGGGGTGGATTTAGGACTTAGGATGGGTGGGTGGTCAGGGTAGGTTTTCTTTTAGGGGCGGGAGTGGAGGGGGTTGGGGTAGTTTATTTTTTGGGGCTTAGCGTGAGTGGGGGGTCGGGGTAGTTACTTATCAGGGGTGGGGGAAGGTTTTAGGACTCAGAGTGGGTGGGTCCAGGTAGTCTTTTTTTAGGGCTTAGGGGGGGGGGGCGGCGGGTAGTTTATTTATTAGGTGTGGGGGTGTTGGGTTAGTTTAGTTTTATTGGGCAGGGCTGGGGGGTTGGGGTAGTTTTTTTGTTTAGGGCTTAGGGTGGGTGGGGGAATGGTTTAGTTTAGTTAATAAGGGTAGGGGAAGGTTTTAGGGCTCCTTGCGGGTGGGGGGTGTCTGGGTAGTTTACTTATTAGGGGTGGGGGTAGTTTTGGGTCTCAGGGCGGGTGGGGGGGTTGGGGTACTTTTTTTAGGTTAAGAGGGGGGTTGTACGACAGAACCACACATGCTGTTTCCACATATGCCTTTACTAAGCATGCTTTGACAACAAAATTCATTGTAAAGGCATGGGTGGTAAAGGCATGCGTGGAAAAGACACGCTCATGGTTTTGACCGTGTTGTTAAGGCATGCGTTGTTCCAGTATCCGTGGCTCTGACATACAACCCGTCCAGAGTCTTTAAGTTCTGTTGGCATCTTTCATAGTTGTTGTCTTTGATAGACTGTTTACAAAGGCGGTATCCAAGGCACTGTCTTAATCTACATTGCTAAGACAGTGCTTTGAATACCCATTCATAATTTAAATGTACAAAATCCCTGCAGCTGCGGTTTGTCAATTTTCTTAGCTGTAAGAAATTGGAGTATTACTTGAGGGAGTGAGAACTAAATCAAATAATAATCACAATTCTTGGGAGCGTGAACCACTTGAGTCACCCATAGAGAATATTTTAATAAATAAAATGACATCAAAACACCAAAAAAACAACTAGTAGAACCAAATATATGGATTTCTTTAAATTTGAATTAAAATAGCACCAAAAAGCACAAAATGCTAACTGCAGTTATCTTCTCACGCTTGACCAGGTCAAAGTTAAAAGTTAAGGCCAACCGTGAAGGACTGCTAGTTGTGGTTGGATACAGGTACCAGGTTCATCCTAGTGAAATGTTTAATTCTGACTTAGAAACTTTCATGCAGAACAGTGGTTGTTGAGGAGTTGTCGGAGAGACAACCTGTAAGCAGGAACCGAAGTAGGGTTCGGTGTCGGCAGGTTGCTAAAGAGCAGGGTTCCAGTGCAGTCGTCGACAAAGGAAGGAAAGCGAGCAGACAGATGAAGTCCAAAGTTCATGTCTGGGAAGACCTTGAAGTCGATTGGATGCTGCTCTGCATCAGTACTGATAAACTCTTTGATGTTAAGACATAAAAACTTTTCTGGAAGTCAGTTATCTTTTCTTTATCACTTTCTGTGGGGCAAACCAGCAAGCTGCGGTTGACTGGTGACTCGATGGCTGTGACTCCGGCAGGGATCACTGTCAATTTTAGTTCTCCAGGTAGAGCGTTAGCAAAAAGTTTCCAAGTCTTACTTCCTGCAGCTTGGGGACAGAAGGAATACACTCTTACACCAGCATGGATTAAAGACCTATGGAGGTTAGGACTCACTTCAGCATATGCCAGCAGCAAGGTCCAAGGCAGGCCTAGTTATAACTGGTCACTTGGGAAGTTACAGGAAGAGAGGCTTCTGGACGCCTGTTGTGTCCCTGAAGCTAATACAGGAGGTCATCCAGCTGACCCTTGGAGTCACTTCGGGGGTCCTGGGTTCAGGGCAAACATGTTGAGTTTTCCTTCAGACCAGAGGACAGGCCTTCCGATTCCTCACAGACCCAGGACTGCTATGAGGAGAGTTCTGTGAGGTCCAATTTTATACCCAATGCCAGCCTTTGTCCACCCCCTAAATCTGTTCTGGCTTTTCCTCCCCTCACACTGGGTCAGGTGCCAGCCTGGCTGGAGGGACAAAAGGGGGTGAGGTCTAGGTGTGAGCTTCATCTACCAGTAAAAAGGCCTCAATAAGGGCTTAGCACTCCCCTTCACCCCCAAGGCCAGCTTGACAAAGGAGGCATTCCCCTCTCCACACCTAGAACCTTCTGTTTACTGTCTGGGAGCAGTATACATATCTCTGCAGGGGAGCCATCGGGGGTCATATGACAGCTGGACATGGTCAGGAAAGTATTTTGGTGTTAGGCAGGTAAATGGCAACTTACTAAAAGTGTAATTTCCCAAAAAATATAATATGAAATCTGACTTGGCCATTACATTCTACTTTAAATTACTATTAAAAGAAGTCCCTGAACCCTTTTCTAGTTATTCCCAAACCGATTTTAGCACTTACCAAATGAAATAGTGTAAACCTATGGCAGAGACAGTCTTCCTGCAGTGAAATATGGTGGTTTTGAACTGCAGGACATGCAAAGCATTAAATAAACACATCCTTGTTTTTAAATACCATATACCCTGCCCTCAGGGATTTTATGGCTTACCTGGGGGGATGGAGGGTAGTGTATAAGTAATAGTAAGGAACCTTTAGGCCTGGGAAATGTTTATTGTGGCAGGTAGAAATGGCAGTTTACCACTGCACACCCAGGTTGCTGTGTTAGGTCTTTGGACATGTTTTGCAGTCCTACTGTAATAGGTAGCACAATGGTTGCTATGGTGTACTAGTAGCATTTAATTTGCAGACCCTGGGTACAGGTGGAACCATATACTAGAGGCTTAAAGGCAAATTAAATGCACCCTTCAGGTCTATATCAGTGTTACCATGTTTGAAAATGAGAGTACACTCACTTTACCACTAGTTAGCAGGCTTAAAGTGTACAGATTTCTACAGCCAATAAAAACAGAGTTCAGTGGAAAGGCAAACATCCCAGGTGACCCTGCAGGAAAGGCAAATTATTTCATGGAAGACACATCAATTACAAAAACATCAAAGTATTATTTTAAAATGATGAATATATTATTTTATAATGAAAGTGTAAAAATTGCAGATCGAAACGCGTTGCCAATAAAGCATTTCAATAAAAAATAAATAAAAAAAAGTGTAAAAATAATTTATTAGAGGTTAGGAATATCTGTGTGTTTTTGGTGATTTCAAGTGCCACAATTGGGTAAACGATTCTAGTAATTAGTCATTAAATATCCTTTAAGAAGTGCTGGTCTTTCCATTTATAGTACAATACGTCTGCTGAGAAGTGCAGACACTGAATAATTATAAGCTGAGTCTGGTGGTCCCATGGTCAAAGGTTTGAATCCAAGCTCACCAAACCAGCCTTCGTCTTGCTGAAAGAATAAAATAATGCCATTGAGGGGGGTGATATTAAGCATCTATATTTTATCAAGCTGGGTGTACATGCACTTTCCAAGTATGCCTTATATATTACCAGTATAATAAAGCAAACGATAACAAAGCAGGAGAGTGAGAAGTAAAGATAAACTTGCTTCTCTTCCCTTTATAGATGCATCAAATCATGAAAACAAGCTTGCTACCAAGATCCAGGGCATCAAAATGCTCTTCTCTCAAGTAGATAGGAAAATACTTTAGGTTTATAAAAAGAACCCTCACCCACTAACACTAGTTAGTGGCATGATTCATCATAAGGGTTCCCCAAGCTAGACACCTAGTTTATCTGGGTGTGCTGCGACGCCTGAATTACAGTGGATCTTCAAGTTACGGTGAGAATGGAGACCACTACCTTACACATAGTAGACAATGCCTTCCAGGCCACAGACGAAGATGACCTCTGCTTCCTGATATTGTTGGACCTATTATTGCTGCAATTGACACACCAAAGCTAGACAGTTCTACTTGAAAGCTTCTCTGCCTCAAACATTGAACACCTGAAACACTGCCTAAACATCATCCAAGCCTCGATGCCCCGTGCCTATCACAAGCTTATCCCACGCAAGACAGAATTCCTGTTGTTTGGGAAGAACAACAAACAAAACAGTACAAAATGAAAAAATGTATAGGGTAGTCAGTGTTATAGTTGTAGACAGATTTTGACAATGAATAGTGTTGTGCTTTGACATTCACAGGAAATATGTTTCTGTAAATGTTGGTGAAATTAACATTCTTACAAGTTGTTTATTTGCACAATTTTATGTTTGTAGTTCTAACCAAAACATTTTTTCTACATCACAAGAATGGCAGTCAACACATTTCACCTTTCTTGGCACACAGGCCTGGGGCTTTCTCAAGGCTAAAGTTCCATTGTCTGTAGGACCGTGATGGGCTGCAAATTTAGAGTGGAGTATGGAAAGTTGATTGAGCCTGCTTTAATATGTACCTTAAAAAAATCCATGCATTCCTTCAAATAGACCCACATCAAAAATGACCAAAAACCATGGTGTGCATTTAAAACCTCACATACTGTATGTTTTCCTCTATCAGTATTTGGGAAAGAATGCACCAAGTGCACAACTTTTTTGTTTGGCCATAGCCGAGGGCCATACCCCTCAAAATATACTTCTGGCTACAGGTAACTAATATCCTGTCTATGAGTGTTGGCGAAGATAGATACTGCAAGATATAAGAGGGTGTGTGTGAAGGACCCCAAAGACAAGTAATGACGGCTAGAGGAAAAGTGGTAGCCATTATTAAGTGGAGATTGAGAAAAGGAACATTCTGTGTATCAAAAAAGCCATACAGATATCAACAACATCTTCTGTCACATTTGGACAAACAACTAATAATAAAATAAATCGTGTGACATAAGAGTGCACAAACTTGGAATAGACTTGCAATATGATAGGCAACATTCCAACACACAGTAAATATAATTATTGAAAAACAATAATAAGTCCCAGAATAAAATGGAATTAATATTATATACAATTATTTACAGCCTGTTATTTTGCAATTGTCATTAACAAATAAGGTAATACCACAAACAAAGGAAAAGAAAGACAGGGAACAATCACCAAAAAAAAATGAAAAATAAAAAAATGTGATAAAAGAGCCACGCTGCCCCATTTTTTTATAATCAACAATATACAGAGTCATAATGTGACTTACAATTCCAAGAAATTGTCCTGAGGCGCCCAGAAAATTAAAGTAGAGATAAAGAAAAACAAGAAGTCCTAAAGAAACTGGTCAAAAGCCAAAATTGCTATATTAAAGCAGTCCATTCCTCCATCCCATTCAAGCCAGTGTTAAGGCTATTAGTGTGTATTATCCACTTAAGTTCCTCTTTATTCAGTGGGGCATTAATATTAGCCCCTCTGGGTGGGGCTTGACAACCTGCCAGTGAAGATCGTTTTCACTGTGCTTCTTCTCCATGAAGTGGTCCACCAGTGGTGCATTAGTCACTTTGCAGTGTAGGCGACTCCTGTGCTAACAAATCTGTATGCATACCTTCTGTGTTGTTTGACCAATATAAATCATATTGCAAGGGCAGGCAATGGCATATATAACATTTTCAGTATAACAATTTGAAAACTGATTTAACATGATTTTGATATTGTTAAACACAAACTCTTTGCACTCAGTAGTGAACTGGCATACACTGCAGTTTCCACACCTTGAATGTCCAACAATAGGGGGAAGTCCCCAGAAAGTGTTTAACATAGGACTGAACTTGGTGGCTGGTAAGTTTGCTCTTACCAGGTGATCTTTAATATTTTTGCCTCTGCGGAGGGAACACAGAGGACGTTAAAGTTTCAGTTCACCTGCATTGAGGACTGGCCAGTGTTTACAAATGCATTTTTTCAATTGATTAGAAACAGGGGAAAAAGTAGTGACACATATCAAGGAGTAAGCAACACTTCTATGGGACAGTACCACGCCTGTTTGATGGATTGTCTGACTAATCTACGGGGAGAGCCCCTAGCATACAGTTATTCAGCCAAAACATCAGCCTCCCTGAAAAAAGAATTGTCTGAAGAAACAATTTCTCTGAATCTAGACGAATTGGGAATATGGGAATGGGAGGTAGTCTCTTAAGGTACGGGGATGATTACTGTTATACATGAGAAGGCTGCTATGTTCAGTAGGTTTACGATACAGAGAAATGTCAAGTACGTCATCAGAGGTTTTAAATAACAAATCCAAGAAGGCAATCTCTAATCTACATTGTGTAGGTATGAACTTGAGACCTCTATTGTTATTATTAAGCCACTGGCAAAATTCAGTGAGGGTCTCCTCTGGGCCATGTGGCTGCTCGCATTGTGAGGTTTTGAGGGTTAGTGAGCCAATGCCTGATCTGCGAATAGTGGAGGCGTTTGGTCTCCGGAAGATCATAGGAATCTCTTAGGTCCTTAAAGGGAATGGTGCCTTCGGCATCAAAGAAATGGCCCATTGAACAGCATCCTGTCCCCTGCCACCTAACAAAGGTGGTCTGATCCATGCCTGGAGTAAATGTGTGTGAGGGGCAAGGGAAATGTGGCGAGATCTTTGCGTGTAGCTATTGCATCCCATACCCTCAGTAGGAAACCCATGATTGGAGAGACACAGAGGTTTTTAGGTCTGTGGGCCCTCTTCAGGAAGGGGACCTTCCAGAGATGGATGCCTGCGACTGACTGATCCATAAACAACCAATGTTTTTCTGAGGCTGATCAGGACCACTCGACAAGGTAATGGAGCTGGGCCACCTGATAGTATAGCTGGAGGTTGAGGACACCCACTCCTACCTCTGTTGGTCATCTGCAGCTCAGGTCTCTGGTCATTTAGGGCCTACCGTCGGCCCATATAAATTTACAAAGCACCTGTTGAAGGTTTCAGATAGTCCTGCGGGTGGGGGGGGGTTACCGGAATTGTTTGGAAAAGACACAGGATGCAGGGGAGGATTGTCATTTTAATGGCAGCAATTTGCCCCAGCCATGAAAGGTGATAGTAACACCATAATGCTAAGTGTTTGATCACCTGTTGGTAGAGTCGCTTATAGTTAAGTGATGCGGTGGTCACCACCAACGGCGCAAGCTGGATGCCTGGATAGTCAATCGCTTGCTCAGCCCACTGGAAGGGGAAACAGTGAGATAAATGTTCCTCCTTAGGGTGAGGGACCACAAGGTTAAGGGCCTGCGATTTATGTATGTTGATTCGACGTCCTGCTGCATCACTAAAGTTGCTTGCCTCTCTTAGGAAAGTCAGCAATGAGGTAATGGGGTCCTCCAGGAAGCAGAACATCATTTGCGTACAAGCTAATGGTGAGTAGGTCTCCGCCAAAGCAGATCCCAGTGATATCTGTATTGTCGCATACACGTTGCGCAAACTGTTCTATGTATAACGTGAACAATAAGGGTGATGGGGCAACTGTCTTGTGCCCTGTCTGATAGGGAAGGCCTTGGAAGAGTGGCCATTAACACATTTTAAGGCCCTAGGGTTGTGGTAGCAGTTGAATAGCCAGGCACGGAATCAAGGGCCTAGGCCTCAGTGAGCCAGGGTCGCCATTAAAAAAGGCCAGTGCACCCGGTCAAATGCCTTTTCGGTGTCTATGGAAAGGAGCATGGTGTGCTATCCAGAACAGACGTTTAGTGTTGTAAGAGCATTGCCTGTGCAACACAAACCCAGCCTGGTCCGTCTCTATCAAGCTTGACATGAGTGGGTTCAGTCTGGCAGCCAAAATACCTGTAAAATGATTTAAAGTCAACATTGAGGAGGGAAATGGGTTTATATGAACCACACTGGTACCTCTCCTTACCAAGCTTCGGTAGGACAGCTATTGACGCATCCACCATTTCAGGCAGGATTGATCCTGGACTCTCTAACGCATAGAATAATCTGGTCAGTATTGGGGCTAGAGCAGCACAGAAAGCCTTATAAAATTTGGCCGAAACCCATCTGGGCCTAGCGATTCATGAAGTTTGAGTCTGGCTATAGCTGATATTACTTCTTCAATTTTGAGCGGGATGTCCAAGTGTTCAGAGGAGTCTGGGGTCAGACGGGACTTAGGGACCCCTTGTTGGTACTGGGAGGGAGCCGCAGGCTCAGAGCTGCATATAGATCTTAATAGTACAGCTGGAATTGTGCCGCTATGCCCGCATCTGATGTCAGGGTTTCACTGGACTCGACCTCTAGGGCCACAACTCTCGTCTGCACTCTTGGGCTCTTAGGCGATTTTCTAAAAATCTACCGCATTTATTGCTGCCTGTGTAGTATGTGTGTTTGAGGTGAAAGAGTGCATATTCATCTCTGACCATATCTAGCCCTGCCAATTGTTTCCTAACTGCCTCCAGTTGCACTCTAGTTCCCTTGCCTGTCCAGTATGTGATTCATTTTTCTCCCACCGCATCTTATTGTCTGCTTCAACTATGGCCATTTATCCCATTTACCAGTTCCTTCAAGGCGGATCATAGGTACTATATATGTATGTCAGCTGTATCGTTACGTGTCAAGTATGATTTAATTGCCCCCTGAATCTGTTGGAGCACTTCAGGTTTATGTAGAAGTGTGGTGTGTAGCCGCCATGAATGGTGGGCAAAAGGTTTGGGGTAGGATGTTCAAGTCCACACAGTAATTGTTGCGTGGTCAGAGAGAGTGTAATGTTCTATATCTGTTGAACTCACCATGTCCTGCACCTCGTGTGTCCCCAAGAAGTGGTCCAGTCTGGCGTATGTTTTATGTGCATGTGAGTAAAAGATCTACTCATGTGTCCTGGGGTTGTGAAGACACCAGATGTCCCCAACGTCTACTTTCGCCAACCAACTTTTCATACTCCCTGGTAGAGCCCCTGTGTTCTCATACCGCTGGGCAGATCTGTCTAGGGTGTTGTCGAAATCTATATTAAGGCCCCCGCCTAATAAGACCCTTCGACATTTGTCAGTCATGACTTACGCTACTGCTCTATGCAAGAAGGGCTCCTGTCAGTCATTAGGGGCGTATACGGATCCCAGTATGAAGGTGCAGTTCCCTCACCTGTATTTGGTAGGCCAGAAGTCTTCCTGGACCTCAGCTACCTTGTCGCCTATGGATCCCTTGAATTTGTTAGAGAACAGAATCCCCCTTTAGTTTCTTTTAGTACAGCTAGAGGAAAAGAATTGATAAGGGAATGATCAGGATTTAAGGCGCTGCCAGTAGGCAGAGAGGAGGTGAGTCTCCTGGGTTAAGCAAATCTGTACCCCCAGCTGCTCTATGTTTGACAGCATGGCCCTTTTTTTAACTGGGTTATTCAGATCCTTAGCATTTATGTGTGCGATGCGCAATGTGACCTTCTCATCAGGCATGACCAAGATATGGAAATGAGCTCTCAGGGCCCCCACTGCCCACCCCCACCTTGATAGAGGTTTCAGCAGCATGAAGTCTGCACTTTATGCATATTGAGTGACCCTTGCATCCTAAGCATAAAGCAGAGGACCCATCAAATTGAACAAAAAAACATAATTGGAACAAACTTATTGCCTCTGATTTCCCTGGGGTCTTGGAGACGGCCTCGGAGGAGTCAGTAGTGTCTTGATCAATCGGGTCGATGATTTGGCGTCTTCTGGCCATGGATTTAAATTTGCTGTACTCTCCCCCTTCCCCTATCTTTAGGATGGTTGATAGCTGTCTCAGCTCTTTGAAGGCACTAGTTACTGGAGTCCTGGGAGACCAATTTGAGAACTGCTTTCCTCTCTTGTGCGATTGTCTCCGAGTTAGGACAGAGGCTTCCGATGTTGGAAGAAAGCTGTCTGTCTGCAGCATTTTAGTGTGTCTGCTTCCCTCTTTGTGCCCCCAGAGGGCCCATCCTAGTCTTCTTATAATCCCAGGAATTCCCTTGCAGCTGCGAGGGAGCGTAGTTAATGCAATCTCCCATTCCACTTGAAGATAAGGCGAGAGGGGTGCCCCCACAAGTATGAGACATTGTGGTCCCGGAGGAAGGAGGTTATGGGACAGAGGTCCTTGCGCTTCTCTTAGGTTAAGACAGAGAGGTTCTGGTACAACACCAGGTGGTGCCGCTGGAACTGAAGCGGGTGCATCTCCCGGGCCCTTCGGAGAATCCACTCCTTCACTTGGAACTCATGTATGCAGGTCAGTATATCCGCACGGGGAGCCGTGCCAGGCCTATGAGGGACGACTCTATGGGTGTAGTCTAGTTGAATGGTAGAGCCGGCTGGGGCCTGTAGGATATAGGCAAACAGGGCTTGGACATACATCTCTATATTGCTGTCGTCTACTCCTGTGGGGGCTCCACGGATGTGAATGTTGTTCCTTCTGAAACTGTTCTTGAGCTCCTCTGCATGAGCTTGGAGGTCTATCTGCTGGTCAGGTAGGCAGAGAACCTCCTGTTGCAGTTGCTCCAGTTCTTCCCCTTGGCTTGTCTTCTGGTCTTCCAGTTTTGAGACACTCTCCCCCAGGTCAACAATCTCCGTGCAGACTGACTTCATTTCTTGGGAGAGGTCCTTTTTAACAGCTTGCAGATCCTCTCTGAAGGAGGCGAACATCGCCTCGAGGAAGGAGCAGTTTACTGGACCCTCGGTGTCCTGTTTATCTGGATGTGCTTCCTGGGCCTCAGCAGCGCTGTCATTGCTGGGGCCTATAGATGGCGGAGTCAACATGTCTTTCAAGGTCCTACCCTACTTGCTACACGCCATCTCCATGGCTTGACCTCTGCTAATTGTGGGCCCATAACCGAGGCCCAGCCGCAGACTATAAATTGGGTCCGCAATCCCTGGCATGGGCGTTGGCAGGGGACCTTTATTGCTATTAAAAGTCAGTCCTGAGCACCCTGGCTCAGAGGTCTACAGGACCCCCATGGATGTCCAGGAAGGAGTCATATGAGGGGCCAGCCCTATTCGCTTTGTGGGGTCTTCCACTGTCGCCATCCCAAGGGGTCCCAGTTGTGCCTAAGTACCGCCCAGGGTGGAGAAAGTGTCTGCTGTTGGCGCCAGGAGGTGTTGAAGTGGTGGGTAGAGGGTGTAAAGGAACTCACCAGCGTAGGCTGTGTAAGCTGTCTCCCATATATGGTTGTGACACGACCTCAAGCCAATGTCCTATTCAAAAGAGGTGAACCGCTCATGGCGGGGCACCTCAGTGGACGTCTTACGTTCACACTCTGTTCCTCCTGCCCCTGCCCGCTACTCAGTCTTACTTGATTGAGTGCGTTGCTAACTTACACTTGTGGGGGGTTAGTCCGTGTGCTGGGAGCGGGCCACCTACTCCATCAAGGGATCTGCCGTGCTCATGGCTGGGTGCTGGTGCTGCACCAGGTCCAGTCCTTTCCAAGCCCATGCAAAGAGCAGCATGCGTCTCACCTCTTTCAGCGGTCATTTGGGCCTAGACGTGCTCGCGGCATCTCCCACGGCACAGCCTCTCTGTATTGCTGTGGGCAAATCCTCATGTCCACCACAGCCAGGTCCTTATCAGTGCCTCACTGCCGCGCCGTGCCTGCCATTTTGCCTCCGGAGCCGCTGTCGCACTCGTCGTCCTCTGGTCCATGGTCTTGGACCTGAATTCCAGCGCTTCTGATGCGCATCCAAAGCAGCCCATGGACGCCGTCTGTGGCAAGATAGTTGTAGGAGGGAGGATTTCCACCGAGTCTGCTGGCGGTGGGGGAGAGGACAAATATTGTTTCCTACTCGCCCGCCATCTTGGCAACGCCCCCCTATTGGCAAATTTTAAGAAATACATTTGTTCTTTTGTTCCAAAATAGACAAATCTGGGAGAATCAATTTTCAAAATTATGTATTTCTGGTGGTGAACAACTGGCAGGAGGTGAAAAAGTAGAAAGGGGTGGGGGTGCAGATTCATGTTAGAGGTGCATGTTGTCCCGGGGTTTTCTGCAAAGAAGGCACGGAGGTGAATCTTCCTAAAGAAATGTAATACTTCGGTATGGAGGTCAAGAAAATTGGTATGTGTAGTGGGAAAAAATGAAAGGCCCTTACTGAGTAATGAAACCTCGTCAGATGAAAGTAGGTGTGCTGATAGATCAAGTATGGGGATGGTCCGTGAATCATTCATGATGGTGGGAATGCTGCCCGTAGATATTGTGTCTGTTACCACTATTTCTGTCATGTTTGTTGTTCTCTTGGCATACTGTACCAGCGTTGTGATTGGCACCCTAGTCTGGGGGGGGGTTTACCCTGACCGCACCCTAAAAAAGTCTTAGGGGTGTTAGAAGATGAACTGGTACCCTCCCCTGGATTGGAGTTATCAGAAGGGTCTCCTGAAGGGTCGGAAAATGTCACTGTGGTGTTCTGTTTATTAAATCCACCCCAACGGCATTCAGAGCTTGGGTTAGAACAGACTATTTGTAAAGATAATGTCAGCAAGAAATGGATAGGTTGTTTCCACCCTATAGTTACAGATGTCTCTTTTTACTTTATTTGTTTTCTAATTCTATTAAATTCTGTTATTCTTTTATCCAGTTTTTCAAGGAGAGTTTTGGCATCAGAGATTACTTTATTGGTTTTCTTATCCTGTTCAATTCTATTAAATCCTGCTACTGTTTTAATCCAGTTTTTCAAGGAGAGTTTTGGCATCAGAGATTACTCCTTAATTTGTTTTTCCAATTCATTAATCTTGTAAAACCAGCTGATAAGGGCGGGGGTATTGTAATGCAGGACACTGACCCATATAAAGCAGAAATTCTGAGCCTGTTGTCCAACACAGACTATTACTTACGACTGGGATCTGACCCTACAAATTGATTGTGGATTTAACTGAGAAGGGTTTGCAAGAAGAGTTTTTGACAAATTAGTGCCTATACCTTAATACTAAATATCCAAGAACACCACTCATCTATACCTTACACAACATCCATAAGAACACTGAGGTACCACCAGGACGCCCTATTGCTTCAGGGTGTGGGTTTATTCTTGAGCCTCTCTGCTGTTATGTAGACCTATTTATGAAGGAATTTGTATTTAACACATGTTGCTATGAAAAACACAATGGATGTGATTGGTAAGATAGAACACCTACCCTTTGACCCAAACACCTGTATTCTTTGAACACTGGATGAAGTGTCACTTTATACTAATTGTTAGACCTGGCATCCTTGACGTGGTCTCCCCTGTTTTTTTTTTTTGCCTCTGCTTCCCAGCTTTTGACTGTGTGCTGGACTCTGTTTTTGCTGTTTTTGGTACTCTGGGCACTTTACCATTGCTGACCAGTGCTAAAGTGCAAGTGCTCCCTGTGTAAAATGTATGTGTGATTGGTTTACCCATGATTGCCATATTTTATTTACTAGTAAGTCCCTAGTAAAGTGCACTTGAGGTGCCCATGGCCTGTAAAACAAATGCTACTAGTGGGCCTGCAGCACTAGCTGTGCCACCCACCTAAGTAGCCCTTTAAACATGGCTCATACCTGCCACTGCAGTGTCTATGTATGCAGTTTTAAACTACCAGTTTGACCTGGCAAGTGTACCCACTTGCCAGGCCCAAACCTTCCCTTTTTATACATGTAAGCCACCCCTAAGGTAGGCCCTAGGTAGCCCCATGGGCAGGATGCAGTGTATGTTAAAGCTGAGACATGAACTGATGTATTTTATATGTCCTAACAGTGAAATACCGCCTAATTCGGTTTCCACTCTTGCAAGGCCTATCTCTCTCATAGGTTAACATGGGGCTGCCTTTAAATAACTTTTAAGTTTAGATTCTCTTTGAGAGCAGATGGAAATCTGGAGTTTGGTGTCTCTGAACTCACAATTTGAAAATACATATTTTGGTAAGGTTGGTTTTTGAATTGTCAGTTTGAAAATGCCACTTTTAGAAAGCGGCATTTTCCTGCTTAAACCATTCTGTGACTCTGCCTGTTTGTGGATTCCCTGTCTGTGTCAGACTGAGAGTTGGGCTGTTTGTAAATCCCCTCTACACAGTGAGACAAAGGGAGCTGGGGAGTAACCTGCATATCCTGATGGGCCATCTGAGCTAGAGTGGAGGGAGGAGTGGTCACTTACACCTGAATGGGCAGTCTCCAACCCCCTGGTGTATGTCAGGGGCCTGGGTGTCGCGCCGCACCGCGCGGCGCGAGCCGAGCGTTCGGCACAAGCCGCGCGTTCGGCTCGGGCCGCGCTTCGCGTCTTTAAGACGCGAAGCGCCCCGAGCCTTTCTTGCACCCTACGAGGCCCCAGGGCTTACTTGGGGCCTCGCGCTGCTCTTTCCCTCCGTCTTGTTGGGGTCTCCTGACCCCCCTTACCTGTTTGGGGCTCCTTTTTCTTCTTTTTCTGTCTTCTTCCTTTTTTGGGTCTGTTTCTTCCTCTGTCCTTTATGTCTTTTCCCCTTCCCAGGTTACCTCTGTCTTCCCAGCATTCCTCCTTCCCTATTCTCTATGGTTTCTGCTCCAGTCTATTCTATCTACTTTTCCCTATTCAAGATGGTGTCCTTTTTCTTCCTGTGGGTCACTTCCTGTTTTATGGTATTTAAGGGTGGTGTTTCTTTTCCTCTTTGCGCTGCAACACTCTCTGTTTCAGTTAGTGTCCTCGCTCCTGATTTCCTAGCCTTTGGCTCTGGATTTCGCCATTTCTGTGTTTACGTCAATTCCTTTGATTCCTGTTCCTCTGTTCTTGTTCCAGGAATCCCCTGCGAATCTTCTTGGAGGTTTTTTCCTCTTCTTCTGAAGGGGTTTTTTCCCTCTGGCGCTACTTTCTCACGGTCACGGTCTGTCCTTGGCGTTTCCTCGCCTACAGCACCGTGGCTACCAGAAAGAGTCGCCCCTTTTTGGGCCAAAGTCGAACTCTCAAGATCCACGCCTCAAGATCTGCAAACTCCAGGCGCAAGCAGCACGTGAGTCGTGACAGATTGCAGCGCCCAACCATCCCGACGTCTTCTAACACCATGGAAGACACTGTGGTAGCTGCTGCGGATCAAGCTCTGCTAACTACAATTCAGCAACAAGCTCAAGAATTACAGCAACTACGCAGTGAGAATGCTGCGCTGCAACAGGCTTTGGCTTTCCGCAGTGGTGATGTCCCGACGCTCTCCGCCTCTACCCATCGTTTTTCGGGTGAACCAACCAAGCTGCGTGAGTTCCTTGATTCCTTAACAGTGTACTTCGCCTTCCGACCCACCCAATTCTCCCATGACAGAACAAAGGTGGGTTATCTCATCAGTGCCTTATCTGGTCCTGCCTTGGCCTGGGCAACCCCGATGGTATCATCTAACGATCCGGTATTGTCGGACTATTCCGCCTTTGTGAACCGCTTCAAGCTGATGTTTAGTCGTCCGGGATTGGAGGCTTCAGCGGAAGAGGCCTTATGCGATATTCATCAAGGTTCACAAGATGTCCTTCAATACATTACACGCTTTCGTCAACTAGCGGCAGAGACCACCTGGGTGGAACGTACTTTGGTGACTTTGTTTCGTAGAGGACTCAAAGAAGAAATCAAAGACGAACTAGTACATTCCACCAGAGTGGAAGATCTTCGTGGCCTGATGGATCAAGCCCTCTCCATCGAGTATCGCCTTCAGGAACGGAGAGCAGAGAAGAGAAAGAGCAGAGGGTCTTTTCAACCAAGCACCTCACGAGTTTTTCCGCATCGTTCTGAGGAACCTCGCCCTCCTGTCAGAGACACCGAAGGAGAACCCATGCAGGTGGATACAACTCGAGGCCCTCTCTCCGCTAGCGAACGAGAAGATAGACGAATGAAGGGTTTGTGTTTATACTGCGGTTCTGCCGGCCACATACTGCGTACCTGTCCAGTACGTCCATCAAGGCCATCGGGAAACGCCGCTTCCCGTCCTCTGTAAGAAGGGAGGGGACGGGATTAGCTGCTATACCTTCCATCAGTTCTTTCAACGACAATACCACATCCTTGTTCATTTTACCAGTAATGTTACAATTACCTGATGGCCGTCAAGAGAAGACTATGGCACTACTAGATTGTGGAGCTAGTGGTATTTATATGGATAAGAAGTGGGCCACCACTCAACAAGTTCCTATACAACCTAAGGAGATTCCAGAACAAGTACACACGGTGGATGGATCTTTGATATCATCGGGTCCAGTAGATACAACTACCCTGATGCTGAATCTACAGATCAGTAACCATCAGGAACACATCTCCTTTGATCTTATAACTTCCCCCAACCATACCATCATTCTTGGAATCCCGTGGTTCATCAGACATAATCCATATGTGAACTGGGCTACCCGGACGGTTTCCTTGTCTTCACAGTTCTGTCACGAGCACTGTTTTGCTTCAGACAAGTATTGGTCGCCTAAGAGGTCAATAATCACGGAGGGTACCACCGGTTCGACCATAAATACAGTCCAAGGAGTTCCTGAACACTATTTGGATTTTCAAGATGTCTTCCAAAAACCTTCCAAACCTGTGTTACCTCCACATCGAGATTACGATTGTGCTATTCCCTTGGAACCTGGCACTATCGTTCCTTTTGGCAGGATGTATTCCCTCACGGAAACTGAAAAGGAAGTACTAAAGGAGTATTTGGATGAAAATATTCAAAGTGGTCTTATTGTTCCATCGTCTTCTCCGGCCGGGGCTCCTCTCTTTTTCGTACCCAAGAAGACAAAGGACCTTCGCCCTTGCCTGGATTTTCGAGGCCTGAATAAAATAACTATTAAAGATCGTTATCCTTTGCCTCTCATAAGGGACATTTTAGAGGCAGTCAGAGGGGCCCAACGGTTTACCAAACTAGATCTACGGGGAGCCTATCACCTCTTACGCATTAAAGAAGGAGATGAATGGAAAACGGCCTTTAGGACTCCATTTGGTCACTTTGAATACAGGGTAATGCCTTTCGGTCTTACTAATGCCCCGGCAATCTTTCAGAGATTTATGGACTCAGTGTTCTCGGATCTCCTGAATCAGACAGTTGTAATCTACCTTGATGATATTCTTATTTATTCCAGAAATCCCGAACTCCATTCTTCCCATGTTAAACAAGTCCTTCAACGACTCCGGGCACATCAACTATTTTGCAAACCCGAAAAGTGTGAGTTTGACAAGACGGAAGTCAAATATCTAGGATATCATTTAAGTACCACCGGAGTAGCCATGGATCAAGAAAAGGTACAAGCTATCCTAGATTGGCCTTCTCCATCTTCTATTAAAGAAACACAATGCTTTCTAGGATTGGCGAACTTCTATCGACAATTCATCGCAGACTTTGCAAAACAAACTAGCCATATAACTCACACTTTAAAGAAGGAGAATCTTATTAAAGGGTTTGTCTGGACTAAAGCTGCTGAAACAGCCTTTCAGGATTTAAAGAAGGCATTTACACAAGCTCCCATCTTAAGACATCCAGATACCAACAAACGATTTATTGTCGTCACCGATGCTTCTGAAAAAGCCATTGGTGCCGTCCTACTCCAACAACAAGAGGATGATGGTCTTGAACATCCTGTTTTCTATTTGTCTCATATACTCTCTATTGCAGAACAACATTACTCAGTATTGGAAAGAGAATTGTTGGCTCTGAAAACAGCTTGTATGGAATGGAGGCAGTTTCTGATGGGTTCCAAGGAACCTTTTGAAGTGAGAACAGACCATCGAAACTTACAATGTTTACGAAATTTCGTATGCCAAAATAGTCGTCAAGCTCGTTGGGCCTTCTTCTTCAGCCAGTATGATTTCTACATTACATATATTCCTGGCTCCCAAAACATTCTGGCTGATGCTCTGTCGCGTCGTTATCCAGATTGTACTCCTGTCCCAGCTCAACCCCTACTGGAACCTACTAAGATCATTGGGGTAGCTCAGTCTTTTCTGGAGGAGGTACAACTGGAATACCCCAATCTATCTGATGATGAAGTAGAGAACTTAAGGCCTCTTTTACATAAGAGACAAGGATAATATTATTATCACGATCTGTTATTCCTCCCCACTAACAGAGTGAGAGAAAAGGCATTACAAATGTGTCATGATTCACCGGTTGCTGGTCATAGAGGCATCAAGGCCACACAAGAACTGTTATCACGATTTTTCTGGTGGCCTACTTGGAAACAGGATATTGAAACATACGTTCAGGCTTGTCCCACATGCGCTCAAGTCAAGATTCCCCGAACCAGACCTGCGGGATTACTCCAGCCCTTGCCGGTTCCGCCAACTCCATGGCACACCATCTCTACTGATTTCATGTGTTCGTTACCACTCTCAGCAGGAAACCGGGTAATCATGGTCACTGTGGACTCCTTTACTAAGATGGCTCACTTCACTGCCTTGAAAAAGCTACCTACATCCCAAGAATTAAGCCAGATATTCATCGAACATATCTTCCGTCTTCATGGACTTCCTCATACTCTTATATCTGATAGAGGACCTCAGTACATTTCCCGGTTTTGGAGGTATTTTTGTAAGACACTAAACATCGATAGAGCTCTGTCATCGGGCTTCCATCCTCAGACCAATGGACAGACCGAGCGTCTGAACCAAGGCTTAGAACAATACCTTCGTTGTTTTTGCAACTCAACTCAAGGCAACTGGAACACTTATCTCCCTATCGCTGAATTCTCTTATAATAACTCAGTCCATAGTGCCTCCAAGACCACTCCTTTTTTCTGTTCTTATGGTTTTCATCCTACCTCTTTTCCTACTTCTTCTCTGTCTCCCACTCCCTTGCCCGCTATTACTCATTTTTCCAAACGTCTTCTACAAATCCATAGACTGATTCGTTCTAATCTCTTACACACCAAGAGATATATGAAGAAAGTAGCAGACAAGAAACGTAGGGCCACTCCGGACTACCATCCACAGGATAAAGTTTGGCTTTCTTCTGAATTCTTACCCTCACGTTTTTCTCAGAACAAATTCACACCTCGCTATTACGGGCCTTTCCGTATTCTCCAGTTGCTTAATCCTGTCACTGTCCGTCTTCACTTGCCTCACACATGGAAGATTCATCCAGTCTTCCATGTCTCCCAACTCAAACCTTACGTACCAGATCCGTATTCCCGTCAGTTTTCCTGTCCTCCTCCTGTCTTAGTGGATGATGTTCCTGAATATGAGGTTAAGGAGATTTGTGACTCTCGTCTTTTTCACACCCGTCTGCAGTATCTGATTCATTGGAAGGGTTATCCTCCCAGTGAGTGTTCTTGGGAAGATGCATCTTCTGTTCATGCTCCTCTTCTGACTCAGCGCTTTCACCGTTTATTTCCTTTCAAACCAGGGCCTTCGGGAGGGGGGCCTACTGTCGCGCCGCACCGCGCGGCGCGAGCCGAGCGTTCGGCACAAGACGCGCGTTCGGCTCGGGCCGCGCTTCGCGTCTTTAAGACGCGGCGCGCCCCGAGCCTTTCTTGCACCCTACGAGGCCCCAGGGCTTACTTGGGGCCTCGCGCTGCTCTTTCCCTCCGTCTTGTTGGGGTCTCCTGACCCCCCTTACCTGTTTGGGGCTCCTTTTTCTTCTTTTTCTGTCTTCTTCCTTTTTTGGGTCTGTTTCTTCCTCTGTCCTTTATGTCTTTTCCCCTTCCCAGGTTACCTCTGTCTTCCCAGCATTCCTCCTTCCCTATTCTCTATGGTTTCTGCTCCAGTCTATTCTATCTACTTTTCCCTATTCAAGATGGTGTCCTTTTTCTTCCTGTGGGTCACTTCCTGTTTTATGGTATTTAAGGGTGGTGTTTCTTTTCCTCTTTGCGCTGCAACACTCTCTGTTTCAGTTAGTGTCCTCGCTCCTGATTTCCTAGCCTTTGGCTCTGGATTTCGCCATTTCTGTGTTTACGTCAATTCCTTTGATTCCTGTTCCTCTGTTCTTGTTCCAGGAATCCCCTGTGAATCTTCTTGGAGGTTTTTTCCTCTTCTTCTGAAGGGGTTTTTTCCCTCTGGCGCTACTTTCTCACGGTCACGGTCTGTCCTTGGCGTTTCCTCGCCTACAGCACCGTGGCTACCAGAAAGAGTCGCCCCTTTTTGGGCCAAAGTCGAACTCTCAAGATCCACGCTTCAAGATCTGCAAACTCCAGGCGCAAGCAGCACGTGAGTCGTGACACTGGGTTGGGCAAAGCAGGATCATGTGAACAACAGAGACTTTCCTTCGAAGTTTGCCTACTTCAAAGGCAGAAAGGGGTATAAGTAGTGGACTCAAAACCCCAGACTTTTAAATTACTTCTCTGCCAAGGAGAAGAGCTGAAGAGAGGTGCTGCCCCTGCCTGTGACTGTGCTTTGTTGGGCTATCCTGCAGTTGCTGGTTCTGCCTCTGAAAGGGGACAAAGACTGGACTTTGTTGTGCATTCCTGCTTGAGAAGAATCTCAAAGGGCTTAAACAGAGCTTGCCTCCTGTTTTGAAGTCTCAGGGCCATCAAAGACTTCCTCTGCCAACACCTGTACTCTCTGCTGAGACTCCTACCCTGCCAAGTGGTGTCCTATCCAGTCCCTGGGCCCTTCAGAGGTGAAGATGGCAGAACAAGGACTTAAATCCAAACAGATTGCCGTGCGGGGAAATTTTTGACGCACCACCTGCAATGCAGCTGAAAAAATGACGCACACCTGCATCGCAGCTGGGAGATCGACGCATCGTGGCTGGAGAAACGATGCAATACCCGCTCGTGGCTGATAACGACGCAAACGCCACATATTGTGGTTTTCCATCACCGTGCGGCCAGATTTCACAGGCATCATTGCTGGGCGTCAAAAGTCAACACAAGCCTGCATGGATCCGAGGTGCCCATCTGTAAATTGACGCAACACTCTGTAGGGGGAATGAAGAACAACACAGCGCCTACCCGACCGGAGAAGAAAATTACGAGTGAGGAATCAATGCATCACCGACTGTTTCGACGCATGCTCGCCCGTGTGGATTTATTTTCAACGCAAACCAGGTACTTTGTTTAACAGCAACGTATTCATTGCTTTCTATGGAGTAAGGGCCATATGTGCTAAAGCATTTTCCCATAGACACAGAATGGGTAAAATCCTTTGATACATCTGGCCCTAAGACTCTTATTCTTTTGAAAATTCATATCTTGACTTGTGTATGTTGTATTTTTGTTGTTTTGGTCTTGTTTGATTTAAATAAATATTACCTAATTTTCTAAACTGGTGTGGTGTCCATTTTGTAGTGCTATCACTGAGTGTGTTGGTACAAATACTTTACACATTGCTTCTGAGTTAATCCTGCCAGCTTATGCCAAGCTACCAAGGGGACGAGTGGGGGGTTAACCAGGTGTGCTTCTTCTTTGCCCTGACTAGAGTGAGGGTCCTTGCTTGGGCAGGGGGGTAACCTGACTACCAACCTAAGACCCCATTTCTAACACTAATATGCCGCAGGAGGAAGGGGTTAGAGTAATTGAAAATATTCTTGACTCCAGGACTCGCCCTCACTCAGTCTCCACGTCCTATATTATCCAACCTCTTGATATATGCTTTTCCTGCACTTTCTTTCAGTTTGATGGCCAATTCTATCAACAGATCAAGGGACCTCTACGGGGGCCATTTTGGCCTCTAACTGTGTCATACTTTTTATGGACAATTTGGAGGTGAACAACATTCATTCAGAACATAACCCATTTCAATGTCATATTACTATCTTGAAGAGGTATACTGATGACACCTTTATGATTTGGCATGGCCCGGAGGAGACCTCACTGAATTTTGCCAGTGGCTTAATAATAACAATAGGAGTCTCAAGTTTACACTTACACAAACTAGATCAGAGTGCCTTCTTGGATTTGTTAATCAAAACCTGTGATGGCGAACTTGTCTCATCTCTGGATCGTAAATCTACTGAACAGCATTCTCACGTATAACAGAAATCATCCCCGTACCTTAAGAGACTCCCTCCCATACTCCCAATTCCTCCGGATTCTGAGAAATTGTTTCTTCACACAAGATTATTTCAGGGGGCCTGATGTTTGCCTGAAAAACTGTATGCTAGGGGCTAACCCCGAAGATTAGTCAGACAATCCATCAAACAGACGAGGTATTGTCCCACAGAAGTGTTGCTTACTCCTAAGAATAAAGAAAACAATGATCGCTTGGTATGTGTCACTACTTTTTCTCCTGTCTCTAATCAATTGAAGAAATGCATTTGTAATCACTGGCCAGTCCTCAATGCGGATGAACTGAAACTTTAACGTCCTCTGTTCACCTTCCGCAGAGACAAAAATATTAAAGATCACCTTGTGAGAGCAAACTTATCCACCGCGAAGTCCAGTCCAATGTTAACCACTCTCTGGGAACTTCCCCCTACTGTTGGGCATTAAAGGTGTGGAAACTGCAGTGTATACCAGTTCATTACTGAGACCAAAGAGTTTGCGTTTAACAATATCAAAATCATGTTAAATCAGTTTTCAAATTGTAATACTGAAAATGTTATATATGCCATTACCTGCCCTTGCAATATGATTTATATTGGTCAAACACAGAAGGTGCGCATATGGATTTGTCAGCAAAGGAGTTGCCTACAATGCAAAGTGACTAATGCACCACTGGTGGACCACTTTATGAAGAAGCACAGTGAAAACGATCTTTGCTGGCAGGTTATCACAGTTGTCAAGCCCCCACCCAGAGGGGCTAACATTAATGCCCTACTGAATAAGAAGGAGCTGAAATGGATAATACGCATGAACACTGGCTTGAATGGGATGGAGGACTGGACAATTTTGGATTTTGACCAGTACTTTCCTTGGGACTTCTTGTTTTTCTTTATTTATCTGTACTTTAATTTCCTGTGTGCCTCTGGACAAGTTCTTGGGATTGTAAGTCACATTATGACTATGTATAATGTTGATTATGAAAAAACTGGGGTAGTGGGGCCCTTTTGTCACATTTCTTTTATTTTTCAAATGTTTTGCTCATTGCTTTTCTTTCACTTTTCATTTGTTTGTGGTATTATCTTATTTGTTAAGGACTGATGCAAAAAGACAGGTTGTAATTAATTGTATATAATATGCATCACATTTTACTCTGGGACTTATTAGTACTTTCCAATAATTTTAATTACGGTGTGTTAGAATGTTGTCCATCATATTCCAAGTTTGTGCACTCATGTCACACGTTTTATTTGATTATATCCACATTCATTGTTTGTCTAAATGTGCCAGAAGATGTTGGTGATATAGCTATAGCTTGTTTGCTACACGTAATGTTCTTTTTCTCCACTTAATAATGGCTGCCACTTTCCCTCCGGTCGTCATTACTTGCCTTTGGGGTCCTTTATGCGTGCACACACTCTCTTATTTCACGCAGTATCCATCTTCGCCGGCACTAGCACACAGGATATTAGTTACCCTCCAACGTGGGTCCATATGCACCCCTATTGTCAGCGGGCTCCTTTCTGCACGGCACACTTGTTGTCAATTTGAGCGTGGCTATCCTTGCCACCTTGTGCATGTAGGAATATGACAACGTCCACCCATCATCAATGGGCTCCCTTCTGCGTAGCCTTGCTCGACATTTCGAGCAAGGCTATATTTCACAGCTCGCACTTGCAGAAATACGCCAGCACACCACCAGGCCATTATGTAAGTGGCCCGATTCTTTGCTCTGTTGGCTATATGTAGTATGAGCTAGTCCCATTTGAGGCCTGTGTTTATAAGATATTCTTTGTTTGTATTCAGGCTTCACATCACTTTAATTAGGACGGTAGCATACTTGTTGGCGCCGTGAACTTCGTTCTTCTCCTTATTGTTATCATTGATTCCGGTTGGTAGAATCGGCGTTGGACACCTGGCACTGTTGGGTAATTGCACCTCACTCACTTGCCCGGTTAATGTTTTTAGATTATTGGGAAGTTTTAAGGAGCCTGTATATTCATGTATGTCTTTCTTTCAATATCATCACATGATTTGTCACAGGTTATGTGAAACAAGGGGGTCTACCCTAATAACCCTACCATACCTGGGTAAAGTGAAGCCAAAATAGAAAACAATTGGTACAATAGTAGGAAAAAATATAGCGGTGAAGCTATGAATCAATCACTTCAAAAATAATTTGTATATTTCTTTTCATATTATTTTAATTAAACAATAACATTCCCTACATTAAACATGTCGCAATACTTCTACCACCAATTACATATCATACAAACACGTAATATATACATAAATAAACACAAAATAAACAATCACTTCAACAAAAGATAAAAAATAATTAATGTACTTCAATCATCCTTTCATTTTCAATAAATGTGGTTATTGACAGTGTTTTAAATGTAAATCCACATAGGAGATGGTTGTATCATGTTCACATCTTTAAAACAATAATTATTATTTATAAAAAACAAAGATGTGTTTCATAAGCATTCCTTATAGGTTGTAATTAATGTTTTCTCACAAACTCTCCCTAACACAACAAGGTCGATCGTTTCGGCCCTTTCTAGTTTTGGACCTCTTCAGGACTATCGGAGAACGAAGTACCTATTGAAAAACAAAAAAATAATTATATCAAAAGAACCTGAACCATAATTACATATTTGAAAGAAATCTTCTTTTAAAACAACCATTTTCACAGGTTAGTCAATTACAGGGCACAATGCTGTCAGCCATTATTTGCATCATTCGCATCGTTCACTACCTTTCACATCCGGTCAGTGAGTCTGCGGTTCACTTTATCTTTTGTTCAGGTGACATTTAGGGATATTTACCCATAGGGCTTGATTTCCATTATCGCTATTACCCAGTGAGTGTTCCCCACGTGGTGTGTTCTACGCTCCAGACACTGGTTGGCATGGTGTGTGTCTAAGGATGAATATACTTATATCAGTATTAATGCAAGCCTTCTCTCATTTTCTTTTCTCCTTTTTGTCCTTTTCTGCTTTTTCTTTTCCTTCTGTAGTCTAACCTTAGCAGGCATTGGGTTATGTATTTTGTAACTCCCTCACCTCAGGCATAGATCAATATCCTGATAATGATCCAAGCACTGGACTAATGGATTGAAAAGTCGTCGACTGGAGTACCTTGCCTCGGTATTTATGTATTTTTTATTAAGTTAATACGAACATGGGTACTGAAGTATTGTGACCTCATCTTTTGAGTTGTAGTTTTTGTCACATATGTAATGTCCGAGTAATTTTGTCTACACGTTGTATATCATTCTTGATGTGTTTTTGCTTCCCCACTATACTGTCTCAAAATTTGAATAACTGTGTCTAAACTTTACATTGGTAAATTGAACATAGACTCTGTTGAGTTTCTATGGGACATTTGACTCTTACAGTTTTACTTGAGGCACTGTTGTTCCTTTTATAAAATACTTTGACCCCTGGTCCGTGAGTTTCCCTTGTTCTTAGAAACATATCTATAGTCCTGTGCATATAGTCACTCCACCCTGCTTTTCCCTTAGTCCCTTTGCAGTGGGGTGAACACTTGTCCTCTATTTACTCTACCTGTAGTATCCCTTTTCTCAAGCAACCGCAACACTGCTGATGAAATATATGAATTGTCATCACTATCCCCTGAACTCTGTTATTTTGCTCTTATCTGGAAAGGCTGGATCTAGATGCAATAGGAGCTATGCCTCTAATTGCACTGGAAATTAGGGGCCCACTACCTTAGTTTGCTCTCTTTCGCTTTAGTATTTGTGGAGTTATCTTTGGCATCGCTGTTGAGGAGTATGGCCAGTTTCAGGGTTCTCAAACAGCACTGTGGCTCCTTGCAGCTGCATTAGTGGGTACATGCTAGACACTGTGGATGCGATCCTCCAAGGCTCATATGGGGTGGAGGAATAGACAGGGCATTGGGGTACCTCCTTGTGAGGAGTCTTTTGACTTTTCACAAAAAATTCTCCCTAAGGCTGCAGCGGCTTCTCTTTCTTTAATTTGGCTCCTGCATATTCACTTTAGGGGTATGTGACAACATGCTCACTTATCCTATCGTTGAACGTCCTTCTTTTGGCCAAGGATGTAGGAAAGTACCATCTTGCCTGGCATGTTACCCCCATTTTTCACTGTATATATGTTGTTTTAGTTGTATGTGTCACTGGGACCCTGGTAACCCAGGGCCCCAGTGCTCATAAGTGTGCCTGAATGTGTTACCTGTGTAGTGACTGACTGTCTCACTGAGGCTCTGCTAATCAGAACCTCAGTGGTTATGCTCTCTCATTTCTTTCCAAATTGTCACTAACAGGCTAGTGACCATTTTTACCAATTTACATTGGCTTACTGGAACACCCTTATAATTCCCTAGTATATGGTACTGAGGTACCCAGGGTATTGGGGTTCCAGGAGATCCCTTTGGGCTGCAGCATTTCTTTTGCCACCCATAGGGAGCTCTGACAATTCTTACACAGGCCTGCCACTGCAGCCTGAATGAAATAACGTCCACGTTATTTCACAGCCATTTTACACTGCACTTAAGTAACTTATAAGTCACCTATATGTCTAACCTTTACCTGGTAAAGGTTAGGTGCAAAGTTACTTAGTGTGAGGGCACCCTGGCACTAGCCAAGGTGCCCCCACATTGTTCAGAGCCAATTCCCTGAACTTTGTGAGTGCGGGGACACCATTACACGCGTGCACTACATATAGGTCACTACCTATATGTAGCTTCACAATGGTAACTCCGAATATGGCCATGTAACATGTCTATGATCATGGAATTGCCCCCTCTATGCCATCCTGGCATAGTTGGCACAATCCCATGATCCCAGTGGTCTGTAGCACAGACCCTGGTACTGCCAAACTGCCCTTCCTGGGGTTTCACTGCAGCTGCTGCCAACCCCTCAGACAGGCATCTGCCCTCCTGGGGTCCAGCCAGGCCTGGCCCAGGATGGCAGAACAAAGAACTTCCTCTGAGAGAGGGTGTGACACCCTCTCCCTTTGGAAAATGGTGTGAAGGCAGGGGAGGAGTAGCCTCCCCCAGCCTCTGGAAATGCTTTGTTGGGCACAGATGTGCCCAATTCTGCATAAGCCAGTCTACACCGGTTCAGGGGACCCCTTAGCCCTGCTCTGGCGCGAAACTGGACAAAGGAAAGGGGAGTGACCACTCCCCTGACCTGCACCTCCCCTGGGAGGTGTCCAGAGCTCCTCCAGTGTGCTCCAGACCTCTGCCATCTTGGAAACAGAGGTGCTGCTGGCACACTGGACTGCTCTGAGTGGCCAGTGCCACCAGGTGACGTCAGAGACTCCTTGTGATAGGCTCCTTCAGGTGTTGCTAGCCTATCCTCTCTCCTAGGTAGCCAAACCCTCTTTTCTGGCTATTTAGGGTCTCTGTCTCTGGGGAAACTTTAGATAACGAATGCAAGAGCTCAGCCGAGTTCCTCTGCATCTCTCTCTTCACCTTCTGATAAGGAATCGACTGCTGACCGCGCTGGAAGCCTGCAAAACTGCAACAAAGTAGCTAAGACGACTACTGCAACTCTGTAACGCTGATCCTGCCGCCTTCTCGACTGTTTTCCTGTTTGTGCATGCTGTGGGGGTAGTCTGCCTCCTCTCTGCACCAGAAGCTCCGAAGAAATCTCCAGTGGGTCGACGGAATCTTCCCCCTGCAACCGCAGGCACCAAAAAGCTGCATTACCGGTCCCTTGGGTCTCCTCTCAGCACAACGAGCGAGGTCCCTCGAATCCAGCAACTCTGTCCAAGTGGCCCCCACAGTCCAGTGACTCTTCAGTCCAAGTTTGGTGGAGGTAAGTCCTTGCCTCACCTCGCTAGACTGCATTGCTGGGAACCGCGACTTTTGCAGCTACTCCGGCCTCCGTGCACTTCCGGCGGAAATCCTTTGTGCACAGTCCAGCCTGGGTCCACGGCACTCTAACCTGCATTGCACGACCTCCTAAGTTGTTCTCCGGCGACGTGGGACTTCTTTGTGCGACTTCGGGTGAGCACCGTTTCACGCATCCTCGTAGTGCCTGTTTCTGGCACTTCTCCGGGTGCTACCTGCTGCTGAGAGGGCTCCTTGTCTTGCTCGACGTCCCCTCTCTCTCCTGGTCCAATTTGCGACCTCCTGGTCCCTCCAGGGCCACAGCAGCGTCCAAAAACGCTAACCGCACGATTTGCAGCTAGCAAGGCTTGTTGCCGTTCTTTCGGCGGGAAAACACTTCTGCACGACTCTCCACGGCGAGAGGGATCCGTCCACCAAAGGGGAAGTCTCTAGCCCTTTTCGTTCCTGCAGAAACCTCAGCTTCTTCTGTCCAGTAGAAGCTTCTTTGCACCCGCAGCTGGCATTTCTTGGGCATCTGCCCATCTCCGACTTGCTTGTGACTTTTGGACTTGGTCCCCTTGTTCCACAGGTACCTTAGATTGGAAATCCACAGTTGTTGCATTGTTGGTTTGTGTCTTTCCTGCATTATTCCTCTAACACGACTTCTTTGTCCTTAGGGGAACTTTAGTGCACTTTGCACTCATTTTTCAGGGTCTTGGGGAGGGTTATTTTTCTAACTCTCACTATTTTCTAATAGTCCCAGCGATCCTCTACAAGGTCACATAGGTTTGGGGTCCATTCGTGGTTCGCATTCCACTTTTGGAGTATATGGTTTGTGTTGCCCCTATCCCTATGTTTCCCCATTGCATCCTATTGTAACTATGCATAGTTTGCACTGTTTTCTAAGACTATACTGCATATTTTTGCTATTGTGTATATATATCTTGTGTATATTTCCTATCCTCTCACTGAGGGTACACTCTAAGATACTTTGGCATATTGTCATAAAAATAAAGTACCTTTATTTTTAGTATAACTGTGTATTGTGTTTTCTTATGATATTGTGCATATGACACTAAGTGGTACTGTAGTAGCTTCACACGTCTCCTAGTTCAGCCTAAGCTGCTCTGCTAAGCTACCATTATCTATCAGCCTAAGCTGCTAGACACCCTATACACTAATAAGGGATAACTGGGCCTGGTGCAAGGTGCAAGTACCCCTTGGTACTCAGTACAAGCCAGTCCAGCCTCCTACAAAGGATACATATGCTTTTGGGTGGCTTTAAACCATTCCGGGATATACTTTTGTAATGTCTACTTGTCACTGGGGAATACCTTCTGCATGTGCTTTAAGGAGGTCTCCATGATTAGGAGTATTAAAAACTTTACCTTTTACCTATTTTCCTTATAGATTAAATATTTTTAAAGTACACTTGCACAAATCTTTTCGAGGGAATAATTTGTCTGTTTTTCTACTTATTGTTTTACAGTATGCATTCAACTTTTCATTTTATTTTACCAATTCAACTGGGCAAATTATAATATAAACTTTTCGTTTCATGCAATGTATATCCAAAACAACAGTTTGCACATTGTACAATTCTACACAATATCATAGATTATGACATGATTACATTAAAAATGAGCAGCGGCCAGCAGTTAAGAGATCACCACAAGTGAGAGTGCCTAACAGAAAGTACGCAGCTTCTGAATGGAGTGGAAGCCCATGATCTAACAGGTTGCCAGTTTATTTTTTCAATGAAAAACCCCAATTAACTAAAGAATACAAATAAAAAATGAGTTTTTAACCCTCTTGATTAATGAATAAGATGTTTGTGCACAATGCTTCATAGTTGGAGTCTGTTTTGTACCTTAGGCATCCAGTCGAATGTGAAAGGATTTTCTGTGAGTTCTTAATATATGGATTGAGTCAAAGAACAGAACATTTGAGAGAGAGAAAAAAAAGAAAAAAAAACATACTTGGGTTTCCTGGAATTTTCTTGATTTTATACCCTTAAAAATAGTGTTCGATATTTGCTTCTTGTTTTCTTCTTAGAAAAGGAGTATGTCAAATAGCACCCAGAGATGCTGCTCAAAATTATGCATAGTTTTTATAACAACATTTCTAGCTAGCTTGCTGTTGTGTTTGGTCTCACCAGCTGGATATGAAAAATGAGAGTAAAGAATTAACTACTATATATATACGATATTAATAGATGACAAAACAGTTGTGAATCTGTCAAAGCTTGAATTAGAAGAAGATGACATTAAGAATCTGTCATTGGGATTATCATACTGTCAACCCAATCAGTTTGAGTATGTGCAAAGCCGGATAGACCTTTTTCTGTGTATACGAAAATTGAAGTTATTAAAGATTCATACCCTTAAAAACAATAAAATCGGTGAGGACGAAAAGGGGGTGGTAATCAGTAGTGATATCTTAAAGAAACAATCGGCTGACAATCTATTAATTGAGGATGCAAGTTTATTAAAAGAATTGTGGGAAATGGATGAAAACATCAGAATAACAGATGATGAGCAAATAATTGCCAGATTAGACTTGGAAGGAATAGCAACGGACAAGTTGGAGATCTCAGGACTTAAACAAAGATCGAAAACTGTGCCAGGATCCAGCGGAGATCTAATTGACCAATTCTCAGAGATTATAATCAAAGGTTTAAAAACATTGAAAAAAAAGAGAATTGGAAAAGACAAGGAAGATTAAGACTAGATATATAAAGACCCTTGAAAAGTTGACTAACAATCCGCAAATAGTGGTGAGAGGTTCAGACAAAGGTGGAAATATCGTGATCTGGCCAATTGAAGAATACATGGAAGAAGCATACAGACAATTAAATGATCCTATATACTACGCAAGGATAGACAAGGAATATGTGGAGAATGTCAAACGCCAGTTTGACATAGAATTACAGAGTTGGAAAACCAAAGGTCTGATCACGGAGGATGAATACAGTTTTTTGAAAGTGGACTACCCAAAACTACCTGTATTTTATTTAATACCTAAAATACACAAAGATGCAGTGAAACCCCCTGGGAGACCTATAATTTCAAGTAGAGGCAGTCTCTTTGAACCCCTATCACAATACATAGACAGATTTTTATCCCCTTTAGTTGCGAGCTTACCATTGTATTTGAAAGACAGTACTGACTTTCTAAAAAGGATCTTCGACGTCGGATGGGAGGATGATTTCCTCCTCATGACGTTAGACGTAACAGCATTATACACGAGCATACCCCATGATTTAGGGATGAAAGCTATTGAACATTTTTTGAGAGTGAGACCTATCAGGTTTTTCCAACATAGCAAGATGTTAATTAGCATGATTGGCTGGTGTCTGCAACATAACATGTTCTTCTATAACAATGACATATTTGAGCAAAAATGCGGGACTGCTATGGGAACTTGCTTCGCACAGAGCTACGCAAACCTGTATATGGGTTGGTGGGAAGAACAAGTACTCAATTTTCCCCCTCTCGACCAGTGGAATCAGTACATTGTAATCTGGTTGAGATATATAGACTATATTTTTATCATCTGGAAAGGAGATATGACCAGTGCGGAACAATTCTCACAAGAAGTAAATAAGAACAACTGTAATTTAAGATTTACAAGTAAGATACATACAAGTGAGATAGAGTTCCTTGATGTAAAAGTGATGATAGAACATAACAGGGTAGAAACCACATTATTCAGAAAACCAACTGCAGGCAACAGCATTTTACATGCTTCTAGTCATCACCCACAACCGCTAAAAGAAAGTATTCCATTTGGTGAGATGATGAGAGCTAAAAGGATATGCAGTACTCAGATCAAATTCAAAGAAGTTCAGGCAGATATGGAGATGAGACTACACAATAGAGGATATACAGATAGGACACTTGAAAGAGCTAATAACAAAATAAAATCAAGAGCTAGAGAAGATCTATTATTTTCGCCAAGGGGAAATAAGAACAAGACTAATAGTGGTGCGAATAGTGGTACAATAGTGAGGTTCATTACAACATTTAATGAAGCACATGATCAAGTACGTAATTTATTACAAAAGCACTGGCATGTCGTAAGGAGTGATCCTATAATAGGACAGAGAATGATGAGGAGACCACAAATAACCTATCGGAGAGGTAAATCTTTGAAAGATGTCCTAGTAAAAAGTGATATTAGACAAACGCACAAACAGACTACATGGTTGAACACACAGGATGGCTTTTACAAGTGTACGAAATGCAAAGCATGCAAAAATGGAGAAAATATTAAAAACCTAATCATGAGCAATAGGACGGTACACACCATAAAGGGAAGATACACGTGTAAAAGTGATTATGTGATCTACATTTTGAAATGTACTTGCCCTAAATTGTATGTGGGTAGTACAAAGTTACAGGTGCATAAGAGAGTCCTGCAACACTTGAGAGCTATCACAAATAATGACATCACATATCCAGTAGCCAGACATATTCATGAGATACATGGAGGGAAAATAGAGGCGTTACGCTACAGTGTAATTGATGGCATATCCAGAGATAGTAGAGGAGGAGACCGAGAGAAAAACCTACGTAAATTAGAGTCGAGATACATATTATCACTCAACACAAAGGAACCAAATGGTTTGAATACCAGTGAGGAGCTATACATACATCTATAATAATCAAGAGGAGGTAATTAGTCTCACTCCTATATATCAAATGGCCATGATGGATAGATATAAATATCATTTATTCAAATACAAATCCATTACACCTAGTCCTCATATTACTAAGTTGGGAGTTGAGCCGGATTTGGTCATGATATCATGAAGAAAAATTCAATAAGATAAAAAGTGTAAGATCGAATCAAGGCAACACAATTTAAGGGTCAAGATTAGTCAAAATCAATTTCATTAATTAATGGAGAGTTTACCCTTATGAGTTTCAACACAAATATAGGCTATTTGGAAAGTTAATTGTTTAAAAAATGTTTATGATATACACAGACCGAGTCAATGGGGTACTGTATGAACATATTTATTTAGATATTAGCATTGGTGTTATTCACTTTTATCTCTATCCACATTGTTGCACTTATGTTTGGGTCTTTTCGGTTGCAGCATACACGTTGGCAATGTTGCATTTAAATAAGATTTATTTTTATGTATTTATATGGTGACTGACATAAATCAGATATCTGTAAACTAATGCCAGGATGGTAAATTCAGTTAAAAGGCTAATTGATTGTAATGTAGTTGGGGATCGAGCGTAAAGATCATGTGATATAAATGTAGAAAAACAAAATGGCGAATTAGAAGCTGACGAAGGCGGTAACGCCGAAACGCGTTCTTTTCTTTTGTGCCAATAAACCCTGATGAATTATGATTCCCGCGGAGTGCTGTCCTTCTCTGTATCAAGGGGAACAAGTGTGGATATATATATATATATATATATATATATATATATATTGGCATAATCGACAACATTAACACAGACTGATAGGTTTGCAGGCAGTTTTAAGGAGAATTATTTTAATTGGATGAAAAAATACACAAATATTAAGAAAGTCAAAAATTGATACATTTGCACATTTCTTCCAACTTATGTTGGAAAGGTGTAACGTATTTGTAACTTCCATTAACATATTCTCCGACTTACAATGTCTTTGTTAATGCTTTCTTTGATCAAGAATTTCTATCACCATATCTTATGTACTACAATCTGTTTGGAAGCGCTTCCTAAAACTGAGGGTTTAAAATCTATTTCTTATCACTTCACATCGATTATGCTTTCTAATTCGGAAACTGATATAATAAGTTTGTGTGTAAATTGAGTGATGTGGAGCATACATTTACGAAAGAATATAATGACAAAAAGATGAGAACGAGCAAAAATTGGGAAGAAATGAGAGAGGATGAATTAGAAGAGGAGGCTGAAGAAAAATTCAGATATTCAAGACTGCATCCTAGACTGAGCGTGGAATTTGTTGGTAAGTAATGTGATTTATGAAGTTGATAATGAGTTTCTGATTGAATTCCGAGAGGAATGTATTAGGCTTGTCTCCTACATAACTGGGTGACAATTTGGTATCTTGCTTTGGTCTTTCTGCATGTATACCCTGTGAATGAGATTAGTGAAAATGAGCGATATGGATATTAAAAGATAAAAGCGCAGCTCTGTAAAAGTACTGATAGATGCTCTTGGTGCTTTGATCCCTCCGACTGATGTGGTGCTGAATGACATGAAAATTAGGAAGTTGTCTACTATGGTGAATTGCTTAGCTTCTAACAATTGTGGGGAATTAACCTAAACTAATGAGGAGCTTGTAGCTACATGTGCAATGATTATGTAAAACCACCATGCATTAGTTATTATTCTTGGGAAGGAGAGTACAGTCTGCCTTGTGCTGACTGTTCAAAAATGGTGTACCTTCACCAATGATAACAAGCTTATTAATAACTACATTGGTCATTTAATATTTGATTGGAGTCAAACGTTCTTGAAGAACAGGGGTTATGTGAATCAGTTGGTGTGTGGTTCAGTGAGTTTGGAAGGGATTTGCAGTGTGAATGGTTTGATAGTATTGGTGGGGGTGTTCTTAAGGAACACTTAACCCCATTAATTACTATTTCTTTATGTACAGTTTGTCTAATTATTTTGCTACATTTCTTGGGTAATCTGTTTGAATTGTGTGTGTGTGTGAAGAAGGTATCAGCAACATCTATAAAAAAAGAAGGCTTGATGTCGAATTAGAGGAATGGCAGACATCATGGCTCATGTTAGTGATTAGAAGAAGCCTTTGGAAGAATCAAACCACAAAAAAGCTGAATATGGTGGAAACTGATGTAAAAAGAGATAAGTGGGATTTTGATGACCAATTAGTCAATCAGAGAGGGGACTGACAGAGATGATTCTGATTTTTTTTAAAAACATGTCTGTCTAATGGTATTAACGCTTTTGCACTAAAACGAAAATGCTACTTCACTGTGTAGAGCTGTATTTTCCTGTGCTTGACCAAACTAGGCCTAATCTCCATCCTCAATTCTAACACAGTCACAATGTAAATGTTTTCACTTCTCTGCTCATTGCATATAGCAAAATGTGCATTTCTGTTCTGACATGCTACCCTCAAAGAATTCCAGTCAAAGTTTTCTTCTTTGTAACACAATTCAAGGACCTTCCATGTGAGCCACTGTAGACCTATTCATCATGGGAGACTGTCATTGTTTTGTGTTTAACTAGATTTGGATTGCTATTTCCAATGACATGTTGGATTACATTTTGTATACTTATTTGTCACTTTGATTGCCTTTTGCTGACAACTGAGATTTTCACTGTGTATTTTGTTATATAGGGGCTCCTTTCAGAGGTGAGCCAAGTCTGGTTTGCCCTGACTCCTGGAGAGAAGACCCTTGTTAGTCTGACTCTGACTTAGGAATTAAAATAGTTTACTCTGAGACTTGACTTCAAGTCAGACTCTTTGCTGCATTTGACAGAGCCTTATGCCAATTCCCTATATTGATTTACCATGCATTTTGACTATTATTTTTTCCTTCTGTATTGCACTTTAAATTTATTTAATAAAACCTGATGGTCTAACATTTTCCTAAATGTGCGCCTTCTTGAGTCCTGACTTATTTTAACGCTGTCTATTTTCTGAGGGGTAAATTATCTAATATTCTTGAGAATAACATCACCACTAATCCTGCAAAAAAGCTTTATCTTTGATTATTGAAGATAGTGATTGAGTCAATTGATTCAGCTCCATGAGGTGGCGATTACACTTCTACAGACACGCTTGCTTCACCAGAAAATACATTATGCTACAGGCATCACTGCTGGTCCTGCTGTGAAAGTCAGATAGCTGCCATAAATTATGAACTGCAGTCTGAACGTGTGAATGCCCCTGCTGTACAGCCAGGCAGCTAACTCAAGCTGAGAGTGCTTGGAAGTTGTGGCTAATGGCGGCACACACACTGAGCAATACGTTAGATTGTTTTGCTCTGCACATTGGACCTGACCCCGGTTTATTGCATTGAGTTTGAACAATATTTACAGAAGAAGCCAAAAAAACCTTTGTAAACTGAAAATAAAGCAATACACTGCCAACTTGAGAAGATTCTTGATGCAGAGACCCGGTCTGAGGGTCTTCACCCACTGGCCCAGCGGAAAACTCACCACAACATTAATGCCGGCTCGTAATCAACCAGACGGCAATGTTGTGGTGCCCCCCACACCCTTTTTCCGCTAGCCTTTGTATGGCAGTGTGGCCGCCAGGCAAAGGCTGGCCAAAGGGGGACTCATAATCCCCAGGGCAGCGCTGCCCTGGCGGATTGAGATCGCCCGGCTGTCGACAGGCGGCAACCTGGCGGTGCCGGCGGTCAGACCATGGCTCATCTGCCACGTTCATATTAGGGCGGTCGAACCGCCCTGTCTGCAGCGGTCTGACCACCATCGCGAGTGTGGTGGTCTTGAGACCGCCACACTTGTAATGTGCATCATCATCACTCATAATGAGGGCCTCAGATTTTCAGGGTATCCAGAGAAGGAAAAGGGCCCTTTAACTGAACTGTTCCTTGGGAGGTGGATCCTAAACATTTTACACACTAAAGGGCTGTTGAAACTATTCTCTATTGAAAGCACGCAGAGCCAGGTGCTCCTCCATGGTAAATCATTGCTCAATTTCTAAATAATCAATTAAAGGTGTTATCCATCAATGTTCTCACTGGGTTGTGTGGCTCGACATCAAGGACTTGTCATCAGTAACTTCCTCAGATACACACAGGCCACCCAGTATCAGGAAGAGACTGAATCTGGGACATGTAGACTCAGGGATTGAAGCATTTGTGGTTATGTCTAGCAAAAATGAGGATCATGAAAGATGGAAATTTTTACTACTCCACCAGACAGGAGACTGCTTGGAAGTAGCTGAACGGCTTGGAAAAAACATTGCACACCAAGACGAAAATCTGGAAGTAGACTACTAGATATTAACTTGGCTGTGGACAAGATGGTTCAGTGGAGAATCATGGACTTGATAGTAACACTAGTTTCCACTCGGCTTACATAGCGACTGTGATGAAACGTGGTACTTTGGTTGTAGAACAGAAACTTTCTTTAATCGGTGTGATGTAAATGTTTTATATTCTTTAGAGATGCTCCCTTTAAGGGATGGTCTCAACTCAGGCTGCAGAATACTAAGGAAGATGGGGACATTGGCAGCCATTCCTCACCACTATGGGTTCTCATAAAAGTGCCCAATTGATTGCCATTTTATAGAGCGCTGCAGCTGCTTCACAAAGAAGCATCCTGGCGCTAGCCCACAAGGAAACAAATTCACAAAATCATACTTAGTATTTAACCTTTTCCTGAATAAACACTTTAGAGGCAAGTATGCTGAGCTCAGCAGGAAGCTCATTCCATAACTTGCCAGCAAGTATTGTGAAGGAACGACCTCCTAACCTGGATTTATTAAATATTGGCACACGAAGAAGGCATTATTTAGCAGAACAAAGCGCTCTAGAAGGATGTTATATGCAAAACCTCTCCCTAAGGTAAGCAAGGCCTTTTTCTGAATTACCCAGACTAGGATTAACAAGGCTTTGAACTTGATCTCTCTTTAACAGGGAGCCATTGAAGTTGCTTTAAGCCAGTACACATTGATTGCGTCTTATCAAGGTTAAAAATAGCTCTGGCTGCAGTATTTTGGACCAGTTATAACTTCCTAATCAGGTAGAAGGAGTTTGATTAGTCTAATTTAGAGGTGACCAAGACTAGCACAATAGGCTTCCAAGTCTGGAGTGGTAATAAATTCAGAATCTTTCTCAAAGATTTCCATGCCAAAACAGGTCCCTGTCCCAGCACTAATTTGGGTCTTAAAAGAAATTTATTGATTAAACTTTACTCCCAGAGTCCATACCACCTTGGCTGCATCAGGTGGTTCACAAGGTGTTTGGCCTCCATCATAGAAGGTCAAAAGGGCCGTGCTTCCCAAAAACATAACTAATAATAATAATCTCAGATTTCCCAAAACTGTGCTCCAGGCAGTTTTTTTCCTTTCAGTTTGTCACTTCAGAAAGTCCATCTTGAAGGCTACACATTGTGATACAAATGTGTTTATTTGTTACATCAGTGTACATTGTTGAATCTGAATGAGACCTCTACAAGTAGAGGATAAATACAGTTGATAGGCATGTACTGTATGAAGTAGGTGTATGCTTGAAACAAGTTAAAAAAAATATGAGGTTAATAGATGTTCCCACAATTTATTCTCCCCTGTCCTTTGTTAGGAGTTTTGTCCTGAGGAGACCCATAGGAATTAGCTACTGGGACGAAACATCTGCACTGGAGTGGAGATTGTCCAAGATTAAATTCGGTTTTATTTCTGTATGAGTATTTATACTTGACTGAGTGGTTGAAAACAGACACCCATGTTGTATATATGAATCATTTTTTGTTTCACTATTGCACTTGTGAGCACAGTGCCGTCTGCAAATTATTTATTTTTTGTCCAGCACTTTCTTGGAAGAATAATACATTTGATTTATGATTAAGATTGACATGTACTTCAACCTGATGGGTTACCTCTATTGAGACCCATGGAACCACGTGTACCATAATTGTTGTCCCGATTGCCTTCCTCAACCTCAAGTTATGCATCCTTGGAGTTTTAAGTACTTACATTCCATTAGGTAAGATGCTGACGATTATTTGCCATGCCTCTCAAAATTATTTTTATGATTTGGATGGCAGCGAATTGCTCAAACCTTAGCACCCCATGTACTATACAATTGTGTATATCCTTATTGCTTACTGTACCAAATGGATTAGGACTTAGCTTATCACTGTGAAACTTTTTCAACATAGCTGAAGGGGAATGCTCAGTGGTTTCTGTGCACACTGAGAGGGTCAGTTCCATTTTGGCCCTTGTGATCGGAGATGGATTAAACTCCTCTAATCAAAACCCCAAGCAAGAGTTACTTATCCGACACACCAAAAATATGCAGTAAGCTCATCGACAACGCACTATCCCTATTAATACCCCCTAGTACAGGAATATAGGTGGAGAACACAAACGTTGTTGTTAAGTTACAAGAAAGCGTGCAACACCACCATAGTTCCTACTGCAATAAAGAACTCGACGGGGCTGAGAAACTGCTCCACTGAGAGATACTTCCAAAGGTGGTGCACTGCGAACTGTGTAAGAGACAGAGTACAGAAGGACAAGCATGTATGATAATGTAAATCAACAAAAATAAACTATTTAATATTAGGTGAACAGTCCAAAATATTGATTTTACACAACCGGGTGGGAGGTGTAAATTGTGTCCATAAGTTGTACAGAACAAAAGCTTTTTATCCTTGTAATTGCTGCAATTTCATGGACGTAATACGTTCACGATGAATAGCCAATGGATAGCCAACGCGTTTCGCCCAACATAGGGCTTCTTCAGGGCTGTAACATAATCAAAAACAACATATATGTTCTATACCGTAATCCAGGAAGTATAACTAGATGTGTAAGTACAAAAGTGCCATAGACAAAAAAGGAAGAAATAGGAATAAAAAAATGAATATAAGAGGGAAAAATCCGATAGTGTGCCAACACAACGATAATAGTGGCAGACCCATGCGCAAAATATTCTTTATCATGCACCCGCATATTGTACAGCATGTATCCATAATGAAGAGGAAGGTAGGAGTACGTATAAGATAAAACCAATCCCATCAGTGTCTGTGCATCAACTGATGATAAAAGTAATAAGAGGTAAGATCCCAAAAAGTCAAAAAAGTGACTCAGTATCAGGTTGTGCAAGGGGAACGAACTCCAAAAACACGTACCCTGAATGGTATCCAGTCAGTTATAGTAACGATGAATACAACTATATCAAATACCTAAAAAGCAGATTCCAGAGAAATAAAAAGAGAAAGAGAAAAAAGAAGAACAGACTTTAAGACTAAGTAAGGTCTTGTGGTCCCGGGATGTATAAATAAGGTAAAGGGAGAAACGCTTACCACTAGGAAGTCATTCAAAGAAGTTAGACCCAAGAAACGATCCAAAAGATCGTAAAAAATCACATACGGCCAGCCCGGTGTGAAATAGAAACAGTGTAAATACACCTAAAAAACAAGAAACCAAAGAGTTAAAGAAAGGGGGGGAAAAAACAAGTCAAATATCCCAAAATCGGAGAATAAAGTAATTAATGCCAAAGTGAAGGCACTTACCGTCCTTCCGAAAAGAGCGGTATCAACAAACTCCGAATTGAGTTCAAAACGCGGTCAGAACGACCGCAAAGGAGCACGTGTGGCCAGCCGGGAGAGAGCTAGCCGGCCGCGACGCGTAAACGTCAGTACACCTGGATTCCGGTCCCATGTACATGTCAGTAAATAGAAAAATATATGTCATAGGCAGTATAAAAATGAATACTATCAGTTGAAAAACTTGTGTCAGACATAAAATTCACAATAATACAAGGTGAGACACAATTCTAAAACCATCAGCGTGAAATACAACAAAGGAAGTATTAACCAATATATAAGAGAATACAACCAAATAACAGGGGGAAAGTAAAATTACAAAGAAAACAAACACATTATAGAAAGTAATGAAATTTGTGATCTGTGTTGTGGCCCCGTTCTACCGCTTGTAGGCGACAGATCCAGGCCACGTCTTTCTGGCGCAAAGTCATTTCTCTATTACCTCCTCTTGGATGGGAGGGAACATGTTCAATACCATGGAACCAAATAGTTAAATCATTAGGATGAGCTAGTATCATATGTGTAGCAAGTGGGTATGTGAAGTCATGTTTTTTTATGGCTCGTACATGTTCCTGTATTCTAAGTTTCAAAGGGCTTATGGTACTGCCCACGTAGACCTTGTTGCATGCACAACCCAAAATATAAACAACAAATTTGGTGTTACAATTGATGAACTGATAAATGGTGAATCTTATCATGTTGTGATAGCCAAAGTCCTTGATTTTGTCACGACCAAAAATACAGACATTGCAGGAATGACAAGTATAGAAACCCCTAGATTTCACTGGAAGCCAAGTGGCGGGACTGGGGGAAGCAATGTAGCTGGGACACAGATGGTCTCTAAGAGTTAAGCCTCTACGGTAGGTGATCCTAGGTTTATTAGGTATTGTTTCTTTAAGGCCCGGAACATCAGTTAATAAGAGCCAATGACGTTTAAGAATTTTAAAAATACCTTGACTGTGGGCCGTGTATCGAGTCACAAAGGATAAGGAATCCTTCCTAGTCTTCCTATACCCCTGTGTTTTAATGACCAACGTATCTTTCCTCTGAGTTTTCATGATAGGACGAACAGACTGTGTGAGACTATTGGCATCATAGCCCCTGTTAATAAACCGATGTTGTGTATGCTGGATTTGTGTCCAGAAAATATCATTAGTGCTGCAGTTCCGTCTGACGCGTACCATTTCCCCGTACGGGATGTTAAGGATAACCGAAGCAGGGTGGGCACTGGTAGCATGGAGGAGGCTGTTACATGCAGTGGATTTTCTAAAAAAGTGCACTCTATATACTGTTGTGTTCTATGAAAAATCTGATATCCAAAAAAAAATCGATGGTATTTTTGTGATACTGTAAGCTGAGTTGTACATTAGAAGGGTTATTATTGAAAAAGGCATGGTACTCATTAAGCTGATCTATAGTCCCGTTCCAAATGATAATGATATCGTCAATGTAGCGCCCCCAGAACACAATAGTCAGTCCAGGGAGAGGCCAGTTTACCCCAGGCGTGTATTTTTTCATACCAGCCCATGAATAGGCAGGCATATGATGGGGCAAATTTTGAACCCATCGCCGTCCCCTGTGTCTGTTGATACCACTCATTATCATGCAAAAAATAATTCCTTGACAGAATAATGTCAATCATCTGGAGGAGCATCTGATTATGTGCAAAACAGTCAGCGGTCCTGGTGTTAAGAAACATGGTGACTGCTTGAATCCCAAAGGATTTGCGTATGCAAGTGTACAGACTATGCACATCCATAGTTACAAAAATGAGCTCTTCAGACCAAGTAAAGTCATCAAATTTATTAAGGATATCTTTGCTATCCTGTATATAAGAGGGCAAATTGGTGACAAATTTCTGTAGATAGAAGTCGACCTATTCAGATATTTTTTCTGTTGGAGATTCAATCCCAGAGATAATGGGTCTTCCGGGAGGAAAGTTGCCACCCTTATGAACCTTAGGAAGTATGTAGATGCAAGGGAATTTAGGGTTTGAGACACTTAGGTATTTGAATTCGTCATCAGAAAGTAAGCCTGATTCATGCCAATCCCACAAATTATGGTTGATAAATTCAATTAGACCACCAATAGGGTTATGTGTAAGATGTTTATAACAGGTAGTGTCAGGTAGTTGTCTATTAATTTCCTCCATGTAGTCCCTATGATTCATAACTACCACGTTACCCCCCTTGTCGGCCTCACGTATAACAATGGATTGATCATTTTTGAGGCTCCGAAGAGCTGCCCTTTCTGTGGTTGACAGATTATCCACACAATGCCAGTTATGTATACGAGTATTAAGTGTGTTATATAAATCTGAAGAGACTCTTTTGGCAAATAACTCAATGTTACTATGAGTGTTGACCGGTGTGAATTTGGATTGTGGTTTAAATCTAGTCATTCTTTCAGTTCTTTCAAAGATCCCCAAGTCAGCCTGAATATCTTCTATCGTCCTACTGTCATCTTCTAGAGACATGAGTAACTGAACATCATGAAGATCAGAGACCAACTGGATCGAAGAATCATTGTCAGGGATAGAGGTCGCTACATTATCAGTCTCTGGTCGGAATTCACCTCTGTCTCCATCTGGCATAGAGGAAAAGTAGTTTCTAAGTTTAAGGAGACGTGTGAATTTAAACAGATCAACAAAGACCTCAATGGAGTCATTGGTCAGAGTAGGGCAAAAACCTAAGCCCTTGCTCAAAAGCTTACACTCAGTAGTGTTCAAAGTTCGATCAGATAGATTGATGATAGTCAGATCGCCCTCAGTAGTGTCCACAATGGGTGCGGTGGATGTTAGTCTTTTTTGGACCTGGTTCTGACCCCCAGATTGACAGTGTCTTTTTTTCCATCGTTTCCCACCCCTTCTGGTCTTGTGTCTTTGCGAGTCATTTTGGTGCCTTGACGTAGCCGTTCCATTTCTACTAAAAAATTACTCTTAGACATGCTCTGAGGGATTGGTGTGGCTGATCCACTTGCTATAGACGTACAGCTGTCAATTGTGGAGATAGAACCCCCACTGGACAAGTCTGTATCATTGATGTCACGTCCCCTGGTTGTTGAGGGCTCAGAAAGTTTCACATTATCATATTTGCGAGCAAAAGTGTATATTCTACCCAACTTGTAATCTAAATCGTCACGTTTAATTTTCCGTTGTTTTTTTATCCCTTAGGTACATCTGGTAATCGTCAATAATATTTTCAAGAATTTTCATAATTCTTTTTCACCAGGTCTTTTTGGGTGATGTCATCGATCTCTTTTTCTAATGTCTCAATGTCACTCTGAAGCTTGGCAACTTTCTTATCAGTATGCTGAATTAGTATACGCATCATGTTAAAGGATGCATTCTGTAGATTTGCCTCCCATTCCTTTCGGGAGTCTTCATCCAAATCCTCATATGTAGGAAAAATCAAAATTCTGAGACCTCTTGGTATTTAATGATTGTCCAAATATTTTTGTAATGTGATCCCGTCCCACCATCTAGCCAATTCTTGTTTTTTAAGCCTCTCCAACTTCTGAAATTTGGCTTTAAGACTGTGGCGGTGATTCTAACCGCGGCGGTCGCCGGTCGCCGCCCGCTATGCGGTTACCGCCAAATGACCGCACCGCGGTCACAAGACCGCGGCGGCCATTCTGGCTTTCCCGCTGTGCTGGCGGGCGACCGCCAAAAGGCCGCCCGCCAGCACAGCGGGAAAGACCCAGCAACGATGAAGCCGGCTCCGAATGGAGCCAGCAGAGTTGCTGGAGTGCGACGGGTGCAGTAGCACCCGTCGCGAATTTCAGTGTCTGCTAGGCAGACACTGAAATTCTTTTTGGGGCCCCTGCAGTGCCCATGCCATTGGCATGGGCACTGCAGGGGCCCCGCGGCACCCCCTACCGCCATCCTGTTCCTGGCGGGAGACCCGCCAGGAACAGGATGGCGGTAGGGGGTGTCAGAATCCCCATGGCGGCGGAGCGTGCTCGGCCGCCATGGAGGATTCTCAAGGGCAGCGGGAAGTCGGCGGTACACCGCCGACTTTCCGTTTCTGGCCGCGGCTGAACCGCTGCGGTCAGAATGCCCAGCGGTGCACCGCCAGCCTGTTGGCGGTGCTACCGCGGTCATTCGCCCTGGTGGTGTTTCCCGCCAGGGTTAGAATGACCACCTGTGTGTCTTAAGTGTTGGTACATTAGAAAAACTAGTGTCGGGTGTTGAACTAAACAGGTCCCTGGCTAGTTCCTCATGTTTATCTTTGAAACGTGACATGATATTAGGAGTGGGGAGTGCGTAGAAGCCTTGAGGTACTAAACCGACACACCAAAAATATGCAGAAAGCTCATCGACAACGCACTATCCCTATTAATACCCCCTAGTACAGGAACATAGGTGGAGAACACAAACGCTATTGTTAAGTTACAAGAAAGCGTGCAACAACACCATAGTTCCTACTGCAATAAAGAACTCGACGGGGCTGAGAAACAGATCCACTGAGAGATACTTCCAAAGGTGGTGCACTGCGAACTGTGTAAGAGACAGTGTACAGAAGGACAAGCCAGTATGATAACGTAAATCAACAAAAATAAACTATTTAATATTAGGTGAACAGTCCAAAATATTGATTTTACACAACCGGGTGGGAGGTGTAAATTGTGTCCATAAGTTGTACAGAACAAAAGCTTTTTATCCTTGTAATTGCTGCAATTTCATGGACAAGTAATACGTTCACAATTAATAGCCAATGGATAGCCAACGCGTTTCGCCCAACATAGGGCTTCTTCAGGGCTGTAACATAATCAAAAACAACATATATGTTCTATACCGTAATCCAGGAAGTATAACTAGATGTGTAAGTACAAAAGTGCCATGGACAAAAAAAGGAAGAAATAGGAATAAAAAAATGAATAAAAGAGGGAAAAATCCGATTGTGTGCCAACACAACGATAATAGTGGCAGACCCATGCGCAAAATATTCTCTATCATGCACCCGCATATTGTACAGCGTATATCCATAATGAAGAGGAAGGTAGGAGTACGTATAAGATAACCCTTATAATGTACAACTCAGCTTACAGTATCACAAAAATACCATAGATTTTTTGGATATCAGATTTTTCATAGAACACAACAGTATACAGAGTGCACTTTTTAGAAAATCCACTGCATGTAACAGCTGCCTCCATGCTACCAGTGCCCACCCTGCTTTGGTTATCTTTAACATCCCGTACGGGGAAATGGTACGCGTCAGACGGAACTGCAGCACTAATGATATTTTCTGGACACAAATCCAGCATACACAACATCGGTTTATTAACAGGGGCTATGATGCCAATAGTCTCACACAGTCTGTTCGTCCTATCATGAAAACTCCGAGGAAAGATACGTTGGTCATTAAAACACAGGGGTGTTAGAAGACTAGGAAGGATTCCTTATCTTTGTGACTCGATACACGGCCCACAGTCAAGGTATTTTTAAAATTCTTAAACGTCATTGGCCCTTATTAACTGATGTCCCGGGCCTTAAAGAAACAATACCTAATAAACCTAGGATCACCTACCGTAGAGGCTTAACTCTTAGAGACCATCTGGGTCCCAGCTACATTGCTTCCCCCAGTCCCGCCACTTGGCTTCCAGTGAAACCTAGGGGTTTCTATACTTGTCATTCCTGCAATGTCTGTATTTTTGGTCGTGACAAAATCAAGGACTTTGGCTATCACAACATGAGAAGATTCACCATTTATCAGTTCATCAATTGTAACACCAAATTTGTTGTTTATATTTTGGGTTGTGCATGCAACAAGGTCTACGTGGGCAGTACCATACGCCCTTTGAAACTTAGAATACAGGAACATGTACGAGCCATAAAAAAACATGACTTCACATACCCACTTGCTACACATATGATACTAGCTCATCCTAATGATTTAACTATTTGGTTCCATGGTATTGAACATGTTCCCTCCCATCCAAGAGGAGGTAATAGAGAAATGACTTTGCGCCAGAAAGAGGCCGCCTGGATCTGTCGCCTACAAGCGGTAGAACTGGGCCACAACACAGATCACGAATTTCATTACTTTCTATAATGTGTTTGTTTTCTTTGTAATTTTACTTTCCCCCTGTTATATGGTTGTATTCTCTTATATATTGGTTAATACTTCCTTTGTTGTATTTCACGCTGATGGTTTTAGAATTGTGTCTCACCTTGTATTATTGTGAATTTTATGTCTGACACAAGTTTTTCAACTGATTGTATTCATTTTTATACTGCCTATGACATATATTTTTCTATTTACTGACATGTACATGCTCTTCGTTCGGCTAAATGTACCCATCGTATACACATTATTATTTTCAGGTTCCTTCTGTCGTCACATTCCCCAACCGCTCCCACGCTTTTTTCTCTTTTCACTACTCTCTTCTCTATCATTATTTTTATTATTTTACTCTCTTTCCCACTGTCATTTTTCATTTTCACTCTTAACTTTCGTGGCGCATTGCAGTCCTCTCTTGGTAACCAGTCAGTTATTTTGTGTCACCATATTTTTGTTTGCATTATCTATATAAAATAATTCTCTTCGTTATTCTCCATAATAACAATAATAAAAATAATTTGCTTTCCTCCCCGCCTTTTCCTAGCCCCTTGTCCGCTCTATTCCCCATTCCTAGGTTCCAATATCTATTTCTATATGGCATTTGCTTTCACCCTATTTGCCCGTTTTCCATTTCCTTTGATTTTTTCACCCAATTTCCGTCGTTATCTGCCCCAATATGGCGGCGCGTTTGGTCCTATTTCTATTTTCACTTTAGAGATGGGCACTTCCATTTCCGGGTTCCGGGCACATTTATTGTGCATACCGGGACCGGAATCCAGGTGTACTGACGTTTACGCGTCACGGCCGGCTAGCTCTCTCCCGGCTGGCCACACGTGCTCCTTTGCGGTCGTTCTGACCGCGTTTTGAACTCAATTCGGAGTTTGTTGATACCGCTCTTTTCGGAAGGACGGTAAGTGCCTTGACTTTGGCATTAATTACTTTATTCTCTGATTTTGGGATATTTGACTTGTTTCTTCCCCCTCCTTTCTTTAACTCTTTGGTTTCTCGTTTTTTAGGTGTATTTACACTGTTTCTATTTCACACCGGGCTGGCCATATGTGATTTTTTACGATCTTTTGGATCGTTTCTTGGGTCTAACTTCTTTGAATGACTTCCTAGTGGTAAGCGTTTCTCCCTTTACCTTATTTATACGTCCCGGGACCACAAGACCTTACTTTGTCTTAAAGTCTGTTCTTCTTTTTTCTCTTTTTATTTCTCTGGAATCTGCTTTTTAGGTATTTGATATACTTGTATTCATCGTTACTATAACTGACTGGATACCGTTCAGGGTACGTGTTTTTGGAGTTCGTTCCCCTTGCACAACCTGATACTGAGTCACTTTTTTGACTTTTTGGGATCTTACCTCTTATTACTTTTATCATCAGTTGATGCACAGACACTGATGGGATTGGTCTTATCTTATACGTACTCCTACCTTCCTCTTCATTATGGATACACGCTGTACAATATGCGGGTGCATGATAAAGAATATTTTGCGCATGGGTCTGCCACTATTATCGTTGTGTTGGCACACTATCGGATTTTTCCCTCTTATATTCATTTTTTTATTCCTATTTCTTCCTTTTTTGTCTATGGCACTTTTGTACTTACACATCTAGTTATACTTCCTGGATTACGGTATAGAACATATATGTTGTTTTTGATTATGTCACAGCCCTGAAGAAGCCCTATGTTGGGCGAAACGTGTTGGCTAGTCATCGTGAACGTATTACTTGTCCATGAAATTGCAGCAATTACAAGGATAAAAAGCTTTTGTTCTATACAACTTATGGACACAATTTACACCTCCCACCCGGTTGTGTAAAATCAATATTTTGGACTGTTCACCTAATACTAAATAGTTTATTTTTGTTGATTTACATTATCATACTGGCTTGTCCTTCTGTACACTGTCTCTTACACAGTTCGCAGTGCACCACCTTTGGAAGTATCTCCAAGCAAGAGTTAGCACGGTTGGAGTGATCTCTGACAAATGGATGCAGGAGCGAGGCACTCATCAAGGCTGCCCACTATTGCTAATACTATTTGCTTTGGTGATGACACCATGGCCAAGATTATGACAGCATAGAATGGCCTGGGATTAGCGACATGATACATATTGTCCTTGCATGACAGCAAAACTTTGGTATACTTAATAAACTCCACTCTCTCTGAGCCATTCTTATTGAACCAACTGGATAGATACCTAGCGCTATAGCAACTTCGTACTAACTAGCTGAAATCAAGAATATTCCCATGGGGGATTTTGGCATAAATTGGCATTTTTATTCATTTAGATCTGGTTGATGTTTTAGACCAGTGGTACCCAACCTGTGTGGTGGGAGCCCCTGGGGGTCCACAAAGCCTACTCAGGGGGTCCGCGACAGATTAGAAAATAAAATTTTATCAACAGATTAGGTCCCCAGCTTTCAGTAATAACTCACTGGGGGGCCATCGGATTTCAATAATGATTCAGTGGGGGTCCCAGGGTTACAGTAATGATAAAATGGGGTCCACACAGGTCAAAAGGTTGGGAACCACTGTTTTAGACAAAAATATCCCTTATCCGTGATTACCACTGTTGCGTCAGCAGAAATAATGGTGCACCCTAGATGTCCTTATGTCTTTCAGGGAATGTTGTATCTACTAATGAGACATTTTTCGGTGACTGGATAGCCTGATATCCTCACAGATATAGGCTGAAACCCATCCTGCCATTAAACTCACCACCACGATGCTACCATATGAAATATGCTAGTTATTTACATTGCTGAGTGTGTAAAGGACTCCATGATTTACAAGAGGTGAAGTGTAGACCTCAACAATGATAATAAAGAGCATACTATACTCTTTGCATCTGCATATATGATTTATGCCACAGCATCTTTTTCCTGTGTATTTGTTTTAACAAAAGGTATCTACACAAATCTACGATGCAATAGGTTAAATGTATGCAATACCACACTGACAAGCCCTCATGACTATAAGGAGTGTTTCCATAAGTATGGGAACTGTAACATGCTACAGTGGTAATTACCTGTAATTTGAACTTTGCATTGCAGCAATAAATGTGTGAATGTTTGGTTGCAAGTACACTTGCTCTAACTAACATGATCATTGGGCCACATTTATTTTCACTGCCATTACACAATTATTTGCATGCCAAGGAAGTGAAAATAAATGTGGCCCAGTAAAGTTTTTTTTAAGTAACTGTACTGAAAAGGGCACATTCACATTTATTACTACACTGTAATTGTCAAATTTGAGCTTGTCACCAACATACAACACAACTGAGCTTGGCAAATGTTTTTTACTGGATCACAGACTGCCTGCAAAAATTACTTTAGGCAGGGAACTAACTGTCCTAAAAGTTACAAGCTGTCTTCAGTGTGAAAATGTTCTTACTGCACAAACTTAACCCCAAACACACTGGTTTTACCCACTGAATCCCAAGACACCTGCATTCAGTGTGCAACACAAAGTACCTTATTATTCTGCAGCTTGCACTGTATCACCTTATGTTCCAACACTGTGCTGAGGAGAGGAAGCTGCTTGAGCCACCCAACTCCCTTTATCTTTTTGCTGCTGTAAGGTCAATGCCTTTCATTCTCATACATCACACACATTAACTTGGAGACAAAAATAAGTGTACTTAGGAAACAATACAGACTTTACAAATATGGCATGGATTTAAAATAGGCTGCAATGTATTTATGAAATATTACGCTTCACCAGAATAGGGGGAAGACTTCTGACTGGAATGCACCCAACACCATGCCTGATGCCTACCAAGACTTTGGCCTGAGGAGTTTTAGTGCCTCGTGGTTCCACCTTACATCTTGGCTTGGATTGAGATTATTCCACATCTCTCCCCAGGCTCCCTTCTTGTCCGCTGCCTGTTCCCAATGCATTTAATCGGTTACCTGAAAGCTAGAAAGGGGACCCTGACCTCCAACTTCTAAGCTTTAACCTTCTAATGATCCTGCCTTACTCCTGCCGCTCCATACCATATAGCGGGTGCAACCAGGTTACACACTGGTACTCCCACAGCCGAGCAGCCATAAAGGTGGACACCTCTCCACCTACTCCTCCTAAAATTACGCTGTAACAATAGCCCTTTATTGGGGCTATCAAACCATTTATACAGCCTTTTTTTTTTTAGCGACCTTGACTACTCCCTCCCGAGTCACCTTTTCCCATCCAAGGGTGAATAATTAAGGCACCTTTTCTGTGTTACCCAACTAACATGCCCAAGGCTCACCCATGCTAAATGCCTTCAACCACCAGTGGGTGCCATTACTGTACACTTCTTACATAAGATCTTTCCTGGAAAACTTCTATTGCTCTCCTTTGTGGCATCTTTTTTAAATCAGGGCCATATATAATTTGAAATAACTCAATCTTCAAAATTCAACTTTTTTGATGGTGCAATTAGGCAATCCAGCAGCTGCTTAATGAATTCCTGCCTAAACGTTTCTCATCAAAACCACAATATACCAGGCACCTCTTTAATTTTTTTCTGAATTGGTGCAACTTCAATGCATCCCTATTTTCATGAACCAAGATCCCTCGGTGGCCTTGCTGGCAGATATTAATTCAAGACTGTCACCACCAAATAGTTTTATCTTTGTTTCTGATCAAAGTGACCAGGGTACCCTTTAAACTTTTGTCTGTGTTTTACATTGGAATATGGAAGTAAATTCTGTCCTCCTCTATACGGCATTGAACCTCTTGAACTACACTCACTGCCAAATTGAATTGCCCTATAAAAGCACATCATGAATGCATATTTCAATAGGGCCTCAAATAAATCAGGGCCACATGTCCCAGGGTCACCATAATTTGAACCAACATTTCCACTGGAAATCCTGCCCCATGCAGTTTCCTCATCTTAATTCCAATCGGCAACTATCATATCTCTCTTAATGGTGTGAACAGTGGTAACGCGTACACCTTCAATTGCACACAAAACCTCTACTTTCCATTCTCCAATATCCACAACATAAACTCTACGGTTGAGCTGCTAGTCAATGTGCCACATTTTATACACTGTTGTGAGCTGCTTCCTGACACCCTCAATGTCCTTCTCATACTTACGTAGTGCCCTTTGTAATATTTACCTCACCATTAGCTTAATCAACTCAGGAACCAATACTTCACATACTGTGCTGAATGTGTAATTTCTCTCTCTGTCTTGGAAGCCAATCTTTTAATGCCTTCCATTTAAACAGTGAAAGAAAAGTCACTATGCTGGGCACCACTTGCTGCCCAAGATGGTTCCAAAGTCACACGCTCAGCTGTGTCATTGCAAAGCATCATCAAATGTTGTAACCACACCCACTAAACTTCTCCATGAAATTATCCCAGACCTATAGGTCATCTTTAACGTCTCTCCTGAGTTTTGCAAAATGATGGCTCTACTTTAGTGTTTTGCTTCACTAATGACAGGGCTGAAACACTCGTGCACTGACAAAAATCTCTGGAATGCGCTTCTTAGTCCAAAGAAGACACTTATTATTTCACTATCCAATGTTCCTAAAAGGAGATTAGCATGCTGAAAGCACACGTTCAAAAATGGTCACAGCAATGAAATTAAAGAATGTACAAATGATTCTCCACTGCAATATACACAGCAAATTTATGTATCTATATTAAAATGCAAAGCAAATAATGAATTAAAAAATATGCATCACCATGAGAAAAAGGCATCACTGCTTCATCTCCCTCCTATTCAGCATGAGATCACCAGATCCCAGAATGGAATGAGGAGAGAGAGATCAATTCTATGTCAGGACCGGAGGCGAGGATTATGCATCATCTTTCTTCACTTTTTAATAACAGCAGGTTCAAAGTTCAACAATAAACGAACTACAACCCCCATGGGACCACATCCCCATGGTAACCACTGTCCAATCACACTGCTATCCGACGGTCCGTATAAATATCCCAACACGATGACGTCCGTCCTCTTTCTTCACTGCTCACTTATCAGATAAGTGTCATCCCTTTTCTGTCTCCGAGTTGGAAGAGTTCTGAAATTCTACATTATTGAATATAGCCTTGTTCTACGATTTGTTGACTTTGTGTGGCTGCTTAGCAACCGAGACGCGCGGTAGGCATTTCTTTGCCCGAACGCGGCATTCTTTTTTAATCTGTGTCGGGTCCACCAGAGGGCGCTCTTTCGTGCGCTCTGGTTTTCCTGAGCGTTCCTTAAGCGTTTTGAGCAGCGTAAGCACTCAAACGACTCAGAGGCAACGCGTTAGGGTTTTAAGTGAGTTTCCCTGCTCACTTTCAACCCTCCAACCCCCGCATTACACCATTTGGCGGTTGACTACCTTTTGCCATTGAAACGTGACGATCGCAGATCGCGCATAGAGCCCTTGCTGCCTCGGGGGCCATTTTACCTGACAGGAGTGTTGGGGGGGGGGTCTTCCCTGTGGATATTTTTGTATGGAGTTTCCTGTCATTTCTTTCTCCTCTGTGTCCCTCAATGCAGTCCTCACAGGACCATGATAATTACCCCACCCTGTCCCCGGGGGAGGGCTCCTCTCAGCGGACTCTGCCCCCTGAGGTGGACCTCCTCCTTACACCGGCCATCAGCAGGGCCTTGGGCCCCTTAAGGGATAGTGTGGCCAGATTGTCTGAACATGTCTTCAAGGGGACAGGCACGTTTGGGGGGATGGGGGCTGACCTTAAGGGAACGCAGCCCCCAAGAAATTTCGCAAGCGTGACGCGGGGCACCTGGAAGGATTTGGTATTCTTACTGAAGCCTTCCGTAAGAGTGCGCGCACACTGAAGCGTCCACCCTTCCGGGAGGGTTCTGAACCCAGAGAGACCGGTGAAGTGGTTCACCTTATACCGGACCCTGACCAGTGGTCCCCAAGCGGGTCGAGGGGGACACAGAGGGGGGGATACCTCCTCAGAGGAGGACCAGAATTCGGGGCATCCTTGGCCTCCAACTTCTAGTTTGTCAGACCTGCAAGGAGCTGACGACTCCGAGTCGGAGATGTTTCAGCCAGAGGATATATATCATCCTAGATCCTCAGAATGGCACCCGGATAAGAAAGTCGCAGACTATATTGCCAGCAAAATAAGACAACCTCTCGAAAAGGAGGTAAGGGCCAGGTTGCGGGCGGAATGCCCTCGCCCTACGCTACCAGATAAGGTAGCGGCAACCCCTGAAATAGACCCCGAAATGTGCACTTTCTTTTGGAAATACTTTAAGGGTCCCAAGAAGGGCATAGACCGTTCCTGGAGGGGGTGGCAGAACAAGTTATTGGATGTCCTGAGACCCCTAACGCAGATAATTCAACTCTCTGAGCAAGCGAAGCGTAATAACACTCCCATGCCCACGGATATCGTGGCGGGGTAGGCCCAGAGGGTGGTCTGCCTGTTGGGGAATGCCAACTGTGCACTTTTGGCGGAGAGGAGAAGGTCCCTTCTCATAAAAATTGACCCCAAGTTAGGAGAACTCTCCAACTCAGAGGCTGAGGCTGTTGCCCAAGGGAACTTGTTTGGTGACCCCTTTGTAAAGGAGTTGAGCAAGTTTGTAGCTACCTTTTAAGCGCTCGATAAGGCGCAAAGCTCTATTAAGAAGATCTTCCTGGGGAAGGTTTTTGGCGGGCCGGAAGAGGCAGGGGTCGCTCCTCCAGCCGAGCGTTCCAGCAAGGCCCCAGATCCTACCCCTCAAGGAACAACGGATGGAGAGACTGCCGACAGGGCTCCTTCTTCCCCAATTGGGGTAGGGGGAAGAACAGAAGGGGTGCCCGGGGTGGAGCCAACGCCCCCGTAGGTGCCAACAGTGAGTGCTACCCTTTTTGCGCACAAGTGGGCCCAACTAACATCAGACGCCTGGGTGTTGCAGACGGTGTCGGGTTTCCACATAGAGTTCTGGGGGACACCGGTTCAGGATTTCCCTCTGCGTCCCTTAGTCTTTTCGGAGTCAGACTCAGCATTGATAGACACGGAGGTCCAGGGGCTTCTGCAAAAAGAAGCAATTTCCCTATCAACCATTCATCCCAGAGGTTTCGTGAGCAATCTCTTTCACGTAGAGAAGAAAGACAAGGGCTTCCGACCAGTCATCAATCTCAGAGCCTTCAACGACTGGGTCGTTTATCGACACTTCAAAATGGAGGGCATCCACATGCTCGGGGATCTCCTGTTGCACGGGGATTGGATGATTTGTTTGGACCTCAAGGACACCTACCTTACGGTCCCAATCTTTCCCCCTCACCGTCGGTTCCTTCAGTTCATTTGGAAGGATCAGGTGTTCGAATTTATGTCCCTGCCGTTCGGTCTGTCGTCAGCACCGTGGTGCTTCACGAAGCTGCTCAAACCAGTAGTGGAGTACCTACGGTCTCGAGGGATCCGCCTGATCATTTACCTCGACGACATCCTTCTGATGGACCAGTTGCGCACTAATATCCAATGCGAACACAACTATTCAGCTCCTCCAGGACTTGGGGTTCGTGGTAAACTCACAGAAATCAGACCTGCTTCCCTCGCAGTCCATGACCTTACTGGGGTTCCTCATCGATTCCCGGGCGGCCTCCCTCATTCTCCCGGGCTCGAAAATTACGAAGATCAAGAAGGAGTTGTCCAAGGTCTTGAGGCGGGACAGAATCTCGCTACAGCAGTTGGCCAGAGTGGTGGGACACCTCTCATCCTCGATTCAGGCCATCTTTCCAGAACCGCTCCACTACAGGGCCCTCCAGCGTCTCAAAGCTCATCACCTGCGACGCAGCCTCTCTTACTCTGAGCTGGTAGCTCTGCCCCAAGAGGCGCGGACAGAGATCCAGTGGTGGCTGGATCATATGGAGGCGTGGAACGGCAGGGCGATCTTCGGAGCCTCGCCGGATCTTGTGAGAGAGTCAGACGCCAGCTGTTACGGCTGGGGGGGCTCGTTGTGGGGATGTCTCTTTCGGGGGACACTGGACCCACCGGGAACTCAGCCTCCACATCAACTGTCTGGAACTCCTATCGGGTTCTTTCGTGATCAGATCTCTGACGCGGGACAGGATCTCTTGTTGCATTCTCCTGAGAATGGACAACATTTTGGCGGTTCAGTACATAAACCGTTTGGGGGGTACCCGCTCGAAGGCTCTGGCGGAGTTGTCAAAGGATTTCTGGCACTTCTGCCTCCAACGTCAAATCTTGGTGACGGCGGAATACCTCCAGGTATCCCAGAATACCCTGGCGGACTGGAACTCCAGATATCTGGAGAACCCCAGCGATTGGCATCTGGACAGAACGGTGTTCCTAGCTCTTCTGGATCAGTGGGGCCCCTGTTCAGTGGACCTCTTTGCGTCCAGGTGGAACGCCCAGCTATCCCGGTACTTCAGCTGGCGACCGGATCCCGGTGCGACGGCAGTGGACGCCTTTCTTCAGGACTGGGTTGGGATCAGAATTATGCATTTCCCCCTTTCCTATTGATCCCGAGAGTGACGGCACAGATTCATCGTCAAGAGGCGACAGTGATCTTGATCACCCCGCTTTGGCGGTCGCAGGTGTGGTTCCCCTCCCTCCTGGAGCTCTCCTGCTATCTTCCAATTCCGGTCAGCCCGACCATTCTGTTGAATCCAGAGGGCCAATCTCACCCGCTGGTCCTTGAGGGCCATCTCTTGCTGGTAGCTTGGAGGATTTCCGGGATCGTTGGACGGACCACAGACTTTCACAGGAGGCCGAGAGATTCATCAGACAGGCCTGGGCCCCAAGTACCTGTAAGAGGTACAGATCGGCCTGGAACCGCTGGGCTCGTTGGTGTGTGGGAAGCCATGTCAATCCCATGAGGGGCCATATTACAGATATCATAAATTTCTTAGCCGATCTGGCGGCTTCCGGTCAGTCCTATTGCTCGATCAACTCGGTCAGATCCGCGATATCGGTGGGCCACCCCCCAGTTAATAACTGCCCGGTGGGGGAGCATCTGTGGGTGTGCAAACTACTGAAAGGCATTAGACTGACCAGACCTCCTGACCCCAGGTGTTCGTCCCTATGGGATATCAACAAGGTTTTGCGTCTATTTACCCCCAGGCCGGATAAACAGTACATCTCACGGAAGCAGTTATAAGCTAAACTGGCTACTCTGCTATGCCTCATCTCGTGTAAACGAGTCTCAGATGTTAGAGCTCTAGATATTTCCGCTAGAGTTTTTTCTCCAGAAGGAGTGACCTTCACGATTTCACGACGGACAAAGTGTAATATCAGGTCGGTAACCTATCCAGCATTTGAGTATACTCCCAAATTGTGTGTGGTAAGGTGTCTAAAGACATATGAGGATGTGACGGCGGAACTCCGCCCACCGGGGGAGAGACAATTTCTGATTTCAATTAAGAAACCCTTCAGGGCAGTTTCCTCCCCCTCAATTGCCAGGTGGGTCAAACGGATACTGACGGAAGCGGGGCATCAATGTTCAGGTCTTTGGAGCTCACTCCATTCAGGGGTGCTATGGCATCCAAAGCAGTCCAGTTAGGGGGAAGACTGGAGGACATCATGAACGCGGCTGACTGATCGTCAGAGTTGACTTTTAAAAAGTTCTATTTTAAACCTATTCATGAAGCCGCTTCATTAGTGGTAAGTAAGCTTTGAACGTGCATAATCCTCGCCTCCGTTCCTGACATAGAATGAGAAATTTCCTAGCTATCGAGAAGGAAAGTTTCAATTCTATTAAGGACACGGAGGCGAGGATTATCCCACCCGACATCACAGGCATGTCGCCCGCCCAGGATTAATTCACCGGATTTGGAGGTGGTATTCATACATTTCTTGAGTTGAGACTGTGGTCTTATAGCATTGTATGTTTTTCTAAGCAATCTTTGATGTTGCAAACACTGTAATTCAATCTATTGATGGGAGTGGGATCTCCGATAGTTGTTTAACTTACCTGTTACACTTGGAAAGTATGGGTGCTTATCTCATTGTTCACATTTATTCCTAGGAGCGGACGCTACACCTTCCTAGCGACAACCTAGCTTCAGTTCGCAGTGAAGTCTAGGACGGACGTCATCGTGATGGGATATTTATACGGACCGTCGGATAGCAGTGTGATTGGACAGTGGTGACCATGGGGATGTGGTTCCATGGGGGTTGTAGTTCGTTTATTGTTGAACTTTGAACCTGCTGTTAATAAAAAGTGAAGAAAGATGATGCATAATCCTCGCCTCCGTGTCCTTAATAGAATTGAAACTTTCCTTCTCGATAGCTAGGAAATTTCTCATTATCCTCACAAGAAGGATGGCACACTCCGGCATCCTGGATGTGCCTGACATCTGCAAACACTCTCTGCCCCCGGTCCATCTTGTCGCTGCCTCTTATACTTTGAGCAAACAAGAGAGAAAAAGTCTAGAACATCCCTCTCACTGCAGAAGTTTATTTATTCAAAAAATGCTGATTGCTTTAGGCCAGCTTTGAAAATAACATGTCAGGACTTGGCCACAATCCCAAGGTGCCAAGTCAAAACAAGACAGTCCCTGCCGTCTGAGTACATTCTTATCAGCCTAAGCCCTTGGTGGAAAAAAACACGAAGAATAAAAATATGAGCACAGTACCATGTGGAAAAATACTTGCAGCTTTTAAGGTGGCAGTGGCTAATGCTAAAATAAAGTCAATAGGCAAAATGAAGCTGGTGGTCACTAATGTGACGGAGTAGTGCTAGGCTAAGTGCAACGTGGAGTCAGTGGTCAAAACTCACATATCATTACATTTAGGCACATCATGGCTCAGGCCAGGCATCTGGAAATAAATGGTCCATTTGCATCACTCAAATTGTAAAGTTAAGCTGGCCCACAAGTTACTGTAATTGTTGCGGTCTGAGTTTCCCTGCGAGTGTATGCAAGTGCAAAGTAAATGTGGCATAAATGCAAATTGCTGTGGGGGTGGAAAGGATGACAGAGGGAATGGAAATTGCATGGTGAGATGCTATGTGCACCTTGTGGAGTATAGTTGTTATAGCTAGCTAACATTTGTGCACACAGATATCGTGTGGAGTTGTAAATTAAAATTATATCAATGTTGTGGTTTTGAGGAAAGTGTTTTAGGGGAAGAAAAATACACCTTTATTAGATTCTTTTTTCATTTAGCTTTGGTTACTGGGAATTTGGAGTACAGGAATAGTAGTTCATATTTGTGTATTGCAGCCTGGCATGCAATTTGTTTTCAGATGGGTTTTGATTTTGAGTGCAGTGGTAAGTAGCCTATGATTTGGTTCCTAGATTGGTGCAGCATTATTCACTTACTGTGTTTATTTACCGGAAGGAATGGGAATCTGTAATATATTGTCTTCAGTGTGTTTGCAGCAAAATGTAGCTAGCTTTGTATGCACGGTGAGTTCATAGCATATGATGACGAACTAATGCAACTTGGAGAGAAAAAAGTATAAAGATAACTCTTACATGACAGCTGTTTTCAGATAAAGGACAAGTCGGAATCCGTTTACAACAAGCAACTAAAATGTCTATTATCATGGATATGTCTGGCTTTCACCTAGCGATGACTAGGTAGGTTATAATTTAATGCACACATTAATAGAGTTACTTACTGAAGACTATCACACAGAATAACACTGTACAAGATACAAGCCTCACTAGTTTTATTAAAACATTTTACCATTAGGGCTTTAATTTCTCATTCATACACAAACCATTCAATGAGGAAATTAAACTAGGCATGGCGTGGCATGCAGAGGTTTATCACTAGAGTTAACTTAAGTACAAGCTGGAGGCTACACATTCAAATTGGGATGGGGGAAAAAAAAACTGTGTCCACGGATGTGTCAAAGTTGAACATATGTTACATCTGCCAAAGAGCATCAAGCAAGTCAAGCGAATAGCAAATGAACGCATTTTCACATTAATTAGAGAGAACAAACTGACAAGGGTGTTTGGGAGGGAGCTCGGAAGAAGAAAATGAGTTATGTCAGATGAGACTGAAACCATTCCATAGTCAATAAGGGGCATAAAATAAAAATGCCAAACAGCTGACAAATGACTAATATAGAGGAACCTTGGTCTACATGTTGAAAAATTATTGCTACTTAGCTTAAAGGGAATGAGGGGGTAGAAACAGGGGAAGAAAGTAGTCGTCTGAATACTTGTGTCCAAACCCTGCATAGAACTTCCCTCCCATAAACACCCTAGTTGCTGGAGAGAAGAGAAGTGACATTTTGGATGTTAAAACTCTCTTGTTGCGCAAGTTGTGTTAACATTTAACAATACTAAGGTTCTTACAGACCCACAAAAATGGGATGTTCACGTCATAATAACACATTTCCATATTTTAGTTTTTTGTCAACAATTTCGACACTGGGCTTTACACCTATTGGGCCTCGATTTAAAGCTGTGATAACGAAATTTATCTTGGTCCTGGATTACATCTCTCCCCGTAGGACTTTCTGCTATTGCCATTTTAGTTTCCACCAATGCAATGCTTCCTGCCAATGAAAATTTGCATTTCCACTGTTATGTCTTTATCTTCTACACGTTTCTTATCCTTGAGTGAAAGAGAATCTTTATGAAATTTTAAGAGAGATGGTTGTGATTGGAGAAGGAGGTGTGATATCTGCCAAACCTTCTAATGAAACTAACTTCCAGTGTGTTTTTCTTATCTTGTAACTTGTAGTAGTTAATGTTGTACAAGCCTGCTTTTTGGACCAGATCTGCTTTTGGTCTGTTTCCTCAATGCAGACCCTAGACAGGAAGTTATACCCTGGCTGATAGAGTGAAGGGTGCTTTGTCGTCTACTGATTGTGAAATGATACTCCACCTTCTCCCACAGCTGTCAAGAATCACCCTCCTTCTGCCCAAGGGCTCTTTCGCTTGAAGCTCTCGTTCTTAGGCTTGATGCTAGCACACTACTGGAGAGCGTTAGACCATCTATGACTTAAAATCAAAGGGAAATGCTTTGACATGTGGTTCTCTGGAAACTTCCTTTGGAAGACCCTTTCATAAAAATGTAATGGATGTGTTTTGTCACTGTCAATTGGGAGCCAGGTGTGTTAACTTGATTACTCATGCTGTTACTTTACCTTTAATTTATTATCTTCTGCACCCTTTCTCCCAATTTATCTGAGCGGCGGGAAGAACAAAACAAAACAAAAAAATTATATTTTGTGTTGAGCAGCTGGGGTTCGAGATCAGGTTCCACATACTGAAAGAAATGACTCCTGCCCAATAAGGGCTGAATGTTGAAAGTACATCACTGAGGAGTTTGGGTTCGGAAGGAGGCAGACAGAGCATTGCATCTACAAGCTAAGGCTCCTTCACAAAAATGCTATGGACCTTTCCAATGACACATTAACCTGACACACAGAAGTAAGGGACTACACTATGGGGGTTATTCTAACTTTGGAGGAGGTGTTAATCCGTCCCAAAAGTGACGGAAAAGTGACGGATTTACCACCAGCCGTATTACGAGTCCATTATATCCTATGGAACTCGTAATACGGCTGGTGGTATATCCGTCACTTTACCGTCACTTTTGGGACGGATTAACACTCCTCCAAAGTTAGAATAACCCCCTATATCACTACATGCTGTATGTTCAATGTGTGCATCTTTCACTCTCATGACAATTATCACACCACCTGGTGTTTTAACAGTTTTTACAAAATTAATGTAGAACAGCTCCACATAAGACCTATATGTGAAAGATGGGGAATCAACATAGGAAGACCAATCCCCAAAAGATGATGGGCACACACAGAAGGTACAACAGCTCTGCCCAGAAAAGCTCAAGAGACAGCCAGTGTCTTGAAACTCCACAGCTCGAGACAGTGTAGCTCATGGACCTCCATTCGGGAATTCCTTGGCTGGTTTTATTAGGGCATGACTGATATTTATTTTAATGCCCTGACCACTACAATAAAAAAAAATCTTAGGTGGTATTTCTTCCCATTGCCACTACATACTTTAAACAGTAGATGTAAGCAGTGGTCAAAGTGCATTAAAACAAAAGTATGAGAACTATGATGCTATGTGCTATGGACTGGGGCATGGTCAAAGGTGTGGCTAAAATATATATTCTGTGACTTGTTTTTGGCCTTTTACCTTCATGTAAATACATACAAAATAACGCAGAGCTTAAATGAAAATTAAATGCAAGTTATGCTAATCAGAAGGAAATACACTACTGCACACTATGAACCTCTGTTAGCTAATGCACTGCATCAGAGAGACACAGAATTGAATCCTGGTTGGTGTAGTTGAAACTATTGAGTTGTGCATGTTTAGTACTACAAGGTTCAAGTCTGTGACAAAAAGCACTGTGAACATGCAAGTTGATATTTTAAACTTGCATTACACACAGTATAGGATAGCCTGTTAGAAAATGCTTACCAAAGATAGATTTTGGTAATACCCAGACTGCAAGTATTGTGTAAAAAAAAAAAAAAAAAAAAAAAAATATATATATATATATATATATATATATATATATGTGTTTATTGTCTTTTAAAAGCACACATTTTACAGCTTAGCTAGCAGCTCCCTTACAATACCATTCAAAATGAATAAATCAGTGTCTTCAGGAAGAAAATCTGTTTTAATAACTGTATTTTAAAAGCACACACTTCACAGCTTAGCTAGTAGCTCTGTTACAATACCACTGAAAAATAATATATCTCTCAAGCCAATTCCGGTTTCCAAGCACCCGTTACATTTGCAGAGAGAAGTGGGGTGGGGGGAACTAACCAAGTTTGGCAGTATACAAGTGACATCACAGTTTAACAGAAAGTGACCTCACAGAAACTACCATCACATCTTAACACGCTTTTGCAGGTCTTTCATGGGTACATTTGAGCGAAATATAAGATTCAAGAATGAGATTTTGAGTCTGGGCTGTGCCAAAATAAAGTGACGCAACCCCGACGTAAAATGTAGGCCTCAATTTATATGTATTTTTTTGTTTTAAAAAACTCTGGATTTTGTTGTCAATGTATTTTAAATACGTGTGATGTAAAGTGCTTTGACGCCCTACAGTGGGATGAGTTGTGCTATATATAAAAATAAAACAATATACTGGTATTTAAATTGCTAATTGTGTAAAGACTGGCACAGACCAACACATCCGACATTTTTACAATGTATGCATCTCTCTCATGTACAGGGATTGAACAACCTAAAAAGCATGCCTCTCGAGTATTTGAGAAAGACTGGCACAGACCAACACATCCGACATTTTTACAATGTATGCATCTGTCTCATGTACAGGGATTGAACAACCTAAAAAGCATGCCTCTCGAGTATTTGAGAATTGATAACAACAAGCTGTGTGCCTTTGTTTTTCTCCCTTAGCATTTGCATCTAGGTGTGAGGTACAGTTAGCGCTCAGTCTGAATAATGGAACAAAAGGGGGCCTGCTTAGCAACTCAAATTCAGCCTTTGTTATGGGCCCAGCTGGAGTCTGAAATATAAAGGCCCACTCACTGCCTGCATGTTGCTGCTTGAAATGAAAGCAGACAACATGCAGGCGCTAGTGAATGTGTCCTGGTGTCTGGTCGGACAATTACACTGGGTGAAGTTCAGCATATTTCAGTGGGGTTCACAACTTGAAGGGTGGACGGCATCCGCCCTTTGAAAATAGTGGGTGGACACCGTGTACCCCCGGCTTGTGCCATGCTTGCACACAAGTACATTTCTTTCAGGGAAGCTGGCACCCTGGCAAAAAGACTTATTTAGCTGTCTGCCTCTCCCTCGCGTTCATTACACTTCAGCTTAAGCATTCCAACTGTCTGAATTAACCATCCAGGGGCAGTTCTATTTTCCCTAAAAGTAGGGGACCTGTTTTTTATTAAAATTAAAAACGTAGGTGCACATCAGGCCCTCAAACTCTCTGTACCCCAGCCCCTAACTTCGACTCCTGGTGCAAGAAAAAAAAACAGTTTAAATGTGTTCTACACCTGCCGTAATGGCTCTGACTGACTAATAAATAAAGAAAAACTGAAAGGCAAGGTATAATTAGTACTGACTTTTTCATATAAAATTCTACACGAGGATCATGGCCGGGTCTTATTAAAACATGAAGGGAAGGCTAGTATTAGTTTTCTCTGGAAAAAAGGTGGCAAGGATCGCCATAACGACGAAATAACTTAATTCTGGGTACAATAGTTACAATAACCGGGCCCAAAGATTAAACCAAAATGAGCATGTAAAAGTTAAGCTGGGAAACAAAAAGAAAAATATTGACATCTATTCCCCTATTATAGCGGAGAATATTCTCAAATGGGACTCACTCCAGAGTTCTGTCACCACATCCTCCTCCCGACAACTATCATGCTGACACGATGGTTGATACAGACCTTGAACACTCATGTATCCTCTCTATCCAATACCCTTGTCGCATTTCGCCTATCGTCAAAACTAATCAATCTACAGCTAGAGGCGCTTCCTCTTATGGCGCTGGACATCAGAGTTCCCTGGGGTCAATCTACTCGAGGGCTCCCGTGACAACAGGCTGCGGCGCACGCTTCCTCAAAACATGCCCCGTGGCACCCAGCATAAAATACACACTCTAGAGCAGCTTCCACGAACTCTTCCGGGACAGCTGGGCTGTTTCTTCCGTAGCGACAGGGCTTCTCTTCCGGGACAGCAGGAGGAGCGGTTTCTTCCGGGGCGGCTGCGCCAACGTTCCTGGGCGGGTTAATATTTTCTAACCTATCCTATGCTTCATTGGGCCGTTCGGTCACCAAATCCCTCCTTTAGTGCCGTCCCTTTATCTGTCAATCACTATAAACTAGCTTTCCCACAGCCTCTCCCTGTCTTTACGTTTTGAAGTCGGTTACAGTCGAAAGCAAAGTGGAGACGTTCGGCTTTTTTTATAGCGGTTTTTGTCCGGGGGCGGCGGGAGGTAAGGCCCGCTCTCGGGAGCCTCCCGCCGGATTCGGGCGGGCTGGTATGTGTGCACCGTGCTCCCCCGCAGTCCCTCCAACCCCGGCATTCCGACCGCCCAGCTGCCCCTGGATCCTGTCAGCTGTGAGGAGCTCGACTGCTCTTGAAGATAACGGAAGATAAATAAAGACACGTATCGGTATGTCGCAGCGCGTTCATCCACGTCATCTTGTTGGACTTTGCTCCCTATTTACTGGGAGCCGAGGCCTATTTTTGTTGGCCGGCAGCAGAGGGCTGGAGTAAAGGCGCAGGTCACAGAAGCCGTGAGGTAGAGCATACAGCTTCCCTTTCAGTCGGGCCTCTGCGGGGTCCCAGGAAGAAGGTCACCACCAGTGAAAAGCGAGAAGAAATTGTCACTGATGTAAATAAACATGGCAGTGTCAGACAGGGAGAATCTGACTTCTCGCGTTTGGGCTTTCATGGGGACTGCATGAATACTCAGATCAGATGTCCCGGAATTCCCAGGACAGTCCAGTTTTTCGAGGACTGTCCCGACCCTTTACTCATTTCAAATACATGTTCCGTTTTTTTGGGGACAAATGTCAACTCATTCCGGTAAATTGACCCATACCCGGCGCCTCTAAAGTCTGAAGTAAATAGTATAATTTATCTTTTTGTTTCAGGTAGCGCAGGAAGGGGTCAGCTGCGCCTTCTTAGCAGACGTGAGACAGCGAGGAGGAAGGCAGGGGTGTTCAGGCGGAGGAAGTACTGAGATCCTGCAGCTGCTAATCTAATGTAAACTTATCTTTGCAAATCTGTGCCTATATATATATATATATATATATAATGTGTTTGTTTACAAGGCTATGTTTACATCTGATCTTCTATGTTGACTGCAAGAAAAAGATAACTTACGTTAGTTATTTCTGACTTTATAAGCGCCGTTGGAAACAGAGCATACCTTTCACTTCTGCTTTGCAGGATTACATGTACACCAAAACCTGGACAGGCCAGATTTATACCTTGATCATTGTTAGTCTTTAGTCCTACTTCTGCGTCTGGCCTTTCCTGGTCTTTACTTCTCAAAACCTGGTCACCCTAAGCATAAATCTGTGAGCTTGAGTCAAAATCGCACTTTCACTTAGCTTAACTCAGGATGTATCATCATATGATATCAATTAGGTCTTCATTATTAAACTGTATTTTTTGACATTCTTTTATAAGTACATTACATTAGGGACCGCAGAAGTTTCCTCCTTTAGATGTTACAGCTGCTATTCAATAGCTTTCAAGTTATATGTGTATGGTAAGGCGTAAGAGAGGTGGGCGAGTCAATTAATAACCGGGTGAGCCGAGCCTTGAAAATATCTGGTTTGCAAACCATGCAACAAGCACAGAGTACACTTAAAATGTGCACATATGTAACATGTGTAACTGTTTCACTTTAGTATGTTAGATTACAGGGGTGTGGAGTTTAATAAAATACTTGTCCATGGGGCAGATTGCTTCGTAAATCTTCATGTCCTGACAGAAAATCTACTTGTTGTTTTGGAGCCATGTAGCGCAGTGACAAATTATGGCCACCGTGTCATTAAACAGGAGTTCTGACAATAGCCTCTCTGATTATGCCAGGGGTAATACTCTAATATTGCTTTATACTAGCAATTCTGAAATTTTGCCACCTTTTTGCAGATCCATACTGAGCCCGGCGATAGCACTAAACAATAGTTCCAAGGTTGAAATGCCCTTTTGAGTAAGTGCAAACCTGCTAACTTGCCTGTTATGGAAATTAACTCCTGACAATGGCAGATGTAAAGCTTCTTCTACGGTTGGGGAAAAAAGTGGTTGGAAGAAAACTGAACTTGTAAACACTCAACAGATTTTCACATGAGTAAATCTACACTTCCATATTTGTGTGTGCCAAAGTACAGTTCACAAATAATTTCTTAGGAGTATGATATTCTGGTCTACTTCTATGAATTCTTGTGAGTTCATGAAGTACATTAATCTGCAGTAGTGCAAAGACATATACCTTGGGTGCACTTTTGTGAATCTTTATGAATTGGGTCCCTGTTTGGGTCAGGCGTTAACAAAGACCTTTTTCTTTTTATTAAAATTATATCTCTCTCTGTTCATATATTTGCTGGCTTCAGGTTGAATGATAGCAATCTGCTCATTCACAAGGATCAAATCGGCACACAAAGTAATTTTGTTCAGTGCCAGGAACTACTTTGTTAATGTGTGGGTTTTGAGACCAAAAAATATTTTTGCTTTTCGCCAGTGTTTGTTACAATGTTGGAGCATGGCAGCTCCCACAACAATAACATTTAATAAAAGCCATGTCAAAACAAAACACTTGTTGACAAAACCAAAGACTGGCCACCGGTGTCAGACCTGTTGGCTTTGCCAATGCTTGTTTATTATTCATGCTTTCCCATAATCTTGTTGAAACTGGTTACAATGATTTTCCACTATGAATATTTTTTGGGAAAAACCAGCGTGCGTCAACACATTTTACTAAATGATGCTTCAATGAAATGGTACCTAATTTTCGCAGTAGTTTAGCACAAATTTTTTTCCTAGTTGCATTTTTTTTTTCTCAATATTTTATTTTGTAAGCAAAGAATTATCAATTTTGCTTTCAAGCTTCTGCAAATATTTGCTTTTAACCAGAGAACCTTCTGGGAGCATTATACATAGCCTCATATTGTTAAACTTTGCAAACGTGGGTACACTATTATTTTTTTTTTTTTCTTTTTTTTTTCCGGAACCACAGTCAGTAGTGCAGTTCGAGATTACATTTATTTAGAGCGCTCATTCTAATAATAAAGGCTTTGCATGAATGAAACATAAATGCAAGTTTGAACTTGTAATATATGGACACAAATATTACCTCAAATGCTGACAATTCACTTCCCAGCACCATAATGTGGTACTGTAAAATAACAGCCAAAGGGTTTGTGCTGTAGGGGGTTGGGCCTACTTGTCCCAAGAACAAAGTAAACATGAAATCTTGTCCTTGCCCTCAAACAATATGTCCGGGGCGTCAGGCTATAGGAATTCCACACCCCCGGATTAGGTCTCGGCATAGAAAGACCTTTATTAAAAGGTATAGTTTTTAACAAGCATTGAGAAACATTTCTGTTCCTGCTTGGATGACAACACCATTAGTGACGTAAAAGGCAAGTCCATTGTCATGTGCAATCTATATATGGTTTGGATTCTTATTATAAATAGAGCAGGATTATAGGCTATTAAATCAAACAAGAGTATTTTGTGCAGGACATATATACAGAACTTGCACGTTTGAAGCTGCTCTCATATGTGACCAGGAACAAAAAAGTAATTCACTTAAATGAAGTATTTGTCTAGGATCATTTGTTTGATCAAGCTGTAAAACCTGGATTGACCCCCCCCAGATTGTCCAGTTTCACACTATGCAATTCAGCCATTAGATGCATCTCTTTTTGACATCTAAATTTGGTGCTAGGTCATTCATGCTTAGAATATGTGATTAAGATTATGGGTGACAAGAAGACTGTCATTTATTTTTAACAGTTATTCTCAATTCAAACCTTGACCAAAGACATAAAAATTAATCGCAACATGCACAACTAAAATATGCCTTTTTTGTTTCAGCGCAGGGTGGTTTACAGAATGCTGAACTGAGATGGGGATTACAACCTGGCTCTACATTGTGCACGGTCCACAGCTATAGACACTAGACCACATTGTCTTTTTAAAAGCTCTTCTGGTTTTGGGCTTGAGTTTCCAGGAGGACCTCGAGCTGAGTCCAGCTCGAGTGTTCATCTGCTCATCCACCACTAAGCAATAAATCTGACTGTAAAAGGGTACTTCTAGTTTCGAGGGGCTACGTGTGGTGTGTATGTTGAATCATAGGGTGTACTGGGCAGGGAAGTAGAAGTATTATGTTAAGTGGTAACAGCAGCTGCTTTTAATGAATGCCGTGCAATTCGACCTTAGAGTGTTATACATATGGCAGCATAATATGAAAACGAATTAATGCAATTTACACGATGGTACTACTTTCCATCATCGGCATGCAGCTTCTCCTTGAGTTAACTCCCAGTGACTGCCATGCTTCATTTTACTCTGTTAATAGAGGTGCAGGTCTAAGAAGAAGCTTTTACCTGGTGGGGGCTTAGAGGCCAGGGTCTACTTTGCGTTGTGAGAGGCCTGAGTGCATTTTGTGGCAAAAAGGAGAAAAGCAGAATATGGCAGATAACGAGCAGTTAATAAAGAAATATCAACTGGACGACGGTGCCTAGATAGTGAATAAACCGAGGAGCACGAATACCGATGAGAAGAAAGTGCATAAATGGCATAAAAAGACAGAGTTAACATGGATATGAGAATCGGTATCACACCATAAAGGTGAAACATATAAATTGAAGAAGAAATATAACTACCCACAGGCAAACATTACTTAGGTCTTTTTTCTGTTGACCACTGATGATGTGGTATAGTGACACATTGATGGCGTGCCTCATCAGGCATTGTGTATAGATAGTGTCATCACCATATTTGAGGCTGGGTTTTGTAAAAGCCCTTGCTTTTGGAGGCTCACTAGAGAGACAGGTAGCGTAGGCTAGATCAGTGAACCCATTGTAGTACCTCGCTTTGCAGCATGAAGGTGTCCTTTGCAATTTTTTTAAAGTGAACCTTCTCCATTCTGGTGCGGTATGTATTCCTGCCCATGTGCTTCCCTAATCCCACTCTCTGTAGTGCCTCTTTATTCCCTCTCCCAATAGTCACAGAACCTACGCATAGGAAGCAATCTGTTTTCAGCATTCAGTCCTTCTCACAGAATGAACAAACGTACCCAAGCAAATTAATTTTTCCCTGGGTTCCCTCCTTGCAGAAATCTGCCATACCAACCAAGGCTCTTTGTATTTAGTTGGTGGTGGCTGTCTCGGTGTTTTTATTTTTTAATTTTTTTCACCAATCATTAAAGCATTCGAACACTAGGCACTACCATGAGCTTTCAGTACCGAGGAGGGGCCGTGTAGGTTAGTTGAAGCATAGAGGTGTCTGGCATGATCGGAAGTGTCATTAAAGTTGTGTAGTCATACCTGATCAGAGCCTCTTGGGAAGCGATTTGTCCGGTGAGACTCCTGGAGTCAATGTAATTTACAAATTAGGGAGGGCGCCAGGCACAGTTAAAAAAAAAAAAAAAAAAAAAAAAAAATGCTTCAGGAGGTTGGTCAAGGCTAATGGCACCATTCAGAAGAGTGCTTCACTATATTGTCTGTGTCACCCAAGTATGTAGGTTGCAAATTCTTGGCATTTCTGTCGCTGAGCATCGATGCTTGAGCTTTTGTGCTAGTAATGACAATGCATTATATAAATAATATTGGCATGCCGTCAGCTATTTGGGTTGATATGATGGTACATTTTGGCTGTTTGTGGACTGAGATGTCCGCCCACTTACTGTCTCATCAGTTCACCTCATTTTTGTATATACATAGTGTTTATTTCCATTTTATGTAACTGTGTGATCACATGGGCACCTTGGCTACATTTATAAACTGCATTAATGAATATTAAGATGTTAGTGGGCGTTTTGTTTACTTGCCTTCTTTTGAGATGGATTCTATTTATAGATCAATCAAAAATCTCCTAAACATGATAAAATTCCTACCGCTAACACTTTTGGGGATTGTTGTTCAGTAATTGATGCTCCTGTTAGTTTTAAAGGATAACACGTTTTTAGGTTGAGTGCGCAAGCGCTTTGGTCTGTTGCAAGTATTGTGGGCTTTTAACCATGCTCATCTCACACCCATCACTTTCATTCGTTCCTTTGGCTTGCCTTTAAAAAATCACTTGATGTCATTGGTAACTGTTTCACGTTTGTCCCACCTTGAGGCTGATTTTGTCACGCCTTGCAGACTGCCTGTTACATGAATTATTGCACGATTGCCGATCTATTTCAGCGTGGGCGAACTATTTTTTGTTGTTGTTGTTGTTTTTCCTTGTGTCTCTCCCCTTTGTGCTGCATGTTGGCCATGGTGCTCACAGCGCGAACTGGCCCACCAATGTGAACTCAAATCAGTGGTATTGGAACGCTGGTCACATTGTATACAGTTAACTAATCAGAGGAATTTCTTGTGGCTCTCCCCTTAAAACACTTGAAATTGGTAAATATTTTATGTAAAACAGAAATCCTGAAAGCGAAAGCGGCTCTCCCAGCACAGCGAGATAGCCAATACTACAATATTCACTGCGCTTGGGAACACACCCCCCATATTACTTTGCAGGGCATTACTTCTACAAAACATTTTTGCTCATAACTCAGCCTGTGGTGGTCTTAGGACAGTGAGACTACCTGCAAAACGCTCTGTCTGCATGATCTCTGGGGCCTCACACTAGGTTAGTGGGGACCCCAAAATAGTACACTCTCCCACCATTTAGTGTGGTTTTTTGTTTAAAGCTTTTTCATGACTAGAACTTTTTATTTTACAGCTGGGAGAAGTTTTGTTTTAAAGGTCTCGTTTGTTATATCATTGCAGTAGGCCTGCTAGCCCCAAAACACCCGCTAGGGGCTAAGTATAGGGTTACACTGAATTTCTTTCTCCTGTTTTTTTTTCATTGGGTTATACCCTCCAGGGGCTAACAATATGCTAACTTGACCATATTTCTTACAAATGATATTTTTGTTATTGTGCCCTCTAGGAGCTGTTTTGAGCATTACAGTCTTATCGCCAAAAGTTTATTTCTGATAAAGGTTTATATGATAATTGTATATGTTTTAATCTTGCCATATTATTACAATTATAACCATGATTCAGGCCAACTTAACATCCTTATTACACTGTGACTGTTTGAACACTCTTGCTATGTTTGGGTGACCCTTCTAATTTATTTCTCCTCTGTGGTTGTCTTGTGTCTTTTTTTTGGGGGAATTGTGTTAGCCAGCCAGCAACGCTGATGATGGGGTGGTGAAAGTGGTATTCTATTGGAATAGCACAGCAGATTCAATTTAAGATGCTGTAGGAAGTCTGCTCTCTATATACTATATCAAAATGATAGAGTGTGCACAAAGTCCGGGGTTCCCCAGAGGCTAAAGTAGATTATACTAATGCTCTCTTTTGTGGTAGTGCGGTCAAGCAGTTAGGCCTCTCCGAGGGTAGTGCAAAGCATTTGTTGTACACAGACAGTAGAAGAAGCACACTCTCAATGACTTAACTCCAGACCAATGGGTTTTATATAGCAAAAATATATTTTATTTATTTATAGAACCACAAGATTAAAGGTGAAGGTTAGTACTTCAATACTTGCGTATTTCACACACAGCAATAGCACTCTGTTTGAAATCGATACGTTTTATACAGTTTTTAAAAAATATCAGCGATTATCTGTTTTTAAAAGTTGACAGTGCAATTTTTAGAAACAGTTCCTGGGGGAAAGAAAAGTAAGATTGATTTGCAGGTAAGTCTCTGGGAGTGAGGAAGTCCACGGGTTGGGATTCAAGTTAACCCCAAACACCCACCACCAGCAACATACGGCCAGCCGTGTGCAGAGGTCAAAGGTGAGGCAATTTTAACATGGGCTCCTATGGAGACTGGGGGCACTCGGTTTCAGGTCTGCAGGCAGGTAAGTACCTGCCTCTTTTTGAGGGCAGACCTGTTAGGTTTAGAGGAGCACTGGGGGGCGCACACGTAGGCACCAAACATACATCCTCAGCGGCACTGTGGTGGCTGGGTGCAGGGTGCAAACAAGGCGTCTGGCTTCCAATTGTTCTCAGTGATGGAACCCCGGGGGTCACTCAGCTACAACAGGCGAAGTCTAGAGGGTTGTCTTGGGCAAACCACAGGCTGGACAGGGAGGAGGGCTGCCTGCTGAATGTAGCTGCACTGGAGGTCGGGTTCTCCAAGGCCTGGGGGCTGCTAGTGCGATGGTCCTTTAGGCGTCGGATATCTTTGTCTGGCGCTTTCGCGGTCGGGGGGTAGGTGGAGGGGTCCTCAGGATTCCCTCTGCAGGTGTCGATGTGGAGGGGTGGAGAGGTCAACCTAGGGTGTGCACTTGCTCGGAATAGCCTGGGGATCCTCTCTAGTTGGTTGGGCCACCTAGACACGGGCCCTGGGTGTTGGGTGCAGAGTGGTCAGGACTAACGCATTCTGAGTGGTGCTGGAGTCCTTGGGTGTTTCTTCTTGGAGAGGGCTGCTGTCCACAGGAGTTCTTCGTGCTTTTGGGTGCAGGGCAGTCCTCCGGAGCTTGGCAGAGGTCGCTGGTTCCGCTGGATGCGTCACTGTTCTTGTGCAGGTTCTTTGAAGCAGGAGACAGGCCGTTAGGGCTGGGGCCAAGTCAGTTGTCTTACTTCTTCTCTTCTGTGGGGTTCAGCTAAGCAGTGCTTCTTATTTCTTTTCAGGTTGCCAGAAATGTGGTGAGCTGGGTTCAGGGAGACCCTTAAATCATATATTTATTGGCGTTTCAGAGGTCAGAAGGTAGTAGCCGGTGGCTACACCCTTCTTGTGTCTACTCCCTTTAGGGAGTTGGGCACAAATCTAACCCTATTGGTCCCTGTCCTCCAAACCAAGATGGAGGATTCTGCAGGGAGGGGGTCACTTCAGCTCTGGACACCTTAGGGGTGGTCCCAGCTGAAGTGGTCACTTCTCCTTGTTTTTCCTAAGTTTCTTGCCAAACTTGCTGCCAAAAGTAGGGCTTTGTCCAGGGGGCAGGCATCTCCACTAGCCGGAGGCCTTTGAGGTTCACCCCCAGGTTTTAGTTTGTGCAAGTAGGAGGTGTGAAGCACCTCCAACCACAGCAGGCTTTGTTTCTGGCCTCAGAGCACAAAGGCCCTCACCCCATGGGGTCAGAAACTTGTCTGCTGATGGCAGGCTGGCACAGAGCAGTCCATCTTAAACTAGAGGATTGGGTAAAATACAGGGGGCATCTCTAAGATGCCCTTGGTGTGCTTTTTAGAATAAATCAAACACTGGCATCAGTGTGGGTTTATTGTGCTGAGAAGTTTGATACCAAACTTCCCAGTATTCAGCGAAGCCATTATGGACTGTGGAGTTTGAAATGACAAACTCCCAGACCATACACTTAATATGGCCACACTGCACTTAAAATGTCTAAGAATAGGCTTAGACAATGTAGGGGCATATATTGCTCATGCAGCTATTCCCTCACCTATGGTATAGTGCACCCTGCCATAGGGCTGTAAGGCCTGCTAGCGGGGTGGCTTACTATGCCACAGGCACTGGTTTGTGGGATTGGCACCCTGAGAGGGATGTCATGTTGACTTTGCCTTTAATCTGCAATAGCAGTGTGAATGTGTTTGGTGAGGAGGTCCCTTAGGTTGGCACAACACATGCTGCAGCCCTTAGGAAGCCTCACTGGCCACAGGGCCCTTGGTATCTGTTTTGCTTCACTATTGACAGAGCTGAAACACTCATGCATTTTTCTGTAAGCAGACAAAAGTATTCAAACCTCCCTGTCAAGAACAAAAGGGACGCCATTTTGTTCAAAAAGCACTTTTAAAATTGTATTTTTTATTTTTTGTAAATGTATAAGTACAGTTATTCTGTTTTATCCAAGCACCCATCTCAAAATTTAGAAGGTCCTGATAAACAAGAAAACACGTTTGCCAAGACATCATAAGGCAATTTAATTTCCCATGCATTTTCAGAAAAGGTTGGCAGTGCTTCCTTTAACTCTGAATAAAAACATATTTTCACTTTTAAATCATACACTTGCAACTTCTAACCTCCCTTTAGACTGTCCGACTACGGCAAAATGTTTGGCTTCACTAATGATTGAGCTGAAACTCTCATGCACTGACAAAAATCTCTGTAATGCGCTTCTTAGTCCACAGAAGACATTTATTATTTCACTTCGCAAGGTTCGTAAAAGGAGATTAGCATGTTGAAAGCACACGTTTAAAAATGGTCACAGCAATGAAATGAAAGAATGTACAAATGATTCTCCGCTGCAATATACACAGCATCTATATGTATCTATATTGTAAAGCAAATAATGAATTTAAAAATATGGATCACCATGAGACAAGGGCACAACTGCTTCATCTCCCTCCTATTCAGCATCAGATCGCCAGATCCCAGAATCGATCGAGGAGAGAGATCAATTATCCTCACTGGAAGGATGACAAACCCCAGCTTCCTGGGTATGCCTGAGATCTGCAAACACTCTCAATCCCCAGTCCATCTGGTCTCAGCCTCTTATACTTTGAACAAACAAGAGAAGAAGAATCTAGAACCTTCCTCTCACTGCAGAAGTTTATTTATTCATAAAATGTTGATTGCTTTAGGTAAGTTTTGAAAATAACATGTCTGGACTTGGCCACAATCCCAAGGTGCCATTTCAAAACAAGACTGTTCCCTGCCGTCTTAGTACATTCTTATCAGCCTAAACCCTTGGTGGGAAAGAACACAAAAAATAAAAACACGTGCACATTGTACAATGTGGAACACTACTTGCAGCTTTTAATCTGTCAGGGCTAATGCTAAAATAAATTCAATAGGCAAAATGAAGCTGGTGGTCACTTAAGTGACGGTGTGCCGCTAGGCTAAGTGCAACGTGGAGTCAGTGGTCAAAACATAAATCTCATAACAGCACCTGGTACCTTTTACAAGGGACTTATCTGTTTGCCAAAGTTGTGGCAATTGTGGAAACAATGGTACATTTTTAGGGAAAGCACACTGGTGCTGGGGACCTGGTTAGCAGATTCCCAGCACACTCTGTCAAGTCAGCATCAATATCAGACAAAAAGTGGGAGTTGGGGGGAGGGGGTAACTGCAGCAAGGGCCAGTTTCCTACAGACGCTAAATGACATTTTCATTTTTTGCTGCAGATAGAGGGAGAAGGTAAATAGAAGTGCTTCAGTCACATGCAGAGCCACTGGAATTATGTGGTAGAAAAATACGAAATTATGACCGATTTATGTGGCAAGAAAAGTCCAGTTATGAATTTACAATGCCAAAAGCTCTAACTCAAGCAAATGCGAGACCTATTGCATAGCAAATGCTTGTTTTAACTTGAACACTAGTGTGGTGCTACCAGGGCTCCATAGGTGATGGCCTGCCTTTGGTAATGGAATTTAAAAAAACCTCTCACTTTATGGGGCCAAGTCTAAGGCAGGCTCTGCTGCATTTGTTTAGTTCTGTTATGGATGGTTAATGTTTAATCTTGGTATCTATTTCCAGTGCTCTTAGACACTACACATACGTGAATGGCAAAACAAAGTGGTATCCATTCGCAGTGAGAAGACTGACTATTTTACACCATGGAGTTGTGCACTGGATGGCAATGCCTTCCTTGGCAGTCCTTAAGTTATGACCCACAAAAGACGGCAAATGCCCAGGATATATGTGTAAGTAATTTGAATGGCATAAGGGGAAGCATTCGTTGGAAGAAGAGCTCTGGGCACTGGGTATGGGAGTGCAGATGCTGTGACCTAGAGTCTTCGTACTTCAGGAAGCCAATGGTGGGAGCTGCTCATGGTTGCTTTGACTGGTCTCAAGTGTGCACAGCCTGTACATCCTTATACCTAGCTCCACAGTGCAAGGATCGTTGACAACACAGTGCCCTGCCATGCATACCATGCTGACTTTCATGCAGCAACTTTGTACATTGCTTGCGTGTGGCAGCTAAGGACAACAGTCCTCCACTGTTTCTATGTACTGTTTTGTAACTCTGTATTTTGAAGCACTGTTGTTAGTTGTGAGGAGACTTACGATAAGTAGCATTGTATCACACAGTTTAGCTGTTAATACAATAATTCTAGATTGTTAAAGCACGTGCTGCAATGTATTTAATACTTTTTGTATTACTTTGAAAAATGTATTCTAAGTTTTGTGTAGTATACCCAACCCTTAGTACCTCGAATAGACAGGGTACGTTATCACTTTATCTAAAGTATGAAATGTGTTTTTTCTACAGCATATTTATTGTTACACATACAAGCATCCATTTCAGGAAGATTTGATGTACGTTATGACACTTCAGTGAAATTCTGAATGTCTGTTTTGTAATAGTGGGAGCTTTATTCATACATTGAACTTTTAAGTTTACATGCTTCCTAATACAATTGTTTGGATTCTTTGTTAATTCTGGTTAGTTGTTTGGTTTCTTTAGTATATCACTGCCTGGTGCTCATTCCAAATCCCCTTATTGGCACTGCCCAGATGGTAAATGTATGTACCTGGCAACATCTTAAAGTTAAAATGAGTATAGGTTTGTATAGTAAAATGTTAGTGTTGCACACAGTAAGATAACTCTGTTCCTGGTCGAAGAGACTGAATTGTAGTGTTTTTCTGGCATGGACATAAAAAAGACACTTGCTTTGTAACGATGAAGAAAACGAAAACTGAGATTCTATGATCTTTAACGTGCTCCGTAAGTTAGTGGAAATTACTTTTTTTGAACCACAGCATGTGCTTCTTCTGGGCACATTGGTCAATGAGACTAGACTAAAATCCAGTCAGTTACTGACCACTGAAAGGGTTGTGAGGAGTTTGTACTATTTTGTCTACCTTTCTAAGTTATGTCTGTAACTGCTTAACAGTGACACAGCAGTGAGAATAAGGACAAAAGCACAGAAGCAAATGAAAGTAGACCGAAGTTAAGTCACACAATTTGGAGTCTTTTTTGCATAATTCAAATAATAGCTTTTGACATAACTGGTTGTTTTTCAAAGCATGTGATGATGGAGGTTTTTGTCACCATTCAGTGACCATCTGAGTAACCTATCAAACGTTTACTAGGGCAAGCAGCGTGCCCTTAGACTATACCTTTAAACGCGTTTTAACATTTAAGGTCTAAATATTGTGGTTCCTTTTATTTGACTAACCAAATGATAATCTTAAAATGCACAGTACAGTAGCTTACGAAGCCCAGAAAGAAGATAAAAGCCCAAACTTCTCACATAGTTGGTGTTGTGTAGGATTCAGCTACCCACTCTCAAAGTCTTGCCTCCCTCATCAGTACGTTAGATTTTTCTAAAAATAAAGGAGATTTTCATTTAACTAGCACTCACTGATGGCCAGTGCTGTCAAAGATGGTGAATCCTTTCCATTTCTCTGTTGTAGCCTGAACAAAGTTTTAAGTGATTGAAGGGCAGTGAAAAAGTGTGCGAAATAGGATACCACAGGGCTGAGTAGCACAGCTTTTTATAGACCCATTAGGGCAGCCTTCACGTGTTTTGTCTTTTTTCATGTAACAGTTAATATTTGATAGAGACTTCTAGCTGCAGATTCCTTACCTTTTAGAATTTCCAGGTGTCAGCTTGGAATCCAGAACTTTTGCTGAGCAGTACCCTTGTGCGTGCTGTCGGGTGGCGTCGTTCGGATCAGTGTGCCATTGTCAGCGTTGTTGGAGGGCTCTTTGACATCACGGTTGTCTATGAAGGCACCACCCAGGCCCGCGGACGTCAGTTCTTTTCCTTCCACACTGGTTAAGCACGGATCTGGAACAGAGCTACCCTCAGTCTTTTTTGACAGGCCTTTTTCAGCTCTTTTGTTGAGATTATTTTGTCTGTGCGAGGATGATCTTCCGAAAGATCGGATTCAAGCCGTGTAGCCCCTGCCATCACGCCATGTCTGTGACGGATCCACACCAGGTATGTTTATGGTGTCTTGAGCTCGACCATGATATGTTGTTTGGACTGCTGGGTCCTTACTCCGAAAGCTCTGAAGGAGTGGCCCCTAAAGCTCATGGGGCCCAGCAGTCGACATCGGCCAGCGTGACTCCTCAGAGGTCACAGCCCCATTTGAGGAGAAGGTTGCTGGACTGCTCCAGGAGGCTGAAGTCCTCTTCGTCCCACTTGAGGTCCTCCGGGCACTCTGGGAATAGGCACAAGAATAAGTCCAAGCGGACTTCGACTTCACCTTCCTCGTCGGCTGACTAGGCAACCCGGGAACGTCGATGTTCCAAGCACAGTTTCACAGAACTGATGCCAGGGCTGACTTTGCACCTTCCTCCTTTTCCGGAAGCCAGAGTTTTATGAGGAAATACGCCTCATGTTTAAGCCGGCCAGCCCTCCTGCAATGCCCTCGGGACCCAAAAGTCGGCAGAGGCCCCATAAGGTTATATACTGGTTCAGAGTCCGGAATAGCACCGGCCTCACACAGTCTGCCTTCTCCGGTGCCGCTCCCGATGTCCACTGGTTGCGCAAGCCCGATTCTAATCACCGACGATCCGTAGTCTGAACGGCATTGCACAACGCTGATTTCTGCACCCACAGGTGCTAGACCCATGTCTGAGCATTTTCTTGAATAGCCAGGCACTGATGAAGAATTGAAGGATTCTTTGGATCCTCTAGAGACCCCCATGGAGCCATTGGACTGGTATGAGGAACCGGGCTGGGAGAGACCAGTGAACTGGACACCTCTCCTGATACTTGCATGACCTCTCCTCCTACAGTGGCTACGGAGGAGGGTGCTTCATATACAATGGTGGTGTCTAGGGCTGAGGTCCTAGACCCTCCTACAGTGCTGGTCGGGACTGACCTCCCGTCAGAGGTTCTTCAGGCAGGGACTTCCACATCTGAACCAATGTTGCCCTTTAATGAGGCCCTACTGACTGCCTGCTGGGGAAGTGGTCCAATCCCAGCACATGGGCTCCTGTCAGCAGGACAATCGCCCGCCTCCATCGCCCAGCTCTGGGTGACCCTAATTTCCGCACCCAGCACCCTACCCCAAAGAGCTTGGTAGTTCAAGCATCTACATCCCATGGTGCCTTCCTTCCGCACCTCTGGATAGAGAATCAAAGAGGCTGGATCAGCTTGGTAAGAAGTTGTTTTTCTTTCAACAGCTTGGCATTGAGGTTGGTAAACACCTTATGCCTATTGGGCTGATTCTCCCACACTTTGTAGGATTCGGTGATACAGGTGCTGCCTCAGGTCCTGGAGGACGCGTTGGGCCATTCTTTAGCAAGTGGTTAAAGACTGGAGAGGTGTGGCAAAGTTTACCATCCGTTGTGGTTTGGACACGACTGACTCGCTGGGTAAAGCGATTTAGTCGACAGTGGCCCTTTGACGCCACGCCTGGCTTTGCACATCTGGCTTTTTGGAGGATGACCAGGCAAGCCTCATGGTCATGCCCTTTGATGGGTCCCGCCTATATGGTGAATAGGCCGACTCTGCGCTGAAGCACTGTAAAGACTCCCGGGCTACAGCCAAGTCCTTGGGCCGCTCAACAACAGTCTATCGCTCCTTTCGAGGCTTCGGAAATAGCGTGGCACCATGCCATCCACAGACCAGCCACCGTCCTTCGACAGGCCAACATCTTGTGCGGTCGTGGTGCCTTCAGACGCCGAGGGTCTGGCCAGAAGTAGTCTGCCACTCAGCCCCACCACCCTAAACCCCTCCACCACCACCACCTCTACAGCATCCAAGCGCTCCTAGTGTGATTCTACAAGACAATGTACGTCCAGTTGGAGGGAGGATTCAATTTCATCTCCCCCACTGGCGATCCATAACATCGGGCAAAAGGGTCTTGCAGATCATACAGAAGGGCTATTTCTTCCCCTTACAGTTTTTCCCTCCCCCAATGCCTAGCTCAAAAGAACAACTGATGGAGGATCACATGGTTTTGCTTTTGGCTAAGGAATCCATGAAAAGGGTCCCAATATCAGAAGTAGGCAGTGGTTGTTATTCATGCTACTTTCTGACACCCTAAAAGAACAAGGGCCTTTGGCCTATTCTGGATTTGTGTGACGTCAATCTCTCCCTCAAAAAGGAGAATTTCAAGATACTCACTCAGGCTCAGGCCTTGTCTGCCCTAGACCAAGGAGACTGGATGGTAACGTTGGACTTGCAGGATGCATATTTTCACATCCCCATCCTGCCTGTCCACAGGTGCTACTTGTAAGTCAAGGTAGGCCACAAGCACTTTCAATTTACCGTGCTACCCTTCGGGCTTACTACTGCCCCTCGGGTGTGCACCAGGGTGATGGCGGTGGTTGCAGCTCTTCTGCGCAGGCCAAGGGTTTCAGTCTTTCCCGTACCTCTGACTGGCTGTTGAAGACTCCTTCGCCCCAGGCAGTCATCACCCGCATTGACTACGGCCAGCCTCCTGCATTCGCTGTGGTTCACTATAAATGTGCCGAAGTCACACCTGACTCCCTCTCAGACGCTCCCTTCAATTGAAGCTGTTTTGGAAACAGTGCAGTTTTGGGCCTATCCTTCCGAGTAGCGAGTCCAAGATATTCAGGTTATGATTCTGATGTTTTGGCCTCAATCCTGGATTTCGGTGAGACAGACTCTGAGGCTGCTGAGTCTCATGGCCTCCTGCGTTCTGTTAGTAAAACATGGCAGATGGCATATGAGGGCTTTGCTCTGGGACCTGACGTTCCAGTGGGCACAGAATCAGGGAACTCTCACTGACATGGTTCAGATCTCGGTGGGGGGGAGGACTGCAGAAGATCTGCAGTGGTGGTTAGTGAACCACTATTGGGTCCGAGGCAGACTCCTCTCCCTTGCCCAATCAGAGGTTACAGTAGTGACAGGTGCATCACTTCTGGGATGGGGTGGCCATCTGGGAGAGGTGGAGATCAGAGGCCTCTGGTCTCTTGCGGAATCCAGACTCTATATCCTCTTATTGGAGCTTTGGGCAATCTGACGAGCATAGAAGGCATTTCTTCCTATTATCAAAGGAAGATAGTGCAGGTGTTCACGGACAACACCACGTCAATGTGGTACTGCAACAAGCAGGGCTGTGTGGGCTCGTGGACCCTTTGCCAAGAAGCCTTGCGTCTCTGGACATGGCTGAAACGGCAGGGCATAACCCTGGTGGTTCAACACCTGTCAGGTTCTCTGAACGCCAAAGCAGACAAACTCTGCTGGCAATACCTAGCGGGTCACAAATGTAATTTCCATCGGGCGGTGGCGCAAGGACTCTTTCAGCAGTGGGTTTACCCTTGGTTATATCTGTTTGCCTCCTCGAAGAACGCGCAATGTCAGCAGTATTGCACGTTGGAGTTTCCAAGGTTTCACTCACTCAGCAATGCTTTTCATCGCAAGTGGAGCTCAGTCCTCCTGTATGTCTTTCCGCCTATACCACTTCTGCCCAGAGTTCTCAAGAAGATCAAGAATGACTGGGCCCAAGTAATCCTCGTGGCTCCAGACTGGGCACGGAGAGTCTGGTATCCCGAGCTTCTGAAAATGAGCATTGATCCTCCGATCAGGCTGCCCCTTCGGGAAAATCATCTGTCACAGCAGCAGGGGAAGGTTCTCCACCTGAACCTATAAACTCTGCACCTTCATGCATGGAGATTGAGCGTCACAGTTGACTGCTTTCGACCTTCCTCCTGAAGTCTGTAAAGTTTTTCTAGCAGCCAGGCGTCCCTCCACCAAAAAAGTATACGCCTGCCGTTTGGGACGCTTTGTAAATAATTGTAAAGAAAGGTCTACTGATCCTCTGTCTGCTTCTATCTGACATTCCTCTCTTTATCTTGTCCCTTGCCCGCAGGACTCTGCTTTGGGCACTCTCAAGGGTCATCTTTCTGCCTTATTGGCTTTTCTTCGGCTGCCCGATCAGCCTTCATTGTTTAAATCTTCTATTGTAAATAGATACTTCAAAAAGGCATGTACGTATGTTTCCTCCTACGCCCTTTATCATGCCTCAGTGGGACGTAAATCTAGTTCTCTCTCTCCTATCTTATGTGCGCTCCCTTTGAGCCTTTACCCAATTGTGACCTCTGGCTGATCACCATCAAGACAGCCTTCTTAGAGCAATATCGTCTGCCATGAGGGCAAGTGAGATGCAGACTCTCTTATCAAAATCTCTGTATCTCACTATGTTTTCGGACAGGGTAGTGCTTCGCACTCGTGCCTCTTTCCTCCCTAAGGAGGTGGTGACCCCATTTTACCTGGGTCAGAACTTCACCCTACCCACCTTCTTTCTTCCAGTGCATCCCTCTAAGGAAGAAGAGTGACTTCATCGATTGGACCCAAAAAAAGAGCATAGTCGTTCTACCTTGACGAGTTCCAGGTGGATGACCAACTCTTTGTGGGGTACGTGGGAGCAAAGAAAGATTGAGCAGCGCAGAAGCTAACCATTTTGCACTGGGTCATTCTCTGCATAAAGATATGCTACGGTCTGGCCAAGAAGCAGCTTCCTGAGGGCTCATTCCACCAGGGGCAAGGCTACTACCACTGTATTAGCAAGCGGTATACCAGTCCTGGACATCTGTCAGGCCACAAAGTGGGTGTCTCTGTACATATTTGCTGAACACCTCTGTCTGTACAGTGAGGTCTGCAGAGATTGGCATTTTCGCTATTTGGTCCTACAGGAGTTTTTAGTTTGAGGACAATTTGTCCACAGCCCACTGCTAGGAGGTTATGGCTTGGGTATCTATTCTAAAGGTAAGGAATCTGCAGCTAGAAGTCTCCATCAAATGATCAAGTTACTTACCTTTGGTAACACATTATCTGGTAGAGACTACTAGCTGTGGATTCCTTACACCCACCCAGGCCTCCCTGCTCTGCGGATTCATTTCCCTAGGATTAAGGATTGTTCCTTTCAGGGCGCACGTTTTTTTGCACAGAAAAAACTGTCAGGACTTTCCATAGCTCTGCGCTTCTGGCGTGGAAGCTTATCGAAAAATACCGCCATCCGCGCGCCTGGGTGGTGCCTTTATTAGCGACATAACGTCGCAGATGGCTCCAACGATACAGACGACACCACGTGGATCCGAACGATGCCACCCGACGGCGCGTGCAAGGGTATTACTCTGCAAAGATTCTGTATTCCAAGCTGACGCCTGGAAATTTTGTAGCTAAGGAATCCGCAGCTCTATAGAGTCTCTACCGGATAATGGTTTACCGGAGGTAAGTAACTTGTTGACAAGCAGCAGTACATTGGAGAGCTAGTATTCATAGTAACATTTATTGCTGCATTAAATAAAACGATTCCTACCTATTGTGAAGGAAAGTTTTATATTTCTCTTAAGGACACGTAGTTGATGATTATGCTTGAACAAGAAAAAAACTACAACTGCCTCCTTCCAATAAATACTTCATGCTTTTTGGTTGAATTCCTACTTAAAACTTAGAAAATTCATGTCTCTGGTTTCCTATTGTTTTTTTTTTCATTTTATGTTTCATTTTGTTTCTTCTATTTTTCTAATTTACTCTATTTTTTTCTAATTTGGTTTGCTTTTTTTTTTTTTTTGTGTGTGTGCGCATTTTGACCTTATTATTGTAGTTCTTCTTAAATATTTAAGTGGATAATCCCACTTAGGTGAATAGGAAAGACACAAACCCTGTGGCCTTACTTTTCATGGTGCTGCGGAAGTGGAACACTGATGTCGTTTTCAGGTGGTGTATCTTGCATAGGCCTGTGGAAGATGCACTTGGTGGTTTCCAGTTTTGTTTGAGGCCATGATTGTTATCCGATAACATCTACTGCAGATTGCTTCAATCCAGTAATGAAGGTTAGCAAAATCATTTGAGGTAGTTTCTAATGATGTATTTTTTATTTTTTAGTAGTGTCTGAGTAGGCAATCGTACAGCTGTTCAATGTTTATTTTTAATTTTTTTAACCACCCATACCATACCGCATTACTCCTACGGGACCCATAGAGCCATTGAGATGTTCCAGCGGAAATCTTTTATTGGTTTACTTCTAGTTCCTGGTCCTCCAGTAGTACCACAGGACCCACAACTTAAAAAAATATATATATATATTATGTTCACTATTCAGGGGTAGTTTTCTTTAAAGTTTGAGCCTACAGGTTTCTTCACTGGCCCAACCAAATAAGAATGTTGCCTTAAAGTAGGTTTTAGTGATATTTCTGTGAGCACATGCAGCCTCTGTTAAAATTTGTTTATCAGACGTTCCTCAAAAAAATATTCTTTTGGTACCTTCAACATGCTGCAGAACCTCAAATTATTGCATACCATGCAGCAGAATACTGCTAAGAGGAAGAGGCAGGGGGACAACGGAGGCTCCACGTCAGGTGATCTAGTACATGGTGTCTTGCCTGGCGATGGTGTTTTTCCTTAAGCTGCAGCTGCTCTTCAACTGGACAGAAACGGCCTCCTAGACTCTGTACTTTTCTGCTTAGATTGCGGAAAATTTGTTTCAGCAAGAGTGCAACGTAATCTTGCAGGGACTAGCTCTTGCCTGCACATGAACAGCTGTGCTCAAGGAAGTAGTTTTCTCTTTGTGTTCTTCCCCTCCCCCCAAAGGATTTAAGTTTTGATGCCCCTTTTTTGAGTTTTTAGTTGAAGCCTTTAAAATATTTTTCAATAGTTTAAAAAACAAAACAACCCCTGCACCTAGGCTGTGTGCAGTGTGTTGCTCTCCATCCCACAGGACTGAGATGGCTGACAGGAGAAAAAGCATTCTCGGTCAAATAGATCACTCGTGTTTTAATTAATTTTTAAATTTTTAATTTTTTTTTTTGCAAACTGTTGCACTCCTGCAGGAACAACTGTCCCGATAGACCTATTTTTTTTTTTTTTTAACCCTTTCAAGCCTACCCATTCACCTATTTTAGTGTGACGATCTTGAAAATGGCTGAGCAGATTTACACCAATAATGAAAGTACGCTTTCTTAGTAAAGTTCTTAATTTCTGCCAAATTTGTCGTAATTCTGTTGAACAGTTTACCAAAATTTCCTAAGAGAATTAACATGGGAAAACGTTTTGGGTTCCTCCCCTTCTTCTTGACCACTGGATTGACTGATTCCTGGAAACTTTCCAGGAATGAGCAGAGGTGGATGACAAATCTTCACAAAACCTTAGGGGCGTCAAAGTGTGCCAAAGTTATTAGCAAAACAGATAAACCTCTTCCTATTTAAAAAAAAAAAAAAAAAAAAAAAAAACTGATGAAACTATAATACACGGTGGTGACTGCCACAGTAATATGTATACCCTCCTCCTCCTCAGGAAGCGGTATGCCTGTGTGCACCCGACTGCCGATGGTGCCTGACAAACAGCGCGTCCATTCACGTCATCGTATTTACCTAGCAAACTTACTTCGTATAAAAAGGACCAAGTTGGTACTACAGTGGCAAAGTAATAATGTTTATTTTAGTTCAGTGACTCATCTCAAAGCTTTTCGGCTACCACACACAGCCTTGTTCATAGCTAGCCTTCTTCACCCAGTAATCTTTTGTTTACATTCGCCCGCTACAGGATGGGCCAGTTCACTTCAGCCATTGGTGAATTTCACTTGAAAAACTGCATTCTGCTCCCACACAAAGTAGTTCCCTTCAGCACCAGCTGCTACAATGAAAATGTGGTGTTTTTTTTTTTTTTTTTTTTTTAACCAAAGAAAATATTTTTGCTTTTTGCTAATACCTATTTTTTTTATGCTAATGCAGGCTCTTCCGTGCAATCAAAAAATATTGTTTTACAAGCAAGTGTTAGCAATGCCACTAGGTCTTGTCTTGTGACCTTCTCGGTTTGCCAGTGTTTTTAGCAATATGTTACTGTCTATACATTGCATATTTTACGTGAGTAAAGACGTAGAGTTTAACATTTGTAACTTCTGCTTTTGTACATTTTTACATTGTAATTGTCTTAAGTATTGATTAAGTATTGGCAAAGCCAAGAGGTCTCAGTTCTGAAAGACTAAGCTATTGGGTTTTTCAGTGCTTGTATGGAACATGTGATTTGAGTCTAATTTAGGTGTCAAGGTGGGTTCTTCTTTGTTTTCATAATGGGGCACAGTGGAGAGCTCTGGAGCTGTGGCTGAATGGCAGTGTGAGCCAGTGGGCCATAACATGCTTAGATTACTTGCTCCTCCAATTCTTGTCCTCTTTTCAGTGCGCACATACTGATGATCATATACCATTTGTAATTTTCAATTCAAATTATCTAGAGCAAAATCATTGTTACGCACTTATACTGAACTGCTAGCAGGCACTCGCAAATCCAGTCACAGCATGCCTTTTAAATCACAGGATTATAGTTCACATGTTTAAGCCACGCTCTTAATTATTTAGTTCACTCCCCTTTTTTAAAGACACCTCCCAATATTTTCATCCATATTAAAGCTCTGTGGATCATGATATGTTTTTGCCCACAGGCAGCTAAAAGCTGTCTCATAGGCAAGATCTAAAAATTATGATGATGTAAAAGTGTGGAGTCCTTGGAGTCAAATATAAAATGTGTGGTGCATCAGCAAGGAGTGACTTCTTTGGTTCTCTGCGGCACTCATTCTGCAGCATCTCTGGGAGGGAAAGAACAGTATGTATTGGAGGAGGGGTGTTATGCATGTTGGTGAACTGAAGCTCCACTGTGACACCCTAGGCTGCGATTGTAAGTCCTGGGGCTCTTGCTGCCACTGTGCCCTTTCAGAAGTAAAGCTGGAGCCGCAGTGTTTATTCCCCAGCGATGCTGATCCAAAAGTCATGCATGTCATTTGCTCCCTGGCAAGGTAGATCCAAATCTCCTCATCAAGTGTAAAGAAAGGAACCTGGGCAAGAGATAACAGCATGCAGTATGGGAGAGCAGAAACAATAGAGCAGGTGGAATCATGGGGGATGGAGGCGGGAGAAACAGGTGGGGCAGCAATATGGGGGTGCGGGTGTAGGGGGCAGCAAAGCATAGGGCAAGGGGAGGAAAGCATCATGGAGGGTGCGAGGAGGGAAGCAAACAAACTGGGAGAAAGAACACGAGTTGGGGGAAGGAAATGTGAGCGATTGCAATGGGTGAAGCACATGGAGTATGAAGATGGGAAGATGAACACATTAGAGAGACAGCTAGAAAACATACACTTGGGCAGTGCTTAAGCTAAAAGGAAAAAAACAAACACTAGAAGAGGAAGGAAAGCCCTCACAAGCCAAGTAATAAGAAACAAGCAAATGACAGTGACACTGAAGTCAACCAATGGGGTACTCTAAGCCCACTGTAAACTAACTATGTTTCACAAAAGCCAAAGCATTCACCATCTAGTAGGCAAAACCTAAAAATATGGTAATACAAAACTAGAATTTGCAAAGTCAAAAGGCTGTTGGCTGACATTAGTCCTGTTGGCTTAGCCAGTGCTTGTCCTAATATAGTGCTTGATGTGAAGTGTCCATCATGATAGGGGCTTGCTTGGGGGCCATGCTCTTGGAATGTCCAGTTACTTTGGTAAGTAGGGTCAACAAGCAGTTTGCACCTTTTCCGATTGCTTGTGAAAGATTATCTCCCTAGGGCAGTGGTTCCCAATCTGTGCGCCGTGGCTCCCTGGTGCGCCGTCAAAACTAGCCAGGGGCGCCGCACACCGTTTGGGAACCACTCGGAGGTGCTTAGAATCGGTAGCTTTCATCATGGTATTGTAAATAGAACACCCTGCATTAATTACTGTGACCAGCGGAGGGTGCCAAAGTACCATTAATAATATCCCTATGACAAAAGAACAAAAATAGTTTCCAATAAATAATTTTCAGAAACCTGAACGAGAGAATAAAGAAGGCAAACTGTAAATAGTGTAGGAACAGGTGAATAGAGACAGACATGAGACTCCAGAGCGCCCAGCCTCTGTGACAAATCTGAATGTGGGAACAATGAAACCAGAGTTAATTTCTCTGGCGCTGACAAAGCAAGACTGATACCCGAAAGACATAATGTATGAAGGTGTCTGAGAAGAAAAGAGAATATCCAAGAACAACTGAAAAATAATAACTGACCCATTCTAGCACAGGAAGGAGATGTCAGAAGCAGCCGCCAGATGGGTTACATCCTTTCACCAGTTTTGTCAAAGGAGGAGATGTGGCCTATTAGTTAGAGCTGTTGACTTTAGAACTGGGGAACCAGGCTGGAGTCCTGGCGTCAGCTACCATCCTTTGATTCTGTGCAAATTACTTAATGTCATCAGTGCCTATTTAAAAATAAAGCCTGACCCTATGTAGTGTCATCTGTTGCTCTTCTAATGCCCTCATCAGTTTCATCCCAATTATTTTCCAGGCTAAAAATGGTAGTACTCCCGAGACTGGGATTACGTTCCCCCACCCGCCAAAAAAAAGTAACATAATGGGGAGCCGTGGCCAACACAGCCAATAGGTCAAAGGAGCCGAGGATCGATGGGAACCACTGCCCTAGGGAATAAGCTCCACAGTCCATTTACATAAGTACTGAGTGAAAAGTGAAGACATATGGTTTATTTAGAAGTTTAATTACACTGTGCCTGCTGCACTGTGCCTGCTGCATGTAACAGGATCCTGCGTCTTTGTGTGCAGACTATACGATTTTCACATATCCTGTTTGCTTAAACTTTAAAGATATGAAACCTTTTAATAAGGAAAAGGCACTCTTGTTTCCTCCTACATAAGTTAATATAATACCTAAATAAAATTATATACTCGACTGGAAGGGTTTATACTTGCAATGAGGAGTAATACATTTAAGAACCTTGTGTACTGTTAGTGCCATTTCCAGGAAATTGAGGCACAAAAGCTACATCTTATGCAACTGTCACTGGTGCACAAGTGTGTAGGAAATTTCTGTCTTGTACCAGGAGGCAGATTTAGAGTAGTACTTCAGTTTTTAGTAGCATTAACTTGAGAAGCTTGTCCTGACTTCATGATACTGGGGCATTAAAACTTCCCCTGCAGTCGCCAGTGTATGCATCAACTAGTGCTGTGGTACTAAAAGTATGGGCCGCTAGTGGCCCAGAGGACCTCTCCTTGGTGCCCGTAGATCTCCCTCTGGAACTGCTGGTTGCAGCAGAGAAAGCTGCTCAAGGGCCATTGTGGCTATTTGTGCTAGCCAAGCAGCATCGTTTTGGGATTCTGGGCTTTGTTTCTAATGTCAATTCACCTTGTTTTATGAGCGAGGCTTTGCTTCTCATAGAACAAGCTGAAATGACTCTAGAAGCAAAGCCCAGAATCCGAAAAGTTATCAAAACGATGCTGCAAAAGCATGTTTCTGCTTTTCTGGTTTGGGGGCTTTGTTTCAACAGCCCTGTCGTGGATGTAAGCTTAGCTGAGAGGACAGTGGAGGTGCATAAAAAAATGTTGGGAATCTGTGATCATGGATTCAGTGGGGCCTGGTCAATGAGTGTAGGGAGGGTGTTGGGCCAGTTGTTACAATTAACAAAATATTCTGTAACGATTTTGTTTGTTTTAAAACCTATGGGTAACAGATTGTATAATGTGATGCACGCACCTTAAATAAAAATGAATGCAAGTTAAACTAATCTGTCGATATGCACTGTTTTGGTTGGAAAAGTTACCAATCACTATATAATTCAGATGTATGTGTGAGTAACTGGAGGGTTACTGAATTAAATCTTGGCTGGTGCACTTAGGCTAAATGGTGCTTATTTATAATGCTATGATGTACTACCCTGTGACAGTTAATGCCATACATTAGTTTTAAAATGTAGTATAACAGGCTATGTAATATAAACAAAATATATAGGCCTACACAGTATAGGATAAGCAGTTGTAAAATGTGCAAAAAGGTATGAAAGAGCATTTTTCTAGTGATCTTTGGGAAATAATTTCCCCCCCCCCTTTCTCCAGAACCCCCCCACCCTACCTAGTCTCTTTAGTAATGCCCTGGGGCACACACCAGACTGTATGTATTGGTACCTGACAAATGTTTGTGAGTCCCCTGAAACTCCCACTGTTTGCTCAGCTGTGTGACATAATTTGTTATTCTGACAAATAGTTTTAAAAACTAATAGTAAGTTCTCAGGAGTTCAAATCTGAACATCTCCTGCATCTGATAGAGACTCTATCTAGCTGCAGGTTCCTTACGTTTGAATGTTCCCTGTCATCAAACTGGATCTGGTGATGTTTGTTGAGCAGTACCCCTACACGCTGGTAGGTGGTGGTGTTTGGCTCTGCATATTGTCGTCTGCAACAGAAGTGACGTGTGTAGTGCCTACAATAGGCTCTACCCCAGCGTGCTGGCATCCATTCTTATCTTGCCGTGCCAGTCCGCGCCGATCCGCTAATAATTTTTTTTTATTTTTTTTACTTTTGTTGAAGATTCTTTTTTGAGAGTTCTTCTCATGGTGTGGTAGTAATGTCATCTAGGAAGGCCGGCTTCTGGTCCTGCGGCAGCTGTCACCGACAAATGTCGGTGATTGTCCGCACCTTATGCCTCGAGCACAACCATGACGTGAAGAACTGCAATAGTTGCTGTGCAATGCATCTGAAGGCTTTGAAGGAGTGGTCCCTTAACCTCCCTGGTGGCTCGACGTATGACACCTCAACCGTCTTGATCCTGGTTGAAAAGAACATCCTGACATCAGTCAAGAAGTCTAAGATCTTCATTGCACTTTAAGTCGTCGGACCACTCTGGTAAGTTCCATTGAAAGAAGATTATTAAGAAGTCTAACAGGCCTTCAACTTCACCATGTCTGTCAGCCGATGAGAAGAGTGAGTCTTGCTATTCAAGGGCTGGCTCTGCAATTGAGCCAGCGCCTAGGTCGGGTCTGCGCCTCCCTGAATTAGTGGAAGTTGGAGCAACCCCCGTCCAACTGGATGAGTTTTATGAGGTCATGCACCGACTGTTTGGTTGGCGCCATTCTCTCTAGTGCACCTTCAGACCCTGCTGGTTTGGGAGAGGCTCCTACTGGTTCCCCGTTAATGGCTCTGGCACCAGTAGGGCCCCTTGGATTTTACAATGGATCTGAACCGGCGACGGTTGTGCTGCTGCAACCTTTCCCATCACTGGTTTTGATGTTGGCGCTCCCTGGCAGTGCCATCCCAGAATCAGACATGAAGCTGGAGTGACGTCCGATGTCTCCACCTCCAGTCCTGTCTGGAGCCGTGCCTTCCAGGTCCGATCCAGAGCCCGGTTCCTCTGGGTTGGGATTCGGGTGGATTGGGAGGGGTCACTGGATCCTGAAGAATACCAGTCCCTATATCCGAACATGGACTGATGTGAGGACATGGCAGACATTCTACTTCTGCAGCTACTGGGCTGGTCTCCTCCCACCTTAGCTATGAAGGAGGGAGCTTGTTTTGCTTTCACTAATGACCGAGCTGAAAACAATTTCTGGAATGCACTTCTTAGGTTAAAGAAGACATTTATTATTACTTCACCACAAGGTTCCTGAGAGAGGAGATAAGTAGGTTGGAGGCACACGTTTAAAAATAGTCACATCAATGAAAGGAAAATATATCAAAGTGATTCTCAATTGCAATGTACACAGCAAATATATGTGATTATATTATAGCATAACTTCAAAGCAAAGAATAAAAGTCAAAATTCATCACTGTAGGGCCTATCACTGCTCGTCGTCTTTCTCATGCCTGCAAGTTGATGACTCCTGTTCAACTGCGAGAAAGAGATTTTCCACCCGTACGGGACAGGTCAGGCAGCTGACTTCCGCTCCTGACTGAAGTCTCGGAGAATTCCCCCTCGCTGCTGCCCAGGGACACCTTTTATAGACTAAAAGGCCCTTCCCTCTAATAGTCAAAACATGCTGGCTACTGTAGGTCAGAGTTGGAAGAAACAAGCGTCGAAAGTTGGCCAGGCTTTCAAGGCTGTCTCTCCCATGGCTGCACTAGAGAAACACAAAATATTCGCTTCCTTATCATGATTAGTGTTCGGTGAGAGAATCTACGAAAAACACAGCTTGGTTTACCATGTGGAAAATCACAGCTCATCTGCAATGTCTCAACTGCAATGTCTAACGCCACGATTAAGCCAGTAGGCAGCTAAACTGAATACAAAATGTCGAATGCCACGTTAAAGCCAATAGGCAGCTAAACCAAATACACAATGTAGTGTGCTCCTGGTGAACATTGAACAACTAATCTGCACAGTGATGAAACACAAAGTCAGTGGTCAAACATAATTATTTTCACTACAGAGCCTCATTTGCAGTGGTGGTGAGAAAGGTGGCTGAGGTGCTTGACCTTCAGTTTCCTTCCGTGGCAGTCAAGAATAACGTCTTGACAGAGGTGCTTCAGCTGGGAGTGTCCCCCTCAGAACCACTTCTCCCATTCAATAAAGCTCTCATGGACATCCTGCTAGTGTCTCGGTCTGAACCCTGCACAGGGGCTCCTGTAAACGGGACGAATTCCTGTCGCCAAGGCCCTGTCCCAGGAAACCTAAGTTTCCTTGCCCAACACCCTACGCCAGAGAGCTTGGTGATCCAAGCCTCAACCTCCCATTTAAATCCTTGTACATTCCCTACCACCACACTGGGCAAGGAATACAGGAGGCTGGACACTTTGGGGAATTTTTTTTTTTTTCTCTAACAACCTGGCACTGTGGTCCGTGAACACCACACGCCTCTTGGACCATTACTTCCATGCACTGTGGGATATGGTTGTGCAGGTGCTGCCAACGGTCACGGAGCAGGCCTGGGCCATACTCTCTCAAGGTGTTGCTGATGGGAGCAATGCAGCAATCTTCATGATCTGATGTGGACTGGACACCACAGACTCACTGAACAGAGCAGTTTCAATGTCTGTGGCCTAATAGCCTCATGCCTGGCTGAGGATGACTGGAATTTCAGGGAATGCCCAAGCATCACTTAAGTACCTGCCCTTTGATGGCACCTGGAACTTTGAAGACAAGGTGGATTCAGCACTGGAGTGCTTCAAGTATAGTAGGGCTATGGCCAGATCTTTGGACTTATCCATGGCCCCTCACCAACCCCATTCCACCTGTCTCTCCTTTCATGCCCATGGAAGGGGGCTTCCAGCTGGGTCTTTATTCACCTAGCCACCACAGCATGCCAGCTTCCTAGCCTCTGTATGTCAGAGGATGCAGTAATCGCAGACCCCTTGGGTTGGACAGCTAAGGTTGGGACAGTCCACCACTCCCCTTTCAGCCTCCAGAGCCCTTTAGTTTGCCCTTATTCCATCATGAGCAACTAGTATGAGGCAGGCTACACCATCACCTGCACCACTGGTGGTGTATAACACCAGACCAGTCGGTTCTTTAAATTGTCCGAAGGGGGCTACTCACTCCCACCACCCATTTACGACACACTGACGGAGGGCCACCTCTTCTTTCTTCACCAGGAAGTTCCTTTTCGCCCATATACCCCTAACCAGAGTTCTCAAGAATATGGGGGATGACTGGGCCCAAAGCATCCTTGTGGCTCCTAACTGTGCTTGGAGAGTTTGGTATCCTACGCTGTTGAACATGGCCATTGATCCTCCGATCAGGCTGCAGCTTCATGGGGATCTTCTGTCGCTTCAGCATGGGAAGCTTCGCCACCCGAACCAGTCAATGTTCCGTCTTTATGCCTGGAGATTGAGCAGCGACAGTTGACAGCTTTTGACCTTCCTCCCAAAGTCTGCAATGTTATCTTGGCAGCCGGGTGTCCCTCTACCAAGACTGCATATCCTGCAGTTGGAGCAAGTTTGGGACATTGTGTGCAGAGAAACAGATTGACCCCCACCCCCTCTGCTCCACTGTCTTAAGTCTTTCTCTTTATGCGTTCTCTCACCCAGGTGGGCTGTGCTCTGGGAACTCTCAAGGGCTATCTTTTTGCCATTTCTCCCTTTTTGCATCTGCCTGATCCTCCATCCCTCTTCAAATTCTGTTGTTACGATTCTTGAAAGGGTTTCAACACGTTTCCACTTTCACCCTTCATCATGCCTTATGGGACCCTAATCCTGCCCTCATTTTTAGGGTCAAGCCTGGGAGGGGATGCACTAAATGCGTGCGCCTTGCTGGAAAGACTGTTGTGTACAGTAAAGGGCTTGGAGCACTCCTGTTACATATCATTTGTTGGCTTTCATGACACTCTTCTTTACAGCCTCACTATTAGTCACTGCAGATCAGGCATCATTTCTGTTTATCTCAGTGGAGCAGGAACCAAACACTGATTGATTCAACGTAATCAATGTCTGTCCGAACCCCACTTCAAACCGCCCCACTACAATCCATGTGAATCCACCTCACACATTCACCCCACTCCAATTCAAACCAATCACCCCAGTTTGATCCACTCCAACCCACCCCATCTAATCTGCTCCACTCCAAGTCACCCCACTCCAATCCAAAACAATCTGCTCCACTCCAAAACAATCAGACCCACTCCCATCTGTCCCACTGCAATAGAAAACAATCTGCCCTACTGCATTTCCAGAGCAATCTTGCCCACTCTAATCCAAAACAATCTGTCCCACTCCTATCCAATTCACCTCACCCCACTCCATCCCAATTCATCCACTCCAGTCCACCCCACACCAACACACTTGTCTGCCCCACTCCCAATCCAAAACAATCAGCCCCACTCCAGTACACCCCTCTATCTAATCTACTTTACCCCAATCCATCCCAATTCACACCCACTCTAATCCACACCACGCCCATCAATTCCACCCCACTTCCATCCAGCCCACCCCACACCAATCTGCTCCACTCCAATCCATAACAATCTGCCCCACTCCATTCCATTTCAGCCTTCCCCAGTCCAGTGTGCCCCACTCCGATCCAAAAGAAATCTGCCCCCCTCCAATCTAAACAAGCCTGCCCCACTCTAGTCCAAACCAATCTGCCCTACTCTAATACAAACCAATCTGCCCTACTGTAATCCAAAACAATCTGCCCTACTCCAACCTGCTCCACTCCATACCACCTTAATCTACCTAACACCAATCCATCCCACTCCAAAACACCCGATGCCAGTCCACCCCCTCTCTAGTACACCCTACTCCAATACAATTCACTCCATCGATCCAATCCGTCACCTCAATCCAGTCCACTCCACTCAGCCGTACTCCACTCCGCCCGCCCCACCCCAATCCATCCTACCCCAATCCAATAAATGTTACTGCAGTCCACCACACCCAGTCCAATCCACCCCACCATATTCCAGTCCAGTCCACCCCATCCCATTTCAGTCCATTCCACCCCAATTCAGTCCACCCACCTTTTAGTCCACTCCAGTCCAATCAACCCCACTTCAGTCCAGTCTAATCCATCCCACCCCAAACCATCTTAATCTACTCTGCCCCAGTCCAGGCCAACCCTGTTCCAGTCCAGGCCACCCTTACTCAGCTCTACCCCTCTCCAGTCCAGGTCACCCCACTCCGCCATCCCAATCCCATCCCAGTTCAATCCATCCCACCCCGGTCCAATTTAATCCATCCATTCCATCCCACTCCACTCAATCCATCACACTGTACCACAATTCAGTCCCCCACTCTACTCCAATCCACCCCCCTACCTCAGTCAACTCCAACCCACTCCATCTTACCTCAGTGAATTCCATTCCACATCACCCTATTCCACCCAAATCCACTCCAGCCCACACACACCCATTTCACCCTACCCCACTCCACTCTCTGCCATCGAACTCTATACTCCCCTCAGCACTGACACTCTACTCTTCCTCTCCACTCTGCAACACTCTACTCTAGCAGTCCTCTGTCACACTCTACCCTCCATCTCTACTCTGTGACACTCAACACCACTAACTTTTAGCCATGCTGAACAGCATCCACACTAGTGTACAATATGGCAAAACACACTGCCAAAGCCAGTAGCTCTTGTATAGGTGAGATCTATTGGCTTTGCCAATGCTTGTTCTAATGTGTACTCCCTTTGAGCCTCTACACAATTGTTCCCTTAGACCTTTTACTATCAAGACTGCCTTCCTCCTGGCAGTTACATAAGCCCAGAGGGTCAGTGGGCTTCTTGCTTTATCATCAGAGCCTCCCTATCTGAGCATCTATCCAGACAAGCTGGTTCTGCCTACTAGGGACTCTTTTCTGCCAAAAGGTATTATTCTATTTCATGTATGCCAGTTCGTCATCTTGCCTACTTTTTAATGCTTTGCCACATCCGAGAAAGAGGAGCGACTTCACCATCTGGATCCAAAAATTGCATTGCCATTCTACCATGACTGCACAAGAATTCGGGGTGGACAGCCTGCTCCTTGTGGGATGTGTCTGAGTGAAGAAGGAAAAGACTGTACAGAAACAGACCATCTCCTATTAGACCGCGCTCTGCATTAATATCTGCTGCGCCTTGGGCAAAAAGCAACGCCCTGCGGGTTTGTGTACTTATTACACCATAGCTAAAGCTGCAACCATTGCATTAGCACTCAAAGTTCCAGCCCTGAATATCTGTCAGGCAGCAAAGTGGGCCTCTCAGCACACATTTACCAAACACTACTGCCTGGGCATTCAGGTCCATCAAGATCGGATTTTTTTTCTGTTCAATCCTGCAGGACATATTAGCCTAAAATCTGACTAACAGACCCACCTCAGAGGAGGTATTGCTTTGGTATCTATTTTAGGGTAATCTGCTGCTAGAAATCTCTATAAGGTGAACAAGCTACTTCGGTAACGCCTTATCCGATAGAGACTTTATCTAGTAGCAGATTCCTTATCGACCCACCCATCTTCCCTTCACTGGGAGCAGATTCTAGGGTCATGGCTGTTACCCTTTTCAAGGCCTTAGTTTTCCCCACCAGTGTTCTGTGTTCTTCGTAGCTTTGCGCTCCTGACGTGGAGGGTCACAATAAGAAACTGGCATCAGCCCGCTGGGGTGGTGCCTACATAGGCACCACACGTCACTTCTGAAGTGGATGACACTACGTGAAGCCGAGTGACCTCATCTACTGGGACACGGGGTGCTGTTAAAGAAAAATTTCTGGATCCAGTCTGACGCCTGGGGAAAATTCTAAGGTAAGAAATCTGCTGCTAGATAGCCCCTAAGAGATGAGGTGTTAATGAAGGAAAGCAACTTATTACATTCCACCCAGATTTAACTTTCAAATTATACAAAGCTCAGGCTTAACCAGGGTAGGCCCTGATTTAAGTTTGAATGAAAATTAGAAGTCTTTGCCTTACCGACCATGAACACATCGACATGGTGATTTTTAACCTGTGGTCCACGCACCCCTGAGACTCCCACTTTAAATCTGGCAGGTTTTATAAAACGATATATTCCCAGATGAATAAAGTCCACCAAATTTTTTTTGAAAATTTGTAAGTCTTAAAACACTCTGTATATGCCTAGGAAATTGAAATAGTAAGCTAACAAGTAAGTTTGTGTCCTTTTGTTTTGTGGAAGCAACACAAATTCAGCAAATTAACTCTGTGGACGTTCTGTGGCTGAATTGAAGCAGCACTAGTATGCACCAACAAAAAGAAAGCATGCTTTGGAAGAAAGAAAAACAGTGGTATGCTAGAGTCTACCAAAATGCTTTGCCTTTTGGGAATAAAACTCCATTTTAAAAAGCTCCAAACTTCCCATTAAAATTAAACTTAGGATGTTCACATTTTTTGGTTGTAAACGAAATATTTTATTCTGGGTCTTTTTTGTGTTTTGAGGTTTAAATCATAAGGCGGGGGGAGCTGGCTTCTATTAATGTTTCATTGGGCGTCCAAAAACGTGAAAATGTTAAGAACTGCTGCACTAAAATATTTAAACTCCTTCAGAATTCACTGCAGTTTATTCCCTCTTGACACTGACATCCTGCGGAGAGCCTGTGAAGTAACGAAGGCGTTGTCCAACTTCGGAAACAGGTACATGTGTTTATTTAGCGGCGAACCTCAATCGTGGTGCTTATACAGGTTTGTCTCGAGGGCAACATAATGTGCAAACCTCGAGACACATTATAACAGTCTGCTCATGCCTTCATATTTTTATAGTAACCTCATTGACTGCTGCAAAACCCTTGCAGTGAGTATGCTTACTGTTCAACTCGAAGCTACCCCAAAGTACCCCTCCAACAATCTTGTTCTTTTGACAGTGCCCTAGATTGTATTTCACTAAGATTTTCACCCCATTAATTTTCATAATCTCCTCTTGACTCGTTTATTGGTGAATGAACCATGTATATAATAATTGTGTAGTGATACTTATTTTGCTTCTGGGCATCCATGGAGTTGTAATCGCCAAATTGCATTACCTGTTGGGCTTGTGAACTGCAAGATCAGTTAACAATTTATCTTTAATCTTGGGTTCTGGCGTAGCATGCTACTAGCTACAAAGCACTTCATTGCCTTGTCAGAGGGTAGAAAGCTCTATATAAATACATCTCACATTTACAGTAATTATAGTTGAGATATGCAACACCAGTGTGCTAATTCTCAGATGATACATAATAGGATGTCCAGCGAGCTTACTTGTTAAGAGTCCATTACTGCTCTGTTTTGGTTAAATACAATTGGGAAGAGCAATACAGTGGCCCTGAGTACCCAATTCATTCAGTATGGTCCTATTTTACTTCTACTTTTTTGTGATCACGACTCTCCCAAGTAATTATGGGTTGTATTGAGTGACTTTCACACGCTTTTGAAGAAACCTTTACAAATATTACCTTTGTGAATGGTTGTAGAATATATGCCATGCAGTTTTATGAGTTTGTTTTTTGTTTTTTTGTATTACGATTTGTTTGTGGGGGTATCATCATAAAGGTGGTCGATAACATACCCTTTGTCTCTTCCAACAGTGTTTTAAATAATGGACCAGAAAATGTTAAAATTACGCTAGGTTGGGATGGTACCCTGACCGTACGCCAGTGGTTAGACAAATTGCAAGCATTCCTTCTTCATCTTTTGTATGTTTGATGCTAAAGTTAGTTACTTTTTTCTCGGTCAGAATGCCTTTCACATGTTTATTCCTTTTCCAAATTCTCCACGATCAAAAATCATCGACATAATTAGTCTTATATTTTCTCTGTCTTCCAATTCTATTAAGACCTTCTGCATCCTTTTTATGAAGTGTTGCACCATGACACACTTTCTGCTATACTTGCTGAAGACTTTGCAGTCTTTCCCCATGGCTATGTGCATATTTGATGCACTCTTGTATGCAAGCCTTAATTAATCATTACTTTGTAACTAGTCCTGCACGCATCTTTGACTAAATAGTTGTCTAATGTCATATGTGTGTGTATATGTGTGTGTATATATATATATATATATATATATATATATATATATATATATATATATATATAAATTATATGTTCGAAGGGCATGTGTAGCTGCAGGTACACATGCTATGCATAGCTCTTCCGACATCTAGTATGGGGCTCAGAGTGTTACAAGTTGTTTTTCTTCTAAGAAGTCTTTTCAGAGTCACAGGAACTAGTGACTCCTCTCGGTTTCAGTGCGCATGGGCATCAACTCCATTGTTAGATTGTTTTCTTTCCGTGGTCAGGTTCAGACGTGTTTCCTCTCGCTCCGAGATTTTGATTCGGAAAACCTTCTTATTAGTCGGTATTGTTTTGATCGCGTTTCCTATCTAGCATCGAACCAGTAGTACAGTCGGAACCTTCATTTCGTGTGTGCCCAACTTGGGCCTGTTCGGGCCTACCGTGTGGAAAGGCTGATGGATCGGCCTCCATTCCGATTGTGCCCTCGGTGCCCCGCGAAGTACCCCTATACAGACCAACAGTTGGTTTGTAATTAATCGCTTTCTCCAGACCATCGGGAGGAAGATTGTGAGGCCTGTCGATCATTTCGATCAAAGAAGACCGTGAGAGATCGCAGAGCCCGACGACTCAAAATTATGTAAAAAAAGCAGCAAACATTTCGATGTCCTGGAGGAAGAGCAGACACAGACAGCAGTCTTCATCCGAGACACAGACTTCGAACAGGAATCGGAAGGCGACAGACCCATCACAGCTGGCCAGCATGTGTATGTCTGCTCCTACACCCCTGCAGAAAAAACCTTTGAAGGCCATGGTTTGGCCCGAAAAAAGACTGCTGACGACCGTCCTTTGGGGTCGGTGCCGAAAAAGGCCACTCCTCTGTCCACTTTGGAGTCGAGCAAATCCATTAAAAGCAGCACTTCAGACTCCAGTAAAAGACCCTATTCCTCGGAGTCAAATTCGGCAATTGGCTTCGAAGCCGAGACATCCAACTACTTTTTCAAGACCGAAAAAGATACACCCCTCGGAGCCGAAAAACCCCTCATATTCAGAGGAACGAGGACTTTCCAGAAAATTAAAACAGATTGGCTTTGCAATTATGGACTCTGGACTCTCATAAGACTTCTGAAGAAGAGACTGAGATTGAACCAATATTACAGGTTATGGATGAGAGACAGTCCAGGAGACAGGAAGAATCATCACTGCACCTCCTTTGAAAACCCAAAAAAGGTGGCTTTCCGAGAGGAATTAGACTCTTTGCAACCACCAGCAAAGGTGCTAAAGCAAAAGGAGAAGCCACTACCTCTCCATACTTCTCCTCCTCAATCTATACAGCTCTCTTTCTCACCTCAGAATAGCCCACCACCACTGCTTTCTTCAACACATTCTTTATAATATCATGGAGATGCAGCAGACCCATGGGATCTCTGACCCTGATCCCATCCTGGACAATGATCCAGACATTTATCCATTAAAACCTTCTCCTCCATAAGACACCACTGCATACACCCAAGTAATATCTAGGGCACTAGCTTATCATGGAGTACCCATGCATTCCGAGCCATTAGAAGAAGACTTTTTATTTAATACACTGTCTTCTACTCATTCCAGATACCAGTGTCTCCCAATGTTACCAGGAATGGTTAAACATGCAGACCAAATTTTTAATGAACCTGTCAAAGCTAGGATCATCACCCCTAGAATTGATTAAAAAGTGTAAGCCTTTTATATTTCTCAATGACTAGCAGTACACCTTTGAGAGACCCAAGGAGAAGATAATTAGGTCATCTGACTAGTATTGAGTTCAACTGCTACTATAATAGTTATATAACGAGAACATCATGGGGTGAATGGGTTCTTGGCCTTTTTTTTTTTTTTTTTTTTCTTTTTTTCAAGACTGTTATAATGAAACGCCAAACGAACTTCTGTTTGTATTTGTATTGTTATACGAGAACTGTCACTTCTTTGGCAAATAACATGGATGAAGATAATTGAGATTTAGAAATGTAAATACCCACACGCTCTGTTTAAAGAAAGCAGACCTGTATATTAATACTGAACCACAGAATTTATACTTGTGATTGTCGCCTACGTTAAGAGAAGATACGATTGGAAATAGGAATGGAATAGAGTAATAGAATATTTTCTGTAAACTGAGTAATATGGTGCAATTAATAATAAAAAAAAAAATACAACACACAAAAAAAAGTATAAGCCTGTCCATACTGACCCAGATTACATCACTCATCAGGTCCCTCTAGACTTGGTAGTAGTCAGTGCGGCATGGAAAAGGGCAAACAGCCAGTCATCAGGAGACGCACTGCCTCCTGATAAGAAGAGTAGAAAATTTGATGCAGCTGGGAAAAGAGTTGCCACAGAGCAGCAAATCAGAAAGAATTGCAAATTCTCAGGCACTTCTAGCCAGGTATGACAGGGCCCATTGAGACGAAATGCAAGATCTTATACAGCATCTCCCAATGGAGCATCAAAAAAGAGCACAACAAGTGGTGGAAGAGGGACAAACTATCAGCAATAATCAAATAAGATCTGCCCTCGATGCTGCTGATACAGCTGCAGGGAGTGTTAATACTGCCATGACAATTAGAAGACATGCATGGCTACGCTCCTCTGGTTTTAAACCAGAAATTCAACAGGCAGTACTTAATGTCTTTTGACAAGAAGCACCTCTTTGGCCCCGAAGTAGACACCACTATTGTGAAACTGAGGAAGGACTCCGATACTGCGAAAGCAATGGGCGCTTTATACACCACCCCATATAGATGCTCCTTTCGCAGCCCACAGTATAAAGGAGGTTTTAAGCCACAATCCTCAGATGCTTCCACCTCCCAAACAAAGCAGGGACAACAAACCCAATATCAGAGGTGGGTTTAGAGGATCCTGTAGAGGACAATATTTCAGGAACAGAGGTGAATTCCAAAGCTCTAAGCCGACCACAACACAACCTAAACAGTGATTTCCTTCCCTCACTTCCACTTCACACATCTCCTGTGAGGGGAAGACTTCAGCAATTCCACTCTTATTGGCAAAATATCACCACAGACAATTGGGTATTATCAATTATCCGCAATGGCTATTGCCTAGAATTAATCTCCACCGCTCCAAACATTCCACCATGATATCACAAGTTGTCCCCAGAACACACCGTTCTGTTACAACTAGAGTTACAATCTCTACTATTAAAACAAGCAATAGAATTGGTTCCACAGTCTCAACAAGGAACAGGAGTATACTCGCTATACTTCCTCATTCCCAAAAAAGACGGCACCCTCAGGCCCATCTTGGACCTCGGACCCCTCAATCCATACATCCTGTCAGAACATTTTCGCATGGTAACTCTGCAAGATGTTATTCCACTACTACAAAAACAAGATTACATGACTGCTTTGGACCTCAAAGATGCGTATTTCCACATGCCCATCTATCCAGCTCACAAAAAATACCTCCGGTTTGTCATAGCAGACAAACACTACCAGTTCATGATGTAGCCATTTGGGATAACAACAGCTCCAAGAGTGTTCACAAAGTGTCTAGCAGTAGTAGCAGAGTACTTAAGGAGACAATACCTCCATGTCTTTCCATATCTAGACGATTGGCTAATAAGTCAAGCAATTTTACACCATGCCAGCAACACACACATTACGTGATAGAAACATTGCACACCCTAGGGTTCACTCTAAATTACCAAAAGTCACACCTTCAACCAGCACAGGTACAACCTTACCTAGGTGCTATCCTAAATACTCAACAAGCCCTAGCCTATCCAAATATACAAAGGATACAAGCTTTCCAAAATCTCATACCGCTCATACAGCCAAATCAGCAATACACTGAGATATATCATGAAAATTCTAGGAATAATGGCATCTTGCATAGATATGCAAGACTAATCATGAGACCCTTACAACTGTACCTCTCACAACAATGGTCACAGGCACACGGTCAACTTCAACATCTAGTGTTGACGGACCGCCAAACACCTATGTCCTTTCAATGGTGGAATCGCAGCAATCTAATAAACGAGCGGTCATTTCAAGACCCTCTGCCTCGGACCATAATCACAACAGATGCATCAATGATCAGTTGTGGAGCTCACCTCAACAATCAGCCCATTCAAGGGCAATGGTATGTCAAACAGAAACAGCTACACATAAACCACTTAGAATTATTAGCTGTGTTTCTTCCCCTAAAAGCGTTTCAACCTCTTCTCAAACTGAAGAATGTTCTCATAAGAACAGACAACATGACAACCATGTATTACCTCAAGAAACAGGGCGGGACGCATTCAACTCAACTGTCCCTTCTAGCGCAAATAATTTGGAAATGGGCAATTCACAATCAAATTAATTTACTAGCACCAAATATTCCAGGAATAGACAATCAGCTGGCAGATCTCCTAAGCAGAAATCACCAAAAAACACATGAATAGGAGATTCACTCCCCAGTACTTTCAAAAGTGGGGCACACTAGACATAGATCTAGTCGCAACAAGCAAAAACGCAAAATGCCCAAACTTGCATCCAGACACCCACATCCTCTATCCAAGGGCAATGCTCTATGGATCAATTGGTCAGGGATATTTGCTTACGATTTTCCCCCTCTCCCACTCCTTCCCTTTCTGGTCAGCAAACTACGTCAAACGTCACTCACCATGATACTCGTAGCACCAACATGGGCACGCCAGCATTGTTTCACAACACTTCTAGATCTGTCCGTAGTACCACATTCCAAACTCCCAAACAGACAAGATCTGTTAACACAGAACAAAGGTCAAATCAGGCATCCAAACACCAATGCACTCCATCTAGCGATTTGGCTCCTGAAGTCATAGAGTTTGGTTATCTAAAGCTTCCACCAGAATGTATGGAAGTAATTCAATAAGCACGTACACCAACTACTTGACAATGCTACGCAAACAAGTGGAAAAGATTGGTTTTCTATTGCCAATCTAAAAACCTCGATCCACTTACAGCATCTATACAACATATTGTATGTTATTTACTTCATTTGCAGAAATCAAGTTTGGCTTTTTCATCCATCAAAATACACATAACTGCAATATCTGCATACTTACAGAATATTCAGCACACTTCTCTGTTCAGAGTTCCTGTGATTGAAGCTTTCATGGAAGGATTAAGGCGCATTATTCCACCTACAACACTACCTATTCCTTCGTGGAATTTAAATATAGTACTTGCCAGACTCATGGGACCACCTTTTGAACCCATGCACTCATGTCAAATACAATTTCTAACATTGAAAGTTGCCTTCCTTTTAGCTATTACCTTTTTAAGAAGAGTTAGTGAGATACAAGTGTTCACTCTTGAGGAACCTTTTTTCCAAGTACACAAACATAAAGTTGTACTTAAAACAAATCCAAAATTTCTACCAAAAGTAGTATCTCCTTTTCACATCAACCAAACAGTGGAATTGCCAGTCTTCTTTCCACAGCCAGACTCTGGCAGAAAGAGCTCTTCATAACCTAGATCTCAAAAGAGCTCGTATGTACTATATGGATAGAACTAAAGATTTTAGAAAAACAAAACAACTTTTCATTGCTTTCCATGAACCACATAAAGGCAATCCTATATCAAAACAAGGTTTAGCAAGATGGATTTTAGATGCATACAAACATGCTACATAAAAGCAAAAATACACCTTCTGATCACTCCTAAAGCACATTCTACAAGAAAGAAGGGTGTGTCAATGGCATTTTTAGGGAACATACCAAAGGTTGAGATATGTAAAGCAGCCACATGGTCAACTCCCCATACATTTACAAAACACTACTGTGTTGATGTTTTCTCATAGCAACAAGCCACTGTAGGCCAGGCTGCCTTAAGGACATTATTTCAAACAACTTCAACTCCTACAGGCTAGCCAGCGCTTTTTGAGAGGACTAACTGCTTTCTAGTCTATGCATAGCATGTGTATCTGCAGCTACACATGCCATTGAACGAAAATGTCACTTACCCATTGTACATCTGTTCGTGGCATGTAGTGGTGCAGATTGACATGCACCCTCCCGCCTCCCCGGAAGCCTGTAGTCATTTGTTTTACATTTGTACATATGTATATACATTTACATTTGCATGGACATCTCTTTGTATTCCTATACTCACCCCTTCCTTCACCCTTTGCGGGAAAACAATCTAACAATGGAGTCGATGCCCATGCGCACTGAAACCAAGAGGAGGAGCCACTCGATTCTGTGACTCTGAAAAGACTTCTTAGAAGAAAAACAACTTGTAACACTCTGAGCCCAATACTAGATGTTGGAAGAGCTGTGCATAGCATGTGAATGTACATTGGGTAAGTGACATTTTCCATATATATATATATATATATGAATGAATTAATCTTGGTCACTGGTATTTAATATGACCCACATTCCAATTCATCTTTTTCCCACTATGTCCTCTCAGTTGGGATTCAGCCTTGACCCTGATCTAATGGGAACACTTCAGCTTGAGCTGCGAGGCCAGGTTCCTGGTGAACAGGTATACAAGTAACCCCAGACCGACTTTGGCCTAGTTAGGCCTCCTCAGGTTTATTGTGTTCCAATTCAGAGTTGTCCTGGCAGTTTGGGCTGATTTGCATGCATCCAATTTGCATGTAGCTGATTCCTGTCTGAGCTGGCGTGGGCAAAAAATGGACTGGAATGCTGTACAGAGTATTGACCAGTGGATGTGATTAATTCATGAAAGTTGCACTAACTTTTTGTTTCCCTCTTCAAATAGTAAAAGCGGCTTCCTATTGCCCTAGTGTGAGTTCAGGGTTTTACTGTGTACGAATGCATGCAGATAGAAAATACGTTAATTTTTAGGTCGATCCTACCAAACAGTGCACCTGTCAGGTTGCAAAAGAGCTATTGTGTGCATTCCAAGAACTTGCTGGCTCTTTTTCAAAAGGATTTTCTTGTCCAAGCTTTTCCATCTTCTGTTTGTCCCTCCCCTGGATAATAGCCTCTTTATCATCTCTCTGATTGGCTGGCTGACTTCTATCCTTCCACTACTCACTTTTAGGTAACTACTTTTTTTGGTTAAACATTCCATGAGAGTGCATATGTTTTCCATCACTTTTCCCTGATAAGCTTCTTGCCCTCTCCTCCGTCTTTCTGTGTTCCTTTCTCGCTTATGTGCTTGTGTGTGTATCACTTGTTGCTCTCCCTTGTGTGCTGCTTCCCTCACTCATTGTTCTATCTATTGCTCCCAGCTCCTGTGCATTTAAAAAAAAAAAAAGTACTTTGCTCTAGTGCGTTTTCATGTTTTTCAAAACTGATCCATCTAGGATGAGTGATGAGTAAATTAAAAAAACAAAAAACGGACTGTTTGTAGACTTAAGCAAACAACGTTGGTTCCATGTCTCTTTTCTGATATAGTCAAAATAGCTCTTGTTATGTAAATATATTGCTCCATTTATTCTCAAACATATGTATAAAATGAATATCAATAAACTCAATTTTAAGTGCAGATGGCGCAGTACTCAAAGTGCAGTTGTGTGCAGTATTTACAATGATACACATATACAGTGGGATGTCTGACAGTTTTAGTAACCAGGGAACAGTCCAAATATATCCACAAGTTCCTGTCAATATAATTGAACAATAGACCGTCTCCTCTAAATTTTTTTGACGTTTCAACCCTCAGGCAATATTTAAGGGTCTCCTTAGGACAAAGCATGCTGTCTAACATTTCATCTGTAAGCAGTGTACATTCTTCTTTTACTGGGTAGTAATTACTAATGGATGTCTGGATCAACGCTCCTAGAATGCAGATTCATGTAAATCTACATGTGCCTCTCCGGATCATGTGTATACAGCGCTGGAGATGCCTCGCATCTGTCTCTGATTTCGTTCAGAACAAAAGATTTTGTAGGATTGCATGCATAGTGAGACAGTTGCGTGAATGTGTTATCATGCATGTGTACGCCTACAAACTGCAGCCACATTGTTGTGCTTTTTAAAAATGTTTTTGGGCATGTTATATACCATTGCCAACAGGCACTGGCCAAGCCAGTCGGTCTCAAATATGATACCTTATGGCTTTGCCAATGCTTATTTTTAAAAACCAACATTTCCCAAATTTCCAGGAGCTTCTTAGACTGCTACCAGTTTGGCCGTACGTCCGGCCTAAATTACAAAGTATGGGTAAGCATGGATACCAATTGACCCAATGGTAAAGCTAAAGGAGTTCAGTACCTGATAACACTCCTTACACAGCTGGTGCTTTGTGTGCCACCATATTATTTGCAGAGAAAGCACCACAACGTTTTCTAGTAATATTAGAATCGGTAAAGGAAAAATCACGAGTGTTGGTGCCTTCCCACCGGCGCCATTACAAGATCCCCACTGGGTCAGCGGGCGGAACGGTATTTCCGCCCACTTGTCCAGCGGGGAACAGCTCACAACATTGATGCTGGCTCATAATGGAGCTGGTGGCAATGTTGCGGTGCGTAGGGTGCAACAGCACCTGTCGTGCTTTTCACTGTGTGCTTAGCAGTCAGTGAAAAGCGCAACGGGGCTGTCCACGGGGTGGCCCTGTACCCGGTTTCTGCCAGCTTTTGCAACAAGATTTGCCATGTCCAAGTAGGACAACGATTATTTGCAACATCAGTGTGATATTGCAAATGTATACTTGTCACGCATTGCAGCTCAGACTCTTCTTCTCAGAAACCAGAGAATGGAGTCTAACAAAATCTTGTCCATTTTCTAAAACATGGCTCACTGGGGACTAGTCACTGTGCAAAGGTTATTGGCCATACAGACATGAGGGTGATTATGTCAGTCTAAACTTGGGTATACTGGTGACTTTCATCCTTCTGAGATAAATAAATGAGTACCATTCACTTGGGTGGCCCAAAACATCTGTTATTCAGCTCCAAGATGCCCCAATAGTTGGAAATGTTCCTGACAGATAAATATGTTACTGAGCACAATTCTTCCTCTTTTTCTGCTTTCAGGTTTCTTCTACTACACCCCATTTCCTCTTAGCAATGTGTGCTATATAAACAACTGTACATGAATATATTTATCAATATCAATTTCCACAGAGACTCAGGAATTGTGAGCAACATACATGTAATATCACTACTGCCGTTAAGTTAAAAAGTACCTGTGGTTTTTATCTACAGTTTAATTCATTTGTGTCGGTGAGGAAAGAAGGGGTGACACTATTTTTCACTCTTGTGACAGGAATGTCTCCTGCATGGTTTGCGACTGTGTTGCCTTGTGTGCCTAACGTTAGGTATTTCCCGTATCCTGGCTTTTATTTTGACTTTGGTGTGTCACTAATTAAAGTGCTTAGAGGCCTAGTTCCTCCTTCAGTATTAGAGGTCTTGGACCTTTACTGTTATATAGTGTGCATACATGCTGGTCGTGTAATGTGTAGTAATAAGCTGTTTGTGAGTGAGCCAGAGTAATGGAGACCAGTGGGCTCCATTTTGGATGCCCCTCACCTGACTGCACGAGGTGGAGGGTGTGGACTGTTCTTCCAGACAGAGCATCTGAATTGTTTGCATTCCTGTAGCTGGGGGAAGAGAACCAGAGACTGAAGTGATGATGATGATGATGATGATGGAAACATGTCTACCCTTGGATATTCCATTCAGCTTTTGTTGGCTGGCAGGTGCCGATTAGTCTTCCTTAGCACTGCTGTTTGGTGGATGGTCTGGGTCAGGTTGCAACTGCAGTTTCTCTTGTGAGGGAAAGATGTTTCTAGGTGAGGCCTGCCCTTTTGTCTGTCCCTGATTACGTCTTCATTTTGGGCCAGTGACAGCCAGTACAAAAATCTAATTTCTCATTTGACTTTGTTGCTAGTGTTTGTGTGGAGATTGCTCAGTGCTACCTGCTGTAAAAAGTATCACTCTGCACACAAGTGGTTTCTGGAGAGCGACCTGAAAAGCGCACTTCAAAGAAGTACCACCACAGACGTCTAAAGATGGAGACCGTGGATTCATATCCCCTGTCTAGAAGTTGTGTAAAAGTGTGACCCAAAACCCCTTGCTTCTTACTTTAGTCTAGTTCACACCTGTTAAATTTGCCTCTGCTTGTTTGGAGGATCTTTTGATCATGGATGAGTGCTTTATTGGAAATATCCTATACTTCCTTGAAGATAAAAATATGTACCGATTTGTGCTAAATTTAGAATTGTTGTGCAGTCCATATGTCTAACTTTATTTTGTTTTAGAAATTAGATTTTGAATGTGCGTCTGTTTGCTGACGTCAACCGCCCAGGTTTACAGTAAGTGTGGGAATTGTTCATGGGGGCGGGACTCCCTTACAAATTACTGTTTGTCTGGCATCTTATGGAGACATTTTAAAGATGAAACATAATGAGCGGTTGCAAAATGGAAGCACTTATGCTGAAATCTGCTGTTAACATTGACCACTGTTCATTTCTCTATACTCGTTTGGCAGTTTGCTCCTCTTTGTTTTTTATAATACACGATTCTAAAGGTACAGTGAAAGCTGTACGAAAATGTAGACTGCTGCCTTAGCAGTAAAAGACAGAGGTCTAGACACAGACACTGCAGTGACATATATATTTAATAATATCTGTTCTCTAACGAGATGCATCAGCAATTCCCTTTCAAGAGTCAACATTAATTGAGTTTTCACTTTTGGCATTTCTGCATGAAGTCAGTTTGGAAGGTAGGATTTATTCAGCATGCTTACAAAGGTTATGTGAGCTGTTAATGTCCGAGCATTACTGCTTCTCTGCAGGGATATTGTTTTTCTCATTTTAACTGTAACCTAATGTGGTGTTTTTTTGTTTTTTTTTGCTTTCTGGTTATGAAGTGGGAATACATAGTAAGCACAAGAAACTTTTGAAAAAATATTTTGCGAGCATAAAGACCCACTTGGGCTAATATGGCATGCTTGGCCTGACTTAAACATTTAATTCCTGTCGGTGCACGGCCATCTGTTCACTGCAGTGGCTCGCTCCATTTGTGGGCTTGCACACCCAGTTGCTTAACTAGGAGGACACAGAATTCCAATCACCTTCTTGTAGTCTTTACCCACAGCCCTCTACTAGCTTACAAGCCCATTGCAGAGGAGCCGTATCACATGTGGTAGACTCGCCCATACTGCATGGGCTTTGTTACAGTCTAGCTCCAATTTAAGAGATAGCAGTTTTTGTTCCTACAGTCCTCCATACTTACGCATTAAGGCAGTTTTGATGGAATGATTATATAGCATGATGATGAGCTTTGTTGCAGCCTGTGAATCCTGGCCTTGATGGGGGAGGCACAGATTTACAGATGGGCTGAGTAGTTAACCATGGAAATTGCGCAACACATAATGGGTGCAAAGTACCTGTCCTTGAATGCCCGATAAGTGAGGAAGTAGTGATTTGCTAAAGTATGCAAGGACCACTGTTAAGCTGCCCCACAGATGTTGCCAACTAGGACTTTTCTGGAAAGAACTAGGTAAGCAGCTGCGGACCTGGTGAATGTGCATGAATGTCTTCGAGGATCTTTCTTGGTCAGGGCACAGTAAAACTCAATACAGAAGATGACACTAAATGAAAGGGTGCATTTGGTCACAGCTGTGCTCTTTAGCTTCAGTGATGCCAACAAAGAGCTGGTTATCAACTCTGTCCTGTCATGTGCCATTGATGTAGTATAACACCCACATGCCTAGTCAGATCTGTGCAGCCACCCCTTTCTGGTGAGATGTGAAAGAAGGAATATAAATGTCATAAACATGGCCCATAAGAAATGCAGAAACGAATTTGAGTTAAGGTGGGACAGATGTGAAACTAATTTGGAATGGGGGGGAACAAAAAATGCCTGAAAGATGGACTAATTTAAGGGGCCTGAAATTCTCCGACCTGTAAACAAAAGCAGCTGCAGCCAACCACAACCAGCCATATTGTTTTGACAGTCAGAAATGGAACTGGTCAACGATGCATTGGCTTGAATGGAGATTCCATTAAGAAAGTCAAAATGAACCCATAGAGGAAAAAAAAACTGAGTAGGGAGAACAAATTAAGCAAACCTTTCATAAAATGTGCCAATAGAGGCAATTTACACAGAGAAAGCCAGTCAGGATGACACTCGGACATGTGCAGAGAAGCCGTTCATCTTTTAACTCAAGCCACCACCTAACACTGTTGTGGAAGAGACAGTGCAAACCTAAAAATCTGAGAGAGTTGAGATGCAAAATGATTAATGCCTTCTCACCCACACCACTGCCCAAGCTTGTTCCAGTGGCTTCCTTAGCTGGATGTAGTGTCACGCTTCGTGGCCACCATGATAACTTTTACAGCCTTATGTGTCAGGAAGGCACAAACATTCTAGCTAACATAGCGCATTCTCCACAAATGCAACTGCAGTCTGTTGATTGGGATGTAGGATGTGATGTCCTGTTGCAAGAGTATGTTTGCTCTGCGTGAAATGGGAAAGGCTGACTAATGTTGAGTGGCAACAGATAGCTACATACAGATCCTCCTTGCCAAATCTAGAAAAGTAGGTGTGTCAGGGTATTTATTCCCTGCTCCCTAGGGGCATAATGTGCATGAGTGAGAGTTTTGAACCTAAAGAAAATTGAGGATACTAACATTTCAGAACTTGCAAAGAGATTCACAGAGGGAATCCTCAGTGCTATAATATCACCTTGGGGTGTAGCTCCCACTTGTAGTCCTCCAGTGAAATATGGCTAGTGACTCCGCCTTCACATTGTGGGAGCCTGTGAAATTCACCACTACCAGCAAAGACTTCCCAGCTGCTCCGTCCATGCCTACGGACTAATCTCTTACCAACATAGGGTCCATGATCCCACATTACCCTGTTTATCGACTTAATGGATGATAATGGTAGTGTTTAACAGAAGCTGGACATTGCCCACTGAGATGGAAGGGAGAAGAAATGCCTTCAGGGCAGACAGGACAGACTTGAAGCTCAAACATGGCCTGCTTCAACGAGGATCTAAGGCCTTTTTCCACCATCTCACCCAAATGAGCACCCAGGCCCAGTAAGGAGGCTTCCTTGACCACAGCTACCTGAGCCTGCTTAGGGCAGAAATGTCTTAATTGCCACTTTTAAGGTAGATAGGATACAATTTACTCTTACTGACCTACTATGGGTAGGGTATAGTGTTTGGAGAAGGCATCCAACCTGTAGTGGAAAGTCCATCTTGCTAGCGACCTTGCTAAGGAATGACCACTCAACTCATTCAAAAACCTTCCCTCCATTTAACTAGTAAGTTGGGCTCGTGGTGTCGGAGTTTTATGTAGTCTGAAAAGTGAATTTGTCTCATCCAATTTCCAATGTATCCTGTCTGTTTTGAATTATCCAGTGAGGCATTACTTTGGATAGTCTTTTGGACACTAGCTAAGTTATAATCATGTAATCAGTGTTTGGTAAAGAGATGTGCAACCTTGACTAGGTAATTGCGTCATTTGGTAACGTTGTAATGGCCATCTCTATACAGATGTTTATAATACGCACATTTTTCAGTCACAGTTTGTCCAGCACTCTTAAGCTGCGAGTGAGGACGATCCTGTATCTCTTTATCAAACTCAGAGGGGCGAGGGATGCTGACCTGTGCCTCAGTGGAGGGCAGCCCCTTTATTCGGTCAGCAGCTAAGTCAGGGTGAACCAATATTCAGATCTTGCGCCCCACTAGGGTAGAAAGGCTCTGAGGGGTGTTAATATGTGTGTGGGTATGTATACATGTAAATAATATTCATTCCATGAAATGACTTGTTTCCAGTAGTGTACTTGGAGATGAGTGTGCCATGCATAGTTTTGTAACGTCTACCAAAAATAGCTCATACTTGGAGGAGCATTAGGGGTTGACAATCCTATTTTCCTGTACCTTGTCACTTATGCTTGTTTTGGTTGTTTAATCTGGTTCTTTTCAACGTTATGAAGAAGTGTTATTTCATGAAGATCAGGTCTCTGCAGTGTCTCTACTTTAGTTCCTTTTACAGTTTTCATATTTTCTTGAACAACAAACGTTTGAATGAAGTCCAGTCTGGGTTCTCTCCAGCCCATAGCACAGAAACACTCTGGTCTCCATTTTAGACTTTCTTCGAGTACCAGCAGATAGGAGCACGTCTTTGTTGCTGGTGCTCTTAGATTGGTCATCAACACTTCATACGAACTTACACTCCATTTTGCTTTCTCTTCTTTTTGAAAATGGCATTCAGGTTCCAGACTTGATGTGGATTAAAGGTAAATTCCATCTCCAAGACCACTTCCATTCTGTTCTGCTGTCTCCCTTCAAATTTTAAATCAAACCTGTATCACAATGAGTGCCCTAGGGCTCTTATTTCATCCCTGTCGTCTTCAGTGTTTACGTTCGTTCTCAAACACAACTTAGTCTGCAGCCCCTAAGTTATTCAGACAACACTCAGATACTGGATGACCTTCTTTTTTTTTTTTTAAATTTTTTTTTTTTTTTTTAAGATATTTGTATTGATTTTTCCTTTACAGGTCCATATGTCATACTTTTATAATTACATCAACAGGAATTATTGATCTGATGGAGTTTTTACATTCAAACAACTTAACAACGAAAAATGTACACAATTAGGTCCGGTTATAACATCCAGTATGTTTTCCTGCTGTAGTGACTGGCTAATAAAGCTTAATTTTTAACTTTTTACCGTTGGGGAGCCCCTCATGTAGTTACTTGAGTGTTCTAATTCCTGCTGAACCCTGCTTATTATAATGTCTAGGAGCGCCGTTTTATGAACTTATTAATAGTGTGTTGGGGATGCATTGAATGTGTGCTCTGTGTTTTGCCCCTCACTCATGAGCTGTCAGAAGCACGGTCGGGTATCGAGGAGTGGGGATACTTGTTATTAGATAATGTATTGCGCCGCATACTATTGCATAATTGTACTATATATAGGCAGAGATCATCTAGTGCGTTGTAATTACTACCTTCCCTTGTTCATGGTGGCTTCTCGTCGTTTTTGGCCTCTAGTCTGGCTACTAGCATTTCCCAGGCTTCACATCCTGTGTGTTGTTGACCGTCTCATGCTAGTTTCCTTAATACTTGGTGTTCTGTGCGGGCCCAGCGCAATGTGAGAGTATGCCAGGTTTTCAGATCGGGTGCATTGGGTGCTTTCCAGTGCATAGCTATCAATCTTTTGTACATCGCATAGGCTAGATCTGCAAACTTATGTAAGTGTCTATGTTTTTTTGCTCTTGTCCTCAGTCCTAACAGGCAAGACTTGGGATCTGCTGCTAATTCGAGGCCTGTCAGGTCTTGTGATTTCTTTTACCACCGCGTTCCATTCCCTTTGTACCTGAGGGCACTCCCAGACCATATGATAGAAGTGAGCCAATGGCGCTTTACATCTAGGGCATGTTGGCTCCATCTCAGGGAACATTCGGTTTATCCTGGCTGGTGATAAGTATGTTTGGTGTGTGAAGTTAAACTGTGTGTAGCGCAATCTAGGATTTCTCGACACCCCTTGGGCGTGGTATAAAACTTTCGACCAGTCTTCTTGGGGGATCGGGTCAGGTAGAACAGTGTTCCACCTGTCCCTAGCCCTCTCCAAATCAAGCTCGGGGGGCTTACTCCGGAGTTTGTATAGGCTTGACACTACTTTTACTTGGGCATCAAATTGTAGCATATGATGTATTATAGGTCAGGTCTCTGGTTCTAGATCTCCTGCCCCCCACGTTTTTTTAATTGAGTGGCATATGGCATAATAAGCCAGAAATTGTCCTGGGTTCACTGCTGTGAGGGCCTGTATGGCTTCAAATGTCATTAGTTTACCGTCTTCAAAGCAGTTGCCCACTACTTGTATGCCTGCTTCCATCCACACCGTGAGTGGGAGATACTGGATGACCTTATTAAGTAGGGCTCTCCTAGATTCTGGTATTGCATGGCTCAAGTTGTTTAATGGAGGTCTAACATCTCCCTTAAACTAACTACTGAAAAGGTAGAGAGAATGGTTACTCCTATTTACAGATCTCTAATCGCTAATCAACCTTTTCCACCCCCACTAAACAGGAACAATATTGTTTTATCAGTGCTCATGATCTCTTTAACTGTACAAGTTAAGAAAGTGAGCTCCCTCTGTGCTGTGTGTGTGTTTGTGTGTGTTGGGGGGGAGAGGGGAAGGAGTGTTAAAAAAAAAACAAAAAAAATTCTATCCAACTACAGTAGATTCATCCCTATCCTCTTCTTTCTTTTCTTCACACTCAACAGTTGTCTGGGCTCCTGTTCTTATGATGCTTCATTACTGCTGCACTTTGTTTTTGAGTGCCCTGCTGTTCCGATCTTGCAACATAAAAATGTAAACAATCTAGCTGCTCGATTTGCTCTAGACCTTCAGTCCTGCTCTTCTGCTACCTAGGGCACAAATACCCTGCATTAATTTGCAGTAGTCCAGAGAATGTTAAACCATTTTGTTTGGTTTTTAAACCCATCCATTCTTGGGGTCTGGTTAGCGCCGCGGCAGGTTCAAATTTGACTACCCAGCTCGGACCCGCCGATCTTCCACAGAAAGACCTGATATTCCAAAGGTCCTGCCACTGTCATCAGGTGGCTGAGCTTTTTCAGTCATTGCAGCCAGAATTTGGAACTCTTCTTTTTTTTTTTTTTTTTTTTTTTTTTTTTTATTTATTTAAATTTATTTTAATTTTGCAGATTTCTAAAAACACGGTGGTTCCCTAAAATGTAACTACCCTCATGATAATCACAACTTCTCTATTTTTTAAATCAGTTTGAGCGGCAGGAAGCAGTTTCAGCAAGTGCTCTATAAAATACTAACATACACAACCTGGTTTGATATCTATCTATCAATCTATTTTTATATAAACAATTTTAGATTTTTGAAGATACAGAGAAAATACATGAATCGACAGAGAGAAGGATTTGTTGTATGTAGGTAAACCTGCATCTTGAGACTTAACCCAAAAACAGTTGGTCCGCACCCGCCAACCCAAAGACTCTTGTGTCTCTGAAGGTTCATGGCAGAAGACCCAGTTCTTTCCCCCACACTTTGACATGCTTGCGTGGACACCCTCTCGCCTCATACACTGATCTTTCTTGGCTAGCGCACCGGTTGACCCCTCTCCTCCACCTCCATAAGGGACGGTGTGCTGGGGGAGTTCCAACAAACTGCAATGTCTTGCTTTGCTACCATTAATGCAGTACCCACAAAAGTTATTTCTGCCCTCGAACCCCCTCCTTCTAGTTATCATCGGAGATAGCTGCTGCCCCAGCCCACCACCGCCTGCAATTTTTGGAAGTTCCTATGCCAGGAAATCACAATTTTGGGGCATCCCCATACCATATGGAAAAGGTATGCAGGGCCCTCCATGAACCTGGAGCAGTGAGGGGGGGAGAGATCGGAGCCTAACCCGATGCATTCGCACCGCAGAGAGAGATGCCCCACACAGAAAATACAGTTGTATCCGACTCAGTCTGGAAGATATCGTTATCAACCTAGGTGCCATTAGTGCATCCCTCCAGTCTGTCTTATCCAGGGGACCCAGCCAACCCTCCCAACGGGCCCGCAGATGGTCCAGGTCACACTGAGTGTTTATTAGCATTTGATAGAGCTGGAAAATGCCCCCCTCCCCAAAGCCCCTATCAGCACCTTGGCCTCTAACGGGCTATGCTCTGGTATTGCTTCAGCGCATGGCAAGTGTACATGAAGGGCATGTCAGAGGTATTTATAAAGCTGTGTGTGGGAAAGTTAATGGACTTCCTGTAGGTCCTTAAAGGTTCTCCACCACCCCCCTCCACACATCTCCCAGCAATGATATGCCCAGCAGATCCCACCTTCCAAACCCCTGCAGGGCCGCTGATTCCTTCAGCCAAGTACAATGCCATAGGGGGTGGTCTCGTGTGTTGCAAAGCTGCCCGCCAGGCAACGAAAGTCACCTTAGTTACTGGTTCTAAGTTACAAGGGAGTGGGGATCCATAGATCCGTAGAGGAATGGTAGTATCTGGGGAAAGCCCAGAGCAGTTAGTTCCAGCTGATAAGCTGGGTATGCTCAAACCCCCATTGAACCAGTCATGTATGACCAACACTTGTATTGTCCAATCGTAAAATTGCAGGTTGGCCATGCCCATCCCCCCTCAAATCGTAAATACCCCTTTGACAATACTGCACTGCAGTGCGATGTCTCTTGCCACGCCAAAGAAAGGAGACTACCGCTCGGGCCCAAAACCACAAGCAAGGGTCTAGAAGTTCTGAAGAGCATACAAAAACCGTGGCAAAAATCCTAATTTTATATAAGGCCACTCGGCCCAAAGCATTTAATGGCATGGGCTGCCACTTCGCCAATCTGCCTTCACCCGTGATGCCAGTGGGGTCATGTTCAGTGCCCATGTTATCTAGGAAGAAGAGTCACCAAAAACACCCAAGTACTTAAAACTCAGTTGGCGGCTGGTGATCCGATTTATGCCAGTCATAATAATCCCGTGAGGGGCCCAATGTCACCAGCACAGACTTAGCCAGGTTCACTCGCAAGCCCGATGCCTCCTCAAAGCAACGCAGCAAGTGAAGTCTCTGCGGCCGGTTTCACTGGGGTCCGCCACATACAATAGGATGTCATCTGCGTACAACGCCACCCGATTTACATACGTCCAATCCCAACGCCACCTGCGTTACAATGGGTCCATCCTAATCAGACGAGCCAAAGGTTTGATTGCCAAAGCAAATAGTAGTGGAGATAGGGGCAGCCCTGGCGGGTCCCCCGGCCACTTGTTAAATGGAGGACAACATATTTTTTTACCCGGGCAACTGGATTGATGTAGAGAGCTTGGACCATACGACAAAATCTTGGCCCCATGCCTGCCCTGATGAGCACCAGGCATAAGTATTCCCAGTCCACTGTGTCAAAGGCTTTTTCAAAATCAATAAAAATGAGTACTAAGTCGAGGGGATGCGGTGACGTTGAGCCAAGGCGATGTATACAATGACACGTACTCTGGTTGGTTATGAAGCCACATTGGTCAGGGTGAATCTGAAGTGGCAGGACCCTCTTCAGGCGGGTTGCAAGAATTTTGGCATAGATTTTTGTCGTTAATAATAAGTGAAATTGGTCTGTAGTCCGCAAGACCTGGTCAGCGGCTGCATCTTAGGGAGCACCACTATGGTAGCTCTGTCCATTCCTTTTGGAAAGGACCCAAACTGGGCCACTTCCTCATAGAGGGCCTGCAGATGAGGCGCTAACCCCCTTTAAAATTCCAGTGGAAACCGATCAGGTCCAGGAGTTTTCCCGGCCCACAGTGACTTAATCGCCGCACATATTTCCTCCCCCGTTATCGGTTCATCAATGATATCTCTCTCAGTTTGTGGCAGCTCTGGGAAGGGAACGTCGTTTAGGAATTGGCGAGCGTGTTCTGGGATGATCGTCGAGGAGGATTTGTATAAGTTGCTATAGTAAGAGGCAAAGGCATCCGCTACCTCTTGTAACCTGGTCACCACTAAAGGCCCCCCTCCCCCTTGGTGGTACTAATTTCGGTGACAATTATAGATGCGTGCTGGTGTGATACCAGCCAATAAAGCAGTTTCACATTTTTGTCTTCCCACCCATACACCTGCAGGGGTGTGGAATTTATTATCTACTTGTCCATGGGACAGGTTGCTTCTTAAATCTACTTGTCCAGTAAAACAAATCTGTTTGTCCCTTTGGTGCCATGTAGTGTGGTGATAAAGTATGGCAGCAATCTCATTATGTAAGAGCTCTGTTAATAGCCGACCCTACACTTCTCTTCCCCCCCCCCCCCCGCCGAAGCTCCAGCCATTCTCTTTTGAGTCTCATTTGTGTCCTCTCCATGAGGAGCCGGCTGGCAGACCCATCCCAACCGCATCAAGGGAGATCCTGGCTGGGACCCCCTCCTTCACCTGTGCCTCCCAGACCTGGTACGGCATCGCTGGCTCCTTGGTTGGGAAGACAGATGATCCAAGTCCAGGGCCGGCCGGCTGCCCCCACGAGCTGTCATCGGATGTTTCTCCGTCAGCCACATCCAGGCCGCCTCCGGAGACTCGAAGAACTGTTTTTTGGGGGCATTTACCACCCTAAGGTGAGCTGGAAAAATGAGACGTTATGGTATTTCCGTGGCCCTCAGTTTCTGCTTTACTTCAGTGTAGGAGGGGCGTTGTTGGTGGACCTCCCTGGTGTAATCCAGGAACACAAGAATCTTTGCTCCATTGCAGCGTAATTCACCCTGGGCCTGTGCCGCATGCATTAGCGCATCCCTGTCCTTATAGTTGAAGAATCTAAGTATCACTGGTCTCGGTGAAGACCCCTTGGGGGGGCCTGCCCCTCAGTGCTCTATGCGCCCGTTCTATTGCGAACTAGGGTGTGAGGCAACTCTGCGGCACCCAAGATTTAAACCTGTCCTCTAGGCAGGAGGCAAGGGAGGAAGTCTGTGTTTTCAGGGACACCAATTATACGAATGTTGTTGCATCTTGAGCAGTTTTCGGCGTCCTCTGCTCTGCGGTGTAACTTTGATGTCAGCACAAGAAGCTGGGTGACCTGAATTTTAAGGGTACTCATTTCATCCTCCATGCTGGACAGTCTGAATTCCGCCTCCTTGATTCTTGCCATGGCATTGCACAGATCTTGATGCACTAGGGCCACATCTACTTTGACCTTCCCAATTTTTGTCTCTACTGCTGTTTGGGAGGATTGTATGCCCTGGAGGATGATGGTCACGTCCCCTGAGGGGAGGGACTTCCCTCCTGTTCCCCTCTCGCCATCAGAGGTCGAGCCTCTGCCCGTGGCAAACTGGTCTATGCACGTTTGTGCCGTTGTTGACCTGGCCTGATTGTCTTTCCCCATTGCGACCCGTTACAACCAAGGTGGATGCTGGAGGGCTCCCGCCTCTGTCGCTCCCGGGCCATGCGCGAGTCAGTCTGTCACTCCACGCCCATGCGTTTTCCCTGCACAGTTCGCGCCCATACTCTTACTCAGTACCTGAAGTGGCCACCCAGTTCACCGGGACATTCTCCCACCTTCACCAGATTCCTGCAGGTCCGCACCAAAGTGTCTGTCACCCCTGTGTGTGTGTTGCCGCCCCTCCTCCTCATATCCACACCACAGGCCTCTCCAGTTCCTTTCGGGGCGCCACCAGTCCTCCTGTGTGGGCCCCCCTGATTTCGGCTCCAGCCCGATCACTCGGGGGGGGGGACACACCACATTCTTTCATTCGAGGGGGGTGGGGTGTTGGTCTATTGCCTTGATAAGTCGTGAGTACGCTGGGCCCCGGCTCGAGGCACTGCTGATGTGTCTTCTCTGGGGCCCGCCTTACCACCAATCCAGCCAACGTCCTCCCTCCTGCATACCAGCCACATGGCCAGTCCTGTTCCCGTCCTCAACTGGACCGCGTGACCGCCGGACAGGGCCCTCCTCTTGGCCCAAGGCCGCCATCTCCCCTAGTTCAGTCGAGCAGCGGCATCCCAGACGTTTGCTCCTTCTTGGGCCAGCCACTCCGGACCCCAATCAGGACCCCAGGCACCTCTTTCTAGGCGGCTGGGCCCTGGGCGTGCCCCCCACCACAGCCGCAGTGATGGCAGATCTCCTCCTTTAGTGACCTCTCCGGGCCGCCTAAAGGCCCCGGACACAGACGGGACCTGCTGGTCACCTCTCCCAGCCACCGAGCACACCGTCCCTGTAAATCCTCTATACGGGCCGCGCCCTAGCACTCTGCTTGGCTGGTGGCTGCCAGTTGGCATGGTGGCACCTCGATCCTCCAGGCTGGTCCCTCCCTCCCCCCCCCCCCCCCCTTACCACCACAGTTGCAGAGACTGCAGACCTCCCTCCAAGGGGCCCTTCTCCTGGCCGCTTCCAGACACAGACGGGACCCTCTGGTTGCCTCTCCCAGCCACCGCTACACACCGCTTCTGTGCTTCCTTCCTTTATGCGCGGCCCGAACCAAAAGGCGGCGGCTCAGCGCTCTGCTGGCGGCCACCATTTTGCGCTGTGGCGTTTCAGTCCTCTGGCGCTGCCCCGCTGGGGTTTTTGCTCACCGCCGGGGTTTTTGCTCACCGCCGGGATTCCACAGTTGTACGATGCGCCAAAAACACCAAGTGGGATTTGGGTTTGCTGGCCTCAAACGAGGTTGGATGATGGAGGGGTCTGGAGCATTTCTAAAGTGCGACCACCACCTTGATCCCTCTGCTAGGCCTCCTGTTTTGATATTTTATGTGATGTTTCTGATCTGGGGGATCAACCTCATCTGCATCTTTATGATAGCAATTTCCCTGAAGTCAGATTTAAGAGCTTCTCAAACGAGAGTTGTCTCATGTCCCCTGTTGTTGATTGCTGTAATTTACAGGACAGTGGTTTTGAGATTTTGGGAGGTTTAAGGTCGTTAGTCAACCACTAATAAATTTCGACCGGAAGTCCTTAATGTGTGTCCTGTAGACGTTTAGAAATGGGTGTGTGGTTATATAGGATCATTTTAGCGATCTGTATAGAGATAGTTTATCTACAGAGCGGGTAGCATGTGGACCATCATCAGCCATAAGCTGTTTGAAGTGCTTGTCACTTGTTGGTCAGTCACCGTACATGATGGTGATTCTTGCAGCTGTCATCCAGGACCTATGGATATTTTTATTTTTACTGACACTTAAGTATTTCATAGTGGCTCTGTCTGAGAGGGGACAGAGACTATAGGAGGAGTATACGATAGCTTGGAATTGAGCCCTAAAGCATATGTGGAGCTACAAGGTTAGCATTGAGGGACTGGTTGTTGATGACTTCAAAAGCTGAACAAAGCGACGCTCTAAAAATGCTTAAAATGGCGGCATGTATACCCGGATGAAGCGTCTCTTAATAACGAAGTTGAAATGCTCTTTCATTCATTGATCACAGACTTTAACTGAGAGGAAAAGTAAGCGCTGGAAAATATTGTTGTATATTTTGGTCCACTATGATTTTTATTTTTTAATGTATGTCTCCTTTTTTTTGGCTTTTTTAATTCAGATGTCTGGATAATTCCTTTTTGGAACTAAGCAAATTATTCTGCAGAGCAATAAAAGCTATTTGTACTTGCTAACATTTAAACAATATTTGGGCACATATCATTGCTTTTTCGGTTAATGTAAACAGAAAAATGCGGAATTTGGGTTTTTTTTTTTTTTTTTTTTTTTTTTTTTTTTTTCTCTCACTTTCTCTCTTTCATGAGGAGCCTGACCTATGTTATAAACCCTAAATGCAAAAATATTTTGCTCATTGGAAACAAGTTACATTTCCTAACTAAGTGATACCTCAAGGTTATACGGTTAGTGTGAATTTTTGGAAATTAAGAGGAGAATAGAAAAGTGGAAAAGAGTGCTTATTTTTGAGACTGTCACTTGTATTTTTAGACATAAAAATAATCAAGTGACCCTGGAAGAAGGTAGGAGGAAAGGGGGAAAAGATATTTCCCATTTCAGAACCTAAATCTGTAAGACAGTTATCACGTAGTGCAACTTTGTTATCTAAAAGTGTATGATGGCTGAATCCCCAGAATTACCCTCCTCTGCTATGAACACAATGCTGAAAGAATTACTAGAAATAAAATCTTCACTTACATCTGTAAAAAATGCAGTCTCTGCACATACCACTGAAGTTCAAGGATTAAGAACTGAAGTTAATAAATTTCATTCCTGTATGCAGAAAATGGATAGTTGCAAAATGGACTTTGAATCTTGTCTTGGTAAGATTCCTGACACAAGTCATGACATCTGGAATCTGCAGCAGAAAATGATTGACTTGGAAGACTGCAAAAGGAGAAATAATTTAAGAATCTGAGATCTTCCTGAGCAAATTGAGAAAGACGATGTGCTAGGTTTTTTAAACCAATTTAACACCAACACTGATCAACATCACCTTTACTGTTCCACTGGAGTTTCAGCACACCCATTGAGTCCGCTCTCGTAATTCAGATTGTTCTACAAATCCTCCACATATTGTAGCCAACTGTTTGCGACATCAACGAGCTCGTCAGATTATTAGGGATGCAAAGAAACCAAGTCATTATATATATGACGAAACACAAGTTATTATCACAGCAGACTTTTCAGCATGTACTTACCTTAAAAGGTAAGAGTTTTTTTAACTTTACGCACTAGACTGAAGAAGAGAGACATAAAATATGGTCTTTTGAACCCTGCAACTATGCAGTACTTTGCCACTCACGACCTGGAATCATTTTTGAATTTCTTAGATGAAAAGGATTCAGAGATGGAACACAAATCTTCACCACCACCACCCACAAGAAAACCTTCTATATCTACTTCCCCAGATGCTGATCAAGGAGAATGTGAGTCTGTTCAACGACCCTGGTCTCATGGTGGTAAATTTAATGCATGGAAGAAATGTCAACCTAGAGGTAAACTAGGTCACCTTTGAAATCTTGATCCTGATAGACACTTGGCAGTTTATGCAACAGTGTTTGGCGTTCTCCTTTCTTCTTATTCCCTATGTTTTCTGTATCATGTTTTCCTTATGATTAGACTTAGACTACTTTCTTAACATATAGGCACATTTATATCATTTTTTCTTTTTCTCCCCCCTCCCACTTTTTTTGTTTCCTCTCCTCTCTCTATATGACTATACCTTAATGTGTTTTTGGATACTTTGTTTTGATTCATATTTGTTATGACACAATTATCCTCGTCTCTGTTTTCCACTCCGCTGTGTATTTTGTCTATCCCCTCAGTCTAAAGATTTAGTTGTCAAGTGTATGTAGTTGTCTTATCACTTTGTGTTGGACAACTTAATTTTATACTGATTGATATCTTGTATAATAATTTCTTATTTATATTTGTTCCTAATACTTAACTTGATTTTTATTTTTGTATTTTTTATTTTTTTTATATATCTTCTTGTCCCTCCTCTTCTTTATATTTATTTCACTGTATTAGGTCCCTCTGTTTATATACTATATATTTTTTTTTTTCTCCCCATTTTAATCTTTTTCTATACATTTATAATCTTTAATTCCTATTTTCTTATAAATGTTATTATTCTTTTCAATATGTCAGCTTACAAGATGAAACCTCGATTGTTTCTTTAAATGTTAACGGTTTTATACATTTTATTAAGTGAAAGAAAATACTTAATTTTCTTGGACAACAAAGATCTGATGTTGCAAGAAACTCTGCGTCAGAAAGTGAAAAATTGAAAAGAGATTGGATTAGTCATGTTATACATGCTAGTATAATCCAATATAATCTTAGCAATGACAGCACTCCTATTTGTAAATGTAGAGTAGCCATTCGTTTTCATAAAACCTACCATACAAAGTTATTCAAACATGGATAGATAATTGTAGGTATGTATTTTCTAAAATTCGTATTCGAAATTTATTCATGATCATTGGTACGATCTATGCACCCACTGACTCCAAAATGACATTTATTTCTCAGATTAGTATGTTACTGTCTTCTTTTGGATCTACACGACTAATAGTAGGGGGAGATTGGAATGTGACTTGTGATCCATTCAATGACAGATCGAGTAAACCTGATGGTCATCGCACAACTGACAGACATATCCTAAAAGATCTTATGGAAGATTTTGCACTACAAGTTCCATGGAGATTATTACATCCAGATAACTGCGAATATACCTTTTACGTCCTGTTCACATTTAGTTCATTCTAGAATAAACTTGTTCTTGATGTCATCTATAACACTACAGTTAATAACACGTGCTGGAACACATTAATGTTGGATTAGTACAAACCCCCAAATCCATTTGGAGATTGAATGTTTCTTCATGTAAAGCACTTCAAGCAAAATTGCGCTTATGTCAACATGTTGGGCAATTAGTTAAAGAAAATGAGAACTCGGTAACGAATGCCAGTACGCTGTGGGTAGCTGGTAAAGCAGTAATTAGCGCTATGGTCATGATAGATCCGTCCCTTTTTTAAAAACAATTAAACACTGAGAGGTTATCCATAGAAAAAGAGGTGATATCTCTTACGGATAGTTATATTAGAACAGAATCTCCTGAGACATTAAAGAAATTACTTCCAGTTAAATTAAAACTTGACAATTTCTATACCTCATGCTGAAAAATGTCTTTCTTATTCGTCAGTGTAATTAAGAAAGGGGGAAGAAAGCTGGAAGACTTATAGCATATCAGTTGCGCCAACAAGAATCCTCTAGAACTATATCTGCTATTAAAAATTCTTCTGGTAGATTATTTACACTCTTTTCTGAAATATTGTCGCAATTTCAGACCTACTGTGAAACACTTTATACATCATTACATTGTTCAGATACTAAAGAGGAAGGTGTGTGTGTTTTTTTTTTTTTTTTTTTTTTTTTTTTTTTGTGTGCTAATTTAACTATTCCTAGATTATCTATCTCAAGAATAGAATGACAGCCCTGAAGGAGAAATTACAGAAACCTATTGATTGCTTAGCTACAGGTAAGGCCCACTCCGAGACGACTGCTTCCCTATTGAATTTCATAAGATTACTAAAACCCATTTAACCCGGTTGTTACAATCTTTCTTTGAAGCAACATTAAAAATAGGACACCTCCCCTCACAATTTTTACGAGCCTGTATTACTGTTGTTCTTAAGCCTGGTAAAGATCCATTAGAATGTTCCAGCTACAGATCGATCTCATTGATTCATTAAAATATTGGCAAAAATTATAGCGATTCTTCTCAATTAAGTTATTAGATCACTTATCCACCCTTCTCAAGTTGGTTTTGTTCCATCCCGTTCCTCTTCAAATCATCTTCAAACAATTCTACATTTACTCTGGCATCAACGTGATAAAATAGAAGAAAATGTAATATTATCTCTAGACAAAGAGAAACATTTGATAGGGTGGAATGGGGATATTTGTTCCGAACTATTGATAGAATGGGGTTTGGAACAGATTTGATTACTTTAACTAAAGGAATGTATCACTCCCCAACTGCTGCAATTATATGTAAGAGCTTTACATCCTCCTATTTTAGGATTTATCGTGGTGCAAGACAAGGATGTCCGCTTTCTCCATTGCTGTATCTTCTTGCATTAGAACTGCTAGCTATTGCGATCAAAAGAAAATCAATATAAAAGATATTGTAATACCTACAGGAGGGGTGAAAGCTTTTTATGCTGATGATATATTATTGACCCTTTCAAATCCGGAACCTTCGGCTAATTCTTTGTTTTCTTTTTTGAATAATTTTTCAATGCTTTCTGGATATAAAATGAATTGGTCTAAATGTGAAGCTTTACCAACGAATGCAAGTACTACATTAGCTTCCTTGGGTATTCTTCCTATCTGATAGAGACTTCTAGTTGCAGATTCCTTACCTTTTAAATTTCCCCAGGTGTCAGACTGGATCCGGAAATTTTTCTTCAAGCAGTACCTCTGCGCGCTGTCAGGTGGCGTCGGTCGACTCCGCGGGCGTCATTGGCGTCGTGCTCACGGTGATGAAGTCGCGGTCGTATATAGGCGCCACCCCGGCACGCTGACGTCAGTTCTTTTCTTTACGCGCAGATCTGGAGAGAGCCACCTCAGTAAATCTTTGACTACGTCAACACTTTTGTCGAACTTTTTGACGCGTTCGTGGATGCGTTGAGGGATGTACCGAAAGACCGAGTTCAAGCCCTGCGACTCCTGTCATCGAACGGATCCGCACCTCGTGGGTCTCTGGTGCCGGGAGTGCAATCACGACCCGAAGTCGTGCTCAGAGTGTCGGGCCAAGAACCAGAAAGTTTTGAGGGAGCTGTCCCTAGAGCTCATGGCGGCCCGACACTCGACTCCGTGGCGCTCACTGTCCCGATCGAGAGGAAGGTCTCGAGACCGGCCGTGAAGTCACCACAGCTCCTCGTCCTCCAAGTCATCGGGACATTCAGGTCACCAAAAGAAGTCGTTTAAGAAGGACAAGCGTTCTTTGACTTCACCCCGTCGATCGGATGATACGATGCGGGAAGAGCGCCAATGCTCTAGGCCTCTGTCAACGGAGCCTTCCTCTGCGTCATCTCTGTCCTTCCCTGACTTCCCGGGAGCCGGAGCCACCCCTGCCCAACTTAAGGAATTTTACGAGGCCATGCACCTAATTTTTAAGTGGTCCGACCCACCTTCGGGCACAGGTGAGTCGGTTGGGGCTCCCTCGGTTTCAAAGCCATCTGCTTTGGCCACGGCTCCGGAGGGCCCCTCCGGATCCACCCAGACACCGGTCGTGATACCGGCGACCTTCCCTGGTGTCAGGTCAGACGTCAACGCTCCCAATGTCAGTTGGGCCCACAATCAACGTCAATCCCATCCTCATAACTGACGACCTGGAGCCGGAACGTCAGTTCCGTTCTCCATAGGCTCCCCTGGGCCCAGGGTTGATCAAGACCCTTATTCTTGTGGGCATGGAAACATGGGGGGTATGGAGGGGACGCTGGACCCTTTAGAATACCAGCTTGACCCCCAATTGGACAGTGCAGGATTTGGGTGATGCCAGTGGTCTAGATACCTCCCCCAACACTGGTATCCTCTCTCCTCCTAGCGTGGCTACGGAGGAGGGTGCTTCTTATTCTGTGGTGTTGAGAAGGGGGGCTGAGGTCCTGGACCTCGAGCTACTTTCTGTGGAGGGTAGGCCTAAAATCCTAACCGACGGGCTTCAGCCGGGGTCTTCCTCTTCTGAGCCCCTTCTACCCTGCAATGAAGCACTGACAAACGTCCTTTTGGGTACTTGTTCCAGACCCAGCACAGGTGCTCCTGTGAATAGGACGATCGCCCGCCGCCATCGACCTGCGCCGTCAGACCTGGGATTCCTCACCCAACACCCCACGCCTGGGAGCCTTGTCATCCAGGCTTCTTCTTCATCTGGCACATTCCCTGCCACACCCCCCAGATAGGGAATTAAAAAAACTGGATAATTTGGGGAAGAAGTTGTTTTCTTCCAACAGTCTAGCGCTGCGGTCCATGAACACCACATGCCTTTTGGGCGGTTCTTCCCATACTTTTTGGGATACAGTTGCACAAGTGCTGCCTGCAGTTCCGGAGAACTCTCTGGGCAGATCGGTTGCATCAACGGTGGCATTGAGACACCACCTCTGGCTGAGAGCATCTGGCTTTTCAGGGGATGTCCAGCAATCCTTGATGGACATGCCCTTTTGATGGCACATGTCTCTTCAGAGACGAGGTGGACTCTGCACTCGAGTGCTTTAAGGATTCCCGAGCCACAGCCTAGTCCCTTTGCCTCGTGCCTGCTCCTAGATCCCAGCAGTCCGCCTTTCGTGGCTACCGAAGGGCCACCTAAACGTGCCCGTTCCCTCCTGCACATGCTGTACAGATCCTGCGCGGACGCGGGATCCCACGCCCCCAGGGATCAGGGAGCCAGCGGGTTGCCCAGTCCACCCCCACCCCTTCTTCAGCCTCCAAGCCTTCAGGAGCCAGTGGGTGGCAGGATGCTCCATCACTTGCCCCAATGGCAATCCATTACCTCTGACAGGTGGGTCCTCCAGATCGTCGGGGGGATACTCCCTCCCCTTCAATACTTCTCCTCCTGCCATGCCACCTTCATTCAATCAGATATCGGAGGATCATGTGGCGCTTCTCCGTGAGGCAGTCCAAGCCCTTTTGGCCAAAGGAGCTATAGAGAGGGTTCTGTTGCCAGAAGTAGGTTGTGGTTGCTATTCCCGCTACTTTCTGGTTCCCAAAAAGGACTAAGGTCTTTGGCCTATATTAGATCTTCGGTCCCTCAATATCTTCCTCAAAAAGGAGAAGTTCAAAATTTTTACATTGGCTCAGGTCCTATCTGCCCTGGATCCCAGAGACTGGATGGTAACGTTGGACTTGCAAGACGCATACTTCCACATTCTCATCTTGCCAGCCCACAGATGTTACCTACGATTCGTGGTAGGTCACGAGCACTTTCAGTTTACCATGCTCCCCTTTGGCCTTACAAGTGCCCCTCGAGTGTTCACGAAAATGATGGTAGGGGTGGCAGCTCATCTGTGCAGGTTAGGGGTCCCAGTCTTCCCCTACCTCGACGATTGGCTGTTGAAGGCGAACTCACCCCAGACAGTCAACTCCCACCTCCAGACTACGGCCAACCGTTTGCATTCAGTGGGGTTCACTATCAACGTGCCGAAGTAGCACCTGACTCCTTCTCAGACGCTCCCTTTCATCGGAGCTGTTCGGGATACAGTGCAGTTTCTGGCACATCCTCCTGAAAAGCGAGTTCAGGATATTCAGGCTATGATGCCTATGTTTCAGCCTCTGTCCTGGAATTTGGTGAGAATGAATCTGAGGCTGCTGGGCCTCATTGCATCCTGCTGGTTCAAAATGCCAGATGGCATATGCGGGCTTTGCAGTGGGACTATCCGGGGAATGTCTCCGACAAGGTCCAGATCACAGAAGGCACTGCAAAAGACCTGCAGTTGTGGTTAACGAATCAGAATTGGGTCAAGGGCAGATCCCTCTCCTTTCCCCAACCAGATCTTACGGTCGTGACAGATGAGTCACTCCTGGGATGGGGTGGTCACATGGGAGAGGCAGAGATCTGAGGCATCTGGTCTCCGGTGGAAACCGGGCTCCATATCAATCATCTGGAACTCCGAGCGATTCGACTAGCATCGAAAGCATTTCTTCTCTCCCCCAAGGGGAAAGCAGTGCAAGTGTTCACAAACAACACCACCGCCATGTGGTATTGCAACAAACAAGGCAGAGTGGGCTCGTGGACCCTTTGTCAAGAGTCCCTTTGCCTTTGGACTTGGCTGGAACATCAGGGCATTTCCCTGGTGTTTCAACACCTGGCAGGCCCCTTGAATGCCAGAGCAGACTAACTCAGCCCACGATGCGTGGTCGGCCACGAATGCCATCTCCATCCGGAGGTGGTGCAAGGTCTTTTTCTGCAGTGGGGAGAACCTTGGTTAGACTTGTTCGCCTCCGTACAGAACGCGCAAGGTCAGCTGTTTTGTGTGTAGGAGTTTCCAAGGCGGCACTCGCACGGCAACACTTTTCGTTGCGAGTGCAATTCAGGCCTCCTGTACGCCTTTCCGCCTATACCACGTCTGCCCAGAGTTCTGAAGATCAGGCAAGGCCGGGCCCAAGTAATACTGGTGGCTCCGGACTTGGCACAAAGAGTCTGGTATCCCGAGCTTTTGAACATGGCCATAGTGCCTCCGATCAGACTGCCCCTTTGGGAGGATCTTCTGTCACAGCAGCAGAGGAGGGTCCTCCATCCGAACCTGTCAACTCTGCGGCTTCATGTGTGGAGATTGAGTGGCGACAGTTGACGTCTTTTGACTTGCCACTCAAAGTCTGTGACATTATCTTGGCAGCCAGGCGTCCCTCAACCAAAACTGTATACGCCTGTCGTAAGAAATTTGTGGTAAGGTGCATCGACAATTCTGTTGATCCTCTATCTGCTCCTCTTACTCAAGTTCTTCTCTTTATTCTTTCCCTTGCCCAGCAGTCTTCTACCTTGGGATATCTCTCTGTTATCTCTGCTTTCTTGAGGTTACCAGATCAGCCTTCTCTATTTAAATCTCCCATAGTTGGGAGGTTTCTTAAAGGCCTCACACATCTCTTTCCTCCAATCCCATTCATCATGCCCCAATGGGATCTCAACCTGGTCTTAACATACCTTATGTGTACCCTGTTTGAACCACTTCACAACTGTCCTCTAAGGCTCTTATCTATAAAGACTGTCTTTTTAGTTGCCATTACTTCTGCCCGCAGAGTTAGTGAACACCAGGCTCTGTCATTTAAGCCACCCTTTCTTGTCATACATCCTGACCAAGTGGTGCTGCACACAAGGGCTTCTTTTCTACCTCGGGTAGTGACATCCTTCCCATGTCGGACAGTCCATCACCTTGCCTACCTTTTATGCATCCCCACATCCCTCTCTTGAAGAAGAGAGACTCCACCATCTAGACCCAAAAAGAGCGTTGGCGTTCTATCTTGATCGTACCAAAGAATTCCGGGTGGACGATCAACTCTTTGTGGGATATGTGGGTGCAAAGAAGGGAAAGACGGTGCAGAAGAGGACCATTTCAAGATGGGTGCTCTTGCGCATCAAAATGTGCTATGCTCCGGCTAAGAAGCAACCCATTGAAGGTTTGCGTGCTCACTACACCAGAGTTACTGCTGCTACCACAGCGCTAGCACGGGCTGTTCCAGTCATGGACATCTGTCGGGCAGCAACGTGGGCATCTCTGCACACTTTTACCAGACACTACTGCCTAGACAATCCGGTCCGAAGGGACGACTACTTTGGCCGTTCGGGCCTGCAGGACTTTGTGGTGTGATCTTGGTTCGCAGATACCACCGGGAATGGTATTGCTCGGGTATCTATACTAAGGTAGGGAATTTGCAACTAGAATATGTCTCTACCAGATATTTTGTTAGCCAAGGTAAGTAACTTGTACTTTAAATGGAGATCTACTCAACTTAAATACCTTTTGGAATTTACGTAATCCTGGTTTGAAGAATAAGGTGATGGGTAATCTGACCCCTATTGTAGAAAAACTTTTAAATTATTTTTTACGATGGTCCCAGTTAAATCTTTCAATATTGGATAGAGTTCAAATTGTTAAAATTAACACATTTCCAAAATTTAACTACGTGTTTAGTATGTTATCACTTTCTGTAATGGCCACTTTAAAAAACAAAACTAAAAAAACCTAATCTTTGATATCTTGTTTTATTTGGATTGGAAGTAAACCTTGCGCAAGTAGCTCCAAATTACACTCATCCTCACTAAAGGGAGGTCTACGATTCCCTCACTTTGAAAATCATTGGGTGGCTCAACAACTATCAGATTCGGTATACATGTTATCCACAAATTGTAATATCCCTTTATGGGTGAAATTGGAACAATTTTTATTGAAAACTTAACCCCAGAGCCATTTATTGTACCAAAAGTGCAAAGTACTCACCATTATTTATTCTTCTAAATTGGCATGGCAAAAACATCATAAAATAATAAAATGTAATGCACGCATTAATGTACATGCTCCAATTTGGAATAATTCTGCAATCACTCACAGAGGAAAATAACTTTACTGGTATGTTTGGAGTAACCATAAAATAAACATCTTATCAGACTTACTTACACCAAATAATTCTCTAAAATCATTTTTGCAGTTGCCGGAGCCATATCGTCTTCCAAACTCACAGTTTAATAACTTTATTTTATCGTCCATCTTAAATTCTAGAACATATTCTTGACTGGACTTAACTATGCAGTCATCTATTGCCCATTGCATTTATACATGGAAATTTTTTAATGGTACAGTATCCTGTGTATATTAATTGATCCTTTTCTATGGATACGTCCAATAACTTGAAAACGTGGTGGTCCTCATGACTTAATACTACCTTTTAGGACAAAGACTGGACTAAACTTTTAGAAAATTATAATAAAGACCTTCGAGATTCACTTTGAAATTTAATTATTTTAAAATAGTTTGTTGCTGGCATTGGTCACCCGCCAAACTTCATTCTGTGAAGCTTAACCCTAATTCTAATTGTTGGAGATGTCAGCAACTCACTTGTGATTTTGTTAATATTTTATGGGAATACCCTGAGATTCACCCTTTTTGGACACACATGGAAAGCTATTTAAAGAACTAATTACCTGATATTGTTTATTTTTCACCCCGATTGTCCCTCCAACATAACACCTCTAATTTAAAATAAAGATTTCTCCACAGGTATTCAGATGGTTGTCTACAGCTCTTAGCTTTATCTCAAGTTAACATTTTACGTTTTTGTAAATCTAATGTTTTACCAATGATTCAATCTTGGTTTAAAGGTATGTTTGAAATAGCACAATTTGAAAGGGTGCTTTACAAACTGAATGATAATTTAGTTAAATTTTATGTTATTTGGTGTTCTTTTTAGAGTAATTATATTCCTTTATTTGTGATTCTCTTAACGTTATATTCTATATTTTCTTTTCAGATGGTTTCTTGTTCTTTTTTTAAATTGTAAACAAATTGATGCATAATTCTAAATCTTGATTGGTTATTAATGGTTCTGTAAAATTAATATTTGATATCGTTTTTTTCCTTATTTACTTACTGTTTCATCTTATTACTTTTTTTTATTAATCAGATTGGAATGATTATGGTCATTAATAATTGGTACACTTTTGAGCTAATTACCCTATGTTTGTTTTTCTAAGTCAATTTGGGCTTAAGGCAGTTGCAGAAGGTCCAAAGGAGGTCATGCATAACTGAATTAAATTATGACTTCTACGGCAATACCTGAACTGTAACTGTATTTTACTATTTATAGTTATGTCCTAGTACAGTGGTTCCCAACCTGTGGGCCGGGGACACCTGGGGGTCCGCGAAGCCTCCTCAGTGGGTCCGCGGCTTCTTAAAACATTTAATAATATTAGGTCCCAGCTATCAGTAATGACTCCTTTGGGTCCCCGTGTTCCAATAATGATTCAGTGGGGGTCCCCGGGCTCCATATTGATAAAATGGGGGTCCACAGAAGTCAAAAGGTTGGGAACCACTGTCCTAGTGAATGAGCTGCAACAGCATGGCTCAAACGCTAATTGGTAAACAGAGCTGAGCTATGCTGTCTGCAGCTTATGCTCCAGCTTTTATAGTTACTAAGATGGCGTGTATGTGCTGAATGGAGAGCCAATTTGTTTTCAGAAACGATGCAGGGCCTCTTTTCTGCCCCAATACGTGACCATAGAGCAGTATCACAGCATGACTGCAAGGCTTATGTATAGTATATTTTTTCATGTTTTTACCGTACATCCATCCACTCTCATCTTTCCATTCTTGCTCTCACTCATCCCTTCTGCCGTTGACACACATAATTACTCAACCTTTCGTTAATTTATGCACTGTCACTTATCCATTCTCACCTTTAATCACTTGCACATTTGCGGATCAAAAAAAGTTATACCAAAATAGTTTGACCCATTAGCTTTTGCTTCCATTGGCTACCAGTGTAGGCTTGTATGCACACAGCGCTGGCATTATTAGAAATTCTGGAAAATGTGGATGTGATCAAAGAGCCACTTCATAGAGGCCAGGCCATGGGCTCACCTCAACCCCTTCTTCATAATTTGTTGGATGTATTGTCTGTTTCTCTGATTTTTGTTTAGCCAGTGCCCTGCTTCTGAGTTCTGCTATTAACCTTAGACAATAGATTTTTGCAATTTTATTTTTTGGTGATCCTGACTTAGTCAATATCCAGCAGAGCGGCTCTCATTTATCATTAGTAATCCATGACCACTATTAGTATTGTACTGTAGTTGGATAACCAAGTTATTGCCTTTGGTCGCTCGATTTTCCACTCATAGCCAAGTGCAGCAGCAGGGGTTTAAAACTCCGATACAACATGACCCATTAAATAATAGTAAATTCAATGCCTAGACAGCACTTCAAGATTCAAAGCATAATAGGACTTTTGCTAAAGGGCAAGTACAGAGGCCAGTTAAAATTGATTCATAGTGAAAACCAGAAGTTGCTAACCTCTTCTGAGATGTAATGCAACTCAACATTTTTATAGGTTTTATGCAAGTGCTAGTTTTTTCGATAACTTTGAGCCCCAAAGTTCGTGTTTATCTTTTTAGGCAGTATTCAAACACTCACAATAATCTTACATCTGCTGTGCTTTTGTTGATACAGCTAGCCACTGGAATAGCATGATTGCTAAGTGTATGTCTGGCCCTCAGATTGCATTTTTTGTATATGGGTGCAATATGGACATCTTGGTGGGCTTGAGACCTAGTGGGGGGTGTCCCCATGCCCCACCATCAAAGCATATGTCCCTTGAATGATTAATCTTCAGTGGGAAAATTTGGGGCTCTTGCTGAACCACGTGGTATAGGACTGATCGCATCTAAGACACAGTACACTTTTAGTCTGGCTCATTGTCCATTCTCTGGGCCTTATTGTACTCTTCGTGACCTTTGCTATGGCTTTCTAAGCCTCTCTGTCACATGCCCAGTCACGCATGAGCAGAGGCATCAGTTTGAAATAAATTCATAGCACTTTAACTGAGTCATTTTCAAGCTGTGGTGGATCCGCTCGTAAATATAAAGAAATTATAGGAGTGGTGCTCTGCTTTGCAACTCTTCCTTATTTGTGTTGTGCTGCTACTAACTGACTGGTGGTCTTGGATTGCCCTTATTTGTTTAGCTATATATTTATTTGCTTTAGTAATCGGAATTTTGTTTTATTTATTCTGCCTGGCTCAAACAACATTTTTACAAGGTAGTATCTGTATTTCACACAATTTGCACAGTGGGTGTAATGCTGTTGTCATAAGATTGCACACTCTATACAATTCCTTTTTTTTAAAGTTGCAAAATGTCAATAAAATACAGTTTATCCAGCCAACACAATAGTAAGAAATGTGCAGGCTCCAAGCTCCCAGTATGTTCTTGGTATGCCCACAATATGTTTTCGCAACCATGCCGCTTGCAGTGTCTGGTAGGTTCGACCAAACCCTCTCCCCTAGCTTATCTATTTTAAAACAAGCCATTAATTTAATAGATTGCATTTTCTCAAATATTTTTGAATCCCTCTATATCAATACAAAGTTTATCAATGCATTCCATACCAATCTCCAAATTAACAAAATCCTACATAACTATTTATAATCTAACTGTGCTATTTTTATTTTTTTTATGTAATTGATTAACCTTTTTCTCCTCTAATTTTGATTCAAGATAATGTTTCAGCTTCTTGGCCATCTCTGTTAGAATTACGTAGTAATAGTCCACAAAGAGATATGAATGAATAAATCAGACAGTTCATACCAATTATAAGTCTTGTAACTTTTACTCTCTCTGTGGATAGCTCAAGGAGATTTAAAAAAAAAATGGTGCTAAAACTGAGTAAAAAAAAAAAAAAAATTAACTAATTTGAATCCAAATCAACAAAGTACCTCAGAATATCAGGAATTACATTTTAATGCTTATAACGTCATAGATTATATTTATAACCGTGTTATTACTTTTTTAATTTAAATGACTAACTGAAATTATAGGCCTCCCATGAGGACCTGTAGGCTCTTTGTGAACTGTAGAAAGTATAGGCAAGGATAATATCTGATTAGTAGGCCTTACATATTTCATTTCCTGACAATAGATCTGATTTTTTTTTTTTATCTTGTAATTTATTGTTGAGTTTCTCAGTTATTACTGCAATTGAATTGAAAGGCAGTATTCCATACATTACTCTTAACAATGACAATAAAATCTCATACTGTGATCTAATTATTACCACTATGCCCCCTTATCTGCTTCTGTCTCCAGTTTCTTCATCTTCACTGAAGTGCTTATTAAGGGCTGATAATTCCTGTTTAGAAATATTGATCTTAAATTTACTTTAACTGTTATCTTCTAATATCTGAAGATCATTTTCAAGTGCTGTCAAAAACATATGACTTGTATTATCCATTTCTGTTGTGAAGTAAAGTTAAATCTGCATATCAATCCACAGTCCTCATTACAGCACTTTCTACATTCAAATCCACTAATGTTGTTGGTCCCTTCAAATGTTGTAAATTTTCTTGCTGTTTTGAAAATGCCAGTGCTCTAATTTCCTGTAAGACTGCAAGACTTCATATCCATTTCTGTTTTTTCCAGGTTATGGAAAGCTGAATTGGAATGCGGGAAAAAAGCATTCTCCCTTGAGACACCCACCCCCTCCTCCCCCACCGTGGATTATTCAGGCCTTTTGTCTGGCACCTGTTCAAATGGCAGTCAGCAACTTAGACACCAGATACAACATCAAGCAGATTGTCCAGGCTGGTGGCTCTTTTCTGGGGAGAGGACCAATCAAAACTAAAAATGTCATTCAGAAAACCATTGGTGACAAAAAGAATGTGAAAGTTTATGAAAATAAACAAAAGGATATCCTTACTGTGGGCAAAACAGAGGTTGTGCCTTTACCCAACGGTCTACTGAAAAACGATTCTGGATGTGTTGCCAATGGTTGTGGAGGGCAGACTGCTGACAAAGATGGGAGTGGATCGGAGAGTGGCTACAATTCACCCAAGAAACGCAAATCTCAACGCAATGAGGATCTGGGTTTGCTGCATGACAGGGTAATGCAGCTGGAAGCTGCCAGCCTTGCGTTCACAGAGGATCCAGAGAATTTCAAATCTGATCCAGTTTTGGAACGTGAAGGCAGCCAACTTGCTTACACTAAAGCCTCCTGGAGGTATGAGGCTGGGGACTCGGTCCGCGGGAAGCCTGGAGCTGCAGAGGTACAAAGAAAAAATTCTGATGGCAAGCCTAACCTTGGTAAAAAGTTGGATGAGCGACTCAAGTGCAAACAACCTATAGCAGGTACTTCTGGTGCGTCCTCAAAAGACGATTCATGGACTCTCTTCAAGCCTCCCCCTGTGTTCCCTGTAGACAATAGTAGTGCGAAAATAGTTCCGAAGATAAGTTATGCAAGTAAAGTGAAAGAGAATCTCAACAAAGTAGCCCAAACACAGACACTTCTGTTGTGTTCCTCTTCGCACTCATCCTCCTCTTCATCTTCATCTAGTGGGGAGGCCCAACTGCAGACTTCAGGCCGTCTGTCGCATGTCCCCATGTCTGCCATGAAATCAGTCACATCTGCTAGTTTTTCTAATGGTCCGGTTTTGGCAGGGACTGATGGTACAAGTTATTCCCCAGGTGGCCAGGCCATGCTCAACAGTACTGCCAATACTTTGGTTTCAACGTCTGCCTCTGCAGCCTGCAGGGACATCAACACAGCTGTTGTGGCTGTTGAACAAAAGACCAATCTTTTTATTTATCCTTCCAATATGCAATCTGTACTGGCCGGCATGACACCGGCTGATATTTCTGGCCAGACTAATCAACAGAGCCTAGGGGAGATCTTCCAAAACAAGTGGGGGCTATCGTTCATCAATGAGCCTAGTGCTGGTCCAGAGTCTGCGGCTGTGCAAACTGTGGATGAAATGGACCTCACATTTCAGGAGAATTATGCTGATGGTCTTTTATCCAACAATGATGAAAACATGTCCGTGGGACAAAGAGTGGTTTTTCCCAAAGCCTATGAACTTGACAAACGGACTAGCCCTCCTGTTCTAAGCAGCTTGCTGAAGTCTGGAATCACAAATCTGGAAGCTGTTTTGACCAACGAGCCACACCATATAGGTGAACTGCAGAAAACGGATGCAGGTATTCCAGATGCATTAGTGTTTCTTTCCAAGGACTACGAAATAGATTCTCTTCGGGCTTCTCCATCACATGCTTTGTTAGCCTCAGCCAAAGAACAACGGTGCCCAGGAAGCATGGAGAAGAACCATAGTTTGGGTACCTTTGACCCAAGAGCTGCTATTATGTACCACACTAGAGGTAAGTGTTCACTTCATGTTTAAAAATGGTTGATTGGTTGCTGCAGCAGTCATTATTGAACATAAATTGCCCTTGTGTAGGATTCATTTATTTATTTGTTCTGATTAATTCTAATCATCATGTTAGTCTATTCCTGTTAGTGTTTTTCAAGGTTTGTTTAATTCAAGTGCTTTCTCCCTATGATCTTCTAGACCTTCAGTAGAGTTTATTTGATGCAGTAATACTTTTATTATATTTAATAGGAATCCGTCCTGGCATTGGTTGTAAACTATATATATTTTTTAGATATTATTTATAGGTAAGTAGTCTGCACTATAATAAGCATTTTTTCTATAAAACATATTAATATATCTACATTCATTAAAAAAAATGCTCTTCAAGATAGATTAGGTAGACTACTCCAATTGCGATTGTACCTTTTAGTTTCTTGACAGACTGCCCTGTCTGGAGTTTACATGTTTAGTAAAGAGTCAATTGCAGCTGACGCTGTACCATTCTGATAATCGAAAGAAGTTATTTAAAATACTGTTCACATCAACCCCCCAATTCCACTTTACCAGACGTATTCTCAGCAGACCTAGTCTTAGCTTGAGCAAAACACTTCACAGCTTGTTTGCAGGCTCTTGCGTGGATTGTCTTGAAACATAATCTGGCCTATCCAAGCGATAGTTTTCCCCCTAAATTATAGGTAAAAGATTGGCAGACAGATATTTTTTCAGCTCTTTTATTCTCTATTAATGCAACCATACAACTGTGCTCTTACTTATTATTTTTTTCAAAGTGAGTTTTGACAATCACTCCCAATGATGTATTGAATATCTAACTCTCTTCCGCAGTCTCTCTTTGGTTTAAAATTGGCCTGGCTCTCTGAACAGTCTACTAAGAAAATGGACTGTCTCCTTCTCTGGTAGTGCTTTAAGACACTTCAGCCAAGTAAAAATCATGGAGGTTACAATGTTGAGCTGTTAGGATGATACATGTTGTTTGCTTACTATTTTGTTTTCTACAAAGACTGTTTGACAGAGCTTTAACCTGAGCTATACAACTCTGTCCATCAGGGCTACTTTTCCTTGATTAGCCATAAATAGGCGTAATTCGGTTCCATGTGCTCTTCTCAATTTTGAAAATGCATTAATTGCCACCACAATGCTAGTTCAAATCATGTTCTAATGAACGGTCTATTCCGGGGTCCATGTGAAGACACTATTCTTCAGTTTCTAAGAAAACCTTCATATGTTGGACACTTAGGTTTGTTGACACTTATATTTGTAAACACTTATAATTTTTAAACGTGGAACACGTGTTGAGCAAGTGATGTCATTTGTTTGGAATTTTGAAGTTTGTTCTACTGTGTATGTTAATATATGCAGTATTGCCACGTGACCTGTCTTGTGAATAGAAATAATTTAGTATGAAAAGAATATGTTCTGGTGTGTTCTGTTTACATGTACATTAGAAATTCTGTAAATTCCAAAGACATAACAGTGGGGAGGGTATTCCACAAAACAATAATAAAAAATTATCCGAAGTAAGACTATTGTGAGGCATGGTTTAATTACGTAGCCTGTATAAATAACGGTTATTTATGATGTAGGAGATCCAGTTGTTTGTTTTTAATATATAAATATAGGACATTGCCAATCGAGTGTGAAGGAATAAGACTGAGTAAGGGCCATAAAATCTTATTGTGGAAAGTACACGTTCTCGGTTTTCTCCACCAGAAAGGGTAGTCAAATGAGGGAACATGCTTAGTATGTTGTATGTTGGAATAAAGACAGTTTATCAGTTATAGGCAAGACGATACCTGAGCTGAGGGTGCAGTTCTGAGCGTTTCTGCAGGGAATGTAAGAAAATCATCCAGAAAGTGTACCCCCCCCCCCCACCCCACACCCCAAGAGATTTAAATATTTCTAGGTTTTATGCATATTTGTAATGGGTTAGTATCGTGTTAATGTTTCGTAAAAGGGGCAGGTTCTGTTGGATTTTGCTCTGTTAGAAGATGGTGATGTTAAGTGCAGCATCATGCACTGTACACAATAATGTTTGTCGCTAAGAATGCATTTGAATATCCAGGGGACATTTACTGTGACCCTGCTTCCTTGCCAGATGTTTAAGTAAAAAGGATTTAATTGCCTTACTCTACCTCCTGTAATCTTTGCCAGGGCTCTCTCCTTCGAGGATTAAATCAAGTGGTGTGTGTGGAGCAAAATTTAGGATCCCTAAATCTTGGCCTTGACTTAGTAAGGAGGCTGACTATATTACCCCCAGCTCCGGAGCTTGTTGGTTTTGACACACTAATCAGAGATTTAAACACAGTATTTATCCCTGACTGGTAGACAGAACTATGAATTATGTGTTTGGGTGATGTCTGCTTTCAGTGGTGTTGCCACTGTTCACAATGACTACCCAGTTGTAATATTTTCATTTGCATGTTTATCAAAAGGTGGTTGGAGCTTTTTGGTCTTTGTTACCTGGCTGCTAAACAAACCTCTGCAGCATATCTTTGTGCACGAGTGAAGCCGAAATCAACATACTGTTCCTGTGCTTCAAATGGAACAATTGTTGCTCACCTTCCATTCACAGCAGTATGCCTCACTAGATAGGGAGCCTAGTAATGTTCAGGGTATTCTTGTAATCATTTCAGTGTCTGGTTGGCACAACTCATTTCTCCATCATGTTAGCCCTCCAAACAGTAGCTGGCCCACAGGTATCTGTAAAACACTCCTCAAGCTCATCTTGCTTTATACACGCAGAGTAAACCAATTCACCACGCTGATGGAGCGATGAACTGGATGGAATAAACTGGCAGATGAATTGAAACAGGAGAGGCCAATAGACTGTATTCCTGTGGAGGGTAACAAGTAACTGCTGCCAGTTATTGACCACATATACCCATCCTTGGTCTCGAACCGGGCAGTAAGGCCCTTCATTGAGCATGCATGATGACTGTGTGTTGAGAAGAGAAAGCAAAAACTTATTGAGACTTTCAACAAATGGAGCACAGGACATGGGTTCATGCTGTCCACAGCCACGCAAAGGGACATTTATGTCCCAACATCTTGAAAGATTGCAAGGCATTTGCCAACTGGTTAAAAGGAAGAGATCTGGTTAATACTGCTTGGGTGTTGCTTTACAATTTTGTAGTGACCAGGACCGCCTTGTAATGTTGCATTACCTCATGTACTGTGGGTTTGAGCATGTTCTCCGCATAAAAGAAAAATCTGATGTGTTTGACGTGAGCCTTCAGACATGGAAATCAGCACTGCTGTGCTGCAAGGTCCCTCCCAAGCTGGAGCATGAATTTATTCTCTCTGGGGTCAAATCTAGAAGCAGGTAGCCATTGTATTGAAACACATATCATACAAGGGCTAATAATTGTGGAGCTGATATTAGCCTCCCATAGGGTGAAACACCAAGACCAGCTGTTAGGAAGACGTTCCGGCTGCAACACCAATGAAGACAGGAATCTGTAGGACTAACACGTTTTATTCTTCAAGGCCAGAAATATTAAAAAGGTATTTAACATACAAAGTAATAGCCCCGGCTGCACCCGGACCTGCCGCCTCTTCTCCCGTCACCTCCTCAACTGTCCCGAATCTCCCCAACATTAATTTCACAACATTCACTCCTTAACATTCTCCCGTTTGCCGGCTTGTGCTTACCACGCACGAGCCCATTGCATAGAACAATCTACAAATGCAATACAACAAATCTTCCCCTTCACACAATTTTTTTTTTTTTTTTTTTTTAAATAACAATGTGATAAGAAACATATACTATATACCTATAGCTATAAGAGATTTAAAACATACAATGTCAGAAATATCTTCTTAATAAATCTTTCACACATTTCATAAAAATGCTAATAATAATATAATCTGTAATATTTGATTCAGAACCTTTACTAAGATTCAGTTACATATATAGTCATCAAGTTTTCCTGGTCTCGTGATCCTCCTGCCACATCTGCTAAGTTTATTCTTCACACCAGTCATGTCGCTGTTCCGTGCAATGTCACCCTTATCCTTCATCTCAGTTCTGCGCTCCTCTTGCGTAGGACTAACACTGCTTCTACCAGCCTGCGCAGCCTGTGCAACATTGGCACGTTGTATCGGAACACCAACCACACCTTGCAAACACTTTTTATTCCCAGGATCGTCATACATAAGCCAGTCAGTTCCCACCAAACTTCCCCCTTCCTTGCCTTTGTACGGAGAGACTCTGCTTAGATGCCATACTTTTCCATTCTCAAGTTGTACTGCATTACACAATTTTGTGACCTTCAAAGGAGGATAGAATTTCCCCTTTTCACACTTTTTGAAACCTGGAACCTTCACCCTAACTAAATCACCCACCTGTATTCTTACACTTTTGCATTTATGTTTTGCATCATAATACTCCTTTGAACGGATTTGCGCATTTTAAATATTTTTCCTAACACCCTCGCTAGTCCAACTGCTTTTCCTACCATCAATCATCCAACCTACATTGTCTTTCCTCAGTGGAACGCTTCCTCTCATTATCTCAAAGGGGCTGTGACCAGTGGAGCCACATGGTGTAGTTCTGTATTACCAAACTGTTTTCCTGAACTTCCTTTTCCCAATGTAACTTTGCACATTCAGCCAATTGTATACTATTCTTCAACACTCTGTTGAAACGTTCCACAGCGCCATTACCCGCTGGATGATAGTTGGAAGTTGTAATATGTTTAATACCACACCTCATTAAGAAAGCCTTGAATTTGTCAGATGTGAATTGCACCCCATTGTCAGTAGTAATGGTCTTGGGTAGGCCCTCCCTCAAAAAAATAGTATCCAAAAATTCTACAATGGACCAGGAATCCACCTTAGTCACAATTCCAATTTCAGGCCATTTAAAGAAATGATCAAACATCACCACAATATATCTGTAACCGTCCTGCACCTGTATCGGTCTAGTAATGTCCAGATCAGTCTTCTCCCAGGGCATGTCTGGACACCCAACCGGAACTAACGGTGGTTTGAACGTGGATAACGTTTTTTCTGACTCATTACATAAGACACACTTACTGTCCTTTCCACAGCTAAATCAATTCCTGGCCACCAATACAATTGTTTAACTTTACTTTTCGTTTTTGATATGCCCAAATGTCCATCATGGCATAAATTCAGAATTTTCCACCTGAGTACCTCTGGGGGAACTACCCTACCATTGCGCAATAACCTATTGTGTTCAACGGACAACTCTTCCTTGACCTCCCAAAATCCCTTCACACATTCATCTAGATCTTTTTTATGGGGCCACCCCTCACTTAACAAGATTTGAACTTTATTTAACGTTTCGTCTTCACCCATGGCCTTATCCCACTCGCTTTCGGAGATGCCCTTAAAGTCTGAGGCTATAACATCAGCTACACAACAGTCCTCCAACTCCTTCACCCCCTCTTCAGTATTCGCTATGGGCATTCTACTTAAGAAATCAGCAATCTTATTCTTGATCCTAGCTACGTAACGTACTTCGTACTTATAGTCCAACAGTCTTATAGACAACCGGGCAATATGTGGCGAGGCTTTGAATAAGCCATTTGTCGTAAGCACTTTGGTAAGCGGTTTGTGGTCACTAAGCAAGATGACATTCATACCCCATACAAATGATCTGAAATGTTCCAAACCCCACACGCATGCAAGGGCCTCCCTTTCGATAACAGAATATTTTGCTTCAGTATTGGTTATAGAATGAGAAGCAAATGCAATCACACATTCCTTACCATTCGCATCCATTTGTGTAAGGGCAGCTCCTAAACCCTTATTGCTGGCATCTGTTGTAACTATACATTGTAGATTAGGGTCAAACCTTGTAAAGCAGGTGCTCTAATAATGTCACTTTTAATCAATTCAAATGCTGTTTCACACTCTTCACACCATTTAAATACGCATTTCCCTTTCAACAATTGCCTAATAGGAAACGTTTTATGGGAAAAGTTATGCACAAACTTTGCATAATACTCCGCTAGAACTAAAAAGGCTCTAACTTCGTCTTTATTAGTAGGTGCAGGTGAATTCTTTATGGCTTCTACAAGGCTAGCTTTTGGTTCAACACCTTTGCCGCTAATTTCGTGTCCTAAATAAGTGACTTTTCCTGGCTATCTTACACTTACTATGTTCAGCCGTAAGTCCATTATCTCCTAGCACTTGAAGAACATTCTTGACTTTAGTGTCATGGTCATCTTTCGAATCCCCTATAATTAAAATATCATCTTGGAAAAACAATACGTCCCGCATTTTACTAAGAAGCTTATACATTAGCCTTTGGAACATAGCCGCTGCAGAAGCCAACCCAAATGGAACTCTGACAAATTGATAACACCCAAACGGCGTAATAAACTTGGTTAATCTACGGCTGTCAGGATGCAACAGAACTTGGTGATATGCAGAAGTAAGGTCTATTGTGGTAAAACCATTCCTTACCTTTGGTTAGCGCTATGACCTCATTGATCTTGGGCAATGGAAATTGATCCACTAAAATATTCTTACTAAGGTCCCTCAGATCCACACATAACCTCAATTTGCCATTAGAACGTCTAGCTACCACCAGTGGAGAAATCCAATCAGATGACTCAACCTGTTCAGTGATACCAGTCTGTAGTAATTTATCCAACTCACTAGAAGCCTCATTCCTGATACTAAAGGGAATATTGCTCGCCTTATGAATAACAGGAACAGCATCCTCTTTAAGTATTATCCTATGTTGGAATCTTTTTAGCTTTCCCACAGTTCCTGAAAATACTAGAGGATACTTGTCCTTTATGGTAGCATCACACACATCACCTCCCTGAATCACCGATACAGGTTCTGTACCATTTGGGTCTAAAACCATTCCCAGTGCTCCCTGGTCCCACCAACCTAAAACTGAGGGCCCACACTTTGCCACATACATCTTACATTCTGCTTTACGATCCTTGAATGCAAATAACAATTTTTTGTAGCCAAGAAGCTGGATTGATTCCCCCGTAAAACTTTTAGGTGAGATATCAGGTGTATCCAAAACCCCACCTACAGTGCGTTTCAATTTTATTAACCAAACCTGTTCATTAACAATTGTATAAGGTGACCCAGAGTCAGCAGTAATCGTAATGGTAACACCCCCCTATAGATATGTCACACTTTGGTCTTTTCCGTTGGCACTCTGACATTCCTGTTCCAGAATGTCTTACATTAAGCACCCACATATTCTTGTCTTCACTGTCTGAGGAGGAAGCTGATTCAGTAGCATCCTCTAACAACTTTATCGCTGTTCCTTTTTTTTTCTCCTGCAAACCTTAATAAAATGGCCAATAATACCACAACCAGAACATTTCTGATTGCGTGCTGGACAGCTTTTGTCATTCGCGTAGTGGCCAAGTAATCCACATCTGAAACATGTAACCTCCGCCTTCGAAGTGTCTCTTTTTGACTTCCTATTTTTATAGGAATAGGCCTTCCTTGAAAATCCATCTGATCCCGACTAACATTTCTTTGTCTCCATGACTCTATTCACAAGCTTATTCGACTCTGCTTTTGAATAATCTTCTTGGTCATTTCCCTGTAGGACAGCTTTTGCGCATCTCCCTGTAAGTTCTGCTTTTTTGACTACTTCTATTACTTCTTGTAAGGGCGAGTCCCCTTTAGTCCATAAGCAATCCTGTATGTTCTGGTTGGCTGCATGCATTACTCTCTGGTCTCTGATGAACTCGTCATGTAAAGTGCCAAATCTACACGTTAAAGCCAATTTTTTTAAGGCTGACACATATTCTTCAATGGTTTCCTCTTTACTTTGCTTCCTATGAAAACATTTGTAGCGATCAATCCCTACACAAACGGTGGGAGAATAGTATCTGTCCAAATCCTCTAATGCATGAACAAAGACATCTCCTTGCTCTCTGTGTTTCTTTACAATCCTATTGTAAATTTTAAGACCGTGCGGCCCTAAACAATGCAGTAAAATTTTCTTCTTTTTTTTCTCCTGAAAAATCATTATCTTCATCACATGCAGAAATGTAATTTATAAAATACTCTCGCCATTCTTTCCATTTAATTGAGACATCACTACTTCCAGGAATAAAATGTTGAGGAGGTGGAAGATTCAAATTACTAGAAGCCATTAGTACGTGCGAAAGAGAAAAAAATAATAATAATATTCCATCAACTTCAAATGTATATAAACATTTGGAATGAAGTGTCAGTTCACTTGCATCAATATTATTGCTTGCTTTTTCCAGTAAATACTTTATGGGTGACTTCAGAGGATTAGAAGAGGTTAGCGGTCTAGTTTTCAAGTCCAATAAAGTTTTGCAGGCCACGTGAAGGTTAGCGGTCTAGTTGTTCCGATCCTGTAACTGGCCAATGCGTAGTGGTAGGCCAAACATTGCCAGGAGGCGCGTCACAGGCACACACACACACACACACGCGTGCGCAGAGCATGGGGCGCGTGTGTGCAGCCTCCGTTTCAGCACTTTCCGCTAAAAAAACAACTACTCACAGGAGTTCCGAAGACTGAAGATATCGAATTGCGTGGACGTCGTAGGAGTTCAAACTCAACGATCGTAATTCGTGTGGATCGCAATTCTGGATGCAAACGGGGCTAACAACTCGTCGCCAATTTTGTTAGGAAGACGTTCTGGCCGCAACACCAATAAAGACAGGAATCGATAGGATTAACACGTTTATTCTTCAAGGCCGGAAATATTAAAAAGGTATTTTCCATACAAAGTAATAGCCCCGGCTGCACCAGGACCTGCCGCCTCTTCTCCCGTCACCTCCTTCTCAACTGTCCCGAATCTCCCCAACATTCATTTCACAACATTCACTCCTTAACATTCTCCCGTTTGCCGGGTCGTGCTTATCACGCACGAGCCCATTGCATAGAACAATCTACAACTACAATACAACACCAGCTCTTCAGTCAGGTCTCCAGATACTGTGCCTCATTGTCGATGTGCGAGGATGTTGCTCTGGCTTCTGGAGAATGACCACCACAGACACTGCTCAGTGATTCATCCCAACATACTGGATAGTCTAAGGTGGTAAGGGTAGGCTGCTCTTTGTTATCTAATTGCTTGAATAAAGCCTTCTTCCATATCACTTGAGCCTGCCTGAAAACATGGGGTTCTCTGGGTTTGTATTGGTGTGGAGCTTACTTTAGGGTGGGGGTGCCTGTGTCACACCTCCTGTGCATGGGCCATGAGAATATGGTAGCATATCAGTGGATGCATGTTTTAGTGGGTCCTGGTGCCAGGTTCTTGATTGAGCATGGCAAGGGGATCCCTAGAGGAATGATCCATCTGGACCAGCCGTTGCAGTTGGGATTGAGGTCTGGACTGTTGCCAGTTCTGGTACTAGCAGATGTAGGAGGCTGGACTGGCTTGTAGTGAGTACCAAGGGGTACTTGCACCTTGCACCAGGCCCAGTTATCCCTTATTAGTGTATAGGGTGTCTAGCAGCTTAGGCTGATAGATAATGGTAGCTTAGCAGAGCAGCTTAGGCTGAACTAGGAGACGTGTGAAGCTACTACAGTACCACTTAGTGTCATATGCATAATATCATAAGAAAACACAATACACAGTTATACTAAAAATAAAGGTACTTTATTTTTATGACAATATGCCAAAGTATCTTAGAGTGTACCCTCAGTGAGAGGATAGGAAATATACACAAGATATATATACACAATAGCAAAAATATGCAGTATAGTCTTAGAAAACAGTGCAAACAATGTATAGTTACAATAGGATGCAATGGGGACACATAGGGATAGGGGCAACACAAACCATATACTCCAAAAGTGGAATGCGAACCACGAATGGACCCCAAACCTATGTGACCTTGTAGAGGGTCGCTGGGACTATTAGAAAATAGTGAGTGTTAGAAAAATAACCCTCCCCAAGACCCTGAAAAGTGAGTGCAAAGTGCACTAAAGTTCCCCTAAGGACAAAGAAGTCGTGTTAGAGGAATAATGCAGGAAAGACACAAACCAGCAATGCAACAACTGTGGATTTCCAATCTAGGGTACCTGTGGAACAAGGGGACCAAGTCCAAAAGTCACAAGCAAGTCGGAGATGGGCAAATGCCCAGGAAATGCCAGCTGCGGTTGCAAAGAAGCTTCTACTGGACAGAAGAAGCTGAGGTTTCTGCAGGAACGAAAAGGGCTAGAGACTTTCCCTTTGGTGGACGGATCCCTCTCGCCGTGGAGAGTCGTGCAGAAGTGTTTTCCCGCCGAAAGAACGCCAACAAGCCTTGCTAGCTGCAAATCGTGCGGTTAGCGTTTTTGGACGCTGCTGTGGCCCTGGAGGGACCAGGAGGTCGCAAATTGGACCAGGAGAGAGAGGGGACGTCGAGCAAGACAAGGAGCCCTCTCAGCAGCAGGTAGCACCCGGAGAAGTGCCAGAAACGGGCACTACGAGGATGCGTGAAACGGTGCTCACCCGAAGTCGCACAAAGGAGTCCCACGTCGCCGGAGACCAACTTAGAAAGTCGTGCAATGCAGGTTAGAGTGCCGTGGACCCAGGCTTGGCTGTGCACAAAGGATTTCCGCCGGAAGTGCACAGGGGCCGGAGTAGCTGCAAAAGTTCCCAGCAATGCAGCCCAGCGAGGTGAGGCAAGGACTTACCTCCACCAAACTTGGACTGAAGAGTCACTGGACTGTGGGGGTCACTTGGACAGAGTCGCTGGATTCGAGGGACCTCGCTCGTCGTGCTGAGAGGAGACCCAAGGGACCGGTAATGCAGCTTTTTGTTGCCTGCGGTTGCAGGGGGAAGATTCCGTCGACCCACGGGAGATTTCTTCGGAGCTTCTGGTGCAGAGAGGAGGCAGACTACCCCCACAGCATGCACAAGCAGGAAAACAGTCGAAGGCGGCAGGATCAGCGTTACAGAGTTGCAGTAGTCGTCTTTGCTACTATGTTGCAGGTTTGCAGGCTTCCAGCGCGGTCAGCAGTCGATTCCTTGGCAGAAGGTGAAGAGAGAGATGCAGAGGAACTCGTATGAGCTCTTGCATTCGTTATCTAAAGTTTCCCCTAAGACAGAGACCCTAAATAGCCAGAAAAGAGGGTTTGGCTACCTAGGAGAGAGGATAGGCTACTAACACCTGAAGGAGCCTATCAGGAGGAGTCTCTGACGTCACCTGGTGGCACTGGCCACTCAGAGCAGTCCAGTGTGCCAGCAGCACCTCTGTTTCCAAGATGGCAGAGGTCTGGAGCACACTGGAGGAGCTCTGGACACCTCCCAGGGGAGGTGCAGGTCAGGGGAGTGGTCACTCCCCTTTCCTTTGTCCAGTTTCGCGCCAGAGCAGGGCTAAGGGGTCCCCTGAACCGGTGTAGACTGGCTTATGCAGAATTGGGCACATCTGTGCCCAACAAAGCATTTCCAGAGGCTGGGGGAGGCTACTCCTCCCCTGCCTTCACACCATTTTCCAAAGGGAGAGGGTGTCACACCCTCTCTCAGAGGAAGTTCTTTGTTCTGCCATCCTGGGCCAGGCCTGGCTGGACCCCAGGAGGGCAGATGCCTGTCTGAGGGGTTGGCAGCAGCAGCTGCAGTGAAACCCCAGGAAGGGCAGTTTGGCAGTACCAGGGTCTGTGCTACAGACCAGTGGGATCATGGGATTGTGCCAACTATGCCAGGATGGCATAGAGGGGGCAATTCCATGATCATAGACATGTTACATGGCCATATTCGGAGTTACCATTGTGAAGCTACATATAGGTAGTGACCTATATGTAGTGCACGCGTGTAATGGTGTCCCCGCACTCGCAAAGTTCAGGGAATTGGCTCTGAACAATGTGGGGGCACCTTGGCTAGTGCCAGGGTGCCCTCACACTAAGTAACTTTGCACCTAACCTTTACCAGGTAAAGATTAGACATATAGGTGACTTATAAGTTACTTAAGTGCAGTGTAAAATGGCTGTGAAATAACGTGGACGTTATTTCACTCAGGCTGCAGTGGCAGGCCTGTGTAAGAATTGTCAGAGCTCCCTATGGGTGGCAAAAGAAATGCTGCAGCCCATAGGGATCTCCTGGAACCCCAATACCCTGGGTACCTTAGTACCATATACTAGGGAATTATAAGGGTGTTCCAGTAAGCCAATGTAAATTGGTAAAAATGGTCACTAGCCTGTTAGTGACAATTTGGAAAGAAATGAGAGAGCATAACCACTGAGGTTCTGATTAGCAGAGCCTCAGTGAGACAGTCAGTCACTACACAGGTAACACATTCAGGCACACTTATGAGCACTGGGGCCCTGGGTTACCAGGGTCCCAGTGACACATACAACTAAAACAACATATATACAGTGAAAAATGGGGGTAACATGCCAGGCAAGATGGTACTTTCCTACAGCAGAGTCTAAAGGTTAGTGCTGGAGTTTGATAGTTGAGGGTGCCTCACCAGGACTTGTGACCTGCAATAGGTGTTTTTTCTGGCTTTCTGTTTTGCATTCAGTCTAATTTGAGGACAGCAATGGGGCAAACCCTGCAGCTGGGTCCACAGGAGACCAGGAGGGAACTCTCCTCATCTTGTTGCTCGTTCTCAGTATAATTTGATGAATCCTATCTCTTCATGGAGTCCAGAGCCCCAGAGGGAAGAACAATGGCTGTCCTCTTTGTTCTGAAGGGATGGACCTCTTGTACTGGCAAGGCTTTAGGGACCCCAGCGGCTGTGCTATACAGACCAGGTTCAGTTCATGCTGCTGTTCGAAGTGCACTGGCAGAATGGGTGACTAGGTTGCATACTTGTTAGTATGGTGCACCCCTTGTTTTTGGAGGTAGTCTCCTAGCAAGACTATATGGTCTTCTGGAGGGACTAGCTTAATGGTCACTAGGGTCCCCATTTTCTTTCACTGCTTCTATGTGCCACCCCTCCTGTACTTTTTGCTGCTTCAAAGCTCACTGCTTACTGTCTTCATGGTTCCAGTCTTCTCAGTAGTCATCTGCCCAGTGCCTGGAGCAGGGCTTCACCATGGAGTGGAGGAAGAAAATGAAAAGGGGTCTGCTCTGCCAGACTCAGACCGCAGCAGAAACCACTCCGTGCAGGAGCAGGGCTCGATTTCCTCCTTTTTCACTGGAGCAGCTCTGACTTTAAACCCAGAACCATAGCCAGGAAGGGAGGTGGGCCTGGGTTCTTACTGCAGCATGCATAAAGAGTCAATTTTAGGAGTGGAGACTGTCTTGGGAAACTGGTGTAATAGTGGGGAGCGGTCGCTAGAAAATTAGGATTTGCAGGCTGGCTGGAACAAGTTGTCTGGTCCCTCAACAGATGGTCTTGTGACTTTCTCTTTCCCCTTTTGTCTTGCTTACGGCAAGTGTGAAAGTCCTCCATAGGAGAGGTGGAGGGGTCAGATGGGAGAGGAAATGATGATTGAATGGAGTCATGCACTTTTCTACTTCACCAACAGAAAAGGTTGTTGGTACAAAGCCTAAAGGTATTTTGCCTCAAGGCTCTTCTTACTCATGATGACGTGCACTGTCTTTAACCACCAGTGCACCATTGCTTGAGACAGATGGAGAGATAGATAGAGAGAGAGAGATACCACATATGTGCACCGCATGTCTGTTCCGCAGTTATGACACATTGCTCATACTAATCAGCGGCTACAAAAGGCTGACTGTAGAAGGCACATGGCATAAAGTTGAAGTGGTCTCAAACCAATACAAGGCGGTAGGGAATTGGGCAAAAATGCAAAGACTAGATCACTAGAAATACCAAAATTTTGGGCTGTACCCTGCTCAAAATCCTCGGACTGTGGGAACGAGCTTACAATCCATAGCAATGGGTTGAAAAAATAAATGAATAATGGTATGTGTATGAGCTTGGATGTTGACACGCAACATATGTTATGCAGTGCCATACAGAAGGCTCTGTATTTAGTTCCTTGGAACAGTTTTCCTACCTGCTTCCTCTCACTAATTGATACATTGTTATAGAACGCAGAGTTGTAAAGGTACTTGATAGGATTCTGAGGAAGGGTCGCATTTTCATGTCGGTGAGGAAAACCCTCATTGCAGCACGGCATGGAAGAATTATGCCAGAGGTAGCAGTGTGTGTCATCAAGCATTGGCAAAGCCAATAATTCTGATAAAGATTTATAGCTGCAGATTCCTCACCTTTTGAAAATTTTCAGAGGCGTCAGACTGGATCTGGAAACTCTTCCACGGTACCTCAGCATGACTGCTCTGCATGGACTCCATTCTGCTCCAGAAGTGACATGAAGGGCCTATATAAGTGCCACTCCCATGCCCTGGTGTCAGTTCCTTTCGTTCCGCGCCTCGAGACTTTGTTCTGGAGCTGCCCTTGTCTCTGAGACTGCTTGTTTCCTCTAAATTCTCTACTGTATGCAAAGGAGGTCACCCCTTAAGACTACAGGTTTTAAACCCTGTAAGGTTTGTCACAAACACATGTTTGGGATAGTTCCCCACCAAGTGCACCAGTGGGATCTGGGGTCGAGCCACGATTCTAAGACTTGCAGACACTTGGTGCCAATTAACCCAAACGCCATCGGGGAACACAAGATAAAACTATGTACCCCAAGCTCAAGAAGACGCAAAGCTGGGAACACTCAGAGTTCCGCTCCAAGACCCATGGACTGTCCTGCTCCCATTCCCAGAGTCAACAGAGCCACTCTAGAGGCCTCTGGTCGTCACTCTCCAAGTCCTCCAGTATATCCTATTGTCAAAAACAACCTTTACCTCCATTGGGAACCTTGGTATAAAATTATCTAATTGATGTCGTTAACTAACATCTTAGAATTTACCAGCATAAATTACTGTTTTCCGTTAATGTAAAAATCAATAAAACAATCACGCCATTTCCCAGGCCAGAATAAATACCATCAAATAAAGTGACAAGATCAAGTGTGTGTGTTAACTACATAGGCCTTGTGTGCCTTAGTCAGTTACACAGTCAGGCTATTTAGGTTGTTCTTTTATTTGTGTTCTTTTATTTGTGTTGTGTTGACTATTTTTCAACCCCTTATTCTACATATAGGGTCTTATCAAGATGATGTAGGGGCATTCCAATAATATACAGGGATTTATTAGAATGGGAGTGGTTAAATATTGAGGTAGAATAGGAGTCAACATGCCTTGTAGGGCAGCAGTACTTTTAATGTTGTTCCTTAGTATTTGGGTTAAGGAAAATATCACCCAGTGTGAAAACACCAAAATTAATAAAAAGTATTCACTTAAGAAGAAACATTTGAGGGCAATCTAAGAGAACATGAGACACAGTGCAACCAGTACTGAGGATAAGTATTAGGTCGCACAAGTGACATGAAGACTTACCCTTAGTGGTATCGAAACAAAGCAGTGCACAACTGGTGCTCCAACGTCACTTATGGCTCACTCCGCAAGTTTGTGGTTTAGTGGATTAAAGAATCTGCTGTGAATCAATGCAAGCTGCACATTAGCCGCAGTATAGGAGGTCCATGTCAAAGAGGAATACTCAGAATTGTGTTTCCTCTTGACGGTGATGAACGTGAAAACAAAGCTAGGAATGCACCATGAGGTCCAGGCGACCGCTGCACAGTTGGAAGGCACATACTAAACCGTTCTAATATACACCTGTGAAAGGCTGACAAGCCATACAGTCTAGTAAAAAACTAACGATTATCAAGGCTGTTCAGTCTTCTTAATTGGTCTCACCTTTGGAGGAAGGGCATATACCCATTAGGGTGCAGTGAAACATTCTCCACATACTTGGCCACGTGTAGTGAGGCTGCGGATCAATGCCGCCAGCAACCACTGACTGTGATAAGTGTTAATCAACAGTGCTAGACCATTAGTCATTGAGCTGTGCTTTGCCATTCCTCCGTGGTGTTGAATCTTTTCGAAATTGAATCTCATTCCATTTGAATGTGTAGCATATCTCCACCTCAATCTGGCAATTGGGCAACCTCCGTCACTGGCCAGAGTCATCTGCAGAATGATTCTTCTCAGTAAAGTGTACCACGAATTGTGCATTCATTACCTTGCTTTTTATCCTGATCCAATGTTGTGCCACCCTAGTTTGCACTTGCGTTGTCCGTCTTATATAAGTACACTGACAAGGTCACCATAAGCAATAAATTACAACGTGTATTGCAAATGGAGAGATTTCGATTCCACACACTTTCATGTATAAATGTTTTTGTACTCCTGGATTGATGTGGTACACAGTTCCTACAACAATAGTGGCCCCCATGCGGTTGTAGACCCCAGACATTCTCCCGTGTGTTGGTCCTGGTGTGGGATATATTGGCGGAGTGTACCAGGTGATCTTTGATGATCTCGGCCCTTTAAAGGCAACTAAGGGCAGTTCTAGAGATGCATCTAAGCTCTGTATTTTGTGCCAGTGCTTTTTTATGAAGCTTTCAATCTTGTTCGTGTGAGTTTAGAATGTGGGGACACACACTAATTTGTCATTAGATTTTTGCATTCTCCTTGGAAGCAGTTGCTCTCTGGGCTGTACCAAGCCCTCCTCATGGCTGCCTGTATCGTCTTTCGTGGTAAGCTCTAATCAATCTGTTTTGTAATACAGTTGATTCTTTAAAGTAGTCTTCTGTGGGCTTTCACCACGCCCATCTTATGCCCATAACTTTCATTTGTTCCTCGGCCTGTCTCTCAAAATTCCCTGGATTGTGTAGGTAAGTGCTTTATTTTTATCCCGCATTGAGGCTACTGTGTTCCCGCCTTGGAGACTGACCCTGTTACATGGATTATTGCACGATCGCCCATATACCTTAGTGTGCACACAACTTTTTACTTTTGCCTCTCCGCTTCGCACTCTGTGGCCGTATGTTAGGTCTTCTTCCTTGTTAGGTCAAGCGTGCAAGCACTCTGGCCTGTTGTAACCTATCTAGGGGCTTTTTACCATGCTCACCACACTCCTATTACTTGTTCATGGGCTTGCCTTTCAAAAATCCTTTATCATTGTTAAATCCTTCACGTTTGTCCCTTCTTGGGGCAGTTTTGTTACCGCCTTGGCCATCGATCCTGTTACATGGATATTTGCACTTTTGCTGATACGTTTGACTGCTAGCAAACTTTTTTTCATTTTGTGTCTCTCCTTCGTGCTTACGGCGGCCGTGGTGCTTTGAATTGGCTTGCTTATGTCAACTGTTTTACTTTTTCATTTTCAATTTATGTGGCAAGTCAAGTCCTGGTAGGAATTTACAACGCTAATAGGTCTTAATCGAGCAAACGTGAGACCCCTTGCATTGCAAATGCTTGTTTTTGGCCATGCCGCTGTCTCTTTGTGGTGTCTGCACCCAAAGGCTGCAAGCTGTATGGGGGTGGGAGGTGGGTGTTCTGTTTATATATATATATATATAATTTTTTTAAAGTTTCATATAGCACAAACTTGATCAGGGGAGTGCTTTACTTGAGTTCCACTTACGAAAATGTTTAGCAATTGAAAAATATACAAACTGGCAAATTTAAAACCCAAAAAAACAGAAATCCCCCAACATGGCGCTCTCGGCACAGTGGGACAGCCGATACTACAATATTCACGCCACTTGAAACTTACCCCGTAATGAGTTGCCGGGCATTTCTTTTTCAAAACATTTTGGCCCATTACTCAGCCTGTGGTGGTCCTACGACAATGGGACCACCACAAACCATTTAGCATGATACACCCCTTCTGTCTAGGGCATCCCTGGTAGCCTACACTAGGTATGGGGGGCCCCAAAGTAGTAACCTCTTCCCCCCCCCCCCCCCCCATCCAGTGTCTTTATAAACTCTCATGGCTGGAATTTTTCTTTTACGGCTTGGAGTAGTTTGTTTTTAAGGGCCCTGTTTTTTATATTACTGCAGTAGGCCTGAAAATGTATAAGGCATAACACCTAGGGGCTAAATATGATTACACATGGTTTTATGTGATTATACCCTCTAGGGGCTGACTCTATGGTTACATGACCATGTTAATTACAAATGCTATTTTTACTATGGTGTCCTCTAGGGGCTGTTCTGAGCATTACAGTCAAGATACTACAATGTTGGCTGCACTCAGGAACTCGCCCCATATTGCTTTGTGGGCCATTTCTTTTACAAAGCATTTTTGCCCATAACTCACTGTGTGGGGATCCTAGGAAGATGGGACCACCATCAAAACATCCAGCACAATAAACTTTCTGTCTAGGTAATCTCTGGGTCCTCGCACTAGGGTGCAGGGCCCCCGGAAATAACCCCTCCCACCATTCAATGTCTTTAAGCTCTCTCATGGCTAGAACTTTTGTTTTACAGCTGGAATAGTTTGTTTTAAGGGCCCGGTTTGTAATATTATTCTAATAGGCCTGAAAATGTGTAATGCACAACGCCATCTAGGGGCTAAATATATGGTTACATTGCATTGCTTTCTGCTATTCTCTTCTCAGGTGATTATGCTCTCTAGGGGCTGACTATATGGTTACATGACCATGTTTCTTACAAATGCTGTTTTTATTGTGGCACCCTCTAGGGGCTGTTCTGAGCATTACAGTCAAGGTACTGCAATATTCACTGCATTCAGAAACTCATCCCATAATACTTTGTGGCATTTGTTTCACTAAGCATTTTGCCCATAACTCATCGTGTGGCGGTCCTAAGACAGTGGGACCACTATCAAAACAGTCAGCACGACATGCTCTTTCTGTCTAGGTCATCTCTGGCTCCCCATACTTGGTTGGGAGGGGGTGAACCCCAATATAATAATTAAAAAAATATATAATAAATAATGGTAATATTTTAATTGTTTGCAAATAAAGAAGGTAAATAGAAGTGCTTTAGTTATATGCAGGGCCACTGGAATTATGTGGCAGGGAGGAACAAATTATGCAGCAAGGTTGACCAATTTATGTCGCAAGAAATGTCCAGTTAGGCATTTAAAACACCAGTAGCTCTAACTCAAGCAAATGCTTGTTATATGTACAATTCCTCTGAAGGCTGAGGAACTGCCCAAGTGTCCTCCAGTAAGGATGAAAAAAAACAAAAACAATAAGAAGGCCACTCCTTCACAATATTCCCACTCCTGACAAAGCAGGTGCGTGGTGCCAGCAGTCCATTCCTGTTCCGAAACTTGATCTTGCAGCTGGTTCTGGCCCAACCTGATTTTCTTGGTCAGAACAGGGAGAATGGGAGGGTCGGTGATGAACCTGTGGCTTGATAGTCTCTGCTAGAAAAATCTTTACAGATGGTAACTTGTTCCTCTGGCCTTTAATATCCTGCTGCAGAGATGTGGACTTTGCCAATGCTTGTTTTCAAGTGTGAGCTATTAACATGTCTGCCCTACTTAGAATGGTAAAGTAATGGTAAAGAAGCACAAAAGCAGTCAAAGGTGGCTGTCTCTGCAGTCAAACTCGTGGGTGGTCATCTTTGAATGCTTTTCCCTAATTAACTATCACTCTTTAGATTTCAGTGATGGCTAACATGTTGGGAGGAATGTGTAAGCCTTTTTGGAATCCCCTACATGTGGTGAAAGTGGCCTCGGTAGCTTTGTGTGGGGTTGCCGTTCCCTTGCAAAAGGAACAAACAATTAGTCTGTAAAAGTGAAAAATGTATTTAAAAAAATGACATACTAGCCAGCCATGTTGAAGAGGAAAGATGTGAACATTGTGCACAAGCTGTTGTGCAAAATGTTGTTGCTCGCAGTGAGGAGAGACCGTGGCGGACGACCCATTTCCCCGTGCTGTATGCTCTGGTGGTTGTAAGCAAATTGTAAATGGCAATTTAATGTACCAGCAGGTGAAGATTGGAGACCTATAGTCCTATGTGTTTTCATTCTTTTATTTTTATTTTATTTTTTTAAAACAATAGTTTGGCCAGTAAACTAAAGCCGTCTCAAAGGACAGACCTAAAAGGTTGAGGTTCTTATTTGGAGGTGAATCGTGCCCAACAGGCCAAGTTGAACAAATTTGGCAAGGCCTTCAAAGTTAATACTGCCTTGTGTGATGCTTTAGGGCTAACCATTGCATTTAATCCCAGTTAAAGCACTGTCTGGAAGGGGTCACCTGATAACGTAGGTGGGACCCTGCAGACGTGACAAATCGTGGAGCTTGTGGTGGGGTGAGTTATAGGTCTCCCTTGCAGCTATGTTGCCTCATCATGAACAGGATCTTTTGGAAAATGTTTAATGTGGAAGCTTATTAGTTTCTACGTGGCCCATTTGTCCCTTGTAGGTATAAGTTGCTGTGTTAGTATAAGAATGACCCAGTTCGAAACACATCTCCTTGAAGGTATCTGAAAGCCCCGTTTGGATAATATTTGCCTCGTTTAATTGCACATTGCTATCCCAATATCACATTTGTCTCAGGAAATTCATTACATTGACAGTATCACAGTGCTTAAATTAGGCACAAGTTTTCATGCCAGTGTTTACTGTTGCCCCATTTTGTATCACACTGCTGTCATAGTAGCTCAGTGCCCCAGTTAGTCGCCCATTGCTGTGCAAGTATCCTCTTTGTAGCTTCGTCTCAAAGGGATGTAAGCAGCTACATCCACCTTTCCTCTGTTAATGTATACATTTTGAGTTATTTCTCATCCAGTCCACTTTTGTTTGCATTGGACAATGGACTTTTTCCATGGGTACTGAAGTCGTATTGGCTTTTGCTTCATATGTGCACCTGTCTTTACATCCACACATCAGTCTCCAGTGTTGTTGGGCGCTGTTTCTGCCCTTCTTCAACCGGATGAGTTCAGCTTGAGAGAGCTATGCTTCAGTGTATTCTCGGAGTTGCAGGTTTCTCTTGCTGCATGTCTGCTGGTTTGATGGAGGGGAGAAGTCGACCTGGTTGTTTTGCACCACAAATGGTGGTCATTTTACAACAGCACCACACAGACACATCGCATGACCTGCAAAGCACGCAGGTGCATCACCAACAATGTGTGGCACCCTTCTGTATGCTGCTGCCAGTTTCTCCCTCAAGAAAATTATTGTAGAATGAGTGGCAAATGGTGCTTGTTTAGTAGCAAAAATCTACACCTCACATAGGTCTCCTTAGGATTAATATTCAGGGAGTTAATAGCCGTTCTACTTGTAATTCTGCCACTATGTTTAGTAGATGGGGGAGAAATGGACAGACATGGCGATGGCTTTATCCCTCCCTGCATCATTTAGTACACATAAAAGGATTGCTGTCTTCTTTACATACCTTTGTATTCTCTTAAGCATTCTCCACCTAGCTGCCAAGTGACTCAATTTTGTATGATGCTGTCAGTCAATCCTGGTTTATTACTAAACCCATTTTTTCCAAATTTGATTTCTTTCTTCCCGTACTTGAAATGACAACAGTGAAATGTCCAAAAATGTGCAAAACTATAACCAACTGTCTGGTATCAAACATGATATGGGCCCAATGGCATCTAGGCCTGGAGACTAGACCTTATTTTAGGGTCACGATTTCTTTTTATCAGCATAGATCAGTGCAAAACAGAGGAGCTTTGGTGAACCATGATAGGGATCATTCACAGTTCTCAAATAAATATGTTGTACAGAAGAGAAGAACAGTCTATGCTAGCTCTGCAGCGACACAGGAGGGACACTGGAGAGGCACTGCTCACAGCTGTGCTTGGATTGCAAGCAGTTCCTACTTTAACGAGAATCGCAGTGGGAGTATTCTGCTCTTTATAAAAGCAGATCTGTGTGCGCACCATATGAACACTTTTGCAGCATGAATCTCTTCTCGATTCACATGCTTGCACGTTAGTCTGCTTTCCAGTGGTTGAGCCCCTGCATATTTTTATTTATAAATGTTTCCCTTCTTTTGAACCCTGATCAGAGGAGTCGTAGTGTGCACCCTCCACCCTAACTTTCAGTGTAAGCCCTCAGTGCCTCAATACTTGGTTGCCATCTTTAGATTATATTTTTTTTCATTGAGTTGAGGGCTTTGGGTTGACTGTCTTCAAAAGAAGCAGTTGATATGGCACAGAGATTCAGATAAAATGAGAATGTGAAGGATCAAGGAAACACTGAGAATACCAGAGATCCACATTGAAAATCAAAAGGGAGGCCTTTTTTCTGTTGGCTTTGCTTAAGATGAGGGGATGAGGTGGTGATTGACTATCCCTGGGTTGCTTCTGAATTCATGAATAAGGAGTTGTGGAAAGCAATTTAGATTGTGCTGTAATTGGCACAGAAGAACCTGTAACGAAGAGGGCATTGTTGAGGAAACCAAAGAGGGACAGGAAAAGCAATAATCTGAGGTTGAGTACTTTGGTTCATTACATTTAGAATCTGGGTACTTCACTGAAAAGGTACAAAAAACATGCTACAGCTGTAAAGAAAGTCTACAACCACAGTGCCACATTGCTGTAAAGTGTCCAGTTCAAGAAAATCAGACTTGTTGACAGCCTAGCGACTTTCGATGTCAAAGTATTCAGCAGTTGACCTGACACCAAAGAACCCTCTGGGGTGAAAACCAAATACACCAGTGGGATTCTTTACACTCTGTCTTTACACTCTATCTTGACTCCGAGTAAGAAAAAAAGAACACCACAAGGGCACAGTCATGCCTACACCTTAATGAAATGCACACCAGTAGTCAATGTTGAATGAGATGTGTTGGACTTTGAGAGGAAAAAACATTGTCTTTGGGTTGAAATTGAGGCATGCTTAAATCCTATGGAATACCTTCAAAGGAAACAGGAAAAAGGCCCAGTTGAAAAACTCCTAGAGATGTAAAAGCTTCCTCAGCAACACCAGAGGCACTGCAGAAGCAACAGGAGTATTATTGAGGAACATGAACGATCCTTGTATGAAAGTGCTTACAAGGATGAGTAGGACCTATAGCAGGAGATGCATGCGTACTCACCAGAGGAGAAAATCAATTCTTGTCTTTAAGATCCTGAATTCCAGATATTGTCATTACATAATGCAGTAGTCAAAACGGCAGCAGACACCTACCAGCTCGAAGAAAGGGGAACGCAGCAAATAACTAACTTGCAGCACATGGAATCGTAAAATGCCGAAACTTCACATATAGGTTGTCTCCCCACCAAGCTTAAGCTAAAGCACTGTTGATAGACTGATTAGGAACATTTGTCTACATCTTTCCACCGATGCCACAATTACCAGAAGTAAGGACCGAGTGCAAGCTGACAATAAAACATAAATAAATATAACAATACAAAAACAGTTTTCCAAAATAACCTAACCTTTCAGGGAGAAAGAGTGAGGCACCCAGAGCGATCCAGCCATAATCAGCTGTCTTGGCTTTTGAAGGCCTGTTTTTGGGTACTTAAGTCTGTCAAATGTGTATGGATTTATTAATGGAGGCCAGATGGCCTACTATACACAGGTGCTATGCAGTTAACCGAGCTTATTCACATGCACAAGAACTAAAAAACAAAAACCTATTAAACTGTTGAACAGTGAACATAATTCTCTAATATTTGATGCACCTATTTGACTCGACACAGTTGCACATTACCAGGAATCTTCAGGAAAGAAGTATTTTGATACACCTTTAATTAAGAGGCTCCAAGATGGGGGGGAAAAAAAGAGTTTGTTCACCAAGATCAGGTGCTGCTCGCATGTGGACCTTGAGCTGGTACTAGCACAGGTCATGAGACATCCTTTTTGAGCTGATGCATAAAGCAGAGCTCAAGTACTTCAGACTTACAGCATCCTTTGTAATCCCAAACACATCCTTGTTTAAAGTGAGTGTCATACAGGCTTTAGTAATCCTATGTACAGGTATAACAGGATAGATTGATGATGAAAACTAAAAGCACCATTGTTTATGGTACACATGGCAGCAAACTGAAATCTCTTCATTCCATAGGAGGCAGTTGCAAGATGGATAGAGCACATCATACAGAAATGCTATTGTTTGGCCCAGGAAGCTCTTTAAAGAAAGAAAACTAGGCATGTTCCACAATGGAAGAAAGTAACAAACTAACACTTTCTGGTTAATGTCTCGATCAGTGACCTATCTATGGCAGCTACTGGATCTTCAGTGTATACATCCACAAAACACTATGGTGTTGATATCCGCGCAAACTGGGAGGCACAGGTGACTCCGAAGTTACCCAAACACATTTTCGCATCCACCCATACATTACCCTCTTTTCTTCAAACAGTACTGCTACATAATTAATGCACATCATGTGAATCCAGAAGAAATTCATGCTAGAAAGTGAAAGTTACTTCACTCTAACAACAGTTTTACTGCCTAAAGCTGTGCTGAATTTGCATGGGGCCTTCTCACCTTCTCAGTGAAGGTGGTAGGGGTAAGCCAGAAGATATTTGCAAAACCACTGAATATAATATACTCCTCACCAAGGCAGGGGGAAAAAAAGAACCTGAACACTGTGACTGCAAATTGGGGCATTGAGGGCTTATCTTCAGACTAGGGGCTGGCTTTACTCCTTTGGACAATGCCCAAAAGTTAAAATACGGACAGTTTCTAGACCCAACCACTCAATGACAATCTAATGTACAGCGTGTTAATCTAGTCTAGCTTCAACCTTCAAAACTATTGCTACAGGTAAATGCCACTTTACTTATTTCGCTCCGTAAAGAGACGTAAACTGTGTGTGTAGGCTTTATTCATTGCAGATATCTTTCTTGTGCCTTATAATTAATGGTTACTGTAACTGGCTGCTTATAGTTGGCTCAGGCAGGACAGGATTGAATGGAGGTTACAGACCCGGACAACCACCTAAGGAGCTATCCATGTGGGGAATTCAGTTCAAGGGCTCTTTGCCAGAACTGCTGTTGGCTGTAACTGTCTGTTTCTGTGCAGCTCTTTACTTAGTTCTGCCTACATTCCCTTTGATCTACAACTGTGCCACTGAATCCAAGCTACACCTGACTGATGAGCCCCAGTGAGGCCAAAACTGGTCTTCGGTGGCTTGTGTTCCAGTTTAGGGAGGACCTGGACTGACAGTTCGGGCTGGACTGTTCCTATTGGAGCAGGGCAATGACTGATTTGCATATGGCTAGGTCCAAATTGAGGTGTCATGGTGTGGAAAATAACAATGAGCTGTGATGCGGCCCTGAGCATTTACTAGGGACTGAGATTAATTCAAGCACTCCATCTACCACAATTATACACTTTAGATATCATGTGAATCCTAGCTGCATGCTGGGAAGCTGCAGCTGAAATCCTGGTATCGCTCACTAGGCAGATGGAAAAGGTGCAGCATGCCAGCAATGCACAGCACTGCACCCACCTGAAAACTCAGTTGGGTTGGGCTGTGCAAGTAATACAGCATGAGAGAGGAGGGGAACACTCAAGCAGATAAACTACCCTGTATAATTGGGCAGTGATTGTCAGGCAAAAAAATACTGCAGGCTACCATACCTCTGTACATGTCTGCTTGACGCCTTTTTTCACTATTATGCATGAGTATGGTCAGCCATAGCAACTGTTTCTTCCTGCCTTCACAGTTCCTTATCTGGGGTAGACCGATTAATCTGGTCTCCAGGAACACGTCGTGCTAACAGCAGTATCTGTTGGTGGCATTTACGTCATGATGATTTGAGCACCCTAATTGTGCTAAAGTTTTTGGAGTTTGATAACGAAAGTGCATCATTCATGGGGGCTCTCAAGCTCTTTGATCCTTGCAGCTTAGCCAACAATTAGTGCACCCATTCAAGTGGTCAGTGGCTTAGACAGCTTCGTGTCCCTTGTGTGGGACACACACAGTTTGGAAAAATCATGAAAATTCATGATGCGCAATACCTGCTGTGTCAAGTGTTTCATGTGGCTAACTATGAGCACATTTCCATTAGCCACAAATTACATAGCAAGCCATCGATTTCTTCATCTCTAGAGTATATTTGATCACTGGTATCGGTGTGAAAGGTAGTGTCACTAAGTAAACACACAATTTCTTCAGTCACAAGAGTGGTTGCATATTTGAGGTGGGATTACAGATTTACCACAGTACATTAAAGATTATCCAAAATGGTGCGGAACAGAGCCTTTTTTCTCCTCTTAGGTTCAGATAGCTAGAAAGGAAAGATGGACATAACCTGAATACATTCAGGTGTAAGTACTTGCTTGAAGTACTCCTTGTTTAATAACTTCATTCAGGTTTCATAGTTCTCTTAATATTTCTGCTGATGTTGTTTGCCTATATACACAGGGGGACATACTGAGAGACAGACACCAACTTCATGGTTTTCCATTTAGTAAAAACTGAAGATGTTTGATGCATATCATTATTGTATTTACATCGCAACAGCTCATTGGTTGCTCTCCCCCCACACACAATGTAATCTTTTCTCTTTCTTACAGAAATGGAGTCTATCTGGCATCTTCAGAAGCAAGGTAGGCATTTAACACATAATCTGATATTGCATTAGGCGATGTGATTGAATGAGCTTGAAAGCCAAGGAGGCATTGAACACACAGGTTTGCCCACCTGAATTATGTGAACATATAGAAGACAGAGATAATTTGGTAGTCCTGGCACACAGTGTTTCTTTGTACAGGCTTTGCATTGCAAAGGTCATTTTGTTGACACTTTAGTTTAGATTAAACTTGTTTCTTTTATTTCCAGAATTGTAAAATTGTTTTATGTCTGTCCCATAACAGTCTCATTGCTTTAATAGACCGCTATTGAGTGTTTCAAAAATAAACAAATGGGGGAAAATAAGTTTCAATAGCAGACTTCTTACATTATCTAATAGAGTATGCGGTATGAATGACCTCACATTGAGGATGAGGTGGGAGGCAAGGTTGGTAACAGTCTTTATATGACATTTATATTGCCACTATGGAAAAATCACATTTGAGATTTTGCAGGCCATTAAGAACTATGTTCTCACAGAAAGTTTGAATTGTATTAAAGACATGGAAACGAGGATTATGCTGCTCTTTCTCCACTTTATTTATACAGCAGTCTTAAAATATAAATTAAAAAAAACTGTTGGAAAACGATCTTTCCAATGAAGAAAACAAAGGACCTTTAACCAATCACAGTCCTTTAAGCTACTTAAAATCTGTTGTCCTTCCCTTTCTTTCTTCATGGGTCAGTAGCTTATATTGTTTCACTCTTTACTCCAGGTTTCATTTCCTACTAGGATAAAGCACCAGCGCCACAATGTTACATAATCAAGTCAATGGCAAGTCAACTACATATCAAGCATGTTTCATAGAAAGATCATTAGACATTGATTCACCAATCACAATTACTCTATCAGAGGAAAGTAATCTGATACTTCTAACTTATGAGGATTTGTTACAGCTGCACCTTACTTATCCTCTTCCTGCAAATCACCTGTACATGAGGGCGGGGTACAATCGCTTGTGATTGTCCGGTAGGAAAACTCCTCGCCTTCCTTGTGCTTAATAGCACTGAAACTTTCTATTACAAACGGTAGGACATTTTACATTCTCTCTCAGGACTGGAGAAAATGATTGTTTGTTCCAAGCTTATCTACCACTGGTGATGGCATATAGAGAACTAGTTTAAAGTAGAACCTTTTAAACATAGAGCCTGAAGACCAGTCCATTGCATTCATTATGTCCTCCAATCTCACTCCCTATGAAAATTCTTTGGAAGCCATTGCTCTGGGAATAGAGCATGCTCTAAAGATTGACGTAACTATACCAGCCTCCTGCATCATCAACCGCACCCGTCTAGGAGCAGAATCCGCTTTGAAGTGTTTGAGTGGAAATCAGAATTTGCTGCTCTCTGGGGGGGCTGCAGCTCCTCACTCCTATTTCTGGAAGCCTTCAGGCACCTTACTACTCATTGTTTGGGAGCTTATTGAATGCCCGGTAGGATGTCAACCCGTAGTTTTATTTCGTTCATCTAGAAACGTGAAACGTTATCCTGTCTTCTGTAAATACCATGTGCCATCCAGAGCATGTATGTCGGAAACTCTCCTACATGTAATGAGACGCAGTAATATGTCCATCTTACCTGATTGTTACTTCCTAGAGAGATATTCATTATTTTGCATGAAAGGAATAGATTGAGGATTCTGGCATCCCATAAAGTTGAGGATCTCGGCTCTGGGGAAGGGACAACCAAATTCCCCTCAGCAGCTTAATAATCAAGGGGTTTTCTCTGAGCATATTTACTGACCTATAAGCCATGCCCTCAGCAGCTAAAGATAAGAAGCTTAGGATGTGGACAGTGTGGGACCCCACGGGATCCGTATCCCTTTGTGTACCCCAACGTAGCCATTTTGTCCAAGCCAACCTATATCTATTAACTGTCCCATTTGCCCATGCCCTAGCCAAGAGTCTCTTGTGAAAGGCCTTGGTCTTTCCATCGATCCCTGTTGTCCTCTAGGCTGTGATTGGTAACTTCTCTTCCAGCACCAGATGATGAGGGTTCCCAAGGAAATCCCGGAACAGATCCAGAGATTGTGATAGATTAGACAATACCAAGATAGTTCCATCAGAACAAGGAACCAGGCTTGCTCCATATCGGTGAGACAGTCAATAGGGTTGCCTTTTGGTTCTAGGTCTGCCTCCGCAATCTCATTACGTTGCAAATGGAGAAAATGCCTATCTCTGTTCCTGACTTCAGTCCTGAAGAAAGGCATCTGTCACTTGGAGATTCGGTCTCCATCTGAAGTAGCTGTTCAACTAGCTGGCCTGTCTTGAGTGAACAGGTTCCACAATGAATGGGCCCCATCTGTGTTTCATGTCTAAAAAGACTGACTGATCCAATTTCCACTAGCTCATGTTTTGTGAACACCAGTATGCTCTTATGCTGACCTTTCCGGGAAGTTATTTTGACGTGAGCAAAATGTTTTTTTCCCCAGACAGAGGGTCCAGAGCTCCCTGGCCAGATATGCTGGACCCCTTCCCCAGTGGTTGATATAGCCCCACAAACTCCACCCCAGTTGTTAAGGGCATGGCCGAGATGCTGACCATCATCAGCAGGATGTGGCAATTCACCTTTTCTCTGGTCCAGCAGTGTACTGCAAAGGAGGTCGCCACCAGTTCCAGATAATTTGTATGTAACCCTGTTCTGATGGATACAACCACCTGTGGATTCTTCACCTTATGAATTCTCCCAATGCGCCAGCATTCAACAGAAACTTTCTTTCCAGCTCTTCACGAGGTCGTCACAATTGCTCGTCTCCGCACGAGACTCCCTCTGACGTCATTGTGGCAATAAGAAGTCCTCGCCGGCATGCTGACATCAGTTCCCTTTTTTCCGTGCCTTCGACGCTAATGTTTTTTTTCCTGCCTCTCAAACAGCTGCTTTTTTGAAGGTTTCTTGTTGTACTAGTTACAATGTCTCCACCATAGACATCAGGTTTCAAGCATGTCATGAGAGCGTCGTTCAAATGTCATTCACAGATCCTCATGAGTTCGGACCACGACGTGGAGGGGTGCGTTTCCTGCCAATGTATGAACCTGAAGGCCTTAAAGGAGAGAGGCTAAGCTCTTCTTGGCAAAAGCTAAGAGGGGGCACAAGGGTCATCGAAGATCTAAAGCGAGGGATGAAGCGGCGCCGGCACGATTCTCGACACCGTTCTTCCGGAGATCGGCCTAGGTCCCCTCCGAGATGCTGCCGTACGGCGTGCAAGCTCAGTCCGAGGATCACTCCTCAGCCTCAAAGTCCTCAGGCTTCTCCGGCGCCGTCGTTGATTGAGGTCGTCAAGAGTCTTCCAATTCACTTTTCACCTGTTAGCTCAGGAGCTGGTGGCGCAAGCTTTGGATCCGACCCTAGCGCCTCAAGATGAGCAGAGGTTTCCTGCCTTTCCTACTCCGGGAGCGGATCTAGCAGCTTTCCTTAATGCTATGTTTAGCATTTTCAACAAGGCTATGGCCCCTGCTGGTGTACCGGCTGGTCCCACGGGTCCGTTAGCTTTCTCTTTGGGTGCGCCAACGGTGTACAAACAGGCTCCGTGCTGGTTCGGCGCTGATGACGTCATCGCCCCAGATGATGTTGCCGATGGAATAAATGCCGGTGCCGGATGGATCCTGGTCAGGACACAGTGTATCTCCACCAATTCCTCCTTCCTTGAAACCGGTGTTGTCGACGTCTGCTAATTCTGTCGATGCTGAGATTGGAGGCCAGATTGAGATCAAGGAGGAGAGCTTTGAGACTCTTGGAGGAGCAGGAATATCAGCAGCAGCTGTTGGAGGAAGGCGGGATTCCTGAGCCTATGGGGGTAATTTCAGGGTCTGGACTCTGCAAGTGGACTGGATACATCCTCTGAGTGGGATCTTTCGTCCTCTGGTGAATTTACAGGAGGCAGCATTTTATCACAGTGTTCTAACGAAGGCTGCTGAATTCTTGGACCTTCCTTTACCGGCATCGGAGGTGAAAACAAACCTCTTGACTGAGGTGTTGCATCTTTCCTCCAAGTCTGCGGAGTCCCTACTCCCTTTTAATTATGCCCTACTAAGCCCATTTTAGACATTTGGAGGAAACCGGTCACGATTCCAGTGGTTTCCAGGACTGTGGCTAGGAGGTAGAGTTGCTCCTGGGATCCTCAATTTTTGTCTCCACATCCAACTCCTGAAAGCTTGCTGGTTCAAACTTCTTGTTCTGCTCGATCTGCACCTGGCTCGTTTCCTGCTACTCCATCGGATAGGGAGTCTAAGAGGATAGATCAAGCAGCTGAGAAAGGTTTCTCCTCGTGCAGTATGGCCTTGAAATCGGTCAATGCTACCTATGTGCTGGGCAGGTATGTTCATGCCCTGATGGACACGACAAGAGCTGTGGTGCCGAGCTCGCCTCAGGATCTGCAGAGGCAGTTTGAGCTCCTTTTGGACACTCAAGCGGTGGCCAAGCAGATTATCCAGTCTTGTCTGAATCCAGCTGATTCAGTGGCCAGGGCAATGGGCACTTCGGTGGTGACCAGGAGGCATGTGTGGCTTAGGGCTTCTGGCTTTTCCACGTACATTCAAACAACTTTGTTGGACCTTCCGTTTGATGGCGAGAAGTTGTTTGGGTCCAAGGCTGACTCTGCTTTGGAACGTTTTAAAGACCGCAAGGCTGCTGCAAGATCCTTGGGGCTACAGGCTTCAGCATCCACACCCTTAAGGTCCTTTCAGAGCTTCAGGGGGCTTGCCCGTGGATCCTCTTTTCGTGGAAGGCCACAATCCAGCATGCAACAGCCGGTCAACCCTCTTTAGAGGTCTTTTAGAGGACGGGAGAGGTTTAGAACACAAGGAGCCACCCAGCAACCTCAAGTCTCATCCTCTTCCTCAGGGGGAACCCAACAAGGAAAGCAGCCCTAGTCTTCTAACAATCTTGGATCATGCTTCACCCGTAGGGGGCAGGCTATTTCATTTTCTCCATGAGTGGGAGTTAGTCCCTCGGATTTGTGGGTTCTAAATATTGTGGAGAAAGGTTATGCCCTTCCTTTTCGGGAGGTTCCCCCCCCCCCCTATCCCCCCCAACCACCCCATCCCTCCCAATCATTCGTTTGGCTCAGAAGATCATCTCTAGTTGCTTCAGCAGGAGGAGCAAGTCCTTTTGTTAAAGGATGCAGTGGACTTGGTTCCATTGCAGGTAACTGGTCAGGGATGCTATTCAAGATATTTTCTGATTCCAAGAAGGTTGGTCGATTGAGGCCTATCCTGGACCTGAGGATTTTGAATTGGTTCCTCAAACAGGAGAATTTCAAAATGCTGACTCTAGCACATGTGCTTCTGGCGTTGAACAAGGAAGACTGGATGGTTTCTGTTGGCTTGCAGGATGCTTATTTTCATATCCCCATTCTGAAGTCACACCGGAAGTATCTCCGGTTTGTGGTAGGATCGCAACACTACCAGTTTGCGGTCCTTCCTTTTGATCTTAGTTCTGCACCTCAGGTCTTCACGAAGGTGATGGCGGTGGTTGCAGCAGAGCTCAGAAGGAAGGGAGTATCTGTATTCCCTTACCTGGACGATTGGCTGATAAAAGCTAAGTCCCCAGAGCTTGTGCTGCATCACTTGCAAATGACAACACGGTTGTTGTTCAACCTGGGTTTTATGGTAAACATACCCAAATCTCGCTTGGAGCCCTTCCTGTGCCTACTGTTCATAGGGGCAGAACTGGACACCACATTGAATTAGGCCTACCCTCCTCTGAGTTTCAAGAGAGCGGCTGTTCCAGTCCTAAAGTTCCTACCACTGCTCTGTCTGTTTGCTTCCTGCACTCTGCTGGTCACTCACGCACTTTGGCACATGAGGGCTCTCCAGTGGTACCTGCGCAAGCAGTGGTTTCAACACAAAGGGGATATCGAGGAGTCAATAACGATCTCCAGAGACACTGCAGTGGATCTGCAATGGTCGAGTGTGGACGGCAGCCTGTCTCGAGGAAGGCTGTTTTGTCTTCCGCCTTCTGTGACCAGTCATAACGGATGCTTCTACTCTAGGTTGGAGAGCTCATCTGGGGGACCTGGAGAGCAAAGGTCTCTGGTCTCCAGTAGAACAGATGTTTCACATTAAAATCTGTTGGAGTTGCGGGCGTTACATCGGGCTCTCAAGGCCTTCCTCCCATCCATTTGCAGTCAGGCAGTACAAGTCTTGACAGATAACACCACTGCGATGTGGTTCATCAACAAACAGGGAGGAGTAGGGTCGTACCTTCTCTGCAGAGAGGCTCTGCATCTCTGGTCCTGGACTCTGGAACATTGGATTTGCGTAGTAGCAAACCATTTGGACGGAGTTCTAAATGTACGTGTGGACAGTCTCCGCTGGCACTTTTCGGCCGATCACGAGTGGCATCTCCATCCGTAGGTAGTCCTTTACATCTTCCAGTTGTGGGGATCGCCTCAGATAGGCCTGTTTGCCACTCAGGAGAATGGGCACTGCCTGTCTTTCTGCAGCCTCCAGTATCCCATGCAGGGAGCATTGGGGTACGCATTTCAGTTGAGCTAGAGCAAACGGCAGCTTTATGCGTTTCCTTTCGTTACCTTGATTCCTCGTGTTCGGAGGAAGTTTCGTCATGATCAGGCCCAAGTCCTATTAATAGCCCCAGATTCGCCAAGAAGGGTGTGGTATACAGCTATTGCTGTGCTCTCTGCTCCTTCTCCCTCTCAGGGCAAAACTCCTCTCTGTTGCAGGGGCAGGTTCTGCACCCCCACCTCCAGAGCCTGCACTTACATGCCTGGAGATTGAACGGGGCAATCTGAGTTCATTTTCTCTCCCTCCCGAAGTGGTGGATGTTATTTTATTGGCTAGGCGACACCCCACCAAGACTGTCTATGCCAGCAGAGGAACAAAATGTATTAATTGATGTGGGGGAGTGACACGTTGATCCTTAAGGGACCCATCTGTGCTCTTTCTTTAGCACAACAAGGTTGTGCAGTTGTGATCGTGAAAGGGTTTTTATCGCTCTGTCGGCTTTTATTTCTTTACCTGATCAACTCTCTTTATTTAATAGTACTTAGGTTTTTTTAAACGTTTAACTAATACCTTTCCTCCGACTCCATAATACCTTAGTGGGATTTGAATTTAGTTGAAACTTTTTTTTGATGGGTTCACCGTTTGAACCAATGCATAGTTGCCAGTTGAGGCTCCTAACTTTTAAGACCCCTTTTCTGATAGCCCTCACGTCGGCTAGATGTGTTAGTGAGCTTCAGGCTCTTAGTGTAAAACCCCCTTATACTATCTTCCATGTTTTGAGAACTAGGGCGGCTTTCCTGCCTAAGGTAATCGCTCCCTTCCATCTAGGACAATCTATACCCCTTCCGTCTTTTTACCCTTCTACCCATCCATCGAAGGAGGAGTAAAGGTTACATCGCCTGGATCCGAAGAGGACCCTGACCTTCTACATAGAAAGGACAAAGGACTTAAGAACTGATGATCCGCTTCTCATTGGCTATGTGTGCAAAATGAAGGGCAAAGCCATCCACAGGAGGACTCTATCAAGGTGGATCTTTCTTTGCATAAAGATATGTTTTTTACTAGCAAAGAAGGTTCCTCCTGTGTGCATTAGGGCTCATTCCACCAGAGCTAAGTCTGCCACTTCAGCTTTAGCTCGAGGTGTGCCTGTTGCTGACTTTTGTAAAGCAGTAACTTGGGCTTCCCTCCACACTTTCGCAAAACATTATTGTTTAGACTTGGATGGGAGGAGGGATAGTCGTTTTGACCGTTCTGTTTTGCAGGACTTCTTGATTTGACCAGTCGGGCACTCACCTCTGAGTGCAGGATTGCTTTGAGATTCTATTCATAAGGAGAGGAATCCACAGGTAGTTGTATCCATCAGAAGTTACTTACCTTCAGTAAAGTTTTCTTTTTCTGGTGGATACAGTAGCTACCTGTGGATTCCTCACAGTCTCACCTGCCTTCTCCTTGCCTGTCTGGTCATACCAAAAGTAGTATTGATATTTAATAAATGATGTGTATATATGTATATTTAAGTGTATATATGAATGTGTGTGTGTGTGTGTGTGTGTGTATATATATATATATATATATATATATATATATTATGTTCGATGGCATGTGTAGCTGCAGATACACATGCTGTGCACTGTTTCTGCCATCTAGTGTTGGGCTCGGAGTGTTACAAGTTGTTTTTCTTCGAAGAAGTGTTTTCGAGTCACGGGACCGAGTGACTCCTCCCTTTCGGCTCCATTGCGCTTGGGCATCGACTCCATCTTAGATTGTTTTCTTTCCACCATCAGGTTCGGACGTGTTCCTCTTTGCTCCGGTTATTCGATTTGGAAAAAGACTAAATTCACTGAAAATCGTCGGTATTGTTTTCGATGGCGAAACATCTTGCACCGGCAAAACACACCTTCGGTTGCCCTTCGGGGCTCCTGCGCCTATCCAGGGCCTGGTCAGCCCGACCGCAGGAAACGTCGAAGCCTCATGGACCGGACCCTGTCCTGATTCTGCCCACAGTGCCACGCTAAGTATCCGTACACAGACATCGGGTCTGTAATCTGTGTTTGTCACCAGACCACCGAGAGGATACTTGCGAGGCCTGCAGGTCCTTCCGCTCCAGGAAGACCTTGAGGGATTGAAGGGCAAAACGACTACAACTGGCGTAGAAGAGTACCGAGCACCTCAACGTCAAAGAAGAAGAGATGGCCATCTCCATTCAAGGATCCGACTCGGACGATTCCGATCAGGACCGACCACGGACAGCAGGCCAACACGTGAGTACGCCAGCCCCGACCCAAACACAGAGCCACTCCAAGCCCAAACAAAAGGCCTCGGGGACGCCACTGCCGGAAGGCCATGGCTCTACCTGCAAGAAATCAAGCGGTGACCAGGCAACACCCTCGGCACCGAAGAAGTCCACACACATGCTGAAGTCTTCAGACTCTGTTCGAGACACAGTCTCCAAGAAAGTTCAACATCGACTCGTCAAATCGAAACCCCGAAAGTCTTTTGGAACTGAGGCCTACTGTCACCATGGGCATTTTGGTGCCGAAAAAAAACTGCGTCGGAGCCGAAAAAAGGCTCATACACTGAGGAGCATGGACTTTCTTAGCAGATGAAATAAAGCCACCCATTCGAGGAAGAACTCCACCAAATGGAAGAATTTGATGAGAGACAATCAAGGATACACATCCACAGGGATACGGGAAAAATGCTTACAGCACCTCCTGTCAAATTTAAAAGAAAATTGGCTTTCCAAGAGAACCATCTCTGCCACGCCAGTTTTCCCCAGCACATTCTCCTCTGCATTCTCTTCTTGCTACACCCACTGCACAGTCACCCACATACACTGTGCAGTCGCATCAGGATACAGACCCGTGGGACCTCTTTGATGACCCTGTGCCAGACAATAGCCCGGAGTGCTATCCGTCTAAACCCTCTCCACCTGAATATAGCACCTCCTACACACAGGTCTTGGATAGGGCTGCTGCTTTCCATAATGTGAGTATGCACACCGAACCACTGGAGGATGACTTTCTTTTTAATACCCTGTCCTCTACGCATACATCATATCAAAGTTTACCCATGCTCCCAGGCATGCTTAAACGTGCCCAACAGATTTTCCAGGGGCCTGTTAAGGGAAGGCCTATAACGCCAAGGGTGGAGAAGAAATATAAAGCACCACCATCAGACCTGGTATTTATCACCCAGCAGCTGCCCCCTGACTCAGTAGGGGTCAGTGCAGCGAGAAAATGGGCCAACTCCCAGTCATCTGGAGATGCATCCCCTCCAGATAAGGAGAGTAAAAAGTTTGATGCGGCAAGAAAGAGAGTAGCGGCACAAGCAGCCAATCAGTGGCGCATAGCGAACTCTCAGGCCCTCCTCGCAAGATATGACAGAGCTCATTGGGACGAGATGAGCGACATTATTCAACATCTCCCCAAAGAATACCAAAAAAAGAGCTCAGCAAGTAGTAGAGGAGGGACAAGCAATAACTAATAATCAAATAAGGTCTGCATTGGATTCTGTCGATACTGCCGCAAGAACAGTAAACACTGCAGTTCCAATCAGGCGCCACGCATGGCTTAGATCGTCAGGTTTCAAACCGGAGATTCAGCAGGCGGTCCTCAACCTTCCATTCAACCAGCAACAGCTATTTGGCACACAAGTGGACACTGCCATAGAAAAGATGAAGAAGGACACCGATACAGCCAAAGCGATGGAAGCGCTTTACTCATCCCAATACAGAGGGACATTTGAAAACTGCAGAATCTGGGGGGTTTCAGGCCACAGCCATCAGACCCATCCACTTCAGTCAAAGCCCTCATACCAGTCACAGTATCAGAGAGGGAGGTTTCGAGGGTCCTTCAGAGGGCAATTTCCAAGATCCAGGGGAAAATTCCAGCCTACAAAGCAAGCCACTAACACCAAGCAGTGACTTTGCCATTACCTTACCCCAACACCTGTGGGAGGAAGACTAGAAATGTTCCACAATCAATGGGCAGACTTAACAACGGCCACATGGGTTTTATCAATTATCCAACATGGCTACTGCATAGAATTCACACATTTTCCACCAGATATTCCCCCAAAAGCGCACAAATTATCGTCGCAACATTTAACAATGTTACAAACAGAGGTGCAAGCACTATTAACAAAACAAGCCATAGAACTAGCACCTCATCAACAAAAAGGGACAGGAGTATATTCCTTGTACTTCCGGATTCCCAAAAAGGACAAAACGCTAAGACCAATATTAGATCTCAGGACTCTCAACCTATACATCAAATCAGAACACTTTCATATGGTGACACTACAAGATGTAGTCCCATTACTAAAACAGGGGGAATACATGTCAACACTGGATTTAAAAGATGCGTATTTTCACATACCCATCCATCCGTCTCACAGAAAATACCTCAGGTTTGTTATACAAGGAAAACCCTACCAATTCAAGGTGTTACCCTTCGGGATAACAACAGCCCCCAGAGTATTTACAAAATGCCTTGCTGTAGTAGCAGCATAAATAAGGAGGCAACACATGCATGTATTCCCATATCTCGACGATTGGCTAATAAAAGCAAACACTCAAGAGCAGTGTCAAAATCACACACGTTACATAATAGATACCCTACACACACACACTAGGGTTTTCGATAAATTACCAAAAATCACACTTGAAACCATCCAAAATTAAGCAATACTTGGGAGCAACACTCAAAAAGCGATTGCAAGTGCAAGCCCACAAAGGGTACAGTCATTCCACACCATGGTACCAAAAATACAACCAAATCAGCATTACACAGTCAGATTTGTAATGAGACTCCTAGGCATGATGGCATCGTGCATCGCAATTGTCCCAAACGCACGGTTACACATGCGGCCCTTACAGCAGTGCCTTGCAAAACAATGGTCGCAGGCACAGGGTCACCTCCAAGATCTAGTGTTGATAGACCGCAAAACACACTATTCGCTTCAGTGGTGGCACCCCATAAATTTAAACAAAGGGCGGCATTTCCAAGACCCTGTGTCTCACACCATTCTCACAACAGATGCATCAATGATTGGGTGGGGAGCACACCTCAACAATCACAATATACAAGGACAGTGGGACAACGAGCAAAAACAGCTACACATAAATCACTTAGAGCTGCTAGCAGTCTTTCTAGCACTAAAAGCTTTTCAACCTCTTCTGGCTCACAAACACATTTTTGTCAAAACAGACAATATGACAACAATGTACTACTTAAACAAACGGGGGGGAACGCACTCATCACAACTGTGCCTCCTAGCACAAAAAAATAGGCATTGGGCAATTCACAACAATATTCGCCTAATAGCGCAATACATCCCAGGCATTCACAATCAATTAGCGGACAACCTCAGTCAGGATCACCAGCAAACTCACAAGTGGGAAATACATCCCCAGGTACTACAAAAATACTTATGCCAGTGGGGGACACCAGACATAGATCTGAACGTTGTTTTTTCTAAATATTCGTGGGAGAGAGTGATTGACCATTGTCTCTGTTTCACTCTCTTGGTCATTTTTAATCTTGGCCTCAACCCCCCCTTATGGATTAATAAAATTGTTACCCCTTGTTCCGGGTTTGTTAGCCAATTTTAACCTTTAGTTTGACTCTCCTAGTTCTTTCCCTTTTCCAAACTCACTCTTGGGGTCTTGGCATCATCGAGAAAAGATCTCTGGCAAAGAGCCCCCCCTCGGGGGGTGCCCGTCAGACATTGCAGCGCCAGTCTGACGAGGAGCAACTCCGATGATGAAGCATGACACCCATTTGGGTGTGAGGATTCTTGCTCCTAAAATTTAGGACTCCTCTGCATCCTTTTGCCTATCTCTTCTTTGGAACAGTGTATCTTGTTTATTCGCATAGTATTAATTATGGGAGGGCGTACACTGGACCATCATTCCTCCCTATCCCCCTTGTTTATTATTCATAGATCTGTTCGCCACAAACCAAAATGCAAAATGCCAAAACTTTGTGTCCAGGTACCCACACCCTCAGTCCAAGGGCAATGCTCTATGGATCAACTTGTCAGGGATATTTGCTTACGCTTTTCCCCCTCTCCCACGCATTCCTTTTCTATTCAACAAACTGCGTCAAAACAAACTCAAACTAATACTTATAGCACCAACGTGGGCACGCCAACCGTGGTACACCACACTGTTGGACCTCTCAGTAGTACCTCACATCAAACTTCCAAACAGACCAGACCTGTTAACGCAACACAAACAACAGATCAGACACCCCAATCCAGTAATGCTCAATCTAGCAATCTGGCTCCTGAGGTCTTAGAGTTTGGCTATCTAAATCTTCCAAACAAGTGTATGGAAGTCATCAAACAGGCAAGAAAACCTACCACCAGGCATTGTTATGCTAACAAATGGAAAAGATTTGTCTTCTACTGCCAAGCACAGCACATCACACCGTTGGATGCGTCCATACAGGACATCGTAGGTTATTTACTACACCTACAAAAAGCAAATCTTGCCTTTTCATCCATCAAAATACACCTCACTGCAATTTCGGCTTATTTACAAATTAAACACACAAAATCCCTATTTAGAATACCAGTCATTAAAGCCTTCATGAAAGGACTAAAGCGGATCATACCTACAAGAACCCCACCAGTACCCTCGTGGAATCCTAATATTGTACTTAGACGACTCATGGGTCCACCTTTTGAACCCATGCATTCTTGTCAGATCCAATTCTTAACTTGGAAAGTAGCATTTCTATTAGCTGTCACTTCATTATGAAGAGTTAGTGAAATACAAGCTTTCACTATTGAGGAACCCTTTATAGAAGTACACAAACATAAAGTTGTTCTTCGCACAAATCCCAAATTTCTGCCAAAAGTCATTTCACCGTTTCATTTCAACCAAACAGTGGAACTCGCAGTCTTCTTCCCACAGCCAGACTCAGTGGCAGAAAGAGCACTGCATACATTAGATATAAGAAGAGCTCTAATGTACTATATAGACAGAACAAAACCATTTCGTAAAACTAAACAGTTGTTCGCATTCCAGAAACCCCTTGCTGGTAACTCTGTAACCAAACAAGGCTTAGCCAGATAGATAGTAAAATGTATACAAACTTGTTACCTAAAAGTTAAGAGAACTACTCATTACACCAAAGGCACACTCCACTAGAAAGAAAGGAGCAACAATGGCCTTTCTAGGTAACATACCAATGACAGAGATTTGTAAGGCAGCCACTTGATCCACACCTCATACTTTCACCAAACACTACTGTGTAGATGTGTTAGCAACACAACAAGCCACAGTAGGACAGGCTGTACTAAGAACATTATTTCTAACAACTTCAACTCCTACAGGCTGACCACCGCTTTTGGGAGGATTACTGCTTTGTAGTCTATGCACAGCATGGGTATCTGCAGCTACACATGCCACTGAACGGAAAATGTCACTTACCCAGTGTACATCTGTTTGTGGCATGTTCCGCTGCAGATTCACATGCGCCCTCCCTCCTCCCCGGGAGCCTGTAGCCGTTTAAGTTGCAATTAGAAATTGTACATATGTAAATAAACATTCCTTTACCTTAAACTTTGTACATACATAACTATTCCATTGCATGGACATCTTTACTATTCTCACTCTACCACTCCTACCTTACCCTCTGCGGGAAAACAGTCTAAGATGGAGTCGATGCCCATGCGCAATGGAGACGAAAGGGAGGAGTCACTCGGTCCCGTGACTCAAAAAGACTTCTTCGAAGAAAAACAACTTGTAACACTCCGAGCCCAACACTAGATGGCAGGGACAGTGCACAGCATGTGAATCTGCAGCGGAACATGCCACGAACAGATGTACACTGGGTAAGTGACATTTTCCATATATATGATTTTTATATTTAAAATATTTTTTTATGTATATATTGTGTTGCCACATGTGCTTGTGATGTTGCTATTCACCAGTTCGCCTCAAAGGCACAGTAAAAAAAAAAAAAGTGGTGAAACTGACGTTGGCATGCTGGCGAGGACTTCTTATGGCTCCGATGCCGTCCGACAGTCGTGTGCGGAGCCGTGCTATTATGATGCCCTTGTCGACGTGGAGAGCTAGGGGGAAAAAAGATTCAGTTGAATGCTGGTGCATTGGGAGAATTCATAAGGTGAGGAATCCACAGGTAGCTACTGTTTCCACCAGAAAAAGTGTTACTGAATGTAAGTAACTTGTTTGTCAGGGCTTGAACTGAAAATTGTTCATCCATTCCAAGCCTTCATGTGCATCAGCCACCATCTTCTCTCGTCCCTGACCTCCTTTGTTAGGGTAACCTTTTCGGATTAAGTTAACCCTTTTCCTAAAAGATGGGCTTTGAGTCTTAGCATTGCCCTATAGCATCGTCCTTGAAAAATGCCTTTTTTCAAGGACGACAACAGGCCCACCAAGTGAGCAATTTGTCACGACGAGATGGATTATTCTTACAGCGTCTTCCGCAGTTTCTGATTGATTTTTGCTATTCTCTTGGAGTAAACTCAGCATCTTGTCTCTGCAGTCTGACAAACCACAGAAAGGTAGCCCTCTGAGCATGAGTGAACAAAGCTTAGTTCCACGAGCAACTAAACAACCATTTTGAGGTGCTGCGACAGCTGTCTTGAACAAAGGTCATCATTACAATGTCGTCCAGGTAGACAATGAGTCGAATGCACTGATATTTTGCTACTGGTTTTAGTACCTTCTTAAAGAACCATGGGGCTGAAGACAGACTGAATAGAAGCATTGTGAATTCGAAAGCCTGACCTCTCCACCGGAATTGTAGGAATCTGCGATGCGGAGAATGGATTGAGATCATCAGGTATGCAGTCTTTAGACCCAGCTATCCAGTCGTCCGACCTAAGCAGGTCCTGCAACAGATGGATGCCTTTCATGATGAAGTGGTCATACATCAGTCACTCATTGAACTCTGAGGTTTATGACTAGCTGCTGTCCTCTGCTTCCTTTCTCTACTAGGAAAAGATTGCGCACCAAACCATTTGGATGAATGTTAGTCTGGTTGTTAGCCTCTTTTGCCTAGAGTGCTGTTAGTTCTTGGTTGATAAGAGAGACATCCTCTTCTGAGAAGGACAGGGGTCTTATCCTTCTTGGTTGGAGTGGGTGCTGTAAAATTCTGTGTGGAATCCTTGCACCATCTGTAGGATTGAGGCGTCCGCTGTCAATGCCTTCCAGTTGCGAATGAAGCTTGCCAACCATCCCCACCTCTAAACTGGAAGACGAGACAACACTCACCTGAATACATTCCGTGCAGGTATCCACTGGGGTTGCCTCGGACTCTACAATGTTCCTGAAAGCCCCTGGAAGAAAATAAACTTCCATATCTGGCAAGATTTTTGCCAGTGGTCACATCAAGAACCTTGGCCTCCTAGTGGGGCATGGGAGACAAAGGGGGCAGTTGAGAGCCCTCTACTGCGACCGGCCCCTGAGAACCTTGAGGGTGAAGATTTTTTATCATTGAGGCCTGTGCCTTATCTAATTACATGAAAGTGGAAACTAACTTCCCTAATTTATCAATGAATGGATCACTGAATAGGCCCCCTTTGGCAATCGCACCTGCCTCTGAAGTTGTGAGGTCCCAGAGTTTCATATCCATCTTTATCAGAAGGGATCATCAATGCTCTGTGGATAAGGTGCAATTTGCATTACCTGAGAAAATTACAGCTCTTTGGGCCCACCCACAGCACCTCAGGGGAAATCAAGGAGCCCAGCCGTTTGCCCTACTCAGCCATATCTAGACTGTGTGCGAGGCTTCAACAATTTATCCTACAGTTTATCTTGACATGACCTCCAGGAGCGATTGATGCCTTTCTTCGGTTCCCTAACATATGTCCATCCAACTATCAAATTCTGGGGTCATGGCTACTTTTTCCTCCAGGGATGGGCAGGGCATTCTGCCTGGAGACAGACTCCAACTTATTTCCCAAGAGCTGTGCGGAAATGACCTGCCAAATAGGTGGCCACCTTTTCTGTTAGAGACCATTTGAAAGATCACATGTACAACAGCTTTTTCGGCTCACCTCCAACTTATCATAGGTGGTATTGCTACCTCCCAGTGGAGCACAGAGCTTGAAAAATCTACTCAACCACTCGCTATGACGAGTTTTATTTTATGTGGTCGAGCTATTTTTAATTTCCACTAGACCCTTCTGGCGAGTGGACAAAGAACAGGTGTTCTGTTCAGTCAGAAACTGAATTGGCAATTAAGATGCCTTTAAATCTTATTCTTGTCATATTTGCTCTGTGTTCAGAGACCGAGGTTGAAAGTCAGTTTGTCTTCTTGCAAAGCAAATACAAAATCCTGGAAATCTGTAGTCCCAAGGAAAAGTAAGGTGAACTATCTGACCTATGTGAAATGAAAGGCTTATGGTATCAGGTTTTTCCTAACACAACATTTATATAACTAAGTCAACTTAACAAACGTTTCAAAATATATTTGAGTAGCTGCGAAAGACCACTTTTTCTACTTCTGTGTGATGAAAAAAATATTTTAATAGAATGAAAAAAAGTCACAATACTTTACCTGATGTGCAAATGATAAATGTTTGCTGAAACCCAATTTTCACAGATTATCTTTAATACCCTTCATAGTTTTATCAGTAGAGCTGCTAGTTAGTGGGAAGGTTTTTGGACATTACTTGGAACTTTACGGTCTGTTAATGACAATGTGCTACCACATCATGCTTTTAGGAATATATTTATACAAAAGTGAGTGTTTAAACATAAACTGAGAAACCCTCCTGCCCTGGTGGCAAAGCTATTAGTAAACTAAGAGGCAAGTCATGCATGACTCATGTGTACCCGATATGTGGGCTTGATTTATTATACATGGAGCAAACATTTAGTATATTTAATCAAACAAAACCGGATTTTTTTTACAGCAGAAATGCTGAACTCACATATTTGAAGGTGCCCACACGTGAGACCGAAGAAAAAGGTGACTGTAAAATACAATATTTGCCTAGGATCACACAATTTGAGACCCGTTTCCAGGTCAAGTACATTAGTTAGGTTAAGTAGTTTATTCAAGCTACTCGACCTGCAGGTCTAGTAACATTTATATGATTATTTTTTTTAGGCCTGGAGCGACATCCAGTCCTTGGGGTTGTGTCTTATGGGACTGGTGCTAGTGTCTAGATGGACCTTCCTCCCTTTCAGTCTCCATGAGTCATCACAATCTGGGGTGTAAAGGGGTGAAGCAGGGTCACCTGGAATTTTGGCCTCCCCAGGGAACCCCCTTAAGCCTAGGAAAAGCGTGTGAAAGAAAAGCCAGTTTTAGTCTATCAAAGGCATTTATATCCACACTCTGCCCTCGTCTCCTTTTATCAGCTTTTTTGCAGGTAATTTCTTCTCACCCTGGGCCGCTTCCCCCATATACATAAAGGGTAATTGAGTGCTATGTAAAGTTGGTCAAGGAGAGTATAAGGTAGTTGAGTGAGCTTCCTTTCTAAAGTATCAGGGGCGGAGGCCTCTGCCTGATGGATGGAGACATCCACTGCCATGTAGAATTCGTTATCCAGTGGGAGAATGGAAACGGATTACTCCTCCATGTAGGATCCTTCTACTCCTTGCATCATGACAGTTTAACAACAGCTTTAGTAGCATTCATAATGCTTGGCAGGCTGAATGTGGCGTTTCGAAACCAAAGCGGTTTTTGAAGTTTGGTTGGGGTTTACGGAGTGGGGTGTTGTGCTCTAGTCTGTGCTGGAAAGGGCAAGGCTATGCGGCAAGCACAACATTGCTTTCTACCCGGAAAAAAAGAGCTCTGTGCCAGTGGTGGAGCACTTAAGTGTGTCTCTATGGTTAGGAGTGACCCATCTCTTCTCCGCGCTTCCCGGTAGACTGCCAGCTCAACTGTGCTCATGCAGTCCCATTATGCGAGGAAATGTAATCTTGGCGCAGTGTAAGGAGCACTGAGTGCTTTCCCGCAGCACCAGCTACAAAGTGAAGGCCAACGGCCAGAAAAACAGTACCAGAAAGCACATCAATATAACAACCATGAAAAGAACTGCGACACGTATCTGATGGCTGCTGGAACAGCAAAGAGAAAGGGGGCATAGAAAAGGATGCAGATTTCAAGTGGCGTGAAGGACTGTGCTTGAAGTTCCTTTTTCATTTCCCGATGGTTCATAGGGAAGTTGTTTTTTGTTTTTGTTTTTTGTTTTTTAAGGCAGTAGTATAAATAAAACAGAGAAAAAAGTGCATAAGCCTCGTCTCCGGTCCGGACATCAAATTAAGTGTGCACCACAACTCTGAAAGGTCAGTCATGTTAATTTGACTATTTGTGTGCTGCTACCACTAGCACAGTTTTGAACGTCACAGTAGAACTCCAAGGAGATACTCCTGTTGGGCAAACTGCCTAAAGTGTTCTCGAGTTGTGTAGACTTTAGACGCATATGTTTTTCCCTGAAAATGAATATATTTACAAAGTAAAAATAGATTGAAATCAGTGAACATGTCAAGTGTAAACCTATTGTACTCTGACACTGGTACTGTTAGATAGTTGATCTGGTTGCCTAATCAGAGCAAGCCAAGCAGTTTTATTTGCACCCAGTTGCACTCCTATGGTCTGCAACACCTATTCATGCTGTCCACGCTACCACTCAGGTTGATAAAATAGCTCTGCTGTGGAAGGCTGCCCATTAGCCCCAGATGATTCTGTAGGGGGCTGGCCCTCTATGTAGTGTGCTAAGCTAGGTACACTGTGCCAGGGGTCCAGGCAACCAAACGTTAGTTTACAGAGGTAAAAACTACATTACCTAATGCTCCAGTTTTTAAGGTAGATTGGTAGAGTAGTTAGGTCAATCTTGGAGAAGTGCAAAGCATTTGTTGTACTCCCAGTATCAATCATGCAACTCGCACATTCAAAGGAATAACTCGAGACCAAATTAAAAAATACTTTAGATTTTTATGTAATTTTTAAGACCAAGTTTATCAAAATTGGTTATGTACTTTTTGAGACATGGCTATTTGAAGTTTAATAAAAAAAAGTATTTTGTGCGTAATTACGCACCATAGGAATGAATGGAAAGTCACCTTAAAAAATGCCTATAAAATCACACAGTTGCTTTACCAAGTTCTTCCTTTGCAGGTTGGTCGCGGTTGTTGGTGGGCACCCTGTGCCAGCTGGAGAAGTTCGAGCGGCACCCAGTTCTGGCAGGAGCAGCAGTGAAAAGTCTTTGAAGTTGGTGCAGGGCCACTGCGGGGGACTGCTTGGAAAGGGTCTGTGCAGGTAAGTTTAGAGTTGGTTCCTTTGGGTCCCCTTGGAGTGTCGGTCACAAGGGGTGAGGGACCCTTAGGGCACAGCAGGTTCTTAGTTGCAGGGCACAGAGCAGTCAGGTACAGAGCGACTCAGTGAGCCAGGAGCTGTGTGCAAAGATGACCTTTGGATCTGGAGAAAGGTCACTTCAAGGGTTGTTTGCAGGACTACGGGGACACTTTGTCGAGCGGTCCAGGGTGTTCCTGAAGTCTCTCGACTGGGGCTTCCTCCTGGTCCTTTTTCAGCCCCGGGTGGGATGGTTTTCCTTGTGTCAGATGTCAGCTGACCAGCACCTAGGGTATTAGTACTATTCGACCACTGGAGGGTGCAGTGGCACCAAACTTTGCACACTTGCAGGGGTTGTCCTTGCTGTCGTTGTTGTGTTGTTGGTTCCGGCTGCGACTACCAGTTTGGGAGTTAGCGGCCAGTCAGTGAAATGACCCTCACTGGGTTGCTGGTTTCTTTGTTGCAGAGTATTCTCTCCACTCTGGAGTTTGTTCTTGGGCGATTGGCGAAGCCTGAAGGTCCTCTGGGGCTTTTGAGGTCAGTCGAGTGGTCCAGCAGCTCCGCAGCAGCAGTTTACTGGTCCTGGCAGCAGCAGGCAGGGTTTGGTGCCTTTTCTTTGTGCAGCAGGTCCACAGTTCTCGTGCCTTGGATCTTCTTGGGACTGGTCTGCTTTGTGTCCTTTGAGTCTGGTCACCTGGTCTAGGGATGCCCACTACATGCTGAATTTACTGGGAGTATGATGAAGCAGCTGCATCCAATGTTGACGTTTATAAAGTTTCATATACAGCCAGCTGTCCTCCTTTGGAAGGAAAATGCCAGACATCCCCTTCCATATACGATTTCCGACTAAAATAAAAGTAGGGCAGTAGGATGATACCTACAGTGAGTAAGATGAAGTCTACATAAAACATATCATTTAAATCTTATAGGTTACATTCACCCTTCCTGTTCTTCCAATGACGTTCTTGTCTTTCTCTTTCACATTTCCCTTTATTGTTTATCCATTCTGGGTTGCACCACCACATCCCAGCAAACTCCTTACTCTTCCAACTGTTGTTTTCACTGTCTTATGCATTTTCTCTATGTCCTGCGATGGCGGTGAAAGAGCACTCTTTCCCTTTCATTAGTTTTCAAACCATTTCTATCCATAGCCATTCTTCCATATTTACTGAAACATCCTAGACATTTCTCCAGTAACTTTCTCCATTCTGTTAACGCTTCCCTTCTCTCCACACTTTCGATTTGACCATCTCCATTTTCTTCCCTTTCTTGGATCTGTCCATCCATACTGGGCGTAGACTTCTGTTTTTGCTTGCTGCACCCTCAGCGCCTTTCTTATAGTACCTCAAAATGGAGGAGTCCTTGTCGTAGTTGGACTCTCGGTCCTAAGCGAGACTTCTAGTTTAAGGGAGACGGCACTTTTGTTTGTAGGCAACAAGTTGCAACTGTCGGTCCAACCCTCTCGGCTCACAAGCCGTACCTTATCAAAGCTCTGACAGCAAAGGTGATTTCTGGCAGCCTTACGCATGGACTCTAGATGCGACCTCTCAAGGAAGTCATGGTGGAACGGAAGTTACCCTTTTTACATAAAGGCTATGAAGGAGATGCAGTAGAGATTTCAATATATTTATTGAAAAGACTGCCATCTATGATAAAATGCACGAGCTGCAATGATTAGGATAATGTGATGAACAGTAAAAGAAGCAGAATTGTGAAGATGAGAGTTGTGAATATAAAACCCCCACCATCTTACAATAAACATGAGATAGGAAAGAGGACCTAAACTCTACTATAGTGAGAGCTAGTTATGATAAACCTAATCTGCCAGTACCATGTCCATGAGAAGTGCCCCCCAACACTCGTTATCTTGAAATGAGGTCTCTAGGTCAGACTCCGTGGTGACCCAAAGGTTGCGTTCTGCAGCAAGGTGACTTGCAGCATAGATGGCATCTGGAAGGCACCCCACTAATGACCTTGTCCGTGTGAGATGTATTTATACAGACCATGTAGGATCCCTGTTGCAGGGATGTTCCCAAACAACTGATAAGGAGGAAGACTTGTGGCTGGAATTTAATAAACAATCCCTAACAAGTGTACATTATTTTCCTATCACACGGAAGTGAGAAAGGGACATGATAACAATACACATGTACATCACTGATCATGATGCTGATAATGACGCCTTTTCAGAGTGGCATTGATAATGCAAATCAAATTCTTTATAAAATTTAAATACTTGCAGCCATCTTAGAAGAAATAATAAAATAAATTAAATAAAACAGAGCAAGTTAAGTAGCTTAAAAGTCACTAGTTGACGGGGGCACAGGCCTGCAAGCCAAAGGCTAAGCTAAACTCCTGTGTCCCAATAGGAAACTAAAATTGATTCACCACATCCTATGGTCCTATGTGATAATTAGTATACCATTACCCTTTCTTTCAAATACTTGATCAATTGCCATTTTCCCCTCATATCCATTACAATACTATGTTTCAAAGTGTTAAATAATCTGTTGACTCTACTTTTGGTCTTTCGGTATGCAAAGCTCTGAGTTGCTGTCCAATGGTATTTTTTCATAACCTCCTCCATTTCTCTCTAATTAATCTGTTGCAGTCAATTGTCTGTTATCCCAGCACACCTCAGTTGCTGTACTCCTTTCAGAGAAAACTCTCAGTGCAAAACTTGATCACACCACCTGTTTTAAGGTCTTTCACTGTTTTGTATTGTGGTCACTCAGAAAAATAATCCTGAAGGGCATGCGCATATTGTGGTACTGCAGCACTTCCATGAAAAAGGCCCATTAATGTCTAGGATTCTCTCCCATAGGTAGCTTTCGAGTTCAGTATGGATCAGAAATCGGATTCCCAATTCTCATTTTTCTGATATTGCCTCTTTCCTCTTCTCTTTAAGGTGTACTCTCAGCTGCCTGTAGTCCTCCCTGATTATTTCTTTGGGTCTAGTCTTCCCCACATGACGAGCATGGCTTCCTCACATATTTTCTCACATGATGAACTGAGTGGTATTGCTCTGTCATCTCCATATACTCCTCCATCTTTAGTGCATATCTGTACTTTTACCATCCAACATTTTGTTTTTTACTGAGGCTGACATTTTTGTGATCCATGTTTAACTCTTGGTAATTCAGATCTTTTTACATCACTTCCTACCGCTGTTCCCTCTGAATCGTAACTCCAGTCACATGACTCAAAAAACACAGTCTTCATCCTCCCATTCTTCATCTCCCTCACAAACTAATCTTGATAGTCAGTAACTGTTTTTCTTTTTTCGTACAAGACACATGTTACTTCAAATTTGTGTTCTTGTCACTCCAATAGTACTTTCTTCTTCTCACAGAACTTTCACCACCTCTAACAAAGCCACCACATACAGAAGCATAACCAGTGAAGCAAATACCTGAAAAAATGGCTTTCATAGCAGTCAAGCTCTGCATCATTCATTCTCTACCCCTCCCATCCCTCATTTAGCAGAGAAATCCAACAGTGTCAATCACTTATTTTCTGACACGTTTGACCAAAATAAGAACCCACATCGTTCCACCCCTAGTGGATAGTCTTTGACCTCCTATCACACAATGAACTTTCCAACATCCAGAATTCACTCCAGGCCATCTCATATCCTAAAATAATCTATCATGGTATCTCTTCAGAGATGATCTCACCCATCCCCCTCTCACGTCCCACTCATCTACACTTCATAGGCATAAAGGCCGAAGTAGTCCATAAAGAATAATCTAAAGGACTACGAGGTGGGATTCAGATCACACAACAATCATGAAGACACACTCTTCTAACCACCAACAATTCCCTCTTAACAGTAAAAAACTATCCCAGCCTCCTGAAGCTACTCTGTCTTTAATACACCAAGCACTGATTCACACCCTGGGCACATACATCACACAGTGCTACATTCTCTTTTACAGTCCTACAGTGGCTCACCTTATACCTCTGCCAGTTAACATTGCATACAAATAGGAAGCACAAGTCCCCACAACCTCCCATCTGCTTTGGAGGAACCCAAGGATCTATTCTATTCTATATCTTATAGTCTTCAAACTCTACATGGAATTGCTCTAGCCTTAATCGCTGACCGCAACATCCAGATTTATCACAACACAATAACTTTGAGGACAGTGAACAGTTACCTTTATTTCTGCGTCCTGCATTCAGCATCTCAAAACTTGCCTTGAGGTAATGTAGAATCGCTTGTCTAGTATCTACATATAGCTGAATCTAACAAATATAGTGTATTTTTTCGCATTAACTTAAAACCATTAGGGATTCAAGCTTGAATATCCAACGTAAGCCTGGAATGTTTCAAACCTCACTTGACAGGTGGTGCAAAATCACTCGCATTTGCTGTCAAAGAACATATTACCAGAAAAATTAAGATTACACAATACTTTACCGAAACAGATTTCCGAATAATGCAAGCTCTGCTCCGAGGACCATTTAGGGGCAGTGCTACACTCAGTGGCCTACCTGAAACCACAGAGGCATCCTACATATTATGGTAGGTCTCATCAAGCACTTGTGTTAAAAAAAAAAAAAAAAAAGAATTTGATCATGCCATTGTCTTTCCCCCAGGCTTGCATCATCTTCAATTTCAGCTATTTCACCTACAAGGCACTCAGAAAATGGTGCCATTGCTGAACTAAGTAATCATTGTTAAGGCCAGTAGGTCTCACCTTTTGAAAGGTGTTAGCTGAAATTTTTGCTTTCAACATCTGAAGAAACAATAAACAAAAAGTACCTTCATTTAGAGGTATTTGCACATATGGCTGCATGTGACTTGTACTGCAACTTTATTTTTCCATTCGACTCAATATTAAGCCTTGGAATGATTTACTCACGTGTCCCCATATACATGTTTGTATGTGATGATCCTGTGGCAGTCTTTTTTTCCTTTTTAATTTACCATTCCAAGATGGTGGACATCGCGGTCTGGGAGAGGTAAATTAAAATATAGCAGAGCTGGACCCAGATAGTAGAGGAAAGCGGCAGATGAGTTTGTGGGTAGTAAAAAGAAGCAAGAGTGCAATTTGGGGATGTGATGTGAAAGGAAAGCAGCACACTGGGAGGAGAGCAAAAAATCACGTTCACTTTGTTGAAATATTGAAAGAAAAAGAAAAATAGTTCCCTGAATGTAAGCTGTGGAGGGATACAAATTACATAAGCAAAGGATAGTAGCAAAGCTAAACATCTCAGGAGGAACAAACACAAGATATAAAATATTCTTTTAACAATAGATTGGTAGAACTGTCCGTAAGCAGCACCTAGCAACTTGCATATCCTCAGTTAAAGTTTATCTAGAACTTTGTCTTACAATACACTGGAGTGCTTTCGCCACAGGAAAGTTATTGCTAGTTGTTTTTATATTAACCGTTTTGGCTGAGATGTACTTTTATGAAGTTTGAGCAAACTTTTATAGAACCCAAGAAAGACACTGCCTTACCTTTACCCTTAGGTTTGAGTGTACTCTGTACGGTATTCACTAAACTTTCCATAGTTGTTATTCCTGCCCCACTAATATGGTTTGTTTCTGTAACCTCCTATCTCTTTTTAACAAATTGTATTGAATGCTCCACTTTCTTAGCAACTTTAAGTCTCTCACGAATACTGGATTGGCTTTCAGCAGTACTGTTCCTGCACCTCTGGTATATTGCAGTTCAGCGGTATTAGCACAAAACCTGCAAGTCGCCGCCTCCCTGGGTTTTGTTTTTTTCTTGCCATAGTAATGTTACTTTAAAACCATGCTCCTTGGGGAACAGTATCCATTTAGATTATACAAATATGTTTATTTCTCCTCTCACCTGCAGATGAATGTGTGTCATGTGTAGGCATTTCTGGGCATGTTATTACCCAGTTGATTCTCATAATTTTCCTTTAATCAATGTAGGTGACTATTCAAACCACATGGTTTAGTACATGTGGATTGCACTTACATTGCCCCATTATATTAACAGCATCTCCATTTGTGGATTTGTAACACCTTTGCCCATAACAGTAATACCACCAGTTTATCTCCTTGTGTCACCTCTAATTGGGTCTGCTTCAGCTATATCAGTAAGTGATCTAGTCAGTTATTTTATGTAAAATATGTAAAGTCAACTTTGTGAGAAAGTGATCAGCTGTCGTGTATAGGATATTCTAAAGAAAAGCCAACCAAATGAGTTTAAAAGGAGATGTTTCTCAGGCGATAAGAATATCAACAAAAGGGACACTGGTTTTAAAGAAGGCATGAGTGAAAGGTTTGAAAAGAACGTTTGGGAATGAAGAAATACCAAGGAAATAAATACATTTTTGAACATTGTACTCTTGGACCATGAAAAGAACAAACATAATTGCATAAAATGGCCTTATTGTTTCATTGAAATGAGTGAAGATTATCTAAGTGTGGAATTTAATAAAATATCTGCTTGTCCATGGGACAGGTTGCTTCTTAAATCTACTTGTCCTGTAAAAATATGTTCGGTGGCATGTGTAGCTGCAGATACACATGCTGTGCATAGTCCGTCGTCTGGTGTTGGGCTCGGAGTGTTACAAGTTGTTTTTCTTCGAAGAAGTCTTTTCGAGTCACGAGACCGAGGGACTCCTCCCACTTCGGTTCCATTGCGCATGGGCGTCGACTCCATCTTAGATTGTTTTTTTTCCGCCATCGGGTTCGGACGTGTTCCTTTTCGCTCCGTGTTTCGGGTCAGAAAGTTAGTCAGAATCTCTGGAAAATTCGTCGGTATTGTTTCGTTCGGTATCGGGATAGTTAGGGCAAATCGACACCGAACCTTCAAGAGCTCCGGTAGACCTTCGGGGTATTTTCGATCCCCCGTAGGGGCCTGGTCGGCCCGACCGCGTGCAACACGAAGACTGATGGAACGGACCCCGTTCCGATTCTGTCCTAAATGCCACAATAAATATCCTTATACAGACCAACATTTGGTCTGTAACTTGTGCCTGTCCCCCGAGCACAAGGAGGAGACGTGTGAGGCCTGTCGCGCGTTTCGGTCGAGAAAAACGCTCAGAGACCGAAGAGCCAGGAGGTTGCAGATGGCGTCCACGCCGACAGGACAACAACGGTTCGAGGAAGAAGAAACTTTCTCCATCCACGAGTCGGATTCCGAAGAATTCGACGTCGAAGAGCAACCAACCGTGAGTAAAACGTCGAAACAAAGATCACACGAAAAAACAGACAAAGCCCAGGGGACGCCACTGCCAACAGGCCATGGCTTAACCCATAAAGTAGGTGACCGTCCATCGGCACCGAAAAAGGGCGAGCTGGTGCCGAAGTCGTCCGACTCAGGTCGAGACACAGGCACGCAGCAATCTCTGGACCGAGAGAGTGGTGCAGAAAAGGGTCGACACAGAGACAGCGGCACCGAAGCTGCTCGGCACAGAGACAGCGGCACCGAAGATGGTCGGCACCGAGAGGGCACGACACCGAAAAAAAGAAAGATCTCGTCGGAGCCGAAAAAAACTAAAGACACGGTTTCGGTGCCAAAACACCCGGCAACCGAACCGAAAACCAGTTCCTACTCAGAGGAACAATCACTGTCCTCCCAACTAAAAAGACACAGATTTGAGGAGGAATTACAAACAACAGAAGTAGATCACACGCAACAGCGGATCTTTATCCAAAGGGGTACAGGGAAGATCAGCACTCTTCCCCCAATCAGAAGGAAAAGAAAACTTGACTTCCAGCAACAAGACAAGCCACCACAAGCAACGGTGGTAAAGAAGGTAACTCCTCCACCCTCTCCACCGCCGTCAACTCATGTATCACCGGCACAGACTCCACCACAATCACCAGCTCATACCACCATGAGCCAAGATGATCAGGATGCATGGGACCTCTATGACGCTCCAGTATCGGACAATAGCCCAGAGTCGTACCCAACTAAACCCTCACCACCTGAGGACAGTACAGCATATGCACAGGTGGTAGCTAGGGCAGCCCAATTTCATAATGTATTGCTACATTCGGAGCCTATCGAGGATGACTTCCTCTTTAACACCCTGTCCTCCACCCATAGCCATTATCAAAGCCTTCCTATGCTCCCGGGAATGCTAAAGCACGCTAAACAGATTTTTAAGGAGCCAGTTAAAAGCAGAGCAATAACTCCAAGGGTGGAGAAAAAATACAAGGCACCGCCCACAGACCCTGCTTTTATTACATCACAACTGACACCAGATTCAGTAGTCGTAGGAGCAGCTCGTAAAAGAGCCAACTCGCATACATCAAGCGACGCACCACCTCCGGACAAGGAGAGCCGCAAGTTTGATGCAGCTGGGAAAAGGGTTGCAGCACAAGCTGCAAATCAGTGGCGCATCGCCAACTCGCAAGCACTCCTAGCGCGATACGACAGGGCCCATTGGGACGAGATGCAGCATTTCATCGAGCACCTCCCCAAAGAATTCCAGAAACGAGCGCAACAAGTGGTTGAAGAGGGACAAAATATCTCCAACAACCAGATACGTTCTTCTGTGGATGCAGCAGATACAGCTGCAAGAACAATAAATACTGCTGTGACGATAAGGAGGCACGCATGGCTGCGCACATCTGGCTTCAAACCGGAGATACAACAGGCAGTGCTCAATATGCCGTTTAATGAACAGCAATTGTTTGGGCCAGAAGTGGACACTGCAATTGAAAAATTAAAGAAGGACACCGACACAGCCAAAGCCATGGGCGCACTCTATTCCCCGCAGGGCAGAGGCACATTTCGCACATTTCGCAAAACAACTTTCAGAGGAGGGTTTTGAGGTCAAGCCACAGAAGCCAGCACCTCACAAGCAAGACCACCTACTTACCAGGGACAATATCAAAGGGGAGGCTTTCGGGGCCAATACAGAGGGGGCCAATTCCCAAGAAACCGGGGAAAATTTAAAGGTCCCAAAACCCCTCAAAATAAACAGTGACACGCAGGTCACACAACCCCTTCACACAACACCAGTGGGGGGAAGACTAAGCCAGTTCTACAAATCTTGGGAGGAAATAACAACAGACACTTGGGTCTTAGCAATTATCCAACATGGTTATTGCATAGAATTTCTCCAAATCCCTCCAAACGTCCCACCGAAAACACACAATATGTCAAGACCGCATATAGACCTTCTAGGACTAGAAGTTCAAGCATTACTGCAAAAAGACGCAATAGAATTAGTACCAAATCCACAAAAGAACACATGAGTTTACTCGCTGTACTTTCTAATACCAAAAAAAGACAAAAGTCTGAGACCAATATTAGATCTCAGAACACTAAACACCTACATCAAATCAGAGCACTTTCACATGGTCACGTTACAAGACGTAATACCACTGCTGAAACAGCAAGACAACATGACAACGTTAGATCTAAAAGACGCGTATTTCCATATACCGATACATCCCTCGCACAGGAAATACCTAAGGTTCGTATTCAAAGGAATACATTACCAATTCAAAGTGTTGCCATTCGGAATAACAACAGCGCCAAGAGTCTTTACAAAATGTCTAGCAGAAGTAGCTGCACATATCAGGAGGCAGCAAATACACGTGTTCCCGTACCTAGACGATTCGTTAATCAAGACCAACTCGCTAACAAAGTGTTCACACCACACAGATTGTTATACAAACCCTTTACAACCTGGGTTTCTCCATCAGCTATGCAAAGTCACACCTTTTGCCGTGTCAAACACAGCAATACTTAGGAGCGACAATCAACACTACAGAAGGGATAGCCACTCCAAGTCCACAAAGGGTTCAAACTTTTCACAAGGTGATACAAGCCATGTATCCAACACAAAAGATACATGCAAAGATGGTATTAAAACTCCTAGGCATGATGTCCTCATGCATAGCCATTGTCCCAAACGCAAGATTGCACATGCGGCCCTTGCAACAGTGCCTAGCATCACAATGGTCACATGCACAGGGTCAACTTCTAGATCTGGTGTTGATAGACCGCCAAACATACATCTCGCTTCTATGGTGCAACAGTACAAATTTAAACAAAGGGCGGCCTTTCCAAGACCCAGTGCCACAATACGTGATAACAACAGATGCTTCCATGACAGGGTGGGGAGCACACCTCAATCAACACAGCATCCAAGGACAATGGGACGTACATCAAAGAATGTTTCATATAAATCACCTAGAACTGTTAGCAGTATTTCTAGCATTGAAAGCATTCCAACCCATGATAACCCACAAATACATTCTTGTCAAAACAGACAACACGACGACAATGTATTATTTAAACAAACGGGGGGGGGGGACACATTCGACACAGTTGTGTCTCCTAACACAAAAAATATGGCATTGGGCAATTCACAACCACATTTGCCTAATAGCACAGTTTATTCCAGGGATCCAGAACCAGCTAGCAGACAATCTCTCTCGGGATCACCAACAGGTCCACGAATGGGAAATTCACCCCCAAATCCTGAACACTTACTTCCAAATTTGGGGAACACCTCAAATAGATCTATTTGCAACAAAAGAAAACGCAAAATGCCAAAACTTCGCATCCAGGTACCCACACCGGCAATCCCAAGGCAATGCTCTATGGATGAATTGGTCGAGGATATTTGCGTACGCTTTTCCCCCTCTCCCTCCCCTTCCATATCTAGTAAACAGATTGAGTCAAAACAAACTCAAACTCATACTAATAGCACCAACATGGGCAAGACAACCTTGGTATACGACACTACTAGACCTGTCAGTATTACCTCATGTCAAAATACCCAACAGGCCAGATCTGTTAACACAACACAAACAACAGATCAGACATCCAAACCCTGCATCGCTGAATCTAGCTATTTGGCTCCTGAAATCCTAGAATTTGGACACTTAGGCCTCACTCAAGAGTGTATGGAGGTCATTAAACAAGCTAGAAAACCTTCCACTAGACACTGCTATGCAAGTAAATAGAAAAGATTTGTTTGTTACTGTCATAATAATCAAATTCAACCATTGCATGCATCTCCGAAAGATGTAGTAGGATATTTATTACATTTACAAAAATCAAATCTAGCTTTCTCTTCCATAAAAATACATCTCGCAGCAATATCTGCTTACCTGCAGATTACTCATTCAACTTCCCTATTTAGAATACCTGTCATTAAAGCGTTTATGGAGGGCCTAAAGAGAATTATACCACCAAGGACACCACCTGTTCCTTCATGGAACCTCAACATTGTCTTAACAAGGCTCATGGGTCCACCTTTCGAACTCATGCATTCTTGTGAAATGCAATACTCAACGTGGAAAGTTGCATTTCTCATTGCCATTACATCTCTAAGAAGAGTAAGTGAAATACAGGCGTTTACCATACAAGAACCATTTATTAAAATACACAAAAATAAGGTCGTTCTAAGAACAAATCCAAAATTCTTACCAAAGGTTATCTCACCGTTCCACTTAAACCAAACAGTGGAATTACCAGTGTTCTTCCCACAGCCAGATTCAATAGCTGAAAGAGCACTACATACATTAGACATCAAGAGAGCGCTAATGTACTACATTGACAGGACAAAAGAAATTAGGAAGACAAAACAACTATTTATTGCCTTCCAAAAACCTCATACAGGAAATCCAATTTCAAAACAAGGTATTGCCAGATGGATAGTAAGGTGCATCCAAACCTGCTATCTTAAAGCAAAGAGAGAACTGCCTATTACACCAAAGGCACACTCAACCAGAAAGAAAGGTGCTACTATGGCCTTTCTAGGAAATATTCCAATGAACGAAATATGTAAGGCAGCAACATGGTCTACGCCTCATACATTTACTAAACACTACTGTGTAGATGTGTTATCTGCACAACAGGCCACAGTAGGTCAAGCCGTACTAAGAACTTTTTCAAACTACTTCCACTCCTACAGGCTGAACCACCGCTTTTGGGGAGATAACTGCTTACTAGTCTATGCACAGCATGTGTATCTGCAGCTACACATGCCACTGAACGGAAAATGTCACTTACCCAGTGTACATCTGTTCGTGGCATTAGTCGCTGCAGATTCACATGCGCCCACCCTCCTCCCCGGGAGCCTGTAGCCGTTTACAAGTAGATCTTGAACATTTGTACATTTGTAAATATATTACATTAAACCTTCATTTTGTACATACGTATTTATTCCATTGCATGGGCACTATTATTAGCATACACAACTCCTACCTCACCCTCTGCGGGGAAAACAATCTAAGATGGAGTCGACGCCCATGCGCAATGGAACCGAAGTGGGAGGAGTCCCTCGGTCTCGTGACTCGAAAAGACTTCTTCGAAGAAAAACAACTTGTAACACTCCGAGCCCAACACCAGACGGCGGGCTATGCACAGCATGTGAATCTGCAGCGACTAATGCCACGAACAGATGTACACTGGGTAAGTGACATTTTCCCTACTTGTCCCTTTGGTGCCATGTAATGCAGTGACAAATTATCGCAGCAATCTCATCATGCAAGAGCTCTGATAATAGCCTCTTTGATTATGCCAGGGCTACCTACTATAGTAGGTCTTGAATACTTACAATTTCAATCCCTACTATAGCAATTTCCTTATTTTGCCACCTTTCTGCAGATCTACATTCTGGGGTTGAAGGAAGCAGTAAGCAATAGTTCCAGGGCTGGACTGCCTTTGAGTCTGCAAACCTACTAACATGCATGTTTTAAGGATTTCACCAACTATTCTCTAACCTTTTCTCATAATAAGAAAGGTTGGAAACTTACTCCTGACAATGGCAGAAGTAGAAGTTCTTCCAGGGTTGGGGAAAAAAGTGGTTGGAGGGACAGTTAACTTGTAAATGCTCTGTAGATTTTCACATGAGCAAATCTACACATGCATATTTGCTCATGCTAAAATACAGTTCACAAATATTTTCTAGGAGTACGATTTCCTGGTTTACTTTTGAAGTTCTTGTGAATTCATAAAAGGCACTAATTCGAAGACATATACCAAGGGTGCACTTTTGTGACTTTCTTTATGAATTGGGTCTCTAATTAGGTCTGGCGTGAACAAAGACTTTTTTTTAATTATAATTTTATTTCTCTTGTCGGCTGGCTTTACTATGAGTGATCGCATTCTGCTGTTCCACAAGGAGTGTATTGGCACACAAAGTAGGTTTGTTCAATTCCAGGAACTACTGTGGCAATCAGTGGTGTAACTAAACTGGAGGCGCCCCCTCTAAAGAACATGGATGCCCCCCCTCCATCCTCACTCAGGCTGGTGCTGTTCTGAGGGGGGCCCCTAGAGGGTGGTTGTGGGGCCTTTGTTATACCACTGAACCAAACAAGTGTTTGTTACAATGGTGAGGGCCTGGCAGCTCCCACAACAATAAAGTGTTGCAAAAACAATGTCAAAACAAGACATACATTGACAAAACCAAAAGACTCTCAAAAAATGTTAGCTCAGTTGGCTTTGTTAATCACTGTTTATTTTCATGCTTCCCATAATCTTGTTGAAAATGGTTACACTGATTTTCTGTTAGGAATATTTTTTGGGGAAATACTAGCATGCATCAACACATTTTATTAAATAATGCTTCAAAGAAATAGCACCTAAAATTTCATAGTAGCGAAATGTTATTTTTCCTATTTGCCTTTTATTCTGAACATTGTATTTTAAAAGCAAAGAACTATAGCTTTTGCTTACAAGCCTCTGCAAACATTTGCATCTAATCGGAGAGCATTCTGGGAGCATTTTTTTTAATTTTTTATTACTGGAACCACTGTCAGTAGTGCAGTGTGACCTTTTAAAACATTTATTTACAGCATTCACCCTAATAATGAAGGCTTTTTATTAAAGCACCATAAATTCAAGGTCGAACTGCATTAACATATGGACATGCATATTACCTCAACTGCAGACAGTCCCCTTCTCTTTAAACTGGCAGCCAAAGGGTTTGTGCTGCAAGGGGGGGGTGGGCCTACGTGTCCCAATGATAAAAATATGAAAATGTGTTGCTCTTAAAACCAAACAATATGTCCCGGGTGTGGGGCGATAGGAATTTCACAGTATAAACAAAATAAACAAAAAGAGGTTTGAGGAAATATTGAGTTTTGTCTGACTCAAACAATATCTGGAGGTGGCCCACAACAGAATACATAGGATTTACTCAAGAAGGATATTTCTGGTAAAAGGAGATCCGTGGTTCTGCCTCTAGGTCCCTCAGAGGGGGTTGTCCGGGTCAGCTAATTTGTCGTGTAGTGCTTTAAAAAGAAGCCCATGGTTAAAGTGCAAAAAGGTTAGGGCGGATAAGGATCTACCACAGTTTATTGAAGATAAGAAGAAAGTCTCATGTGAGACAAAGGTGGTCGAAGGGGAACCTAAAAGGCAGCAGGGCTGAGAGGTGGTAGTTAATGAAATGCATTACAAATGCTACATATGAACCAAAGCAGGACTTTGAAGTTAAAGGAATTTGTCAAAAAAGGTAATACAGAGTACATACTACAGCATAATTGTTTAGGAATGGGAATGATCAATCAATCAATCAATCAATCATTAAATTTATAAAGCGCGCTATGTACCCGTTAGGGTTTCGAGGCGCTTGGAGGGGTAGCTGCTATCGTTCGAAGAGCCATGTCTTGAGGAGTCTCCTGAAGGTGAGGAGGTCCTGGGTCTGGCGTAGTGAGGTCGGGAGTGAGTTCCAGGTCTTGACGGCGAGGTAGGAGAAGGATCTGCCGCCAGAGGTCTTGCGCTGGATTCGGGGGACGATGGCGAGGGCAAGGTTGGCAGAGCGTAGTTGGCGTGAGGGAACGTAGAAGTTGAGTCTGGTGTTCAGGTAGGTGGGTCCGGTGTCGTGTAGTGCCTTGTGTGCGTGGGTGAGGAGTTTAAAGGTGATCCTCTTGTCCACGGGGAGCCAGTGGAGGTCCTTCAGGTGGTGGGAGATGTGACATCAGCGGGGTATGTCGAGGATCAGGCGGGCGGATGCGTTCTGGATGCGTTGAAGTCGTTTGATGTCTTTTGTTGGGATTCCTGTGTAGAGTGCGTTGCCGTAGTCGAGTCTGCTACTGACGAGGGCTTGGGTCACCATCTTTCTGGTTCCTGTTGGAATCCACTTGAAGATCCTGCGGAGCATGCAGAGGGTGTTAAAACAGGAAGAGGAGACAGCGTTGACCTGTTTGGACATGGTGAGAGCGGAGTCGAGGATGAAGCAGAGGTTTCGTGTGTGGCTGTCTGGGGTGGGTGGGGGGCCCAGGGCGGTGGGCCACCAAGAGTCGTTCCAGGCCAAGGGGGTGCGACCGAGGATGAGGACTTCCGTCTTGTCGGAGTTTAGTTTTAGGCGGCTGTTGCTCATCCATTCGGCGATGGATTTCAGTCCCTCGTGGAGGTTGGCTTTGGCGGTGAGAGGATCTTTGGTCAGGGAGAGGACGAGCTGGGTGTCATCGGCGTAGGAGAGGATGCTGAGGTTGTGCTGGCGGGCCAGTTGTGCGAGGTGGGCCATGTAGATGTTGAACAGCGTTGGGCTGAGTGAGGAGCCTTGGGGGACGCCGCAGATGAGGTTGTTGGCTTCGGAGCGGAAGGGTGAGAGTCGGACTCTCTGGGTTCTCCCGGAGAGAAAAGAGGAGATCCAGTTGAGGGCTTTGTCTTGGATACCGGCTTTGTGGAGGCGATTTAGTAGGGTGCGGTGGCAGACCGTGTTGAAGGCAGCGGAGAGGTCTAGGAGGCTGAGGTTTCGCCGTTGTCCATTTGTTGCCTGATGTCATCTGTGGCGGCGAGGAGTGCAGTCTCTGTGCTGTGGTTGCGTCTGAAACCGGATTGGGAAGGGTCTAGGATGGAGTTGTCTTCGAGGTAGTGGGAGAGCTGTGTGTTGACGATCTTCTCGATGACTTTCGCTGGGAAAGGGAGGAGGGAGATCGGACTGAAGTTTTTGAGGTCGTTGAGGTCAGCCTTAGGTTTCTTGAGGAGGGGTTGGATTTCTGCGTGCTTCCAGCTGTCCGGGAAGGTAGCGGTGTTGAAGGAAAGGTTGATCTTGCGGAGTTTGGGGGCGATGGTGACGTCGGCTTTGTTGAAAACGTGATGTGGGCAGGGGTCATTAGGGTTTCGGCGTCGTCTACTTGGGTCCAGGTGGTGATGCGGTCGGCGTGGGAGGAGTTGTTTGGGATGGGGTCTGGCGGAGGTGTGGTGTTGAAGCCGTCGTGGATGGCTGCGATTTTCTGGTAGAAGAAGGTGGAGAGGTCGTTGCAGAGTTTCTGGGATGGAGGGACGTCGTTGACGTTGGCGTTGGGGTTGGAGAGTTCCTTCACGATGCAGAAGAGTACCTTGCAGTCGTGAGCGTTGTTGTTAAGGCGTTCAGTGAAGTGGGAGCGTTTGGCGAGTCGGATCCGTTGGTGGTGTTCGCGGTTGGCTTCCTTGAGGGTAGCAAGGTTGTCGGGTGTGCGCTCGAGGATCCATTTTTTCTTGAGTTTCTGGCAGGTGCGTTTGGAGGTGGTCAGTTCATCTGTGAACCAGGCTGGTTTTTTCTTTTCTTGGTTGACGGTGGGTCTCTTGAGTGGTGCTAGGATTTTGGCGCAGTTGAGGATCCATTGTTGGAGGTTGATAGCGGCGGAGTCCGGGTCGGTGGAGTCGGGTGGTGGGTTTTTGGCGAGGGTGCTGGCTAGTTGATCTTCGGTGATTTTTCCCCAGCGGCGGTGAGGCGGTAGAGGGGTGCGGTGGTGTTCGGTGTTTTTCTTGAACGTGAAGTGGACGCAGTGGTGGTCGGTCCAGTGGAGTTCAGAGGTGTGGCTGAATGAGATGTGGTTGCTTGCAGTGAAGAGTGGGTCAAGAGTGTGGCCGGCGATGTGGGTGGGTGTGTTGACCAGTTGACGGAGTCCGAGGTTGGTGGTCAGTGATGCGGTGTTGGCGTCATTGTTGTTCTCCAGGTGGAAGTTAAGGTCTCCCAGGAGGATGTAGTCTGAAGAGGCGAGGGCGTGGGTGCTTGCGAGGTCGGAGATGGTGTCACTGAAGGGGGCTCTTGGTCCTGGAGGACGGTATATGAGGGTTCCTCTGAGGGTAGTGTTGGGGTCCGTGTGAATCTGGAAGTGGAGGTGTTCGGCTGTCTTGAGGGTGTCGTCCGTGTGGATCTTGAGGGTAGATTTGTGGGCGATGGCTATTCCTCCGCCGATTCCGTTGGTGCGATCTCTTCTGGTGATCTTGTAGCCGTCAGGGATGGCCATGGCGATGTCTGGGGCCGAGGAGTCGTTCCACCAGGTTTCGGTTAGGAAGGCTACGTCTGGGGCGGCGGTGTCGAGCAGGTCCCAGAGCTCAATGGCGTGCTTTCGTGCGGAGCGTGTGTTGAGGAGGATGCAGTACAGGTGGTTTGTGTTGGTTGTTGCTGGCTTGGTTGTTCTGTTGCAGGTAAAGTTGCAGGTGCGGCAAGAAAAAGGTCCTTTGGTGTGCTTCGGGGTGGCCTGGAAGCATTCTGTGGAGGAGCCAGGGTTGAGGGCGAGGAGTTCGCTGGCCGAGTAGCGAAGGCTGAGGGTGCGGGGGGGCGTGCGGACCAGGGGGGGTGGCGCTGGGTGCGGTCCAGGCGCGGACGGGCGCAGACGGGCTTGCCTCTGGCGCGCCCCCTGCGCGGACGCGCAGCGCCAGCCATTAAGAAGGGAGGGGGGAGGGAGGAGCAGCTGGGAGGCGGGAGGGAGCGGCGAATGGGGGCGGGGCCGCAGGGAGGCAGCAGCAAGGGGGTGCGTCCAAGGACATGATGATGAGCAGCTTAATCGATATACCTAGTTGGCAACAACACTATACAGGACAAAGCCTCTTTAAATATGTCTCTTACAAATAGACTAAAAGTGATTTCTCCCTGTTCTGTGTTGTCCGGAAAACTGGAAAGATATCCTATAAATAACGGTTCAGCACTAAGGAGAAGCAAAAAGTCCAACGTATATTGTAGTGAATCTGGCAGAGAGACCATAAATTATAAAGGATTGCTATTCCCTACACCCATTTTATCACTAGCATATACATCACTGGATAACAGGACCACAGCGTGGCAGCTGCCCTCATCCTCCTTGACCTCTCCTCTGCATTTGACACTGTCTCCTACATCACCTTGTGCACCAGACTACACAACGCCGGCATCCACTGCATAGCACTGAATGGATCCGCTCCTTTATCACCGGCCGAACCCAAAGTGTCAGCCTCCCACCCTTCATCTCTAAATTAACGGGATACCAGCTACGGAGTATTCCAGAGCTCCTCTCTGAGCCCCACCCTCTTCAATGTCTACATGACCGCACTCGCCAAGATCATCAGATCATCAACATCGTCTTGCACGCAGACGACACACAGCTAATTCTCTCCTTCGCCAACGAACTATCATCCGCCAAAAGCAACTTTCTGATGGATACAACTACCTGTGGATTCCTCACCTAATGAATACTCCCATGGCGCCAGCATTCGACGGAAATCTTCTTACTAGTCTCTGCACGTCGACGAGGACGTCACTCTAGCCCACGCGACGCCGTCTGACGTCATACAGGCAATAAGAGGTCCTCGCCGACGTGCCGATGACAGTTCCCTTTTTTCCGTGCATTCGAAACGGTTATCTTCGAGGGAGCTACTGTTACCTTCGTGGTTACAGTGTATTGTCTGCTGCGTAGTCTTCTCTGCGGTAATGTCTCAGAGGAAGTCGGGTTTCAAGCCCTGTCGAGAGTGTGGGGGCAAGATGTCAGTTACAGATCCTCACTCCGACTGTCTATGGTGTTTGAGCTCCGACCACGACGTCTCGACTTGCGATTCATGTCAACACATGAATCCGAAGGCCCTCAAAGAGCGTGAGGCCAAGTTATTCATGGCAAAGTCAAAGAAGAAGGAGAAACATCATAAGAAGTCTTCTTCGCCAAGGTCTCACCGGCGTCATCGAGACTCCCGGCGCCGTAGAGACTCACGACGTCATTCCAGCAAGGAGTCTCGTTCGAGGTCACCTTCGGCTCGGCGTCGGAGGACTTGGGAGGTCAGCCCCACGGTCACGCCGCGTCCATCGACGCCGTTGCCCTCTCCGGCATCACCGACTTCGCCTGGTCAGGCGTCGGTGATTGAGGTGGTGCAGCCTCTTGTGTTTTCTCCGGCGTCGCAGACGTCGAGGCCGGCGTCGGGGTCGCCCTCGATCCAGGCACCCCAGTATCCGGCTTTTCCCACTCCTGGAGCCGATAGTACCGCGTTTCTTAATGCGATGTATACCATCTTTCAGCAGATGGCTCCAGGAGCTGCTCCGGCTGGTCCTTCGGGGCCCTTGGCCTTTTCGTTGGGTGATCCTGCGCCTCTTCGGCCGGCACCCTTTATGCCCTTTCTCCCTTTTGGGAATGTGGGCTCGGCGCCGGTGCCGGCGTCGGTGGCCGCTCTGGTGGCTTCGGATGTTTCGGCCCCGGAGGTTGCCCTTCCGTCGAAGTCAGGATTTTGCCCTGTGACTCCGGTTGGTCCATCGGCTCCAAGACCTCGTCCTCCGGCTCCTGCCTCGGCGCCGAAGCTGCCTGTGGCGCCGGATGCGGCGTCAGATGCTTCTGGAGATCGGCGCTGTTCTTCGGCGGAGGCCATGTCGACTCCGCGTATCGAGGAGAGACTTCATTCGAGGAGGCGTGCTCTCCGTCTTTTAGAAGAGCAGGAGTACCAGCGAGTCTTAGAGGAGGGAGAGATTGAGGACTCTGGAGACGGACTACATGGTCTGGATACAGCCAGTGGGCTGGACAGTTCCCCTGAGTGGGACCTTTCATCTCCAGGGGAATATACGGAGGAGGCTGCTTCCTTTCATGCTGTGGTGAGGAAGGCAGCGAGCTTTTTGGACCTGCCTTTGCCGGTGGCAGAGGCGAAGCAGAATTTGCTGACAGAGGTATTGCATCCGGCCTCTGCTGCAGCTGAGCCTCTCTTGCCATTTAATGAGGCTTTGCTGGATCCGGTGTTGGAGGTGTGGAAGAAGCCGGTGTCTTCCTCGGCCGTTCATAGGGCTGTGGCCAGGAGGTATCGAGCTGCACCATCTGACCCTGGCTTTCTCTCTAGACACCCTACGCCGGAGAGCTTGGTGGTGCAAGCCTCCTGTTCCTCAGTCAGCGCCTGGTTCCTTCCCGACGGTGCCTGGAGACAGAGACTCCAAGAAACTGGATGCGCAGTCCAAGAAAATATTTTCGTCATGCAGTTTGGCGTTGAAGGCCACCAACGCAACGTGCATTCTGGGGAGGTACATCCATGCTCTGATGGATGATATTTCGTCTTCATTTACGGAGCTCCCCCAGGGTCTCTTGGATGTGGTCTCGGACGCCCAGGCTGCCGCGACCCAGATTATCCAGTCTGGGCTGGACACGACCGACCCGGTGGCCAGGGCGATGGGCACGGCTGTGGTGGCAAGAAGACAGGCCTGGCTCCGAAACTCGGGGTTTTCTGCGGATGTGCAGTCGACCCTGCTGGACCTCCCGTTTGATGGGGACAGACTGTTTGGAGCCAAGGCAGATTCGGCCTTGGAACGATTTAAGGAGAGCAGAGCCACAGCCAAATCGTTAGGACTGCAAGCTCCTTCTTCCTCTGCCTCTTCTAGATTTTTCAGGAGGTTTCGGGGATTTGGGCGTGGCTCTTCTTCCTCTTCCTTTCGGGGGAGGTTCCAGCAACCCGCCTCTTCCCTCTCCTATAGGTCATTTAGAGGGAGGGGGAGGGGTGGGGCCCGTACCAGAGGAGCCTCTCAACAGCACTCTGCCTCTTCCTCGTCCTCTGGAGGGGTGCAGCAGGGGAAGCAGCCTTAGGCTTCCACCGTTTCCCACTCACTCCTCTCCTGTAGGGGGAAGATTACAGCATTTTCTCCACAAGTGGAAGTCTATCACAACGGACACTTGGGTTCTCGGCATTGTGGGGAAAGGCTACGCCCTTCCCTTTCGGGAGTTCCCGCCCCTCATCCCGCCCCGCCCATCTTATTGTTCAGAAGAACACCTCCTGTTGCTAGAACAGGAGGTTCAAGTCCTCCTTTCAAAGGGCGCGGTAGAGTTGGTCCCAGAGCAGGAAAAGGGTCGAGGTTGTTACTCAAGATACTTCCTGATTCCCAAAAAGGATGGTCAGTTGAGACCAATCCTGGATCTGAGGATCTTGAATTGGTTCCTCAAACAGGAAAAGTTCAAGATGCTGACCCTAGCACAGGTGCTTTTGGCGTTGAACAAGGAAGATTGGATGGTGTCTGTCGACTTGCAGGATGCTTACTTTCATATCCCGATACTCAAGTCGCACAGGAAGTATCTCCGGTTTGTGGTAGGGTCGCAGCACTATCAGTTTGCGGTCCTCCCGTTTGGTCTTACTTCAGCACCTCGAGTCTTCACAAAGGTGATGTCAGTGGTTGCGGCGGAGCTCAGAAGGAAGGGGATAGCAGTATTCCCTTACTTGGACGACTGGTTGATCAAAGCCAAGTCCCCGGAGCTTGTGTCGCATCATCTGCAGTCAACAACCCAGTTGTTGTTAGACCTGGGCTTTTCGGTGAACATGCCCAAATCTCACCTGGAGCCCTCTCAGCGCCTCCTGTTCATAGGGGCAGTACTGGATACAACATTGAATCGAGCCTTTCCTCCGCCTCAGCGGATTCAAGATATTCAGGAATTGGTTCCAATGTTTCGAAATGGAGCGGTAGTTCCAGTCCTCAAGGTCCTTCGTCTGCTCGGTCTGTTCGCCTCCTGCATTCTGTTGGTCACGCATGCTTGCTGGCACATGAGGGCTCTTCAGTGGTGCCTCCGAAGGCAGTGGTCTCAACACAAGGGAGATTTAGAAGGTACTGTCAAGATCTCCAGAGATGCTGCTGTGGAAATGAAGTGGTGGATTGCGGGCAACAATCTTTCACAGGGAAAGCCGTTCGCGCAGTCGCCACCAGTGGCCACGGTCATAACGGATGCTTCCACCCTAGGATGGGGAGCTCATCTGGGGGATCTGGAGATCAAAGGGCTTTGGTCTCCAGAGGAACAGGTGTTTCATATCAATCTGTTGGAGTTACGGGCTGTACGTCTGGCTCTCAAGGCCTTCCTCCCATCCCTTCGTGGTCAGTCGGTACAGGTCCTGACGGACAATACTACCACGATGTGGTACATAAACAAACCGGGAGGAGTAGGGTCGTACCTTCTCTGCAGAGAAGCTCTTCGGCTATGGTCCTGGGCAAAGGACCATCAGATTTGCTTGGTGGCAAATCATCTGGCCGGGGTCTTGAATGTACGTGCGGACAGTCTCAGTCGCCAATTCTCGGCAGACCACGAGTGGCGTCTCCATCCAGATCAAGTCTGTTTAATCTTCCAGATGTGGGGGTTTCCTCGGATAGATCTGTTTGCCACTCGGGAGAACGCTCATTGCCCGTTATTCTGCAGCCTCCAGTATCCGATGCAGGGAGCGTTGGGGGACACGTTTCAGATAACCTGGTGCGACCAGTTGCTTTACGCGTTTCCCCCCATACCCTTGATTCCTCGAGTGTTGAGGAAAATTCGCCAAGACCGGGCCCAAGTCATCTTAATAGCTCCGGATTGGCCAAGGAGGGTATGGTACTCCGACCTTCTCCAACTCTCACTGTGCCCTCCGCTCCGTCTCCCTCTCAGTGCAGACCTCCTCTCGCCGTCGCAGGGGCAGGTTTTACACCCCAACCTCCAGAGTCTGCACCTACATGCTTGGAGATTGAACGGGGCAACCTGAGTTCCTTCTCTCTCCCGCCTGATGTAGTGGATGTTATCTTAGCGGCCAGGCGACACTCCACTAAATCTATCTACGCTAATAGGTGGTCTAAATTTGTTATGTGGTGTGGAGAGAGACAGATTGATCCCTTACATGCTCATCTGTCACATGTTTTGTCTTTTGCACTGTCTCTAGCGCAGAAAGGTTGTGCAGTGGCTACCATTAAGGGTTATTTGTCGGCCTTGTCAGCCTTCATTTGTCTTCCAGACCAACCATCGTTATTTAAATCCCCTATTGTTCTCAGATTCTTGAAAGGTCTTCTGAATCAATATCCTCCAAAACCATTCGTTATGCCTCAATGGGATTTGTCCTTGGTCCTGACTTTCCTTATGGGGTCCCCTTTTGAGCCTATGCATTCTTGCCCCTTAAGGTATTTGGTTATTAAAACAGTATTCCTGGTAGCTATAACATCTGCAAGGAGAGTGAGTGAGTTGCAGGCCTTATCGGTTAAACCCCCTTATATAACGTTTTATGGGGATAAGGTGGTGTTGAGGACCAAGGCTGCTTTCCTTCTGAAGGTTGTTTCACCCTTCCATTTGGCTCAGACAATCACTTTGTCCACGTTTTATCCTCCGCCTCATCCTTCAAAGGAGGAAGAAAGACTACATCGCCTGGACCCAAAAAGGGCGTTGAGCTTCTATATCGACAGAATGAAGGATATCAGGCTGGAGGATCAGCTGTTTGTCGGATACGTGGGCAAGAGGAGAGGAAAGGCAGTCCACAAGAGAACACTCTCCAGGTGGGTTGTTCTTTGCATTAAAATCTGTTACTCTTTGGCAAAGAAGGATCCGCCTGAGGGCATTAGAGCTCACTCCACCAGAGCTAAGTCGGCCTCTTCGGCCTTGGCCAGGGGTGTTCCTGTGGTCGACATCTGCAAGGCCGCAACTTGGTCGTCCCTTCACACTTTTGTGAAACATTACTGTTTGGACTCTGAGGTCAGAAGGGACGGTCATTTTGCACGGTCAGTGCTGCAGGATTTCTTGGTTTGACCATTTAGGCACCCACCGCCGGGCGTGGTACTGCTTTGGGACTCTATTCATTAGGTGAGGAATCCACAGGTAGTTGTATCCATCAGAAGAACGAGTTACTTACCTTCGGTAACGACTTTTCTGGTGGATACATTAGCTACCTGTGGATTCCTCACGGTCCCACCCGCCTCCCCGTTGCCTTTTTGGTCTCTCCAAGCAATCCTTGAGTGTGCTCCTTTTGGTCTTCAAAGTTGCAATACATTTTGCATATATATTTGTATATATGTGTATATTTATATATAAATCTATATATATTGTGTATATACATGATTCGTATGTATAAATATATTTATTTGTTAAAAAAAAACAAAAAAAAAAGGTTATATCAAATCTACAGCTATTTGGTTGCAATGTTGTGTGATTTACAATTTTAAGAGATGTTGCTTTGCTCTTTCATTACATTGGGTTATTATTATTCTCATGCACGTAAAAAATGTTGGTACTGTCATCGGCACGTCGGCGAGGACCTCTTATTGCATGTATGACGTCAGACGGCGTCGCGTGGGCTAGAGTGACGTCCTTGTCGACGTGCAGAGACTAGTATGAAGATTTCCGTCGAATGCTGGCGCCATGGGAGTATTCATTAGGTGAGGAATCCACAGGTAGCTAATGTATCCACCAGAAAAGTTGTTACCGAAGGTAAATAACTCGTTCTTCACAACGGAATGAAGGCAGTTGCCGATTGGATGGAGGACGGCTGCCTCAAGATCAACACTGATAAGATGGAGATCCTCATACTAAACCCTACCCCCACCGCCTGGGCTGACTCCTGGTGGCCCACTGCCCTTATAACTGTCCCATCGCCCACCAACCACACATGCAACCTCAGCCTCATCCTCGACTCCTTGCTGTCCATGGCCTGCCAAATCAACGCTATCTCATCCTCGTGCTTACACACACTCCACCTGCTCTGGAAGATTTTCAAGTGGATCCCCATTGATGCCAGAACAGTCACCCATGCGCTCATCCGCAGTATACTCGACTATGACAAAGCACTCTAAGCCGACTTTAACAAGAAATACAAACAAGACTCCAGAGAATACAGAACGCCGCGGCAAGACTCATTCTGGACATTCACAACTACATCTCCGCCCACCTGAGAGAACTGCAGTGGCTTCCCGTCAACAAACGTATCACCTTCAAACTTCTAACACATGCATACAAGGCCCTTCACAACGTCGGACCGGCCCACCTCAACCATCACCTCTCCTTCTACGCACCCCCCAGGCAACTCCACTCTCCTCAACTGGCCTTTGCCACCATCCCTAGGATCTGGGAGAGCACGGCTGGAGGAAGATCTTTCTCCTACCTCGCCGCACAGACCTGGAACACGCTGCTGCTTCACCTCAGGCAGTCCCCCTCGCTGGCTCAGTTCAGGAACGACCTCAAGACCTGGCTCTTCGACTGACCCGCGACCCCGACCCTCATTCAGCGCCTTGAGATCCCCCAGGTGCTAAGTTGCTCTATACGAATATTTGATTGATAGTAAATGATCTCCGTTGGGGGTAATGAGACAGGATGGTTGCGTAAACTGCGACTCTGGCATAGTTCTACAAGGTTTGCTCTCCCATCCCCTGGTGACACAGGTCCACTTGGTTCAAGTGCCCCAGCGCTGAATGCGAGGTTATCGTAGCCTCCTTGGGGGCACTGTTGTAACAGAAACAAACCAGTTTTGATGATGTATACATTACCTAGTGCCGGTCGCCACTAGGTACTTATGGTTAGGACCATGTTTCCATCGAAAAAGCGTTTTTTGTCTTGCCTATATCTTTGGCACCATTTGATGAATCTTCACAAAATTTTCCCAAAAAAGTGGACCGGTGATTTTTGTTGCACACGGGAAATTTCAGGGTGATCTGTCAAGTAGAGACAGAGAAAAAGGAGGCTAAAAAAACATTGCGTTTCCCATGTTAATTCCCATAGGACCTGTCAATACGTCTACAGCCTGAACCACTGGACGGAATTACACCATATTTGACAGAAAGCTATCTGTTGGTACCCAGATTGTGCTGTTTGTCATTTGGTGTGAATCCGTCCAGTAATTTAGGGGATATTAAAGGGCAAATCCACAAATGTTCGTGAATACGCATGCGAAAAGAAGCATTGCAATTGACTAACTGCAACCCAACTAGAAAGTTGCGGCTGCCATTTTACTTTCCGGGACTCAGGCACCCGAGTTATAGTTACTTCAAAGAACTAGAACCTCTATATATACCTATATCTATATATCATGTGTTCCTCTCTCTCTCACTCACACACACACTTAACTAAAAGCGTTTATTACAAAAGTGTGAACTGATTTTTCAGCACAGTAAAAACCTACAGAGAATATCATGAAAACAGCAAGAAGGCATGTTGTGAACAGTGAGAATTATTTGACATTTCTAGCATGGTTAAAATGTAATACTTTAAAACCTACGTCTACAGTTTCTTGGGAGAAGAAGACAGCCAGCAAAAGCTGTCATCAGCGGAGGCATGAAGGACAAATCTGTGCTGTGGTAGTGGCCTTCCTGCAGGACTGGGCCTTATTATCAGGTGGGATGTAGCATCTTCAAAGTGCGCTGGCAGTAGGTGAGACAGTCTCTGGCAGAAGCTCATGTGATTATTTGGGCAAAGTACCTCTGCTGACAAGTGGTTGTGTCAGCCCTTTTATACTAGATCTTATCAGAGTTTGGAATTTCTGACATAAGGTTAGAAATGTCTGACATAGGTTATGTGCATCAAGGTGCACGTCCCATGCATTTCCTTATGAACATATAAGGTGAAAGGAAATCAATTCAGACTAGACTATTTTGGCTGTATGTCTTTATTTGTTCTTATTTGACCTTGGTATAGTGATAAGTAGACACTTGTCCCAGATCAATGTTGCATCAGATGTTACATCTGTCATTAGCTAAATGGCTTGACACTTTCATGGTTCTTAGAAAGAAGGTCAAACAACCTCTGGCAGACATGACAATGATTCTGCATAAAAGTGGGAGTATGGCAACTCCCATTTTCTTCCAGGGGATCCTCATCAATAGTCAAAAGCACTGAATATTCCCGACCACGTGCGGGGACCCCGGCGCATAGATAAACACACGTTTATGCATTAAATGTGCATGTATATATATATGTGTTTGTGTATGTATGTGTGTGCGTGTATATATATATATAGTTTGATGGCATGTGTAGCTGCAGATACACATGCTGTGCACATCCAGCCATCTAGTGTTGGGCTCGGAGTGTTACAAGTTGTTTTTCTTCTAAGAAGTCTTTTCGAGTCACGAGATCGAGGGACTCCTCCCCTTTCGGCTCCATTGCGCATGGGCGTCGACTCCATCTTAGATTGTTTTCTTTCCACCATCCGGTTCGGATGTGTTCCTCTTCGCTCCGTGTTTCGGTTCGAAAGTTAGTTAAATCTCGGAAAATTTGACAGTATTGTTTGCGTTCGGTATCGGGTTAGTTAACGCAGATCGACACTGAATTTGGAAGAGCTCCGGTGGCCCTTCGGGGTTTCGATTCCCCGGCGGGCCTGGTCGGCCCGACCACGTGCATCTTCAAGGCTAATGGAACGGACCCCATTCCACTTCTGCCCCGAATGCCACAACAAGTATCCTTACACAGATCAGCATTCGGTCTGTAATTTGTGTTTGTCTCCCGAACACAAAGAGGATACCTGCAAGGCCTGTTGAGCGTTTCGGTCGAGGAAAACGCTAAGGGACCGGAGAGCAAGAAGACTTCAAATGGCGTCGGCACCGTCAGGACACCAAGGCTTGGAGGAAGAAGAAACCTTCTCCATTGCTGACTCGGACGAGGCCGAAACCGAACAGACGCCGAAAACCGTGAGTAAAACACCCCTGGCCAAAACTCACGGAAAATACATTAAAGCCCAGGGGACGCCACCGCCGACAGGCCATGGCTGAACCCGAAAATTAGGTGACCGTCCATCGGCACCGAAAAAGGGCACACATGTCGAAGTCATCCGACTCGTGTCGAGATACTGGCACAGAACAGACTCGACACCGGGTCAGAGCAATCTCGACATCGAGATACCGGCACCGAAATAAGTCTGCACCGAGATATCGGAACAACGAAAGCCAAAAAAGTGTCTTCGGAGCTGAAAAAAACGGTTGAAAAGGTTTCTATACTGAAACATCCGGCTTTGGAGCCGAAACCAAGTTCCTACACTGAGGAACAAGGCATGTCCTCACAAACGCAAGGGCACAAATTCAGGCAGGAGCTAGAAGCAGGTGTGCCAGATTACACACAGAGAAGGCTCCACATTCAAAAGGAGACAGGAAAAATCAGAACTCTCCCTCCAATCCAAATGAAAAGGAAACTTGCTTTCCAAGAAAAAGACAAACCACCACAGGCAAAGGTGGCAAAACAAGTAACCCCGCCACCATCACCACATCGCTCACCACAACCATCACCAATGACTACCCCACCGATGATGCAGTCTCCAACGCACACAGGGATGAGCCAAGATGATCCTGATGCATGGGATCTTTATGATGTGCCGGTTTCAGACAACAGTCCTGACAGTTATCCAGCAAGACCATCACCACCTGAAGACAGTACGGCTTACACACAGGTGGTGTCCAGAGCAGGCGCATTTCACAATGTTACCCTGCACGCAGAACCAATTAAAGATGACTTTTTGTTTAATACTCTGTCGTCCACACATAGTCAGTACCAGAGTCTTCCTATGTTACCAGGAATGTTGAAACACGCAAAGCAAGTATTTCAAGAGCCTGTGAAAGGCTGGGCCATCACTCCTAGGGTGGAGAAAAAGTACAAACCTCCCCCAACAGACTCTGTGTACATCACGCAGCAATTGACACCGGACTCAGTGGTAGTAGGTGCAGCTCGCAAAGGGCCAACTCACACACCTCAGGAGATGCACCACCACCGACAAGGAAAGTCTCAAGTTCGACGCAGCAGGGAAAAGAGTTGCGGCACAAGCAGCCAACCAATGGCGCATTGCCAATTCACAGGCCTTGCTATCGAGATATGATAGAGCTCATTGGGACGAAATGCAACACTTCATAGAACATCTACCCAAAGAGTTCCAAAAGCGTGGACAACAGGTGGTGGAAGAGGGCCAAAGTATCTCTAATAACCAGATACGGTCAGCAATGGATGCAGCAGACACAGCTGCAAGGACTGTAAATACAGCGGTCACCATACGGAGACACGCATGGCTACGCACCTCAGGATTCAAGCCCGAAATTCAACAGGCGGTGCTTAATATGCCTTTTAACTGACAGCAGTTGTTTGGGCCGGAGGTGGACACTGCTATCGAGAAACTTTTAAAAAGGACACAGATACGGCCAAGGCCACGGGCGCGCTCTACTCCCCACAGGGTAGAGGCACATTTCGGAAAACACCATTTAGAGGGGGGTTTCGGGGACAAAGCACAGAACCCTCAACCTCACAAACCAGACCCACATACCAGAGCCAGTATCAGAGAGGAAGTTTTCGGGGACAATAGAGGTGGACAGTTCCCTAAAACTAGGGGAAAATTCCAAAGTCCCAAGACCACTCAAAATAAACAGTGACTTCAGTGTCACAAATCCCCAACACATGACACCAGTGGGGGGGAGACTAACAGAATTTTACCAAAAATGGGAAGAAATAACAACAGACACGTGGGTTCTAGCCATTTTCCAACATGGTTATTGCATAGAATTCCTACAATTTCCACCAAATGTGCCACCAAAAACACACAACATGTCCAAACACCACATGGATCTATTACAGCTGGAGGTCCAAGCGCTGTTGCAAAAAGATGCAATAGAACTAGTACCCAATCATCAGAAAGGAACTGGTGTTTACTCCCTGTACTTTGTCATACCCAAAAAAGACAAAACTCCAAGACCCATCTTAGATCTCAGAACACTAAATCTTTACATCAAATCAGATCACTTTCACATGGTGACACTTCAAGACGTAATCCCCTTGCTCAAACAACAAGACTACATGACAACATTAGCCCTCAAGGATGCGTATTGCCATATACCCATACATCCTTCCCACAGAAAATACTTAAGGTTTGTAATCCAAGGGGTACATTACCAGTTCAAAGTGTTGCCATTCGGGATAACAACAGCGCCAAGAGTCTTTACAAAATGCCTTGCTGTAGTGGCAGCCCATATCAGAAGACAGCAAATACATGTGTTCCTGTATCTGGACGATTGGTTAATCAAAACCAATACGCAAGAACGGTGTTCTCAACACACAAAATACGTTACAGAAACCCTTCACAAGCCAGGGTTCTCACTCAACTACCAAAAATCACACCTACAGCCATGTCAAATACAACAGTACTTAGGAGCAACAATCAACACAAAAAAGGGATTGCCACTCCAAGTCCACAAAGGGTACAGGCATTCCAAAATGTAATACAGGCCATGCACCCAAACCAAAAGTTCCAGGTAAAATTAGTGATGAAACTACTAGGCATGATGTCCTCATGCATAGCCATTGTCCCAAACGCAAGATTACACATGCGGCCCTTACAACAGTGCCTAGCATCACATTGGTCAACTTCAAGATCTAGTGTTGATAGACCGCCAAACATACACCTCACTTCAATGGTGGAATACTATAAATTTAAACCAAGGGCGGCCTTTCCAAGACCCAGTGCCTCAATACGTGATCACAACAGATGCTTCCATGGTAGGGTGGGGAGCACACCTCAACCAACACAGCATCCAGGGACAATGGGACACTCAACAGAAACAACTTCATGTAAATCACTTAGAACTACTAGCAGTATTTCTAGCGTTGAAAGCATTTCCACCACTAATAACCCACAAACGCATTCTTGTCAAAACAGACAACATGACAACAATGTATTATCTGAACAAACAGGGAGGGACACACAACACAATTGTGTCTCTTAGCTCAAAAAATATGGCATTGGGCGATTCACAACCACATTCGCCTAATAGCGCAATTCATACCAGGAATTCAAAACCTGTACCAGTAATCTCTCTCGGGATCACCAACAGATCCACGAATGGGAAATTCATCCCCAGATACTGCAAACTTACTTCCAAAAGTGGGGAACACCGCAAATAGACCTATTCGCAACAAAAGAAAACGCAAAATGCCAAAACTTCGCATCCAGGTACCCACAGTCTCACTCCAAAGGCAATGCGTTATGGATGAGTTGGTCAGGGATATTTGCTTACGCTTTTCCCCCTCTCCCACTCCTTCCGTATCTTGTAAACAAGTTGAGTCAAAACAAACTCAAACTAATACTAGTAGCACCAACTTGGGCACGACAACCTTGGTACACAACATTACTAGACCTGTCAGTTGTGCCTCATATCAAACTACCAAACAGACCAGATCTGTTAACTCAACACAAACAGGAGATCAGACACCCGAGTCCAGCATCGCTCAATCTAGTGATCTGGCTCCTGAAGTCTTAGAATTCGGACACCTAGACCTTACACAAGAATGTATGGAGGTCATCAAACAGGCTAGAAAACCTACTACAAGACATTGCTACCAAATAAATGGAAACGGTTTGGTTATTACTGTCATAATAAGCAAATCCAACCATTACACGCATCTGCAAAAAACATCGTAAGCTACCTACTACACTTACAAAAGTCCAAGTTAGCTTTCTCATCCATTAAAATACATCTAACTGCAATTTCGGCTTATCTGCAAATTACGCATTCAACTTCATTATTCAGAATCCCAGTCATAAAAGCATTTATGGAGGGTCTGAAAAGGATTATCCCACCAAGAACACCACCAGTTCCTTCGTGGAACTTCAACATCGTATTAACACGACTCATGGGTCCACCATTTGAACCCATGCACTCATGTGAGATACAGTACTTAACATGGAAAGTAGCCTTTCTAATAGCTATCACATCTCTCAGAAGAGTAAGTGAAATACAAGCCTTTACCATACAAGAACCCTTTATACAAATACACAAACATAAAGTAGTTCTACGCACAAATCCTAAATTCTTACCTAAAGTCATATCACCGTTCCACTTAAATCAAACAGTGGAACTCCCAGTGTTCTTTCCAGAACCAGATTCTGTAGCTGAGAGAGCATTACATACATTAGACATCAAAAGGGCACTAATGTACTACATTGATAGAACCAAACAAATTCGCTAAACAAAACAATTGTTTGTTGCTTTCCAAAAACCTCATACAGGGAATCCAATATCCAAACAAGGCATTGCCAGATGGATAGTTAAATGTATTCAAACCTGTTATATAAAAGCAAAAAGAGAACTGCCTATTACACCAAAGGGGCACTCCACTAGAAAGAAGGGTGCCACCATGGCATTTCTAGGAAACATACCAATGACTGAAATCTGTAAGGCAGCCACATGGTCTACGCCTCATACATTTACTAAACATTACTGCGTGGATGTGTTAACAACACAGCAAGCCACAGTAGGACAAGCAGTATTACGGACATTATTTCAAACAACTTCAACTCCTACAGGCTAAACCACCGCTTTTGGGGAGATAACTGCTTACTAGTCTATGCACAGCATGTGTATCTGCAGCTACACATGCCATCGAACGGAAAATGTCACTTACCCAGTGTACATCTGTTCGTGGCATGGGATGCTGCAGATTCACATGCGCCCTCCCACCTCCCCGGGAGCCTGTAGCCGTTTTTAAGTTGACAAAAAATTTAACTTGTAAATTTGTAAGTATATCACTTTTAGTCACATTATGTACATACATACTTACTCCATTGCATGGGCACTATTCCTATATACACAACTCCTACCTCACCCTCTGCGGGGAAAACAATCTAAGATGGAGTCGACGCCCATGCGCAGTGGAGCCGAAAGGGGAAGAGTTCCTCGATCTCGTGACTCGAAAAGACTTCTTTGAAGAAAAACAACTTCTAACACTCCGAGCCCAACACTAGATGGCAGGATGTGCACAGCATGTGAATCTGCAGCGTCCCATGCCACGAACAGATGTACACTGGGTAAGTGACATTTTCCATATATATATATATATATATATATATATATATCATACATGTGTAAATCAAAAATGCAGTGTATGTTGACAAACAGGCTAAAAATTTCTTATTTTTGTGAAGTTTTTCTTTAATTAAACTCATCTATTAGAGGTAAAACCTTTCTGCAATCAAAGGAGAGAGAGCATAGGAAGTATACACTATTCCATGTAAAGAGGAAAAACTGTAGTGAAAATACATGGACATTATTAGTCCATGGGCTGCATTCAAGTTAACATAGCAGGACCAGAAAACTGCCACCGTGCCCTTAAGGCCCTGAGCACCTCCAGTATCCCACCATGCCTCAGAGGTGAGAGTGAGGTAATTAGGTAAGTTCTTTTTTCCAGCTCCTTCTGTTAGGATCCTGGAGCATTGAGCTCTTTTTCTACATTTTACTCTTTTGTCTTTTTCTGAGTAAAATTAAATTTTTCTCTGAAGAAAATGCCTTCCCTTTTTGTGAAATATCCAGCTTGTGGTAAAAAGAAGGCTCAGACTGATCCACACTCAGTCTGCAGAGTGTGTTTGCCTCAACGCCACTGTCCTGAGACCTGCAAGCATTGCCAGAATCTGTCAAAAAGAACTATGAAGGACAGAGAAATAATTTATCTTCATGGACTGCATATGAAAGAGAAAACATCATCCACCTCTCCAGAAAAAGGACTCCAGGGAAAAGGCTTCTTCGGATAAGACGAGCAAGATCTAACTCAGCAGATAGGATAATACCTGTTCGTTCCCCGTTGGCGTCCTCACTCCTGTCGTCGTCGCGTCAACGTCGTCATTTGACGTCGAGGAACACCCCTCCACCAACGACGACATAGACGACGTCAAGGGACATGACGTCGAATACACAGCCTCCTCCAAGGGATAAGTCTCCATCGGCGGTCACCCATCGCTCGACGTCGAGCTACCACCGAAGTGCTGATACTCCGTCAAGGGCACGCCCAGACCCATTGATGTCAAAGAAATCAACGTCCAGGACAACCGCACATAGATCGAGGTCTCCATCGATGGCAACAAGACGCCGTTCGGCATCCAGGCACACTCCTGTGTTGGCTCATCATTCGATGTCAAAGCATTCAATGTCAAGACATTCGCCTCCAGCAAAACACTCAACGTCAAAGCATGGACTGTCTCCGTCAAGGGCACTACATCGTCGTTCGACGTAGAGGCACTTCACCTGTACAGTCAATGTCGAAGCGAGCTTTCAGCACCGTTCACGCTCGCCACAACGGTGACAATCTTTTAATGCGCCATCAGTGGGAAAGACGCAGGACCCTATCATGACCATTCCAAGTAGGTAATCTATTGCGTCAAGAGCCTCATTACACTCTAGACGGGTCTCTCCGATAAATCTTTCGCCAAGGTGGTTGGAAAACCTAAACAAGAGCCCGGCTCATCAATCTCCGGATTCTCAGTATTCCCAGTTTAACTCCCCCCTCAGCATCTTTTCAGAGGACACCATCTCTAACTCCTTCAGCCAAGCGAGTGACAGTACCATCTGCTGAACAGCCCATTCCACAACAACGGCGCACTACTCCTCGGTCGCCCACATGACGCAGGTCTCCACAGGCATCCAGACCAAGGTCAAGAACCCTGGTCTCTAGATCCCATCACTGCAGGTGCAGATTCTCTTCCTGGTCCACTGCTTCTACTTCATCTATTAAAGACTATTCACCCACATTAACAAACTCTCCTCCAGCAAAAGTCTCTCCAGTGCAATACCTTTAATGAGGTGTTGGTTAGAGGAGCTCATAAATTGAACATCGACCTACCCGAACCTTTTACATCATCGTCTGATATTCAAGACGCTATGCCATCCCTCCTCTTCTAGACCGCTTCGACTGCTAATTCCTGGGCTTTTGCAACCAGCCATGGACCCTTTCCTGACACCAGAAAACTTGTGTGCAGCGCCTGCAGGAATCCTAAAGAAATACAAAGCCCCAGACCAGGACACTATTTCTTAAAACCAATCCTCCTCCAGATTCTGTCATCCTGGCGGCTACCAGGAAAACCCATTCAGTGGCATCATCTTCAACAGTCTCTCCAGAAAAGGAGCGCAAGTATTTTGGACTCATTGGGAAGAAAGATATGTGGTACCTCCGCTTCCTTTATAAAGGTCTCTAGTGCATCAGCACTTTTAGGAAGGTACGACCGATCTCTGTGGGACTCTCAGTGGGTTTGTCGATAAACTACCTAGGGAAGACTGACAGGATTTACAAGAGATCCTGCAAGATGGAGGCCTAGTAGCCAATCAGGTAATCAGCGCGGCGGTGGATAGTTCATATCTGGCTGCTCACAGATATGCGCATGGCATATGTGCAAGACGCTCATATTGGCTTCGCCTAACGGGTCTCAAAGCAGAGGCGCAACATCGTATTTTGAACTTCCTCTTCAATGGAAATTAGTTATTTGGGGCTTACACAGATGAGGAAATCAGAATTATCAAATCCGAATTAGAGACACTTAAGGCCGTGGGACTAGAAAGGAGCACGGAATACCGTAGAAGGTCTATAATAGACGTCCCTACCAGCAGAGGGTTCAAACCCCTCAATGGACACACACACAACAGCAAAGACGAGGACTACCTTTCTACCAGTCCCGAAAAACAACAAAGGAACGTGGCCCCAGAAGGCAAAATCAGTCTGCAATGAAAACATCAGGGAAACAATGAGGACATGCTTTCCCTAATCCTGTCACCCACTCCAGGGGGGGCGGGGGAGGGGTGGAAGGGTAGGAGTAATACAGATTACATAATCAAGTGGCGATCCATAACAAAAGACAAATGGGTGCTCTCTACTTTTCAAGTCACCTCCTCCACCTGTGCAACCAACAAAAACAGTTTATCACCAGCCTCTCCTGCAGGAGGAGGTTCTCATTGTGCTACAAATAAGAGCTATCGAGAAAGTTCTACCTTCCCAAAGAGGAAAAGGGGTGTACTTCCGCTGTTTCCTGGTACAGAAGAAAGGTCCAGACAAAGCTTTTAGACCCATTGTGGATCTAAGACATCTCAACAAGTACATTTGAAAAGAAAAATTCAGGATGCTAACCCTTCACCAAATCTTTCCCCAACTATGTCGAGGGGACTGGTTGTGTTCCATAGATCTACAGGATGCATATTTTCACTTCCCAGTGGCAGTGAAACACCGCAAGTTCCTTCGCTTTGTAGTTGCATTCCAACACTACCAATACAGTGTACTTCCGTTTGGACTACTATCAGCCCGTCTAACATTTTCCAAATGTGTAGCAACAATAGCAGCACACTTGAGAAAGAAAAAGATCTTTATTTACCCGTACCTCGACGATTAGTTACTGAAAGGCAGCACTTCAGTCCAAACCTTGCAACACCTAAAAATCACTCTGGGTACCTTCAAATACCTAGGTCTTCGAGTAAATCTACAGAAATCCATACGGACTCCAACCCAGAGGCTCCACTGTTTGGAAGCAACACTGGAAATAAACCTCGAAAAAGTGTGTCCTTCGGAGGAGAGGCTATTATCAATAGCACAGAAGTGTCAAAGCGTACTCCATGTACAACGGCCATACAAATAGTGTCACTCCTAGGTTCCATGGCCTCCTGCATTTTCATTGTTCCGAATGCCAGGTTGCACATGGGACCTCTTCAAGAGAACCTGAAGGATCAGTGGAGCCAGTTTGCAGACAAATGGGAAGAGAAAATAACTCTTTCACCGGTGGCAAAGAATTTACTACAATGGTGGACTCTCCAACATCATCTGTTGGTAGGGGTTCCTTTTCAACAGAGCATTCCTACCCAGACGCTGGTAACGGATGCATCGCTTCAGGGCTGGGGGTGGGGGGCTCACATGGGCTCACTACAAACCCAAGGACTGTGGTCAGACAAAGAGCAGCAATATCACATCAATCTGCTGGAACTCAAAGCGGTGCATCTCGCCCTCAATCCTTTTCACCCTTCCATCAAGGGAAACTCCATCTTAGTCCAAACAGACAACACGACCACAATATGCTATTTGAACAAACAGGGGGACACTCAATCTTGCCCTCTATCTCAAGAGTCACAAACCATTTTGCATTGGCTATTAGTGAGAAGGGTAACAATCACAGCGGTTCACCTTCCGGGGGAAGAGAACACACAAGCAGATGCCATGAGCTGTGGTTTTTCAGACTCGCACAACTGGATGCTACACGACTACATCATAAAATACATTTTCCATCTATGGGGATATCCTCAGTTAGACCTGTTTGGCGACTAAAAGAACAAAAAGTGCAGAGACTTCGCATCCAGGTTTTACTGACCATGGACAAGGGTGAATGCCCTGTTGATAGACTGGTTAGAGACATTTCTCTATGCCTTTCCTCCCATTCCCCTAATTCCCATAGTGATCAACAAATTCTACAGGGCCAAAACTGGGATGATTTTAATATCCCCAGAATGGCCCGTCAATGGTGGCACACCGATCTCCTCCAGCTATCAGAAAAGCCTCACAAGAGACTGCTGTGCAGACCAGATCTTCTCCACTAATTAGAGGGGAACGTTTTTCATCCCAACCTTCCTTCGCTGAGCTTGACTGCATGGCTCCTGAATTATTCTAAAGGAGTCCAAATGACCCTCGACACGGCACTCGTATGCATTCAAGTGGAGGAGATTCTACATGTGGTGTATCCAGAAAGGCTTCAGTCGTCCCATTCTTGCTCAAGAGGACGTTATTCTACCCTACCTCCTTCATCTTGAAGGATTGCAGTTTTCTTCTTTTGAGGTACATTTGTCCCCCATTACTGCTTATTGTAAATCGTCCTCACAAACGTCATTCTTTACTATGCCAGTGGTTAAGGATTTCCTAGAGGGCTTCAGAAAAGTGTTTCCACCGGTCTATACACCTTCCTCTCTGTGGGAATTGAATGTGGTCTTGTCTAGACTTATGGGCCCTCCCTTTGAGCCCATACACAAAGCCTCTTTGCAGCATCTTACATGGAAGATAGCTTTTCTTGTTGCGATTACTTCAGCCAGAAGAGTCAGCGAAATTCTGGCTCTTTGTGCAAAAGAACCCTACACAGTGTTTTATGATAACAGGGTGGTTTTACGAAAGGTGGGTTCTGAATTTCATATTAATCAGACCATATATCTATCAATATTCTTCCCCAAGCCTTCTACACCAGCAGAGAGAACTTTGCACTCCCTAGACTTGAAAAGAGTGTTAAAGTTTTATTTCAATAAGACAATCTGATTGATTATTCATAAACTATGGCCACATGAGAATGGGCAGGGTGGCCTCAAAACAGACTATTTCTAGGTGGAAGGTCTCATGTATTCTGATTGCGTAACAATTGGCTAACAAACAATTGATTGCCAGGTCTAAGGCTCATTCCACAAGGGGCAAGGCAGCAACAACAGCCCTTCTCAGGAATGTGCTGATCTCCAAAATTTGCAAGGCTGCAACATGGAGACCGGTGCCTACTTTTACAAGACATTACTTTCTAGATTCAGATGCTAAGACAGACACTTTAGTGGGTCAGGCTGCATTATGAACTTTATTTAACTAAGGCAAGTAAACTGCTTGTGCTTCCACCTCTCCGTCCACAGGGGTATGGGATGGGCTTGCTAATCTATTCAGTGTTTGACTATTGATGAGGATCCCCTGGAAGAGAAGGATAAGTTACTTACCTGTAAATCCTAGTTCTCTTCCAGGGGGTATCCTCATCAAAGTCATAAACAACCCACTCTCCTCCCCTAACGTTATTCTAGAGGTACAGCAGGTTTACTCCCAGTAAAAAAGTACTGACCTAACTGTAACCCAACTGTCACCTCACTCTCATCTCTGAGGCATGGTGGGATACTGGAAGTGCTCAGGGCCTTAAAGGCACGGTGCCAGTTTTTTGGTTCTGCTATGTTAATTTAAATGCAGCTTATTGGCTAATAATGCCCCTGTATTTTCACTGCAGTTTTTCTCTTTACATGGAATAGTGTATATTTGCTATGCTCGCTCCTGTGATTGCAGAAAGGTTTTACCTCTAATTGAGTTTAGTTGATGAAAAACTTCACAAAAAGAAGACATTTTTAGCCTGTTTGTCAACATAGACTGCATTTTTGTTTTACACATGTATACAATATATATGTTCTAAGATTCTCTACAAAATTATTACGTGTGTGTGTGTGTGTGTGTGTGTGTGTGTATGTATGTATATATATATATGTGTGTGTATGTTCGGTGGCATGTGTAGCTGCAGACACACATGCTGTGTATTATCCTGCCATCTAGTGTTGGGCTCGGAGTGTTACAAGTTGTTTTTCTTCGAAGAAGTCTTTTCGAGTCCCGAGACCGAGGGACTCCTCCCTTTCGGCTCCATTGTGAATGGGCGTCAACTCCATCTTAGATTGTTTTCTTTCCGCCATCTGGTTCGGACGTGTTCCTCTTCGCTCCGTATTTCAAATCGGGAAAGTTAGCTAAATATCAAATTCAACGGTATTGTTCTCGTTCGGTACCGGGTTAGTGTTATTGTATCAGTACCGACAGCAGGAGCACTCTGGCGGCCTTTCGGGGCTTCCGTTCTTCAGCGGGGCCTGGTCGGCCCGACCACATCCATCGTCGAAGACTAATGGACCGGACCCCCTTCCGCTTCTGTCCGAAGTGCCATTTGAAGTATCCCTATACAGACCAGCACCTGGTCTGTAATCTGTGTTTATCACCAGAACACAGGGAGGATACTTGCGAGGCTTGTCGAGCGTTTCGATCTAAAAAGACCATACGTGATCGAGCGAGAAGACTGCAAATGGCGTCAACACCGAGAGAGCAACTCGACGTCTGAGAGGAAGAAATAATTTCCTTCCAGGGATCGGACTCAGACAAATCCGAAAGTGACCGAACCTCGACAGTGCAGCGAACAGTGAGTAAACCTGCCCAGTCCAAAACTCACACAAAGATCTTTAAGGCCAAGGGGACGCCACCGCCAGCAGGCCATCGCTTAACCCATCGAAAAGAAGGTGACCAAACATCAGCACCGAAAAAGGCCAGAGATTTGCCGAAGGCTTCCGACTCCGGTCGAGATTCCGGCACCGAACGATCTCGACACCGCGAGTTCGACTCACCTAAACTGAGAAAAATATAATCGGAACCGAAAGACATTTTCTGAACCGAAAAAAGCGGCTTCGGAGCCGAAAAGAAGCTCTTATACAGAAGAGCAAGGACTTTCCTGCCAAATGAAGGAAATACATAGGTTTGAGCAGGAAATAAGTATGGACGAACCAGACCATACACAAAGGAGGTTGCATATCCAGAAAGAGACTGGAAAAATACAAACTCTCCCTCCAATTAAGACTAAAAGAAAACTGGCATTTCAGGAGACAGAAATGCAGCCACAGGCAAAGGTGGCTAGAGAAAAATCCTCACCACCAAGGTTTTCACCACAACCTTCCCCACCACACTCACCACAACTGTCTCCAGTGGGAACACCTCCAATGCAGTCACCCACACATACAGGGATGACACAGGATGATCCTGATGCATGTGACTTATACGATGCACCAGTATCGGATAACAGTCCGGATTGTTATCCAACAAAGCCGTCACCTCCAGAGGACCGTACTGCATATACGCAGGTACTATCCAGGGCAGCTACGTTCCACAACGTAGCAATGCATTCTGAGCCAATAGAGGGTGATTGCCTGTTCAACACCTTGGCACCCACCCACGCTTCCTACCAGAGTCTACCAATGCTCCCGGGTATGCTCAAACACGCAAAACAAGTATTCCAGGAGCCAGTTAAAGGAAGGGCTATCACTCCTAGGGTGGAGAAGTAAAAGCCTCCCCCAACGGATCCTGTGTTCATAACACAACAGCTTACACCGGACTCGGTGGTTGTAGGAGCAGCAAGAAAGAGAGCAAACACTCAATCGTCAGACGCTCCACTGCAGAAAGAGAGCAGAAAGTTTGACGCAGCGGGCAAACGAGTGGCAGCACAGGCAGCCAATCAATGGCGGATCGCTAATTCGCAAGCCCTACTTGCTCGCTACGACAGGGCACACTGGGACGAGATGCAACACATTATACAACACTTGCCCAAACAACACCAGAACGTGCCCAGCAGGTTGTGAAAGAAGGACAGGCAATATCCAACAACCAAATAAGGTCCGCACTAGACTCGGCAGACACGGCAGCGCGAATGGTCAACACTGCGGTAACCATTCGCAGGCATTCATGGTTAAGAAACTCTGGATTCAAGCCCGAAATCCAACAAGCGGTGTTGAACATGCCATTTAACCAAGAATATTTGTTTGGGCCGGAAGTGGACACAGCAATTGAAAAGCTAAAAAAAAAAAAAAAGACACGGACACGGGCAAAGCCATGGGCGCTCTCTACTCCCCACAAGTCAGAGACGCATTTAGAAAGCCACCATTCAGAGGAGGTTTTCGAATGCAAATACCAGAGCCTTCCACCTCTCAAACCAGACCCACCTATCCGGCACAATAACAAAGGGGAGGGTTTCGTGGCTCCTATAGAGGAGGACAATTCCCAAGAGGAAGGGGAAAGTTCCAGACACCCAAAACAAGCTAGACCAAAGAGTGACTTCAATGTCACAAAACCCCAACACTTATCACCAGTGGGGGGGGGGGGGAGACTAACCGCATACTATCAAAACTGGACACACATTACCACAGACGCATGGGTCCTAGCCATTATCCAACATGGTTATTGCATAGAATTCACAAATTTCCCGCCAGATGTGCCACCAAGAGCACACAATCTGTCCAAACAACACTTAGACCTATTACAAATAGAAGTACAAGCACTATTATAAAAAACAAGCAATAGAGCTAGTACCCAACCATCAGAAAGGAACAGGCGTCTACTCACTATATTTCCTAATTCCAAAAAAGGACAAAACGTTAAGACCTATCTTAGATCTCAGAACACTGAATCTCTTCATCAAATCAGACCACTTCCACATGGTAACGCTTCAAGACGTGGTTCCCTTACTAAAAAAGCAGGACTACATGTCAACATTGGATCTCAAGGATGCGTATTTTCACATACCCATCCATCCTTCTCACAGAAAATACTTAAGGTTTGTAATACACGGCGTACACTATCAATTCAAAGTGTTACCGTTCGGGATAACAACGGCCCCAAGGGTATTCACAAAATGCCTAGCAGTAGTAGCCGCTGACATAAGGAGACAGCACATGCACGTATTCCCATATTTAGACGACTGGCTAATAAAAACCAACACTCAATAACAGTGTCTTCTTCACACGCAATACGTCATAGAAACTCTACACAAACTAGGGTTCTCTATAAATTACCAGAAATCACATCTGCAACCATCCCAAATACAATACTTGGGAGCAACACTCAACACACAAAAAGCAATTGCCACTCCAAGCCCACAAAGTGTCCAAGCGTTCCAAAATATAACATGAAGCATACAGTCAAACCAACACTACCCAGTAAGGTTTGTAATGAAACTTCTAGGCATGATGTCTTCATGCATAGCCATTGTCCCAAATGCAAGATTACACATGCAGCCCTTACAGCAGTGCCTAGCAAAACAATGGACATAAGCACAGGGTCAACTTCAAGATCTAGTGTTGATAGACCGCCAAACACACTTTTCGCTTCAATGGTGGAACCCTATAAATTTAAACAAAGGGCGGCCATTCCACGCCCCAGTGCCTCAAGCTGTTATCACAACAGATGCTTCCATGATATGGTGGGGAGCATACCTCAACAAGCACAGCATACAGGGTCAATGGGACAATCAACAAAAACAACTTCACATAAATCATTTGGAACTGCTAGCAGTGTTTCTAGCATTAAAAGCATTTCAACCACTGGTAGCCCGCAAACGCATTCTTGTCAAAACAGACAACATGACAACAATGTATTATCTCAACAAACAAGGGGGGGACACACTTGTCACAACTGTGTCTCTTAGCACAAAAGATTTGGCATTGGGCAATTCACAATCACATTCGCCGGATAGCACAATACATACCAGGCATTAAGAACCAGTTAGCCGACAATCTCAGTCGAGGTCACCAGCAAACTCATGAATGGGAAATTCGTCCCCAGATCCTACAGGATCACTTCCTCCGCTGCGGAACACCAAACATAGACCTATTCGCAACAAAAGAAAACACAAAATGCCAAAACTTCGTGTTCAGGTACCCACACCCTCAATCCAAGGGCAATGCACTATGGATCAGTTGGTCAGGGATATTTGCTTACGCTTTTCCCCCTCTCCCACTCATTCCTTATATGGTCAACAAACTAAGTCAAAACAAACTCAAACTAATACTCATAGCACCAACCTGGGCTCGCCAACCGTGGTACACAACACTGTTGAACTTATCAGTAGTACCTCACATCAAATTACCAAACATACCAGATCTGTAAACACAACACAAACAGATCAGACACCCCAATCCAGCATCGCTCAATCTAGCAATCTGGCTCCTGAAGTCTTAGAATTCGGACATTTAAACCTTACACAAGAGTGTATGGAGGTCATTAAACAAGCTAGAAAACCTACAACAAGACATTGTTACGCAAACAAATGGAAAATATTTGTTTGCTACTGCCACACTAATCACATTCAACCACTACATGCCTCCACACAGGACATTGTAAGCTACTTATTACACTTACAAAAGTCTAATCTAGCATTCTCTTCCATTAAAATACATCTCACTGCAATATCTGCCTATCTGCAGATTACTCATACAACATCGCTTTTTTAGAATCCCAGTCATTAAAGCATTTATGGAGGGACTAAAAAGAATCATACCCCCAGTACCTTAGTGGAACCTTAATATTGTATTAACACGACTCATGGGACCACCATTTGAACCCATGCACTCTTGTGAAATGCAATACTTGACTTGGAAAGTAGCCTTTCTAATAGCTATCACATCACTTAGAAGAGTAAGTGAGATACAAGCATTTACTATTCAATAACTCTTTATACAAATACATAAACATAAAGTGGTTCTCCGTACAAATCCCAATTTCTTACCAAAGGTCATATCACCATTCCACCTAAACCAAACTGTGGAACTCAGTCTTCTTTCCACAACCAGACTCAGTAGCCGAAAGAGCCTTACATACATTAGACATAAAAAGAGTACTAATGTATTACATTGACAGAACAAAACAATTGTTTGTAGCCTTCCAAAAACCTCATACAGGTAATCCTATATCCAAAAAATGCATCGCCAGATGGATAGTTAAATGTATTCAAACTTGCTATATTAAAGCAAAAAAAGATTTACCTATTACACCAAGAGCACATTCCACTAGGAAGAAAGGCGCCACAATGGCTTTTCTTGGGAATATACCTATGGCAGAAATTTGTAAGGAAGCCACCTGGTCTACGTCTCGTACATTCACTAAGCATTACTGTGTAGATGTGTAAGCAACGCAACAAGCCACAGTAGGACAGGCTGTATTAAGAACATTATTTCAGACAACTTCAACTCCTACAGGCTAAACCACCGCTTTTTATGGAGATTACTGCTTGTTAGTCATGCACAGCATGTGTATCTGCAGCTACACATGCCACCGAATGGAAAATGTCACTTACCCAGTGTACATCTGTCCGTGGCATGGGACGCTGCAGATTCACATGCGCCCTCCCACCTCCCCGGGAGCCTGTAGCCGTTATTAGTTGAATGAAAATTGTAAATTTGTAAATAAATATTCTTTTGATACACATTATGTACATACATACCTACTCCATTGCATGGGCACATCTAGTATACTCACAACTCCTACCTCACCCTCTGCAGGGAAAACAATCTAAGATGGAGTCGACGCCCATGCGCAGTGGAGCCAAAAGGGAGGAGTCCCTCGGTCTCGTGACTCGAAAAGACTTCTTTGAAGAAAAACAACTTGTAACACTCCGAGCCCAACACTAGATGGCAGGATAATGCACAGCATGTGAATCTGCAGCATCCCATGCTACAAACAGATGTACACTGGGTAAGTGACATTATATATATATATATATATATATATATATATATATATATATATATATGTTCGATGGCATGTGTAGCTGCAGATACACATGCTGTGCACATCCCGCCATCTGGTGTTGGGCTCGGAGTGTTACAAGTTGTTTTTCTTCGAAGAAGTCTTTTCGAGTCACAAGACCGAGGGACTCCTCCCATTTCGACTCCATTGCGCATGGACGTCGACTCCATCTTAGATTGGTTTTTTTTCCGCCATCGGGTTCGGACATGTTCCTTTTCGCTCCGTGTTTCGGGTCGTAAAGTTAGTTAGAATCTCGGAAAAATCGTTGGTATTGTTTGCGTTCGGTATCGGGTTAGTTACAACAGATCGACACCGAATTGAGAAGAGCTCCGGTGGCCCTTCGGGGTTTTTTCGATCCCCGTCGGGGCCTGGTCGGCCCGGCCACGTGTCTCTTCAGGGCTGATGGAACGGACCCCATTCCGCTTCTGTCCAAAATGCCATAACAAGTATCCATATACAGATCAACACCTGGTCTGTAACTTGTGTTTGTCACCAGAACACAAGGAGGATACTTGTGAGGCCTGTCGAGCGTTTCGGTCCAGGAAGACACTCGGGGACCGAAGAGCAAGAAGACTGCAAATGGTGTCGGCGACGACAGGACAAGGGCGTTTCGAGTAGGAGGAAGAAACATTCTCCATCCAGGATTCGGACTCGGAGGAGGTCGATCCCGAAGAAACGCCGAAAACCGTGAGTAAGACGTCGAAACAAAAAACTAACAAAAAGACTGCCAAAGCCCAGGGGACGCCACCACCAACAGGCCATGGCTTAACCCGAAAAGTAGGTGACCGTCCATCGGCACCGAAAAAGGGCGAGCTGGTATCGAAGTCATCCGACTCCGGTCGAGATACAGGCACGCAGCAATCTCGGGCCCAAGAGAGTGGCTCCGAAAAGATTCGGCACCGAGACAGCGGCACCGAAATTGGTCGGCACCGAGAGGGCACTATGCCGAAAAGCAAAAAGATTTTGTCGGAGCCGAAATAAGCAGCGGAAAAGGTTTCGGTGCCGAAACATCCAGCCTCCGAACCGAAAATTAGTTCCTATTCAGAGGAACAAGGACTGTCCTCTCAAATGAAGACACACAGATTTGAACAAGAATTAGAGACAATAGAGCCAGATCACACGCAAAGGCGGCTCTTTATTCAGAAAGATACAGGGAAGATCAGCACTCTTCCTCCAATCAGAATGAAACGAAAACTTGCCTTCCAAGACGAGGACAAGGACAAACAGCCACAAGCAAAAGTGGCTAAACAAGTAACACCACCACCATCCCCACATCACTCTCCACAACTATCACCGGTAGCCACTCCACCAATGATGCAATCCCCAACACATACGGGGATGAGCCAAGATGACCCTGACGCATGGGACCTTTACGACGCACCAGTGTCAGACAATAGTCCTCAATGCTATCCAGCAAGACCCTCGCCACCAGAGGATAGTACAGGCTACGTTCAAGTGGTATCAAGGGCAGCAGCATTTCACAATGTCAGCCTTCACTCAGAACCCATTGAAGACGACTTCCTTTTTAATACACTGTCGTCTACGCACAGTCAATATCAAAGTCTGCCAATGTTGCCCGGAATGCTAAAACACTCCAAACAAGTGTTTGAGGAGCCTGTCAAAGGGAGAGCCATTACTCCAAGAGTAGAGAAAAAATATAAACCGCCACCAACAGACCCAGTGTACATCACACAACAGCTATCACCAGACTCTGTTGTAGTTGGAGCAGCGCGCAAAAGAGCCAACTCTCATACTTCAGGAGACGCGCCACCTCCAGATAAAGAGAGTAGAAAATTCGACGCAGCAGGCAAAAGGGTGGCGGCACAGGCAGCAAACCAGTGGCGTATTGCAAATTCGCAAGCTTTGCTAGCCAGATATGATAGGGCCCATTGGGACGAGATGCAACACCTTATTGAACACTTGCCAAAGGAGTTTCAAAAAAGAGCGCAGCAAGTGGTAGAAGAGGGACAAAATATCTCCAATAATCAAATTCGATCAGCAATGGATGCTGCAGACACAGCTGCTAGAACTGTCAACACAGCAGTAACAATAAGGAGGCATGCATGGCTGCGTACATCAGGATTTAAACCAGAGATACAGCAAGCTGTGCTGAATATGCCATTCAACGGACAGCAGTTGTTTGGGCCGGAGGTGGACACTGCAATTGAAAAACTTAAAAAAGACACTGACACGGCCAAAGCCATGGGCGCGCTCTACTCCCCGCAGAGCAGAGGCACATTTCGAAAAACACAATTTCGAGGGGGGTTTCGAGGGCAAACCACAGAAGCCACAACCTCACAAACAAAGCCCACTTACCAGAGCCAGTATCAGCGGGGAGGTTTTCGGGGACAATATAGAGGAGGACAGTTTCAAAGAAACAGAGCAAAGTTCCAAAGTCCCAAAACTCCTCAAAACAAACAGTGACTTCAAGGTCACAAATCCCCAACACATAACACCTGTGGGGGGGAGACTAACCAAGTTTTACACACATTGGGAGGAAATAACAACAGACACTTGGGTCTTAGCAATTATCCAGCATGGTTATTGCATAGAATTTCTCAAATTCCCTCCAAACGTCCCACCGAAAACACACAATATGTCAAAACAACATATAGATCTTCTAGGACTAGAAGTTCAGGCATTGCTACAGAAAGAAGTAATAGAATTAGTACCAAAAGATCAATTAAACACAGGAGTTTACTCACTGTACTTCCTGATACCTAAAAAAGACAACAGCCTGAGACCGATACTAGATCTCAGAACATTAAATACCTACATCAAATCAGACCATTTTCACATGGTTACTCTACAAGACGTAATCCCACTGCTCAAACAACAAGACTACATGACAACACTAGACCTAAAGGATGCATATTTCCATATACCAATACATCCTTCACACAGAAAGTACCTAAGGTTTGTATTCCAAGGGATACATTACCAATTCAAAGTGTTGCCATTCGGAAACACAACTGCGCCAAGAGTTTTTACAAAATGCCTAGCAGTAGTAGCTGCACATATCAGAAGGCAGCAAATACATGTGTTCCCATACCTAGACGATTGGTTAATCAAAACCAATACGCTAAAACGGTGTTCACAAAATATGTCATAGAAATCCTACACAAACTAGGTTTCTCAATCAACTACGCAAAGTCACGCCTGCAGCCGTGCCAAACACAGCAATACTTTGGAGCAACAATCAACACAGCAAAAGGGATTGCTACTCCCAAGTCCACAAAGAGTACAAACATTTCACAATGTAATACAGGCCTTGTATCCAAAACAAAAAGTACAAGTCAAAGTAATATTGAAACTACTAGGCATGATGTCCTCATGCATAGCCATTGTCCCAAATGCAAGGTTACACATGGGGCCCTTACAACAGTGCCTAGCATCACAATGGTCACAAGCACAGGGTCAGCTTCTAGATCTGGTGTTGATAGACCGCCAAACATACATCTCGCTTCAATGGTGGAACAGTATAAATTTAAACCAAGGGCGGCCTTTCCAAGACCCAGTGCCACAATACGTGATAACAGATGCTTCCATGACAGGGTGGGGAGCACACCTTAATCAACACAGCATCCAAGGACAATGGAACATACAGCAAAAACAGTTACACATAAATCACCTAGAACTGTTAGCGGTATTTCTAGCGCTGAAAGCATTTCAACCCATGATAACCCACAAATACATTCTTGTCAAAACAGACAACATGACAACAATGTATTACCTAAACAAACAAGGAGGGACACACTCAACACAGTTGTGTCTGCTAACACAGAAAATATGGCATTGGGCGATTCACAACCACATTCGCCTAATAGCACACTATTATTCCAGGAATTCAGAATCAGTTAGTAGACAATCTCTCACGGGATCACCAACAGATCCACGAATGGGAGATTCACCCCCAAATACTGAACACTTACTTCCAAATTTGGGGAACACCACAAATAGATCTATTTGCAACAAAGGAAAACTCAAAATGCCAAAACTTCGCATCCAGGTACCCACAACATCAGTCTCAGGGCAATGCGCTATGGATGAACTGGTCAGGGATATTTGCGTACGCTTTTCCCCCTCTCCCACTCCTTTCATATCTAGTAAACAAGTTGAGTCAAAACAAACTCAAACTCATACTAATAGCACCAACATGGGCAAGGCAACCTTGGTACACAACACTACTAGACCTGTCAGTAGTACCTCATGTCAAACTACCAAACAGACCAGATCTGTTAACACAACACACACAACAGATCAGGCATCCAAATCCAGCATCGCTGAATCTAGCAATTTGGCTCCTGAAATCCTAGAATTCGGACACTTAGACCTCACACAAGAATGTATGGAGGTCATAAAACAGGCTAGAAAGCCTACCACTAGACACTGCTATGCAAATAAATGGAAAAGATTTGTCTATTACTGCCATAATAATCAAATTCAACCCTTACACGCATCTACAAAAGATATAGTAGGATACTTACTACATTTGCAAAAAGCAAAACTAGCTTTCTCTTCCATAAAAATACATCTTACTGCAATTTCAGCTTACCTGCAAATTACGCACTCAACTTCATTATTTAGGATACCAGTCATAAAAGCGTTTATGGAAGGCCTAAAGAGAATTATACCACCAAGAACGCCACCAGTTCCTTCATGGAACCTCAACATTGTCTTAACACAACTCATGGGCCCACCTTTTGAGCCCATGCACTCTTGTGAAATGCAATACTTAACGTGGAAAGTTGCATTTTTAATTGCCATCACATCTCTAAGAAGAGTGAGTGAAATTCAAACGTTTACCATTCAAAAACCATTTATTCAAATACACAAAAATAAAGTTGTTCTACGAACAAATCCAAAATTCTTACCAAAGGTTATCTCACCGTTCCACTTAAACCAAACAGTGGAATTACCAGTGTTCTTCCCACAGCCAGATTCAATAGCTGAAAGAGCACTCCATACATTAGACATCAAGAGAGCGCTAATGTACTACATTGACAGAACAAAACTAATTCGAAAGACAAAACAACTATTTATCGCCTTTCAAAAACCTCATACAGGAAATCCAATTTCAAAACAAGGCATTGCTAGATGGATAGTTAGGTGCATTCAAACCTGCTATTTTAAAGCAAAAAGAGAACTGCCTATTACACCAAAGGCACACTCAACCAGAAAGAAAGGTGCTACCATGGCCTTTCTAGGAAATATCCCAATGAACGAAATATGTAAGGCAGCGACATGGTCTACGCCTCATACATTTACCAAGCACTACTGTGTAGATGTGCTAACTGCACAACAAGCAACAGTAGGTCAAGCTGTACTAAGAACATTATTTCAAACTACTTCAACTCCTACAGGCTGAACCACCGCTTTTGGGGAGATAACTGCTTACTAGTCTATGCACAGCATGTGTATCTGCAGCTACACATGCCATCGAACGGAAAATGTCACTTACCCAGTGTACATCTGTTCGTGGCATTAGTCGCTGCAGATTCACATGCGCCCACCCGCCTCCCCGGGAGCCTGTAGCCGTTTAGAAGTAGATCTTAAACATTTGTACATTTGTAAATAGATTACTTGAAACTTTATTATGTACATACGCATTCACTCCATTGCATGGGCACTATTACTAGCATACACAACTCCTACCTCACCCTCTGCGGGCAAAACAATCTAAGATGGAGTCGACGCCCATGCGCAATGGAGTCGAAATGGGAGGAGTCCCTCGGTCTCGTGACTCGAAAAGACTTCTTCGAAGAAAAACAACTTGTAACACTCCGAGCCCAACACCAGATGGCGGGATGTGCACAGCATGTGAATCTGCAGCGACTAATGCCACGAACAGATGTACACTGTGGGTAAGTGACATTATATATATATATATATATATAATATATATTGCATATACGTGTGTTTAACTATGCTCCGGGCCCCCCGCATGTGGGCAGGAATATTCAGTGTTTCATCCTTTGAGGATACCCCTGGAAGAGAACTAGGATTTACAGGTAAGTAACTTATCCTTACTTAACATGATGTTGGTCTACTTAAAATTGAGTCAGACCTTATGGGCTTTACATAACATACCACCAAAAATCTACTCGCTATGGCGAGTCATATTTTTTCAGGTCGAGCCCCTTCTGGCAAGTTGACAAAACAGGCGTTCTCTTCAGTCATAAAGTGAAGGAGCAGTAAAAGGATCTTTAAATATTGTTCTTGTCACATTTGCTCTGTGTTGAGAGACAAAGGTCAAACGTCAGTTTGCCTTACAATTAATTTTCATTCTGACTGCATAGTTTGAGGATTTTCTCAGTTTTTTCCTAATGAACATCATTTAAATAGCAAAGTCAACTTTATAACATTTTTTAAATATATTTCTGTAATTGTTAAAGCCCATTGTTTGTAGTTCTTTGTGATGAAAAAATTATTTTAATAGGATAAAAAAATCTGAACACTTTACTTGGTGATGTGCAAAGAACAAATGTGTTTTTAAACCCAATTTTCACAGATTAAGACATTACATAGTTTTATCAGTAAAGCTGCAAGTTGGTGGGAAGCTTTTTGGAGATTTCCTGGAAATTTTCGGTCTGTAAATGAGTATACAACCACAGCATGCTTAGTAATATATTTAATAAAAGTGAGTGTTTAAACATAAACCTAGAAACACTCCTGCTCTGGCAACAATGTTATTAGCAAACTAAGAGGCAAGTAATGGTTCATGTGCCACCTATATGTGGCTAGATTCTTTTTATACATAGAGCAAACATCTATTTAATCAAACAAAGAAGGATTTTTTTGTACAGCAGAAATGCCGAGCTTGTCGCATGGACTCTCCTATTGCTGCAAGACTGCTGGATTGAGGGTGGCAGCACCTCTGCTTGTAGGCGGCTGTGGCATTCCTACATCGGTTGGCAGCTGCTGGCCCAATTCTTCCGGCTGTCTCGCAGCAACTCCCCAAAACCCAAATAGTAAAGGTGATTTCTGCCAGCCTAGCACATGGACTCTGAAATCCTCTCGGGGAAATCGCGGTGCAACAAGTTGTGCCCTTTTCTTTTGTTAGCAATGAGTCTTTCACACGCACAGACCAGAAAGAACATGCAGGATAGATTTCAATACATTTGTTAAGAGGGGTTAAAAAAAGGAGAGGATTCAAAATAGTTGAAAGACAGCAAAACCGTGGATTTTAAGAACTGGAAAGAGAAAAGTGGGGAGAAAGAAACCATTGAGAATAAAGGAAAGAATTTAGTGAGATAGGCGAAACAGACCCTCCCAAATGCAGATGGCAGCTAAGAATAGATTTAACTGGCTTTCCCATGTCCTCAAACAGAATTCAGTGTGGAACAGCAGGGGGCACTGCAGAGGTGCATTAGCAGAGTTGTGTGTGAACCCCAGTACAACAATATTGGGGGCGCTTCAGATCAGAATTGGAGGTGTAGACAGAGCTGCATCCCAGGCCAGTGTTAGAATAACAAAGGCAGCGGGTGAGGAATGAGAAACTGAGCACTGTCATTCCTCTGTATTGGGATAATGGGGCACTGCAGGTGAGGGTTAAGGTCCACTGACAGTTGTGTGTGAGCTGTAGTACTGGAATAGTAATGGGCACACAAGGTCAGAAGTGAGGTATGTTAGTGGACCTATGTGTGGAACCTAGTATTGGTGTGCCAGTGTTGCCGAGTGTTAACCAGGGGGTGCCCTGGTGAAGCTGCGAGTGGGGTCCAGCATTGAAGTGGCATTGCCTCTGAGCCACAGAAGCGAGAAGTCCTGACTGGCATGTGTGTGTGAGCCTTAATACTGAGAAGAAATGTTCACTGAATGTTAGGATTGATGGATTCTGACGGAGCTGTGGTGGTTTCCATCAATGTTGGTGTTGGATGTTAGACTTGAGTTGCACTGGCTGAGCTGTGTGTTGCTCTTTTTGGTCCAGTATTAGCTTTGCAGTTTGAATGTATATGAGAATTGAACATCTGTAATGGAGCAGTATGTGAGCAAGGTCCCGGCATAGGAAAGGAAGTGACCTCACCGGGGTGCAACTGAGGTACACTGATGGAGCTGCGCCCAAGGTCCCAGTACTGGAGCAGCAGAGTGTACCGACTGCAAGAACTGAGGTGCTTTGGCAAACGGTGTGCATGGGATTCCTGGCACTGGCACGGCTGAAGACTTGGAGCGTGTGAACGGAGGTGCACTGTTGGAGCTAAGCCTGAGGTCCCACTACTGGTGCAGCGGACTGTACTGACCACATGAACTGAGGTGCTCTGGCAGATGGCGTGCGCAGGGTTGTTGGCACTGGTACAGCTGAGGACTTTGAGCGTGTGAATGGAGGTGCACTGGTGGAGCTGCGAGTGGGATTCCATTATGGAGCAGAAGTGGGCACTGTCTCCAAGGATTGCTGAGCACTGGTAGAGCTGGTTGCCTAGGCTATAGGCAATTACAAGTGATCCTCCAGGCAGGCACACTTGGTAAGGAAAGTCCAAGCTAAGGAAAGGTGGGAACCAGGCAGCTGAGAGAGGTTGTAGAGAGCCCCTAAAGAACAAATGTATCCAAGATAACAGCCTGATTTTTACCCTTGTTTACAGCTAAGCTCAGAGAAAGAATGCTCTGCAGATGAAAAGGGAAGCTTCCCTGGACAGGAGCAGGAAACAAAATTAAAAATAATAATAATACCCTACCAACCACATAAACAGGGCAAAGCCTAATTACACAGTAGTTGGTCCCTCCTCCCACACAGGAGGGACAAAGAAGCATGACTGATCACTAGCAAGATAGGATTTTTAAATGTCACAAACTAACAAATGAAATAGCTGTATGCCCACAAAAGAAGTATATTAAAAGTATACAAGAGGTTGTATGCTTGCGCTCAAACTGAAAATGAATAATAAAACCAAGCATGTTCATCTTAGTAAAAGGGCACAGGCCTGCAAGCGAAAGATAAGCTAAACTCCTACACCCAAGCAAATTAAAATGGACCCACAAGTTCACACATTTGAAGGTACACTCCTATGTGACAATAAAGAAAAAGGCGACTTTGTAAACTTAAAATATTTACCTAGGATCACACAATTTGAGGCCTGTTTACCATTATGGTTGAGTAGATTATTCAAGTTTTATGATTTTTCGAGGCCTGCATCAGGATTACGTCTGGATCTGGCTAAGATAATGGTGGTGAACGCCTATATCCTGCCAGGGATGCAATTTGATGACTATCTGAAGTGCATAAGCAACTTAATTGAAGAAATTGATGTGTGTTAGTGGTAAATCAATTGGAAGAACTCATAAGACCCACCCGGGTTTTTTCTGGACCCAAAACCAAGATTTGGCTTCTGCAAATACAATGAAGCTTCAACCAAAACTTTGGGCAGTACTATTAGAAGCACCCACAAATACAGTTATGAAATGTAATACTACTCTATGTTCCTGGAGCAGGAGATTTCGAATCTATTTACATCTCTGAAGTACCATAAGCTCTAGATAACGCATGTTGTTTCCTGCCAAAACTGCACCATGAGAGCATTGGTCGCTTGTATTTGGCAGGCCATGTAATTCAATTCGATCCAACACCTGTTTGTGATTTGCAGTTCAAAAGGTTGCCCAGTTTTGCAAATCCTTTACCTAAAGTAAAGGTGTTTAGGAGACAAAGCTTCATTTTATTTGGAGTGTTGATCATTGCCCTGCGGGAATATTTTTCCTAATAATTTGTCATTTTTCTTTTGTGTTAATTGTTATTGAGCATGCAAGGACTTTTGCTGGTGCTGTAGAGAAATAGGATGCAAACATGGGTCATTCATGTTTTGTTTTGAAAGCTTTATCTGATTTTTGTATGTTTGTATGGCCCATAATGTTCTAAATCAACCAAATAAAAGAAACGTGAAATAAATACAGCCTTCGTACATTCAGGGCTGGCACATCCTTGGTAACAGAGGTGTTAGAGATACCAAACTGTGGCAGTCCTACTAAAGACTCTATTTGTGTTTATTCTAGTCAAATGTTGTATTTTCTGGTTCATATTTTCTATAGATGTAATGCCTGTATACTTAAAAGGGTGGAGTAAGAAACAGAAGCTTCTCAAGTGAGCACACATCTATTCATAGGAATAAATAGTGCTGCTTTCAAAGATGCCCTATTAAATGGTCCTTTGCTGGCATGTTTTTCCATTTTGATCAGGCAGTGCTCTTACAATGATTACAATTAATATTGGGACATTAATTAAACCCTGAGCATTTTGTTTTTCTTGTGATATGAGTTTTTAAAAAAAAACTCTTCCACTCCAGCACATTCTTGGGTGGTTGTGAGGAATAATATTTTGTATATAGAAAGGATTAAAGGAATAGCTCCAAGAACCATTTATGCACACCCAAAACGACAGTCCTTATTGATATAACTTGTAAAGCCACATCTGCACCAATAGAAAATAGGCATAGATCATGCAACTTTGTGTTAAAGGGCATCACTGATGTCCTTTCTTCTCCATTATTAAATGTTTTGTAGATTCACATGCTTGAATCTTCCTGGTCTTCATAAGGGACTCCTGTGGTAATTATGATCAACAGTAGGAAGTCTAACTTCACACAGTAAAGCCGATAGGAGTAACATTTTTAGCCAAGTCACATTGTTTAGGAACCAAACTCCATCCAATTAGAGAACACTTCTAGAATCCTCTTTCCCCTCAGCATGCAGTTAGAAACGTGAGGTGTTGTGACCCTTGTGTGAAGGGAGTCTCTGAGCTCTGCTCAGTTTGTTTTAGAACATTCTGCTTTTAGCATTTTCTGACCTTAACTTCCAGGTTACATTGCATCTGTGATTTCCCTGACAGTTTTGCATCATGTCTGAAGGGGCCAAAAAGAGGTTATTTAGACCTGGTAAGGCCTGTGGAAAACTGAGGCTTTTCTTAGAGGACCTTCACAAGGAATGTCTATATTGCCTATACCCAGGACTGCATGTATTGCAGAACATTTTCTGCTAAAACCCTAAAGGACAAGGGAGCAAGACTTCTATAGCTACGGAAGAGAAAATTATCATGCACTTAAAGCACTGGAGAGGATGAGCCAGAAAAAGTCAGCAGCAACCAAGAAGAAAAGAAAAAGGTATGAGGCAGAATCCTATGAGCAGCCACCTAAAAACGTGACAAAAGGGAAAGAAAAAGAGATAACCACATCAGTCCACAGCACAGTCATTTTATTTCAATTCAAGTAAGCTTTATTTCAGTAACTAGTAACATAAAAGCACAAAACATATACACAAAAAACTCCTCACATTTCATATACATAAAAAAAAAAAAGTTAAGGCAAAGATAAAAATCGATGCATACAATAATAAATACTACTGGGCCTAGAACTTAAACATAAGATTGCACACAGAATACTCTGGCACCATATATATATATATAATAAGAAGATGTACATAAAAGGCTTTAAAAGTTATAAATCTGTGCAAAATGCAATAGTTTGTTCAGCGATCAACACCAAATATAGTACTGAGGGGAGAAGCACATCCCTAGATGATTTACAGTCTTGATTGCAAAGATTCACAGTTTTGGACCATAGATCCATCACAGTCACTGCACAGCTTCTTTGGCCCAACAGCACAGTGGTATTAGAAATACACACACTAATTAAGAATTCATTCCACGAAATGTGCTGAACCATGTCCCTCATTGGGAAGGCAACTTGCAATTATCTAAAATGATACATACAAGGCAACTCCACATGAGGAAGATAAAATCTTTGCTATATTGGTCCACATAGCTCCAAGAAATTTTAACGACAGCAGTAACAAAAACATGATCAATATTTGATTTAACCATTTGTAGAGCTATAGCAGGCCTAGGGACACCCAGCAGCCTGCAGGCAGGTGCAAGGCAAGGGATTACATAAGTGGGGCAGACAAAAAAAACATACATGGGGCAAATTTTCAATAGGGGCGTTACAAGCTGGGCAAACCATACTTCCGTCAGATGACCAACTGTTAGTGAATGATCTTAATGGTAAGGTTCCTACACGAAATTGGAAGTATAGCTTCCTGTCCTTAGGGGTCGAGATTATGTTCCAAAATGCCTCATAGCTGCGCTCATCCTTCAGGTCAGTAAAAATGTGAGACAGTTTAGAATGAATTGCTTCATGCAGTTCTTCAGAATCTACCATTCTCCAATACTTATTTTTAAAATCGAGCTTCGAGGGAAAGTCAGCGGTAGTTTGGCAGTCCCAGAGCTTGCACCATCCAAGCGAATACAGTGAATCCTTCAGATATCTAAGCCAGGGGACACTAAGAGAGTGATCAGCTTCAACTACAGCTTGGAGGGCTTCGGTATGAGGCAAGCTCTGGAGTAGTCCAGAGACGTCTCCAAAACAGAGAGGAGGTAAACGAGCTTTAGGGCCTTTTTTTTTTTTTTTTGATGCCCAGATCCTTAAAAAGAGGAAACAGCGGGGTACTCGATGGTAGAGAAACAAGTTTCACTCAAGGTATTTTCGAGTGCAGGTATTTCTTGAGCTTTGACATAGCCCCATAGCTCCACACCATAAAAGTGGAACTAACAGCCTTAGTCTCGTAGATCTGAAGTGCTAGGTGGATCGGTTTGATATGAGGTGCTAAAGTCCCTGACTAAAACCCCAGTGTACTGTTTTTGCTTCCATGCCACTTGGGTGAAATGGGATTTCCAACACAAATTTTCAGATATTGTTAATCCAAAGTAACCAAAAGATTTCACCTTTTCTAGTGGTGCGCCTCCAAGAACCACTTTCTCTTTGTATGATTTGTGGGGGTTGAATGTTACCAGTTTAGTTTTGGAGGTATTGGTCTTCAGTCCCTCAAAGAGACAGAACTCGTCAAATCGACTTAAGAGTTTCTGTAAACCACTGGGGGTCTTGGAGATTGAGAGTGTTGTCGATACACGTAAAGTTCCCATATTGTTGTTTATCTATAAATGATGAATCTGCCTCCACCGTAGCTAAAAAGGGGACAATGAAAATGAAGTTGGAGCAAGGACACATCCCTGTCGTACTCCCGTTCATAATGGGATTTTGTCAGTACTGATTTCCCCCCTACCCCTCCCACCTGACATGTGCATAAGTATCCTTCTGAAGACATATTAGTGAGGAAAGGAGGTGGGGAGGCATTGCCAAGTCAAAAAGGTACTAAATCAAACGCAGATTTTAAATCCACAAAAACATCAAGATTTCCTTTGCCTGTTAGGAGTTTTCCAATATAGGAGCAGGAATCTAAAGACTTGGTCAATAGTGGAAATTTATGTACGAAACCCAGCTTGCAGAGGACTGAGAATGTTATGGTCAGATATCCAATCCTGGATCTTCCCCAGAAGGCAGTGGCAGAATAATTTTTGCACATAGTCTAATAAGCTGATAGGTCTATAATTACAGGGCAAAGATCTAGCGCCCTTTTTATGGATGGGTACAATAACTCCCTTCCGCGAGTCAGGGATTGGTGCCCCCGCCCTATTGAATTAGATGTAATAAGGCTGTATCTAGACCGGGTATCTGTCTGTCAAAAATAAATCTGCTGGGACACCATCTTGGCCAGCTGCCCTACCGCGCTTGAGGGTACCTAATGAATGCACAACATCAGAAAGGGTGAACAAGTGTAGAATTGAAAAACCGGGTGTGTGATCATTGGTGACTGAAACAGCCCAGTTCTACTCATACACCGCACTAGAACAATCCATAGTGTATAGTTGACTGAAATTATTAACCCACACTGATAGAGCAATATTAGTCTCTATGCGGAACACACCATTACCAGGGCCTCGCACAGATATAGTCATCTATCATCTCCTGAGTCTTCTAAAACGTGGAAAACAAGGTCAGAACCATCTGCTCCTTTTGGTGATGCTTTGGCTTCTTCAGATATAGAAAGATGAGCCTCGGGATCTGTTAGTAGACCTCCCATGTCGACAACAAAACAGTTGACAGTGGTATCGTAATCATCTACATCAACAACACTTACCACCTGTATATTAGTGGCATTCACCATTATCCACATTGGTATTGATGACCACTTTGTCTACAAGACAGTTGAGGACTGCAATGTAATTGACTATGTCAAAGACAGCTTGGTCAGTGAAACAGTTGATGGCAGCCCCATCTATGACCTGACAAAGGCAACGCAGCAGCAGTCTACACCAATTCATACAAGACCAGCACTGTCGACGGGTACGTTGAGGAGAATGAGTGAAACCCTAAAACCATACCAGACGTCACCAAGCAGGGTTTTGCCTTTACCGCCTGTCTGCCTTCTTGAGTTAAGAGGTTCAGATGATGATGATGATGAGGAAGCTGTTGGGGCTGATGATGATGATGATGATGATGATGATGATGAGGAAGCTGTTGGGGCTGCGAGCAGTCCTTCATAATAAAGTGTTAAATGTCAGGAGAGAGTTGCAAAGCAGGAGAGAGGACCGGCTAGAACAACTTACTTGTCTGAAGTATGCTCATTTGTGGGCAGAAGATCGTTTGAAAAGTTTCAAGAACAATATCCATATGATGATGCCTTTGAAGAGCAGTCCGTAAACCCCTTTGGTGCCTTGGACGTACAGTTACGTCCACAGCAGCACCCCGCTTGGGTCCTGAGGCATAACCATTATGACCTGCACCAGAATCATGGGGGGGGGGGGGAGCGCTAGTGCCACCCCCACCCCCCCAGGCAGGGATGAAAGGGGAATCTCTCCCCTTCCACCTCTGCTACCCTCCCTCTTTTGGCAAGGGTTGCTCCCCTGGGGGGGGGGGGGCAATTATTTATTAGGCCTTTACTTAAAAAAAAGAGGGTGGGGGTATGGCAATACTCAAATCAAATCAAATCATTAACATTTATAAAGCGCGCTACTCACCCGTGCGGGTCTCAAGGCGCTAGGGGAAAGAGGGGGTTACTGCTGCTCGAAAAGCCAGGTCTTCAGGAGTCTCCACTCCACCCCAACTAAATGGCCACTGGGCAACTGAAGGGGGTAACAGTCTTTCAGCTCTCCCCCGCACACTAAAAGATCTTATCCCAATGGCAAGCAAGAGGACGTTTGATTATTTTGGGTTTTGGTTTTACATTTGAGCCATGAGAGCTTGACTAACTCTCAAAATCGTCTCACTTGGAATGGTGAGATCTGCACTTTTTGGACTTTGGGACGCTGCCATGTAGAAAAATCTGCGAGTCCTAGACACATCTGAAAACTAAACATCTTGGTGAGTCCAGGATGGTGTGCTTCACATGCACCATGCACCATTTTCTTACCCACAATGCCCTGCAAACCTCCAAATTTGCTTAAAATCAAACATTTTTCCCACATTTATGTGATCAAACTTTCCGGAATCTGCAGGAATCCACAAAATTCCTACGACCCACCGTTGTTGTATCTATACCGATAAAAAATTCTGCCCCACTTGTCAGCCTAAAAACGTTTATTTTTTTATTTATTATTATTTAGGTTTTTAATCAAACTGCCCTTTTTGGATCTGCTTTGGTTCCCCCTCAATTTCGACATGTTTGGCTCTTCCCTGTCACAGGCACTTGGCTCACCTACCCAAGTTAAGGTATACTTTTAATCGGGAGATTGAGGGGAACGTCGGGTGGTAGGAAATTTGTGCTGGTGCGGTGATCTCACACAGAAATGTGGGAAAACTGTGCTTATTTACCTAACTTTGAGATTTTCTGAGGCTTCTGGGTAAGAAAACACTGGTGGATGCACGCAAGTCACACCTCCCTGGATTCCCTCGGGTGTCTAGTTTTTAGAAATGTCTGGGTTTGGTAGGTTTCTCTAGATGGCTGCTTAGCCCAGGACCAAAAACGCAGGTGCCCCCCACCCCCGCAAAAACAGGTAGTTTTGTATTTAATAATTTTGATGTGTCCACGTAGTGTTTTTGGGCATTTTCTGTGGTGGGCACTAGGCCTACCCACGCAAGTGAGGTACCATTTTTATTGGGAGACTTGGGGGAATGCTGGGTGACATGAAATCTGTGGCTTTTCTCAGAATCCAGAACTTTCGATCACCGAAATGTGGATTTTTTTGCCAAATTTTGAGGTTTGCTAAGGATTCTGGGTAACAGACCCTGGTGAGATTCACCTCTCCTGGATTCCCCTAGGTGTCTAGTTTTGAAAAATGCACAGGTTTTGTAGGTTTCCCTAGGTACCGGCTGAGCTAGAGGCCAAAATCCACAGCTAGGCCCTTTCCAAAAAGCACGTCAGATTTCAATGTAAAAATGTGTTGTCCATGTTGCGTTTCCTGTCACAGGCACTAGGCCTACCCACACAAGTGAGGTTCCATTTTTACCAGGAGACTTGGGGAACACAGAATAGTAGAACAAGTGTTATTGCCCCTTGTCTTTCTCTACATTTTTTCCTTCCAAATGTAAGACGGCGTGTCAAAAATACGTCTATTTGAGAAATGCTGTGTAATTCACATGCTGGTATGAGGACCCCAGAATTCAGAGATGTGCAAATAACCACTGCTTCTCAACAACTTATCTTGTGCCCATTTTGGAAATACAAAGGTTTCATTGATACCTATTTTGATACCTATTTTTCACTCTTTATATTTCACCAAATGAATTGCTGTATACCCGGTATACAATAAAAACCCATTGCAAGGTGCAGCTCCTGTTTTGCATTTGAGTACCAAGGTTTGTTGATGAACTTACAAGCCCTATATTCTCCCACATCCAGAAGACGTAATGATATATTGCTTTAAAAAAATCTGCCGTAGCTGGAAAAAGTTCTAGAAGAAAAGGTAGACAGAAATGGCTTTTTTTTTTTTTTTTTTTAAACCTCAATTTCAATATTTTATTTTAGCTGTTACTTTCTGTAGGAAAACCTTGAAAGATCTACACAAATGACCCTTTGCTGAATTCAGAATTGTCTACTTTTCAGAAATGTTTAGCTGTCCGGGATCCAGCCTTGGTTTCACACCCATTTCTGTCACTAACTGGAAGGAGGCTGAAAACACAAAAAATAGTTAAAATGGGGTACGTCCCAGTAAAATTACAAAATTGTGTTGAAAAATTTGGTTTTCTGATTCAAGTCTGCCTGTTCCTGAAAGCTGGGAAGATGGTGATTTTTAGCACCACAAATCCTTTGTTGATGTCATTTTCAGGGGAAAAAACAACAAGCTTTCTTCTGCAGCCCCTTTTCCCATTGTTTTCAAAAAAGCAAACTTTTAGCTGTATTTAGTCTAATTTCTTGGCCACCTCCAGGGGAGCCCACAAACTCTGGGTTCCTCTGGAATCCCTAAGATGTTGGGTGAAAAAGGATGCAAATTTGGCTTGGGTAGCTTATGTGGACAAAAAGTTATGAGGGCCTATGCGCGAACTGCCCCAGATAGCCAAAAAAAAAGGCTTTGCAACGGAGAGGGAAAAGGCCTGGCAGCGAGGGGGTTAAGAGCCAGTGATGCAGGTCCCTATAGCTCTTGTATCAGTTGTTATCCTGATGCTTAATATCTACTACAAACGGTTTCCGGAACGCGGAAATGCAAACCAGCAGCAACGGTGTGCACCAAAACTCTGCTGGTATTTTCCTACAGTCATCTAGGCTGATAGGACAAGACAGGAGGACAGCTATACAACAGCACATTGTGCCTCAGCCTTGGCAGCTGGACCCCATTACTGTCCATGATGATTACATTGAAACGGGAGATAACCGATGATGGGCACGATTCTAAGGAGGGTGAAATATATAACAATAAGACTCCTAGCACTGGATCTGAATAGGATGATTATACTGCATGTGTGTTAGACCCACCAACACCTGCAGCTACCATAATAGATCACATAAGAAAATTACAAAGCTCCGTCAGTTAATTAACTTATCTGAAAGGATATCCTTAGTTGTATTCTGTGATAATGCAAGTGGCTTAGAGGAGATCTAAAAATCCCACTACACCAAACGCTCCAGGACAGGAGGTTGGATAATATTGGTAAACGTTTCTCTGTGATGGCCACAATAACAATGAGTCTCCAACACCTTTGCAATGCTGGGCAGATATGTGGTACGTCTTGGTGCCATTCATTGACCTTCTACCAGGAGATAAGAAAAAGAGGCAACTGACATCCTTCGTGAAGGTGAAAGAACATCTTCAAAGGTCATAAATGCAGCTATGGATGTAGCTTTAACTGGTTTCAAGCGGCTGACTGGTGCAGCAGTCTTAAGACGGCAGGGATGGCCGAAGGCACCCTCTTTCGGGCTGGAGGTTCTGTTTATAGTACTAGATGTGCCTTACAATGGAAAACTCTTTGGGAAGCACATGGATGATTCATGCCAATCAACACAGATATGGAAACGGTGAGGTCCCTAGATGTGCTCCAGCAACATTGGTTCAAACTTTGTGGCAGCAGGGGCAGAAGATAATGCCTTTTTTGAGAAGGGTACCGATCCAACAGGTACCAAACTTATGTGCAGTTTCAATAAGGATATCACCAACAGATTCCACAGCAATACAGACGTGTGCCAGCGGCAACCTTTTCAATAGACAAACCTCCTGGAGAAAATCTCTGGTGCATGAAGGGGGCATTAGCCCTCCAGAAGATAGTGACAGTCTTATGACTCCAGTCTCCCCTTTACAGGCAGCTTCCTTGAAAGTAAGAGACACACTTTCCGACTGTTGCAAGCACTGGAGAAATATTTCTTCAGACCATTGGGCGGTAGACCTTAATCAACAGGGTCACACTCTAGAATTTTCTTGGAAACCTCTGAGAAATCCACCCCGCAAGAGGTCACATCAACACAGTCTGTTAAAGAAGGTAAAAAAAAGTTGCTTATACTCCAGGGAACAATGGAAGTCGTGGCATGAGAACATCAAAATACATGTTTGTACTCCTAACTTCTTTTGTTTTACAGAAAGAAATGGGAAGTGGAGGCAGGTATTGTATATGAATTGGATTTGAGACAACTAAACAAATACCTCAAAAAGCAGTCATTTAGGATGCCTATGCTTCAGGATATTCTCCAGCTTCTGCAGGTAGTAGATTTTACTGCATCTTTAGACCAGCTTGATGCTTACTTTGATTCCCGTCCATGTCAGACACAGGGGGTATCTCAGAATCTGATAGCGACTTCTAGCTTCAGATTCCTTACCTTTTATTTCTCCAGAGGTGTCAGAATGAATCTGAATTTTTCTTAAGCAGCACCCTTAATCCGAGAGAAGAGCTACCCCTCGGTCATTTTGATTGGCCTTTTTTGACTTGTCGTCAAACCTATTTTTGAGGTATTACCTCCTGGTGTGTCAGTGCCATGTAAGACTGGTTTTAAGCCCTGCAGATTATGTAATTGGGCGATCTTGGTGACGGATCTCCACCTCGTCTGTCTGTGGTATTGGAGCGCGGCCACAGCCTGAAGTCATGCTCAGTGCTGATTGCAAAAAAAGAAACAGATGAGCTGAACAATGTCAGACATTCACCCCCAGTCACAGATCTGGGCATAAATCCATCTTATTTTTTTGCTCGCCATGCTATTCCATTTTGGACCCAGCCATATGTAAATCGTCTCGACCCTGCTCCCCATGGGAACAGTTCAGCCTAAGTGTCGAGCCATGCATTCGAAAGCTTTGCGGGAGCTAATGGCGGCCCGGCACACAACTCAACACAGGTTAAGAGGAAGGTCTCTGGATCAGTCGTGGAGTCTGTCGTCGTCTTACTCCTTGCCCTTGGGACAATCCGTTACGTTGAGTCACAAAAAGAAGGGCAGGAAGTCTAAGCGTCTTCGACTTCTCCTTGTTTATCGCCTGCCATGACGAGGGAGAGTTGTCATTCTAGGCCTCATTCTTTTGGAAACCTCTGCCTGGGCCAACTTCATGGCTCCCCTAATTTTTAGGAGCCGAAGGGACCCCTGGTCAACTAAAAGAATTGTATGAGGCAATGCGCCTCATTTTTGGGCCATCTCATCCTGTCTGCGTGCCTTCGGATCCCGTGGTGTATAAGGGGGCCCATTGAGTTCCACGCCGGCGGCTGTGGCCTTGGTGCTGATGGGTTCCCAAGGAATCCAGTCCTAGATCTGGACCGGCACTGTTTGTACCACCCAACCTTTCCGGCCCCAGTGCTGACTCTCCCAACGGCATCATCCCCAACTCCGACATGGAGCAGGATGGGCCCGACTTGGACGCTGACAGAAGCTTTGCTTCCTAGTTCAGATCCTGAGCTCTGTTTTGTTGTGCTGGGTCTTAGGGAAGACTGGGAGGGTATGCTGGACCCTTTAGAATACCAGCTTTACGAGGAAATAGACTGGTGTAAGGATTTGGGTGAAAAAATGGACTTGACATATCTTGAGCTACTGGTATGCTTTCTCTCCCTACCATGGCTAAAGAGGCTCCCACAATGGAGGTGAGGAGGGTGGCTGAGGTTCTGGACTAATCTCTTTTCAAAGGTTCAGCAACTGGGGGCATCCACATCCTAACCCCTTCTTTCATTCAATGAAGCCCTCAGATGTCCTTTTGGGTGCCTGGTCAAAACCCAGATCAAGGGCTTGTGTGAATAGGATGATTGTCTGCCAAAATCACCCTGCACCTAGGGACCCACACTTCATCACGCAACACCCCACCCCTGAGAGTTTGGTTTTGCAAGCCTCAATTTTTCATGTCGCGCTCCCTACTGCTCCCCCGGATTTGGAATTCAAGAGGATGAACTCATTTAGGGAAAAAAGTTTTATTCTGCCAGCCTGGCAATGTAGTCTGTGAACACTGCATGCCTTTTGGGCCATTATTCCCTCCGTCTGTGCGACTCTGTTGTGCAAGTGGTACCACAGGTCCCGGAGGAGACCCGGGCTGTTCTCTTTCAGGTTGTTGCCAATGGTAGAGAGGCCGCAAAGTTCACAATCTGTTGTGGACTTGACACAACCAATTTTGTTAGGCAGAGTGGTTTCAACAACCGTGTCCTGAGGCGCCACACCTGGCTGAGGACATCTGCTTTTTTAGGGGATGTACAAGCTCTCCCTTACAGACATGCCCTTCGATGGCACCTGTCTCTTCGGAGAGAAGCAGATTTTGGCGGTTGAGTGCTTCAAGGTTTCTCAGGCTACTGCCAGGTCCTTGGGCCTTGCGCCCCCCCCCCCCCCCCCCAAATCTTCCTTTGCTGCCCAACCGGTACGTTGACAAGGCACAGGACCCACCTACCTTGTGGGTTAGGTGGTGAGCGGTCTGGTCAGTCCACTGCTGATTTCCCCCCCCCACCCTCCCCTCCCAACTCCCCCACCTCCAAGCGGCCTCTAAATCCTCCTAGTCTGCCTCTCTTCCACCATGGACATCCAGTTTGCAATCACCTGCCCCCCTGGCAGTCCATTACCTGGGACAGGTGGGTTTTTTTGCAGATCGGTCAAAGGGGCTACTCCCTGTCCTTCGAGACTACCCCACACTCCATGCCACCATCTCACGACCAGATGACTGAATTTCATCTGTCTCTTGCCCACAAGGATGTTGTGGCTCTCTTGGCCAAGGAAACCATAGAGGGCACCAGTGACAGAAGTAGGCTGTGGTTGTTATTCCTGCTGCTTTCAAGTTTCCAAGAAGGACAAGGGTCTTCGTCTTATTCTAGACCTACAAACCCTCAATCTCTTCCTCAAGAAGCAGGAATTCATTGCCTCAGGTCTTGTCTGCCCTGGGCCAGGAGACTGGTAGGTAGTGTTGGACTTGAAGGATGCTTATTTCCACATCCCCGTCCTGCATGCCCACAGACGTTACTTGCTGTTCACTTGTAAGCCATGGGCACTTTCAGTTCGCCATGCTTCCCTTTGGCCTTACCAGTGCCTGTTGAATGTTTACCACGTTGATGAGGTGGTTTCAGCTCATCTGGGGAGATCAGTGGTGTCAGTCTTCCCCTATCTCGACCACTGGCCGTAGAAGGCAGGCTCACCCCAGTCGGTTGTCTCCTACCTCCAGACTATGGCCAACTTCCTGCATTCGCTGGGGTCCTCTATAAACGTGCTGACATCACACCTGACTCCCACTTAGACGCTACCTTTCTTTGAAGCTTTTCTGAATATGGTAAAGTTTCTGGCTTATCCTCCTGAGTGGCGCGTCCAAGATATTCAGGCTATGATACAAATGTTTTGGCCTCGATCATGGATTTCGGTGAGAATAACTCTGAGGCTGTTGGGACTTACGCCTACTGCATCCTGCTGGTGACACATGCCAGATGGCAAATGCAGGCTTTGCCGTGGGACCTGAAGTTCCAGTGGGCGCAGCATCAAGGAAATCTCTTGTGATTTTGGAGGGAACTTTGAAAGATCTGCAGTGGTGGTTAACGGACCGCGATTGGATCAGAGGCAGATCCCTCTCCATTCCCCAACCAGATCTGGCAGTAGTGACATATGCATCACTCCTGGGATGGGGTGGCCATCTGGGAGTGGTGGAGATCGGAGAAATCTGGTCTCCGGCAGAAGCAGGACTCAATATCAACATGCTGGAGCTCCGAGCGATCTGACTGACAGTGAAAGTCTTTCTACCCCTCATCAAGGGAAGGCTAGTGCATGTGTTCACTGATAGCACCACCATGTGGTACTGCAACAAACAGGGCAGGGTCTTGGACCCTTTGTCTAGAGGCTTTACATCTCAGGTTGAGGCAGTGGAAGATCAGGGCATATCCCTGGTGGTTCAGTATATGGCAGGCTCTCTGAATGCCAGAGCAGCCTCACAAATCACGAATGGTGTGTCCACCCCAAAGATGACGCAAGGTCTCTTTCAGCAGTAGGGAGAGCATTGGTTAGATTTTCACCTCCAAGAGAATGCCCAATGTCAACACTTTTGTGCGCTGGAGTTCCCAAGGCGGCTCTTGCACGGAGACACTTTTCATATTAAGTGGAATTCAGGCCTTCTGTATGCCTTTCTGCCCTTAACACTCCTGCCCAGAATCCTCAAGAAGATCAGGAATGACCAGGCCCAAGTAAATGTTGTGGCTCCAGATTTGGCACGGGGAGTCTGGTATCCCAATCTCCTGAGCATGCCCATCAATCCTCCAATTACACTGTCCCTTTGGGAAGATCTTCTGTTGCAGCAGCAGGCGAGGGTTGTTCACCTGAACCTGTCCATTTTCTCTGGAGATTGAGCAGCAACAGTTGACAGTTTTTGACCTTTCTCCCAAAGTCTGTAATGTCATCTTGGCAGCCAGGTGTCCCTCCACCAAAACGGTATATGCCTGTTAGAAATTTGTGGCATGTTGCACAGACAAGTCAGTTGACCCCCCCCCCCCCTTCTGTCCCGTTTTCTGAGGTTCTTTTGTTTATTCTTTTCCTTGTCTAGCAGAGCTCTGATTTTGTCACTCTGAAGGGCTATTTACCTGCCATTTGTGCTTTAAAAAAAAAAAAAATGTTATTGTGGTTGCCTGATCAACCCTCTTCAAGTCTCCTATTGTCCATAGTTTCCTTAAATATCTTACTCAGCGCTTCCCTCCTTCCCCATTCATTATTCCCCAGTAGGATCTTTATTTGGTTCTGACCTTTTTGATTTGCTCTCCTTCTGATCCTCTTCCCAGTTGCCCCCTCGGTATTCTCACACTGAAGACCGCTTTCCTTGTAGATATTACATCTGCCCGCAGAGTGAGCTGCAGGCCTTATCTAAGCCGTCCTATCTCTCTATTCTTAAAATGTGGTGCTGTGCACTATAGCCTCTTTTCTGCCAAAATTGGTCACACCTTTTCATGTAGGCCAGTCAGTCCCCTTACCCCAAACATCCTTCTAAGGGAGAGGAGAGACTCCATCTTCTGGACCGAAAAAGAGCATTAGCATTCTACTATGATCGTACCTGTGAGTTATGGGTGAACAACCAACTCTTCGTGGGTTATGTGGGTGCAAAGAAAGGTCAGGTGGTGCAGAAGTGAACCATTCTTGTTGGGTCTTGCTCTGCATCAAGATCTGCTATGCACTCGCTAAAAACTAACCTCTTGAAACCTTGCAGGCTCATTCCACCAGAGCTAAAGCTGTGTCCACTGTGTTAGCACTCGGAGTTCCGTTTCTTGGCATCTGTCAGGCAGCAACATGGGCATCTCTGGACACATTTACCAAACACTACTGCCTGGACAGTCCGTAGGGATGGGCAATTTGCCTGTTCAGTCTTGCAGGACTTTCTGGTTTGAAATCTGTTCGCAGACCCAACTCTAGGTATGTTATTGCGTGGCTGTCTATTCAAGGTAGGGCATCCGCAGCTAGAAGGCTCTGTCAGATGAAGTTACTTACCTTTGGTATCACCTTATCTGGTAGAGGCTATATCTAGCTGCAGATTCCTTACCAACCCACCCATCCTACCCTCTCTGCGAATGTATGTCTAGGGGCAGGGAGTTCCCTTTCAGGGCCCTAGTTTTGACACGCCAGTGTTCTTCATGACTCTGTGCTTCTGGCATGGAAAGTCGTGAAAAGAAACTGAGCGTGTGCCTGGATGGCACCTATATAGGTACTGCAACCTCATTTATGGTGAGCGCTGACGACAGATGTGGAGTTGATTGACTCTACCTACTGACATGCAGGAGTACTGCTCACAAAAAATCTTCTGGACCCTATGGTGCCTGGGGAGAATTCAGAGGTCAGAAATATGCAGCTAGCTTTAGTCTCTACCAGATAAGGGCATTACCGAAGGTAAGTAACTTGTTCTTCGAGGTGGTCAGATGCCACTACCTATTCAAAGTTCTCCCTTTCAGCTTAAAGTCCACCCCAAGAATATTTACAGAGTAAATGGCTCGAGTTGTGGCATACCGGAGAAGAAAAGGTCACCTGATTTTTCCCTTATTTAGATGACTGGCTAATAAAGGCTCCATCATACCAGGAGACACGGTCTTCAACAGAAGACTGCCTTCAAATTTTTTAGAAATCGGGCTTCAAACTGAACAAAGAGAAATCCTGTCTTGTCCCAAACACTCAAATTGCTTTCCTAGGGGTGGTTCCGGACACCAAAAAGTGCAAGGCCTTTCGTACAAGGGAAAGATTACCAAGATACTGTCGCTGGCTACACCCTCAAGAAAAAAGTCCATTTCAGTCAAATCGTTCTTTGGCGTGTTGTCTTGCATTCCTTTAATTCCAACCTTTCGACTGTTTGAGACCATTGCAGGAACAAAGACAAGCAATGGAAGCAGGTAATGGGATCATTCAGACGTCAACACCATAACGGTAGAAATGAAAACCGCTGTCAAATGGTGGATGGAGAAAAATAACATTTCTAGGCGTTTAACATTCCTATGAGCACCACCACATTTTGTAATGACACCAGATGTCTCAACCAAGGAATGTGGGGTCTGTCTTCAATACCTCTAAGTAATTGGGAAATGGTCAGCCACGGAGAAGAGAAACACACATACATTTTCTGGATATTAAGGCATTGGCTTTGAGACTGCAGGCCTTTCCAAGGATGAAAGGATCACCCGTCCTGGTGCTCACAGACACCACCACCACAATGTTTTACCTTAACAAACCGGATGAAACAGAGTCAGAGTCACACCTATCCAGGGAAGCACAACATATTTGGAATTGGATCCTCCACCACAGGATTTTCTTTAAGGTAGAAAATGTACAAGGGATGAGTATTCAGTGGGTGGATGATCTTAGCAAATCCTCAAAGGAATGCGATCAGTGGAAGCTGTCACATTCTCAGCTGTCCACAATCTTTCAAAAATGGGGACACCCCTTGCTAGACCTGCTTGCTAATTCTCTCAACTGAAAATGTCAATTTTACGCAAGCAGAGATTGCCCCACAAAGGATTGTGGGAGTACGTCTTTCAGATGGAACGGACAGGAATATTTGCTTACTCTTTTCCGCATCTCCCTCTGGTTTCTCAAATTCTTAACAAGATAAAAAGAGAACCGTTTCAAATCATTCAATAGCCCCAGCATTGCTGAGGCAGTTTTGGTTCACAGAACTTCTCCTTCTGTCAGACCAGAAACACATTCCACTCAGACCAGTCCCAGAAATGCTCTCCAAAAACAATGGCCAGCTGACTCACCAGAATCTGAAGTCATTCAGCTTAGTTGCCTGGCTCCTGGATACAAATAATTTCACAAACTGAAAATACCTTAACAGTGAAGAGACATTGGTAAAACAAGGGTGGACTCTACAAACAGATTGTACAGAGCGAAGTGGCTAAGATTTTCCAGTTGTTGTTCCACTAACAAGTGCCATCAAGTTTCCTCAACCTCAGTGCAGATGCTACCATATTTACTGAATGTAGCTCAGTCTGGCCTCTCTTAGAGCTTAATTTAAGTTCACCTTGCAGTAGTTTTAAGGTTGAGGCTTTCCTGGAATCGGGTCCTCTGACAGGCTAATAAAGGAATTCTTACAAGGACTATTTAGAGTTTACCCTTGGGTCAAGAAGCCTCTGACTGCATGACACCTCAATACAGTACTCGCCCAGGTAATGAGCAGGCTTTTAGAACCAATTCATAAGTCGGACATCAAGAATCTCTCGTGGAAGATGGCCCCCCTCCTAGCATTGACATAGGTGAGGAGAATTAGTGAAATACAGGCCTTTGCAATCCAGCAACCTTAAATGCAGCTTAGAAAGGATAAAGCTTTTTTTGTGAACTAACCCTTGATTCATTCCTTAGTTTCCAACAGACTTTCACCTTAATGTCCCAGTTGTCTTAAATACATACTTCCAAACTCCATTGAATATAGCTGAAAGAGCACTGCATTCTCTGGACATTGGTGTGTCAAATTCTATATCAACAGAACTAAATCCTTCCAAAAGCCTGACCAGCTTCTAATCACTTTTGCATCCCAGTGGAAGGGACAAGCCTCGTCAACGTCCAGCTTAGCCAGATGGCTTTCGGCAGCTATAGCTTTGTCATCAAAAGGCAGGAGGATCACTGAACTCTAAGGTTAGATCCCACACAACTAAAAGTATATCAATCTCTCCAGCATTGTTTGCTGGAGTATCATTGTCTGATATCTGCAGAGTGGCCACATGGAAAAATCTGCATATGTTCAGCAGGCATTGCTGTGTTGACACCACTTTCAACCATGATGCTGCTGTGGGCCAAACAGTTCTATGTAACTTGTTTCAATTGGGTGAGACACTTCTACTCTGTTTTTTGCTATAAAGAATGTTTACATGTTGTACACTGTTTTTCTAACTCCTCCACATGTCCTTTTTATCTCTCGGGTTGATTACTGCTTACTATTCGATTGAAGCTTGTGAATAAATGAGATTCAATAGTGGAGAAAAAAAACAAGTTACTTATCTGTACACTGTGGTTCTCCAGTATTGGTATCTTTCATAGATTCACATATGACCCTCACACCTCACCTTTGTGGTACCCACCACATTGACTAGCTCATTTACTTCCTTTGCTCATTGATGCTTAGACATCTGAGCTATTTGGACTCTCAGGGATGTGGAATTCCTATCGCCCGGGACATCTTGTTTGGGGTCAAGGGCAACAAGTTTTTATGTTTACTTTGTCCTTGGGACAAGTAGGCCCAACCCCCTGCAGCACAAACCCTTTGGCTGCCTGTTTACAGAGAGTTGAACTCTCTGCAGTTGAGGTAATGTGTTTCCAAAAGATAATGCTGTTCGAACTTGTATTTATGGTTCATTATTTGAAAGCCTTCATTATTAGGGTGCGTGCTGTAAATAAATGTTTTAAGGTCACACTTCACTACTGACGTTGGTTCCAGTACAAAAAGAAAAAACGTGTACACACATGTTTGAAAAGTTTAGGCTAAGAGGCTAAGTATAATGCTCCCAGAATGCTCTCTGATTATATGCAAATGAAGTGTCATTTAGTAAAATGTGTTGATGCATGCTAGTATTTCCCAAAAATATTTCTAATGGAAAATCAGTGTAACCATTTTCAACACGATTATGGGAAGCATGAAAATAAACAAACACTGACCAAGCCAACTAATCTGACATATTTTTATAAGTCTTTTAGTTTCATCAATGCGTGTCTTGTTTTGACATGGCTTTTGTAACACTTTATTGTTGTGGGAGCTACCAGGCCCTCAACATTGTAACAAACATTGGCAAAACCCCCCAAAAAAGTTTTTGAACTCTTAAAGCACACGTTGCCACGAGCAGCATAACAAAGGCCCTGCAGCCGCCCTCCAGGGGGCCCCGTCAGCACAGTACCTGCCCTGAGTGAGTCTGGAGAGGGGGCTCCTCCATGTTCTTTGCAAAGGGGCACCCTCCAGTTTCGTTACGTCACTGATTGCCACTGTAGTTCCTGACACTGAACAAAACTACTTTGTGTGGCAATATGCTCCTTGTGGAAGAGCAGAATGCGATCACTCACAGTAAAGCCAGCCGAAAGAGAGAGAAATAGAAGTTTAATAAAAACAAAATGTCTTTGTTAACACCAGACCTAATTAGGGACCAAGACCCACATGTAGGTAGCTTTTTGCATGTCGCAAACAGCGACTTTCGCTGTTTGCGACGTGCAAAAAGCACACTGCGATGCACAAACCCAGTTTTGCGATTCAGTAACCTGGTTACCGAATCACAAAACGGGTTTGCGACTAGCAATTAGTAAGGGGTGTTCCCTTCCTAATTGCAACTTGCAGTGCAATGTAGGATTGTTTTGTGACCGCGAACGCGGGCGCAAACCAATCGCAGTTTGCACCCATTTCAAATGGGTGCTAACACTTTCGCAAAAGGGAAGGGATCCCCATGGGACCCCTTTCCCATTGTGAATGCCACTGTAAACATTTTTTCAGAGCAAGCAGTGGTCCTGTGGACCACTGCCTGCTCTGAAAAAATGAAACGAAAACGTTTCATTTTTCGTTCTTGTTATGCATCTCGTTTTCCTTTAAGGAAAACGGGCTGCATTACAAAAAAAACTGCTTTATTGAAAAGCAGTCACAGACATGGTGGTCTGCTGTCTCCAGCAGGCCACCATTCTTGAGGGGGTCGCAAATTGCGACCCACCTCATGATTATTCATGATGTGGGCATTTGCGAAGCCCTTGCGAATCACAGATGGTGTCAAGGACACCATCCTACATTCGGATTTGCGACTCACAATTTGCAGGTCACAAATCTGAACCTACCTACTTGTGGCCCCAAATTCTTAAAGAAAGTCACAAAAGTGCACCCATGGTATATGTCGTACCCCTATAAAATATTTGTGAACTGTATTTTAGCGTGGGTAAATACGATGTGTAGATTTGCTCATGTGAAAATCTATTGAGCATTTGCAAGTTAATTTTCCATCCAGCCACTTTCTTCCCAACCCTGGAAGAAGTTCTAATTCTGCCATTGTCAGGAGTAAATGTCCAACCTTTCTTATTATGGGAAAATATTAGAGAGAAGCTGGTAAAAATCTTTAAAACATGCAGGTTAGTAGGTTTGCAGACTCAAAGGCATTCCAGCCCTGGAACTATTACTTACTGCTTCCTCCAGCCCCAGTATGCAGATCTGCAGAAAGGTGGCAAAATAAGGAAATTGCTACAGTAGGGATTGAAACTCCAAGTATTCAAGCCCTACTATGGTAGTAGCCCTGGCATAATCAGAGAGGCTATTAATTGCTGCCATAATTTGTCGCCACACTACATGGTACCAAAGGGACAAGTAGATCTTTTTACAGGACAAGTAGATGTGAGAAGCAACCTGTCCCCTGGACAATTAGATATTTTAATAAATTCCACACCCCTGACTCTTGAGGGAAAAGATGATTCAGCTGTTCTTTGACTGGTTGAAGTTTAGTTTTTTCCTGAAACAATGTGAGTTCGCTAACGATGTCAATCCTATGGGCTTTATTGTGTGATTTTTGGTCTTCTACTACTTACTATAATTACCACATGACTCCCACCTCGACAATGAGGAAGATTCAAGCATATGAATATCAATACTGGGTACCCACATTGTACAGGTAAGTAATTTGTTTTTTCCCATTGCTATATGCCCTAGCACTTGACTAATTTGCAGTTAACAATTCTGAGAATGTGCCATCTCGGACAACATACAGTTGTGTTTCCATGCATACCTTTGCTTAATTGTTGTACCAGGGACTATTAATTTCCCACGTTGACGGTTGCCACTTAGTCTTGTTAGAAAGCTGCAACGTACTGTGTGCTAAGCACAAGTTGAGACTTTTTTCCTTTACTGGATAAGTTTTATTTTCATCATTAATAATAAATACTATCTGTTTTCAGAGGTAAAGATTAATTTCGTTGATCCTTGTTGGTTTGGATGTTGTATGCTATAATATATGGGGCCTTTTCTTCTAAGCCCAACAAATATGCATCTTCATATGCTCCTATGAAACACGTATGCTTTTCACAAGATGAAAACTTCTTCTTTTTCTTCACTTAAGCCAATAATAGAATTTAATATTATATTTTGTATGCATTTCTGGCCAGTAACACCCTGAGTTTAGCAGAATAGTGGTTTGCTTTGTTTCATTATTACGGCTTAGTATGTTGCTGTAAAACTGTAATACACATTGAGTACTGTCTGAACTTGGGCATAATAATTTTTGGAGTCTATTTCGATTGCGTGAAAGGCAGTTTTTCCAAAACAAATTTTTAAAAGTCCTTCAAGTAATATTCAGATAGGCAACACTTAGCACAGCTGTTGGCTAGGTTTGACATCCCGTTGTAATTAGTTATTCATTGTCTTTGAATTGTTTACTGCACTGTGAAAGTGTTTGATCTATAATTGACTCTCTGTTCCACGTTTTCTTTTGCTAGATCCCAAAAGGGTAATCGTTTATGACGAAGCGATGGATCCTGCTGCACATTGACGATCATGAAGCACTTGTTAAATCCACTGTTCTGTAGCATCTGACGTCTTGCAAGAACAGGACATAAAGAGCGGCTTTCCTGCATCTGAGAAGCGCGTTGATGCCTCGAGAAGCCAGAAATTGAGTGATAGGGGAGGTTATAATATATACACACATAAATATATATATCTATACATAGTTATTTAATAAAAGATTGACTGAAATTGGTTTTAGACTCCAGAAAGAAAATTAAAAAATATTTCTGCAGACATATGTAAATGGTACTAAGTGACCTCAACAGGCTTCCTTTACTTCTCTCAGTTCCTCAGCTGTACCTCTCCATCGTCATCCTTGAAGTAAAAAGGTGTGGGTTACCTAGACTTGACACATAAGCATGGTTTTAAAGGTTTGTGTCATTCTAGAACAACCCCACATGTCTTAACAATGTTTCTACCAATTGCAAGTTCTGTCTGCGGATCATATTCTCCGGATATCACTATGTGGAAATGGATGTTTCTTTAACAAATCACCCTTTTGTGGATGTATTACACGGAACAATACAGGAAAACAAATCTGCAGTTGGGATGGATTTCTTGTTCTTTTATCACGATTCCCATATATATTTTTCTTTTTTCATCTGTCGATTACTCTGGTGGGCCTTTCCTGAAGGGAAAGCTTCCAGTTGGGAAAAGGCAAATGCAAGTGGAGATAACATTATATTAGGGTGCCTTGACATGGGGAGGCCGGTTACAAGTACCATTAAGAAACCAGCCAGAACACAAGAGAACTGATTCCTTTTAGACAATTACTACATTTCACAGACAAATTTATATCTTAGGTGCAGTCCCTCACTTGTTCTGCTTATGTAGAATACGGAACATACAAATATATATATATATTTTTTTTATGTTCCTGCTTTCCCGCATTGTAGGTTATATTGCCCCTCTTGACATACTGAGAGGTCCTTTGTTTTGCAGATGTATTTGTTTTTCCTCGCCCCCACTAGAAAGCATTTGATTCAGTGTTCGTGTCCTTTTAGCAAATCTGTTCTGTCTTCCTTTCCATCTGCTGTTTGATTTGAGCATCTGTTTTTTAACTTAAAGCAAAAGTTCTCATTAAATGAAGCGGCCAATTGTGTTATGTACAGCAGATTTTTGCAAAAACCTTGTATTTTGCATTTGAAAATACTTGTGGTAACTGCGCGGCACTGTTCTTCCGCTGGAGTAACTGTTAGCTCTGCTTCCATCTATTTGGACGTACGTTTGACAGTTAGTAATGGTAGTTACTTTCTTAAGAATCTAATTATAGACCTATGTTGACGCAAGCTATTCGTATAGATTGATGTGGAATGGCAACTTCACTTTCACTCAGCGGTGTTTTACAAGTTCTGTGAGCTGTAGATTCATAACAGGAGATCACAAATTTCCGGGTATTTTTTTTTTTTAAGGAAAAGTGTAACTTTTTAAGCAGTGGTTAAAGAATTCTAATTATATAGGTAGATTTTGATTACAATATTAGTTCTTTGTCACAGGGAGCGGAGCTGCATAACAGTTAAGTGCTATCTTAGAAGCATTTATTGTAATTTCGGGCTTTACTGAACAACCGTGCTTATTTTTACAAAAAAAAAATCAAAACACTTTTTTTCCTTCACTCATTGCAACAGTAAGCTAGAAGACTTTCTCCTCAGCTTTGTCTGTCTCCTTGGTGGCTTTTGTGTAATGCACAGCATGATCTCGGCTAGTGCTTTTAAGTCTGCAGGAGGACTGGTTGTCTTGTAAGGCACAATAGCTTCAGTTTAGTACTAGATTGCTTCCTCGAGCTTCTGCTGGCGAGTTTAGAGCTATAGCTGAGGTGATCATACCCATTGCCCAAAATGCGCCAAGAAATTCAAGTTTATGGCGCTGAGGTGAGGCTTGTGGATGCTCTAGAAAATGAACCTTTGTAGGTAAATTGATGGTATTCTTGCATAGTTTTGTTCCTTCATGTTTCGAAATCTCAGTGCCAAATAGAGACCAGGTGTTTGCTGCTTGTATTCACCTCTTAAGCTTTGTAAACATCCAGCCATTCTACACAAACTCCAGTTTCTGCCATCAAAGACTTTATGTGGCTGCTGTTTACTAGCAATTCACCATTTAAGTGTGAATTCCTGAGACAGCCATACCTGTCAATGTAGATGCCTTTTTTTTACTATCGCAACTTCGGTTTAAGGTCTTTGGATTATTGAAACTACTGTACATACACAGACAGACGTTTTTCAACTCAAATTTGATGGAGCAAGTCTTCTGTATTAATCAGGACTGACTGCATTGTCTTTCTTAACTTTACTCCTTTACTTGCTTTAGTTTAAATATTATCACAATTTGGCTAATGTTCTTATTGATTGATTAGCAAAATAATTTTTCCTACTACACTCTATGGCACTGTGTGGAGCTGTTTATCACAATGGGTTCTGTCCCTTGTGACTCACCTTTTAGGATATGATCTCCCACCCTTTGCAGCAACGTTTAGAACATTAACATGTACTCCATGTTTGGTTTTACTAGGGATTACTAATGATTTTTTATGGTGAATTATACAATCTTGAATCACATGATTGCCGTAGACCCTTGCAGCCTATGAAAACTCATCTGCAGCCTGCCAATTCGCTCACCTAAGTGTTGGTGTTTTGAAACAAGTAAACCTCTTGCTAAGGCTGCTTGTATTTGGTAGAAATCAGTCAGTACTAGCTTGCATTGATGCCGTTTGATATTTGGGTGTGTTTTGTCCCCTCTGGAGGGGATCTTGTCTGGCAGTTCATGATAGGCTTTTCCCACAAGGAGCAGAGCCAGTACTGATTTGTGTAAGATGGGCCTCTATTTAGAGTGGCACTGTGGGTGAAAAGCGATGTGCTAGAAAGCACCGAGACAGTGGTTTAGACTGTTTGCAACCTTTCCTCCAATACCCTTTGTGTGTTTGATGTGATATATTCCTGCCAGGAAATGATGAAAGGCTCATGCTGATGGTTAAATATGAACTACTGAACAATGTTGAATACATATGTTAAGTGTTTTGCATAATCTCGATTTTAAAAAGAGATTTGAATTGTTTTTATCTTCCAATCGTAGTTCAGCCAGAAAGTAACCGAAACTTCAGGACCTTGATGGTGCATTGTGTTTAATACTGGTGCATTGTGCTTAATTTCAGCAAGATGTCTGGGGCCTATGGACATGGGGTACATGAATAAATAGGGCAAATGTCCCTATGAGATAGATTGGGCCACAAGAACTGCCGCAATCTGGCACATGATGGTGATAGGCAACATGATAATCTAATGCGCACTTGTGAGCTTCTGAAAGATGAAGATGTGAAGAGATTTCTTCCTCCTAGTCTAAAATTAAGCTAGAAGTTGTGTCTCGAGTCCGTACATTTTAACAGTCAGGATATTTCTGTTTTCACTGAAGTGGTGCCTCAGTGCTCAGTTGGTCTGTATTTTTATGTTGTCTGAAATTAAAATGCATTACAAGCACTGTTTGTGTAACCTAGGGGTTTTCATAATCATCTATTTATTATAACAAATTGACAAGTGTGCATGTTTTCAGGGATTACCTTCGTAACTCTTGCCTTAAGCTGCGTTTGCTGATCAAAAACAATAGATTTTATTTTGTTAAGTCTCTGTGATTTCTCACCACTCTTATTTTATTATTTAACATCACCTCCCCTCTGTTCTGTTATAGTGGCATTCTGGTCGCTCGTGTTCTAAAGACAAGTCTTGGGTTGAGTTTTTTTGATTTAAGCCAAAATTGTTAAAAATGAAGCAACTCTATCGGAAGGAGATAGCGAGAAATATGTAGACTATGTTGCTTCATGTATTGTCAGAGCTGTTAACATGCAGATGTAATGTGCCCATTCAATGATAAAACTGGTGAACTTAAATATGGCACAGGTTGGGCCCAAACTTGGTTTATGTTTGGGCCAATCATGGTGCACTGTGCTCTAGAACCATATTCTTAGGGTAGTCCCTCAACTCAAAAGGTTTTCAGTTGACATTTGAGTCATGACTGCTCACAGGAGCTCGCTGAAAGTATTCTCTTCCCCAGCACATGCGTGTTTGTGGTTTTCAGTGCTGACTTGCCAACCTAAATGAGAGGGTTTAAATAAAAATAGTTTATGAACATTCTTGTTTTCTAATATATGTCGCCTAAGAAGGTGACCTTTTTGTGAAATTTGAAAAGATGATATTGTTTAGTGATTTTGTTTGGCCCATAAACTGGACTAGACTGTTCTATGCTGCCACTTCCCTGCTGTGATTTTTCATGTCCGTTTGGGCTTAGTGGGGACTCTGCCTTAAAGAAGAAATCTCAAAGGCAGGTCATGGCTCCTTTCTGTGTAAGAGTTTTATTTCTATTGGAGTTTATTTCAAGAGCCCTTGTATTCTAAATTGTATGTGCTTCGGCCATGTGAAACCATCTGCCAGGTTAGAAATTGACTCCCTGAAGCTAATTTGATTTTGTTAGTTGCTTCTCGCTTTAATGTGTTAATGTGTCAAAGGTCTGTGCAGGTTAATGAAAAACACGTTCAGTATTGGGTTTTATTTTGTCCTAAATTGGTTCCTACTTTATTCTAACTAAAACAAACAAAAAATGTTAGAGCAGCACAACGGTGAGTATGTTGGACACGTTTGTTCCCAGACTAGTAATTGTTGACCCTTATCATGGTCTTTGCGGTCTTGACCTCCCAAAATCTGGACTTGCCAGCACTTGCTGGTTTTAGGGGGAATGACTGGTGAAAGTATTGAATATTAGATGTTTCTGACAGTCTGAGTGTGTATCACACGGTCAGCCAGCACCACACAGCTATTTGTCTTTCTCCATGAGGCATGGAATGAAGTTACAAAAGCCCCATTTATTCTATGAATGGCTATACCATTGTGAGCGTACAGGGAACCACATCGAATCAGTATTTGGACCAATACGGTTTTCCTTCCTTTTCATTGTTGAGTGCGATGACATAATGAAGTTAAGGAAGGCTGGTATTGTGCTCTGGAGTACGTTCCAGTTTAGAGCACCCCTATAATGTTCTCTCACTTCTTGTAGTAACCTGGAATTCCCTACTTATGTACCACGTTTAGCTCATGCGCAGTTACTTGTAATGCAAAATACTTTTCAGTGAATCAAAAACTGCAGCTTGTCTAGATTATAGGTGTGTCTTCACCCTCTGCTGTCCAAATTATTACTGATAAATTTGTATAGTGCAAATAATATTAATTAGACTCGCCTCTGCTATGTATGGTGCTAGCCCATAAGGCATGTTGCAGGATGTTGGTTCCCTCTGGCGTTATGACATACCTTTTTATCATGCCTTGCGCATGCATATTAATGCAAAGTGGTGTTTTTTATGAGTGTCTAATACAGTTTTCAGCACTCAACAGATTATTGTAGTCAAAAGCCAATGCAACATTGGTGTGAAGACCCGCTCACTTGTTTACCTTTTTGCTCCGGACAATGCCTTGAGGTTGTGACAACATTGTTTTTTTCCAGGTGATCCACTCCAATTCCAGAACATATAATGCTCCTTGAATAGAATTCGATAGGCTTGCACAAGGGAGTATTGGAGGAAAGGACACATTACAGAATGAAAGCTCTTGGCTACCATCCCCCTTTGAACAATAGTTTTTGTCTCTGCGGTTTCAGACTCTCAATTGCCAATGAGCATCGCTGCGCATTTCTTGTTGTGCATTTAATTTTCCATTTTATAAAATCTTAATCACTTGTTCCTATTAAGCACATTTTTTTGAGGGGCGGGGCTGGAAACCTTTGCTCCTATGAACACTCTGAATTTAAAAATATGTTCCCTGCTTTATGTGATGACAGCACTGTTTTATCGCATGTTACAGTACAGCAGTGCTTGTTTCATACTGTGACCTATAATGGGACAGAGCAGAGCTGAATTATTATTATTATTTTTAATCCCATGGATATAATAAACCGTTGGAAAACGTTTTATATTGACCGCTTAAACAGTTAATAACCTCCAAAGAATATAATGTCAGTGTAACTATTTAAACATGTACCAACTTCAGGAAAGAAACGCTCGCTACCTGCTTTGACATCAAAGCATATGTTGGATTGGAGTGAGGCAATATTGGGCCCACAGTGAACAAACCAGTGCACATAAATAAGTGATGAGTCTTGCTAGTTATAGATTCAGAAGGCTGGGTTCTAATGCAAATTAGTCTTTTTAGAATCTCGTTAAGCAATTGTTAGCGTAACAAGTTGAACGAAAACTAGTAGGTAGATAATTTATTGTATGTAAATCAATTACAAAATTAAGACTATCATAGTATTTAATTACATAATAAAATCAAAGCAAAACCAAATCGTTTTTTAAAATTCAAGTTTGTGAACTGCAAATGGTTGAGCTTAAAATCGGGTGAGCAGCAAGCAGTTTTGCCCATTAAAGGCACCTAGCTTTGTGTTGGCCTGCTAGCCAGAGATGTTAAATGGTGCCGAGGGTTGGGAACGTAGATCTATGGCCTCTCCTTGGGAGTTCTGTAAAGTCTCTCAAACATGTTGCTTTTTCAAATGTAATTGTGTTATGGTGAATTTCAAACGTAATGCTTTACTGTTCCGTATATTTGGCTCCTTTTCCTTAGTACTCAACCTATCTAGCCCCGTTTGAGGTTTTTAACCATTCGTCTTATCTAAGATTCGCAGGATATCCTTAACGTTACCATGCCCAACTTGTTGGGTACACTGCCTTCTGCTGTTGGAACTGGTGAGAGAAAAAGGTTTGGGAGAACGCTTATTACTGTTTCTGTTGAATCTGCAGTCTGCCTGTTTCTGATGCACGGTGATAATATGCTAATTGCCTCTGATTTAGAGGTGTGTTGCATGTTTAGTGTCGACTTGAATGCCTCTGCTCCTTCGTTAGAATCGGCTTTCCACAATATTTACCTAGAAATGCTTCTCAAAACTTGATGATTACGAGTATCAAAATTAGACAACACTGAGGTTGGTCGCTCTTAATTCTATAGGATTTTGAAATTGAGTTTAGCCTATCTAAAATATTGGTCGGTTCTGAAAAACTGTAGCTTTTAGTTTTGTGGTGTTCATTAGTGAAACACACTGACATTAAAACACTGCATACGTTTTGTTATTTTTTATTTCAACTTACCACTGTGCTGATTTCGGAGTGGGACAGTGGTAGTGAAGGAGAAACTATTTTTGTTCTAAAATGTCTGTAGGCCACCACAGAGGGTCTATATTGTTGATTTTTAGAGTGGGGTTTTATTCTGTTACTGATTGGAGCAGATTGCTTTTCTGTTATGCCTGGGGAGTTTTTCCAGAGTGACTGTTGATGGAGCTAATGCTTTTTGATTTCCGTAAATAAGGCTGGATCGCACCGTTCACCTAGCCAGGATTTAGTACAGGCCTTTGATTTATCAAGGTGACCTCGTCGGTTGTGGCCTTTCAGTATTACAAACCGAAGATGTCCGTCCCCAAGAAGTTAAAATTCTGGAGCCTTTTCAGCGTGCTTTGTTGAAGTACAATGTAACCTATGGGCTGGGGGTGCTGTGAGACTGCATGCGATTCTTTTCAGATTTATCAACTGATTCTCTTCTAAATTACACAGGTTGTATACCATGTAGCAGATGCAAAGTATCACTTCGTTGTAAACCCTGCACAGCCCTTCTCTAGCTAGTTTTGTTTTTCTTTAATATTATTATTCATGGTGTTTGGACTAAGCCATGGGTGCATATCATATATTCATAAAGGACTAAACAGACATATCGTCATGCTACTGGGATGACCCCACACCATGAATATTTGTTTTAAACTTTTTAGTAGTACATGCGCTTTTCCAGACCAGCTTTGTTTGCTTCTCGAATCCAAGAGATATGCCACATTTTATTACTTTTGTATCTCTACTAGTGCATGGAGTCTGTTTATCTTCTACCTGGAAACCGGAAACTCCTTTTCCCCTAACAAATGGGAATTGGATGCTCTTATGTACTGTAACTTCAGACAGCTCCCCTGGAGAGTTTTTATTTTTATTTTTAAGAACTGCTCTACAATTTTAAGCTTTCTTGCAAATATAAACACACTCATTTTGCAAGTTTATGGTTGAGAACCCATTAGAGAAACCATGTTAGTAAAGAAACTCAGTTTCAAGAATTTTTGTTAAAGAATCTTTTACGGTTTCGGTCTCTCCTGGTGTTGACATCCTTTCAGGTGTCTTCTTGATGTGCCGCTGCTTGCCCTGAGAGCTCCATTGTGTTTAAAGCAGTGCTCAGGGTGGAGTACATTGCAGCATCTTTTAGAATATTCAGAGCCATATTTTCAAAATAACTAACTGCCAGTGTATCCAAAAGGTATTCCTTTTGGTTGTTGTGCTGCGGGGCACCAGTATCCTGCCAGTTTATATTGTACTTTGTTGGTGCCCTTATACGTGCACAGTTTGAAATCTTCTAATACACACTATCCTCATTGCTAACCTATCATTAGCCTCTTGATCACTTAAGGCTTTACCTGTAATGCCATCCATGAGGTTAACCAAAGCTGGGGATTTCTACGTATGCGTGTCTTGTGTTACACAAATGGTGCCAATTTATTGTCCCTGATATTCTAGGTTCTGTACATGGATTGTTCTACATTTCTTTATCTCTACTCTAGTAGGAGCTATTGTCTCGTAGGGTCACTAATCCTGTCCGTCTCTTTCCAGCCATTTACCTCCAACCACCCCTGTTTCCACAACTAGATGCTGAAAATGCACACAACCCTGTAACATCAACTAAAAGCAGTTTATCCCACCTTCTTGTTTTGACAGGTGTTGTACATTTATGTCTGTGGCCAAGTCTCATCAAGCCCTGGTGTAGGGCATGGGCTTATAACTGTTACTCTTGCATGATTACACAATTATTTCCCATCACACTGTGAGCTGTATGTTCACCTACCTTGGTCCAGTGTATTGATTCGAGCAGTATCACATTGTGCACTGTAGGGTTTGTATGTGGCATGTTGACCAAAACCTTTCTGTGGGTAAGCAGTACAAATATAAACCTGTGGATCCATGGTGTGCAAAATATGCCATATATTTTATTTTTGGCACACAATAAAGCCTGAGCTGCAGGTAGACTTGAAAGACTATTTATGTTCCGATTCAAGTCTGCAAGTAAGCGGCTGATATTGTGGCAGTTCTCAAATAGTTATACATTTGGCTTCACTGCGAAAGACTCTCACCATCCAGTCAAACCAAAATTAGAGGCAGCTTACTCTCTAAAATACCCAGTTAAATTTGAGAAGACCAAGTTTTGTTACATCTTCTTTTGCACACTGACTTCACTTCAGTGGTGCTTAGCTGTTACTCTACCTCACCAAGTTGATTTAGAAGTCCTCTATTTTACTTTACTAAGTACACATTTGAAGGATATCTCTATTTCTGATTTACTTGCATTCGTTTTCTTTGTGTAATGGGTTATTTATCACCCTTTGAATGAGGCAGAGAACGTTTTTAGAACCCTAGGTTATTTCTTGTTTGCCTTGCTCTCATTTGTAAAATTCGAGGTTGCCTGCAGCACAAAAACCATGTTGTTTGTTTTTAACATTTAATCTGATAATCCAAAAGCCTAGTGCCTCTGCTAAATCTCTCTCTGCAGTAGTGACCAATTATGCCTCTTTCAGAGTCCATTGTTTTTTAGTGGCTTGTTTTGGAACCCAGCTGAATGCATTTTTCTTCTTAAAAAAAAAATAGTGCCATTTTGTCAAATTAATTTCTCATTCCTGGCTTGTGATATGGCATTACCATTCTAAAAATAAATTGACATCGCTGAGTAAGAAATTTGAAGCAAGAAAGATATGCCTACGATTAACTAGGATGATAGATGTAATTTGGTATTTAAAGAAGAAAAGTAAATTCCTGTGGCAGTGACACACATGTTAAACTTATGATGGCCCCTGGCTACTTCCCTCCACCACCAAGCTTTTTTTCCCTCCCCTGTTACCCAAGAAGGTAGACTTTCTAGGTCTGTCAGTATTCCTTTTTATTTTTCTAACATGTCAAGATATTTTTATTTTATTGGGAGTTTAGAGGTGGTGCTCGTGCAAAAGTTTAAAACAATTAAACTTAATGTATAGGCAAAGGTGCTTGTTTTGCACCTCTCCGGCCCTAATTTCAGGGTGAACTTTCTGAATGGCTGCTGTGATACCCACCGATGGTGTTGGAGTGTATCTGTTTTTTTTTTTTTTGTTTTTTTTCCTGAGAATTTTAAGTGAAGGATGAAATTTTGGGTATGGTTACTTTGAGTTCTGCTTAGTATGTTTGTGAGGTGGGTATAAAATGCTGCACAGTAGTTGTGACTAGCGTGATGGGTCTCCTAAAAACAAAAACATGAAAAGGGAGCAAACTTTTAAGATTCAGACTGTAATAGGTAACTGAATGGAAAATTGCACAAAGGCAAATATTTGCATGGTTGATATTGTTTTTGAGCATTGAAGTCAACTGCTTTGATTTCGAACCATCTGTTGCTGCAATGTTAAAGGTGCTTTTTCAATACCTCCTTCTGGACTGCATTCAAGATTAGAGCTCTTGCTCAAACAGTGTTCATTAAATGTTTCATACTGAGCACCAAGTACGTGTGTTACGGCGCCTTAACTAAGAATATGTGAAAATGTCAAATGATGTCACCTTTACTCTTTTCCGTTCGATGAAAAGGCTACCTCTCAAAGCATGAATCTGTCTTTGTTGTCACCTAACCCCCCTTCCCCCCAGTTGAGGACCCATGTTTTGCTGTCAGTTTTATCTTGTTTCCAGTGGTGATCTCAGACTTCATAGCCATACTATTGGGAGCATCAGTGGCGTGGGACATGCCCTCCTTTTTGTCTACCTTGCTGGGTGTATTTTAATTTGCAGATTCAAAGTTGGTGGTGTTGGGGGAGTCTGGTACTGTTCCTTTCTTTCCTTTCCTAAAGTGCTGTTTTGTAACCTTAAACACTGCACGTCTGCGAACTGTTCTGAAGTCCTTACACAATTCTTAACTGAGCACTTATTAAAAACAGTCCTTAAGAGCAAATCTGTCTCCTTTGTATTATTTGTCTTGTCTCATTTATTTGAACTCTTCTTTAATATTGCCAGGCTCCATTCTCTGGGACCTTTTTGTAATAAAGGTAGTTGCTCCAGGGAAAATGTTGTTAATAAAATGTTTATTAAGGTAAATACAGCAACAGCGCAGCACAGAAACGCTCCCTCGCCCACCTCCGTCTTCCGTCCTCTGTCTCTCCTAACCGTCTTTCTTCTGAATGTAGAATTCTCGACATACGCACGTATGTCGAGAATTCCATAACACAACATATCCACCCCCTTTGCAAACAATGAATGACATGCACAAATTCCATATAACTTAAAACTATGTACAAGATAAACATCAATAGTATAACTTAAAGACAACTTCATGCAACATAATCCCGTAAATATCTTGGGGGTTATTGAGATCTTAACCCTACTCTTTTGTTTTGAACATTCTCTTTACTCATATCTGTATGTGTCTCCATCTCTATCTCTTGTTGACATTCATTTTGCAAACAATCTCTCTCCTGTACACCCACTCTTCCTTTATCTAACATATCCTCATCACTCGTAAGTAAAAACCCACTATTTTCATCAGAAACCCATCTTTCAGAGCCCAACTTCCTCCTTTCATTTCCATCCCTTTTGCAATACAGTGCTACTTTCCTCTTATTCCACCGTTCACCATTTTCCAAAACAACATGAAATTCATGTACATCTCTAACTAAGTAGGGTCCCTGAAATTTCATGCAACTATTACCAGTATTCACTGCTCTAATTTTCACCAAATCTCCCTTCTTAATATTATTTTCCCAAATAGGTCGTGATGTATCTCCATTCTTATGTATCACGTCTCTTTCCTCTAAAACTGAAACCAACCATGGTGGGTTAACTTTTGTACATGCTTTCCTGCCTCTCATCCCCTCAAAAGGAATTTTACCCGTAACACTGTGCACTGTGGTGCGATACGCCCATACAAGGTCGTCTACCATGGTACGTATATTCTTACCACTTCTTACAGCCATGTTGATAACACCCTTTACCATCCGATTGCACCTCTCTACCATACCATTGGCCTGTGGATTGTACAATGCAGTGCGGGAATGATGTATTCCTGTCTGTTTAAGAAATCGTTCCATTTCATGGGAAACTAACTGTGTCCCATTATCCGTAATGAGTTTCGTTGGAAAACCTTCTTCATGAAATATTTCCTGCATTGTCCTAATAGTTGTTCTGGTAGTAATCTCTTTCAAAAATTTGACTGTCAGCCATTTTGAATGCACATCAATCATCACTAAAGCATATCTTAAGTCCCATGGAACACCATTCAAAGGTCCAATTAAATCCATGCACAATGTATGCCACACTATGCCAGGATCTGGTATGATCCCAATAAAGCTTGTCTGCCCACTTTCAGTCTCTTTTCACTCTCCATACAATCAACGAACCTCTCAACCCAATTGCAAACGTCACCATCAATCCCTGGCCACCAAACATTTTCCTTCAGTCTTTTTTTCGTTAAAGTCTGCCCTAAATGGCCTTCGTGAGCCAACCAAAACAGTTTGTATCTCACACCTACCGGAGGAACAAACTTGTCACCCCTCACCACGATACTCTTAGTGACAATAGACAATTCCTCTAGAATTTTTGCATAGGGTCGAACCTGAGGGTTTAATGTACTCTCTCTCCTTTCTCCACTAACAATTAAATTTAATAACGTCTCTAATCGCCTCATCTTTCTCCATTTCCTCACACCACTCCTCACGCGACACCAGACCCTGAGTGCATTCAAGCACGTCCTCAACACTTGCAACAGCACCTTCACTCTCATAGTCTTGTGTGCGTTGTTTATCTACTTCCTGCCAATTCAAAGGCAAGCGAGATAGGCAATCCGCCTGAACATTACGCCATCCAGGACTATATTCAATGGTAAACTGATACTCCTGCAACTTTGCAGCTAATCTCGCCAGACGTGGAGACACTTTGTTGGCACCCCAGGTAATAGTACCCTCAACAATGGTTTATGATCAGTGCGTAATATTATCTTACGTCCCCAAATGTAAGTTCTGAAATCCTCAATGCCCCATGATGCAGCCAATGTCTCTTTTTCAATGACCGAGTAATTCCGTTCAGATTTGGTCAATGATTGTGACGCAAAAGCAACCGTCTCTTCTCCTTTATCAGAGGTTTGTGAAAGCACCGCTCCTAGACCAATTGCACTCGCATCTACTGTTACAATAGACTTAGCTTCAAGATTGAAAGGTACCAACACTTTAGCTTCACACATTTCTTTCTTTATGTTTTGAAAAGTTGACTCCTGATCATCCCCCCATTGGAACTTTTGCCCTTTTCGTAAAAGGTTTCTTATACTCTCCGTTTTATCAGCAAAAATTCTTTTTTGAATTTGGAGTAGTACTCGATGAGTCCCATGAATGATCTCAGCTGTTCTTTATCCTGGGGGGATGGAATCTTTTCAATGGCATCCAACAGTTTCCTCATTGGTTTTACTCCATGTTCAGGGAGGGTATAACCCAAATACTCGATTTCTTCAACTAAAAATTTGCATTTTTCTTTTTTTAGTGTAAGACCAGCTCTCATAACTCTCTCTAATGCACACTTCAGTACTTGGTTATGTTTTTCCAACGTTTCACCAAAAATCAAGATATCATCTTGAAAGTACAGCACATTATCAACCCCTTCAAACACATCACTCATTATTCTCTGAAATACACCTGCCGCAGAGGCCAAGCCAAATGGCATCCTATTAAACTGATAGCCCCTTCCATAGTAATAAATGCTGTTAACTCTTTGGATTCCCCATGCAATCTGACTTGATGATACGCACTCCTAAGATCTAACTTGGAAAAATATTTCCCCCCTCTCAGGAGTAAAACGAATTCGTTAATATTTGGCAATGGGTAATTATCTACCACTATATTCTGGTTAAGTGACCTGAGGTCGACACAGAATCTCAAAGACCCATCAGACTTACTTGTGATGACCACTGGGGAAATCCAGCTTGATGTTTCAATACGTTCTATGATGCCCTCTTGTACCATGTCACCAATCATTTTCTTTACCTCATTCCTTGCCTTAATAGGAACTCTCCTCAATTTGTGCTGTACCGGAACTGCATCTTTTTTCAACATTTTGTGTGTATACCCTTTAAGTGCTCCTACTTTATTGGTGAAGACTTCTTTATATTCCTCCAATATATTACCAACGTTATCATCCTGCAACGCCATGACCCTATCATCTGTCTTGGGATCCAATCTTATGTGTAAATCATACTGGTGATGCCAACCCAGAATTGGTGGACCATTAGTAGCCACATAAACCTTACCCTCAATTTGTCTCTCAGCAAAATTTATGTCGGCCAACATGTAACCAATTATATCTATTTTCTCACCCTGATAACCACCCGGATTGATATCCTTTGGTAGAAGACGCACACTGGGCCATTCAGCTTTTGGGTATAATAGTGTATAGTGAACCAGGATCAATAATTAGGCGTACCTTTCTCCCACATACTACAAAATTTGCCGTTGGTCTTGGAGGTCTACGTACACTTTTCACCTCCTGTCTAGTGTTCTCTATGGATAAAACTCTATCTACTTCTTCGACCTCCTCCATGTAATCTTAATGTATGATACCCACTCTAGATTTTCCATTATTCTTACACATGCGTACAAAATGCCCCTTTTTACCACATTTCATGCAATCCTTACCCAAAGCAAAGCATGATTTTGAATCTGCATTGTGAAACTTACTCCCACATCTCGTACACACCTTACTATAGGAGTTGTTGACAATGTTATTCTTATTTGCACCCTTGTACACACGCCCACCTTTTGTACTTGCCAAAACATCACTGCCTTCTTTTATAACACAAATTGTATTTGTATCAGAACTACCATTGGACGCTCTCTCTTTCTTTTCCATCTCTCTCATACAATATTCAGATTGTTCAACAACTTTTGCTATATCGATAGCATCCTTCAACGACGGATTTTTGGCTGCCCATAATCTTTCTTGCATTTTTTTGCTATGACACTGAGCGATTAATTGATCTTGTATTAATTCTTCGGACATTGCACCAAATTGACATTTAGTGGATAACTCCCTCAACCTTGTGACAAATTCATCAATACTCTCCTCTGATCTTTGTGGTTGGGTATAAAATGTATGCCTTGCCGTGACAATGTTGACTTCTTTCGAAAACCTTTTTTCCAGTCTTTTCCTCGCCTCCTTATACACATCCATTTCCGGTTGGCCTTCTTCTACTAGTGGTTGAGGTAAGTATTTAAATATACGCTGACCTTCCTGACCTATAGTACTCAAAAGAATAGCTTTTTTTCCTTGCAGGTCTCAAATCCTGGCCGTCAAGTGGCACCAAATAATTTTCAAAAATGTCAATCCATTCACCCCAAGGAGAATGGGTGGATTACCTGGTTGTGCAAGAAACAGGGAGGTGGTACTATACCTTGAGTGCTGGTAGCCATGGTGATTCACAATGTAAATATTGGACCTTTCCCTTTGTTGAATATATATATATATATTTTATAATACCAGCCCAATAGGACTTCAAAACATAAATAAAAAAAAAAAACATCAAATTTTGTTGAGACAGTCACACTTTTGTGTATAATCTTGATGTCATTCAAGATTAAATTGTCTTCTTTTAAAATGGAAATCTGAATTTTACTCCCAAAATAGCCACCTGGTATATGAAATCCAATTTTGTACTCCCAAAATGGCTGCCAAACCAATAGACGATTTAAATCCGAATTTCTACTCTCAAGATGGCCGTCACGTTATAAGAAATAGGATTTATGCTCCCAAGATGGCTGTCACATTAATGTACCATTTGATCCAATGTCTTTCCTACCCCCAAGATGGCCACCACGTCATTCCACGTTTTCTTTAAGGGCGGTAGGGGTTGTTTTCTTTGGAAAATAAATCTTCAGCTTACTAGCCTCAATGCTCAAAATACATGCGCGTCGATCCTCCTTTCCTTCGTGTCCTCCGAACATCAATCAGGAAGGAAGTCACTTTCGCCAGTCACCGCCAGGATCGCAGGTCCACTCTCGCGTTTCCGTGCCACGGTAATTTGAGGTGGAGGTAGGCGCTCGTCGCCAATGTAATAAAGGTAGTTGCTCCAGGGAAAATGTTGTTAATAAAATGTTTATTAAGGTAAATACAGCAACAGCGCAGCACAGAAACGCTCCCTCGCCCACCTCCGTCTTCCGTCCTCTCTGTCTCTCCTAAGCGTCTTTCTTCCAAATGTAGAATTCTCGACATACGCACGTATGTCGAGAATTCCATAACACAACACTTTTCTATTACAATAAGGCTTCGAGGTTGTAGTAATGTTATTTTCTGTTCTTTTTTTACTTGTGTTTTTTTTTTGGTTTTGTTATGTTAATTTGTTTAACGTTTGCACCATCTTACGGTCGCCGCTTAATGGTTTCAGCAAGGCATGCTTTAATTTATGGGCAGGGAAGGGCGATAGTTAGAGCTCCAGAAGTGTGATGGTTTATAAAATTAATATCGCTGTGCAAGTAGAACTAAACTACATGAATACTTTTTTATGCCAAGCCATTGAAAATGAATGTGGCCCAGTAGACGTTATTTAGAGCAAGTGTAGGGATAAACATAGATTCAAACATGTCTTGCTATAGCACAAAGGTCAAAATCCATGTTATTTCCATAGTTCAGGTGGCATGCTTTGATCTTTCCCTTGACCTTTATTGCTCATACTATGGGCCTATGTAATGAAATTGTGCTCTTGGTATTCCCAAATACCAATGTATATAACGAATACACAGCTGAAAAAAGGCAGCATGACATAAACAGTATGCAGCTGTGCATAATGCAATATGCTAATTTTTATCATTTGTTGAGGGTGTGCAATGGCTGTGTGAACCACTTGGCTTGGTCTTTGATAAGTCATGACCCCTCCGAACGCTTATCACTGTGTTCCACTCTGCACATAGGTATCGGAGGTGTGAAGTTTTAGAACTCCAGTGGAGACCTTTTATAGAAGTCTAAGACCTCACAGAAACGTACCCATTATATGGCTTTAATATCTTATGTTATACCATATATGCGTATGGTAAGTCTAGCCTTTTCAGGATGACTAATACTTAGACGGATGAGATAATATAGGTGTAGGTTACCTTAATGGATATATCATTAAGGTGGTAAACTGGCAGTATGATGGAGATATGTGCCCTCTAGGTTGTGGTGGGTGTATGGTTGTCCTGTGGAAAGAAAGCACAGTGAGTGCAATACCACTTCCACATTTAGATGCCCAGATCTCACACCAGGTGCATGGTTAGGCCCTATGCATCCACAAACATTGAACAAGAAAATGTTGTGAAGTATTCAAGGTGAGTAAACTCAACACGCTGGACCTCCCTGTTGGGCAGAGGTACCTAAGACCCCCGCTCTCCAGAAGCTAAGATGCAATGCTGCTTCCCTTCTTTTCCATCACCTGAGCGGCGCAGCTATCAATCCACAAAGGCTAAATGATAATGAAGTTTGGTTGCATACAGATGTCAATTTAACAGGGTCAGAAAAGACTCACATGCGGTTGCTGTCCTCTTTTGGAGGCATTAAGCAGCATCAAGGAATTGGTACAGCAAGGAATGATGTGGAGGAGAGAGGGAGACGGTTATTGCTACCTCCTAACCCTCTCAATCCCAGCTCGCAGCTGAGGAGTTCAGGGTATATGTGAAGCTCTTGTATAGCTTTTCTAATTTGCAGGTAAATTCCCTTTCTAGAAGATTTGAAAATCCACTCTCCATTAGTCATCCCTCTGAGAAATTTCTCTAAATGGGTACTATAGCAACTCACAACTGATCAAAGCGCTTTGAGGACTTCTTTAAGGGTAATGATTAACCTCTCTCAGATCAGAGTGCCATCACTTAAGGAAAACCATAAATCTATTAACATAGCATTTTTTTACAACGTTTTGCAATAGGTGACAGAATTGGGTGGAAAATAAGGGCTTGGGTGAAGAGTCCAAGAAAAATCCGGGATTAAATATTTATTTAATAGTGCCGTCTCTGTGGATGAGGGATTAATCAGACAAAAACAATTACTTCTTTACTTAAACTATGATCTTCTTATCTGCTTTGCAATTCGTTTGTGACAAAATCATTTTTTCCAAGTTGATATGTTTTTCTGGCAAATTGTGTTTGTTTCCAGTTCATGATTTGTTTTTGCTGTTTTCTTAGAGCTAAGTTATCTGGGTAAATGAAGCCTATTTTCTATAGCACGTACTGGCGTCAAATTGACATCAGTATTCTTTTGGGTGAATTTATTCACCCAGCCATAGGAACATTGTCAAGGCATGTCTTCTAGAAAGTCAGAGACTCCCATAGTCCTGCTTTGGATTCTGCAGCATTGCTTTCGACTCTGTATACACAGTTTTTTTTATAGTTATGGCTGTTACCTAATGAGCACTTACAAGGTGATGCAAGGAACATTTGACACCAAGCTGCAGTCTTTCCTCCTTCGTCTTGTGAGCTGCTGCATTCGAGGTGCAAAAAAAGACTAAAGTCTCCCTCCCCTTAGGTTCATTAGACTCTTTCATTTTTAAAAAGATTTAAAGGAAGAGGTCTTCTGTTGGTTAACCTGCTGTACATTTAAATGTATCAGTGTGGAGCGAAGACTGGGATTCAATGTTAATTTTATGAGGGCATGTGTCCCTGCATTGATCCATGAAGATGATGTGGTGCTTATGGCCCGCACTATGAATGGCCTACGTGAAGCTGTTAGAGCCTGATTCCTTTATGTCAGCACTTGATCTAGAGATTAATTGTAAAAAATCACATTTTCTGATGGATACAACTACCTGTGGATTCCTCACCTTATGAATTTGTCCTTGTGTCAGCATCCGACGGAAAGTCTTCTTACTAGCTGTTCACGTCGATGAGGACGTCATAATGGCACGGCTCCACGTGACTCCGTCTGACGTCAACGTGCCAATAAGAGGTCCTCGTCGGCATACTGACGTCCGTTTTCCTTTTTTCCGTGCCTTTGACGCCAACGGTTTTTCTTCCTGGCTTGTTGATAACTGTAGCGCTTTTTGGTGGTTACAATGTCGCCTCCAAAAAAAGTCCGGTTTCAAGCCGTGTAGAGAGTGCGTGTAGAGAGTCAGTGACCGACCCCCATTCGGATTGTATTTGGTGCCTTAGTTCAGAGCATGATGTAGAAGGATGCTCTTTGTGCCAGAGCATGAATCCGTAAGCTCTGAAGGAACATGAGGCTAAACTCTTCTTGGCAAAAGCAAAGAAGAAGGGCCATAAGAAGGATTCCTCCCATGCTTCTCCCAAAAGACATAAGAAGCGGCGTCATCGTGACTCTCTGCGCCGTCATGACTCTGCGCCGAGCGGAGCTGGTCGACGTCTTGATCTTCTCGACGTCAGAAGACATGGGAGATGAGCCCTACAGTTACGCCTCAGCCCGAGAGTTCGGAGTTGTCGCCGGCGCCATCCGTATTTGAGGTCGTTCAGGGTAGCCCTCAATTTTCGCCGGCGTCGAGGGAGCCTGATGTACAGCAGACCTCGGCTCAACAGTACCCGGCTTTCCTGGCTCCAGGGACAGATCCGGCTGCATTTCTGAATGCCATGTATGCAGTGTTCCAATCCATGGTCCCTGCTGGTGCACCGGCAGGTCCCACGGGGCCATTGGCGTTTAATCTGGGTTCTCCGGCGCCGTACAAGGCTGCTCCATTCATGCCCTTCTGCCCTTCAGAGACTGGCGGTTCGGCGCCGAGGATATCCCCTGGCAGGAGTCCTCCTCTGGTGACGGTGGATCCTTCTTCACGTCAGCCGACTCCTTCTCCGCTTCATTCGACGTCGTTGATGTCCCTATCCAGGGCGGCTCCGTCACCTTCCTGCCAACCGACTCCGAGAAGGTCATCGGTCAACTCCGTGTCGGTGCCGGTTCCGGCGTCGGGTGAGTCTAGGAGTCGTCCATCTCTTCCTGGGCACTTTCGGGATTCGAAGTAGTCGATGGATTCTTTGTCGACGCCGGCCTTAGAGACGCATCTTCGATCTCGAAGGAAGGCTTTGAGACTTTTAGAGGAAGAGGAATACAGACAGTTGGAGGAAGGCGAGATTGAGCCTTTGGATGAGTTCCAAGGTCTTGCCACTGCAAGTGGTCTGGATACTTCCTCGGAGTGGGACATTGCGTCTCCGGGGGAGTTTACAGAAGAGGCCGCTTCCTTCCATTCAGTGGTGAAGAAGGCAGCGGAGTACCTGGATTTACCTTTGTCGGTGGCAGAGGTGAAAACTAACCTGCTCACAGAGGTACTACATCCCTCCCTGTCCAGTGCTGACCCCTTGTTCCCTTTCAATGAGGCTTTAACTGAGCCTATTCTAGACTTGTGGAAGAAGCCAGTAACAACTCCGGCTGTTAACAGGGCAGTGGCAAGGAGACATAGGAAAGCACCAGGAGATCAGTTTTTTCTATCACGTCATCCGACACCGGAAAGCTTAGTAGTACAAGCGTCATGTTCTGCAAGGTCTGCTCCTGGGACTTTCCCTGGAGTCCCTACTGATAGAGAGTCCAAAAGGATGGAGCAGTCTTCAAAAAAGATCTTTTCATCTTGTAGTATGGCGCTTAAGGCTACCAATTCTACCTGTGTGCTGGGCAGATAGGTCCACGCCCTTATGGACTCCGCTATAGAGATGGTGAAAGAACTGCCACAAGAGATGCAGAAATCTTTTGGTTCCCTTTTTATGGATGCGCAGGCAGCTGCTCAGCAAATAATACAATCTGGCCTGGACACTTCAGATTCCATAGCCAGGGCCATGGGAACATCTGTGGCTACAAGGAGGCATCCATGTTTAAGGTCCTCTGGTTTTTCTTCAGATGTTCAATCCACCCTAATGGATCTACCATTTGATGGAGAGAAGTTGTTTGGGGACAAGGCAGACTCTGCCCTTGAACGGTTTAAGGACTGTCGGGCGACAGCTAAATCCTTGGGCTTATAAACTTCTGCTGCAACGCCTTATAGACCTTTTCGTAGGTTTCGGGGGTTCACTCGAGGCTCTGTCTTTCGGAGGTCGCAGTCCTACGCCCAGCAACCTTCCAATCCGCCCTATCGTGCCCTTAGAGGGCGGGGTAGAGGTAGAGCTAGAGGTCCAGCCCAGCAGCTGTCATCTTAGTCATCCTCCTCTGGACAACAGCAGAAGCAGCCCTAGTTTTACCCACTTTATCAACCATTCTTCTCCTGTAGGGGGAAGATTCTCTTTTTCTGCAGAAATTGAAGTCGATTACAACAGACTTGTGGGTGCTAGGAATTGTGGAAAAGGGCTATGCCCTCCCCTTTCAGGAGTTCCCTCCTCCCTTTCCCCCCGTCCCTCCTTTTGTTCAGAAGACCGTCTTCTGTTGTTACAACAGGAGGTTGTCACCATGTTGGCAAAGAGTGCTATAGAGTTGGTGCTGTTGCAGGAAAGGGGTCAGGGGTGTTATTCAAGATATTTCCTGATTCCCAAAGTGGACGGTCGTTTGCGGCCGATCCTAGACTTGAGGATTTTGAATTTATTCCTCAAGCGGGAAAAATTCTAAATGCTGACCCTAGCGCAGGTTCTTTTGGCGTTGAACGAAGGAGACTGGATGGTGTCTGTCGACTTGCAGGACGCGTACTTTCATGTCCCGATAATCAAGTCGCACAGGAAGTATCTCCGGTTTGTGGTCGGAACGCAACACTACCAGTTAGCTGTCCTTCCGTTTGGACTTACTTCAGCACCTCGGGTTTTCACAAAGGTGATGGCAGTTGTTGCAGCACATCTCAGAAAGAGGGAAGTAGCGGTGTTTCCTTACTTGGACGATTGGTTGATCAAAGCCAAGTCTCCAGAGCTTGTGTTGTCTCATCTGCGAATGACAACACAGTTGTTGTTCGATCTGGGCTTTTCAGTAAATGTACCCAAAACTCACCTGGAGCCCTCTCAACGCCTCCTGTTCATAGGGGCAGTACTGGACACAGCAATGTTTCGGTCCTGCCCTCCCCCGCCTCAGCGGATTCGGGACATTCAGGCGCTGATTCCATTGTTTCAGGGTGGAGCGGCATTTCCAGTCCTCAAGGTCTTACGCCTGCTAGGTCTGTTTGCTTCTTGCATTCTGTTGGTCAATCATGCTCGCTGGCATATGAGGGCTCTTCAGTGGTGCCTCCGCAGGCAGTGGTTCCAGCACAAAGGGGATCTCCGGGGTTCAATAAAGATCTCCAAGGACGCTGTAGCGGATCTTCATTGGTGGACAGTGGATGGCAACCTTTCCCAAGGAAAACCGTTTTCACTGCCATCTCCTGTGGCAACAGTAATATCGGATTCTTCCACTCTAGGGTGGGGAGCTCATCTGGGGAACCTGGAGGTCAAGGGTCTTTGGTCTCCAGCGGAACAGATGTTGCATATCAATCTGTTGGAATTGCGGGCAGTACGTTTGGCACTCAAGGCCTTCCTCCCTACCCTTCATGGTCAGTCAGTTCAGATCTTGACGGACAACACTACCGCGATGTGGTGTATAAACAAGCAGGGAGGAGTGGGGTCGTACCTTCTTTGCAGAGAAGCCCTGCGACTCTGGTCCTGGGCTCAGGACCATCAGATTTGCTTAATAGCGAATCATTTGGCCGGAGTTCTGAATGTACGTGCGGGCGGTCTCAGTCGTCACTTCTTGATAGATCACGAGTGGCGTCTCCATCCAGACCTGGTCCTCCACATCTTCGGGATGTGGGGCACTCCTCAGGTGGATTTATTCGCCACTCGAGAGAACACGCATTGCCCGTTGTTCTGCAGCCTCCAGTATCCGTTGCAAGGAGCATTGGGGATGCGTTTCAGATGTCCTGGAGCGGCCAGTTGCTTTACGCGCCCCCCCAATACCCTTGATTCCTCGGGTTCTGAGGAAGGTTCGTCAAGATCGGGCCCAAGTCATCTTGGTGGCTCCGGACTGGCCGAGAAGGGTATGGTATACAGACCTCCTTCAACTCTCTGTGCCCACTGCTCCGTCTCCCGCTCAGGGCAGACCTCCTCTCACAGTCTCCGGGGCAGGTTCTACACCCCCCACCTCCAGAACCTGCACCTTCATGCCTGGAGATTGAACGGGCAACCTGAGTTCGTTTTCTCTCCCACGGAATGTAGTGGATGTTATTCTATCGTCCAGGTGACACTCCACTAAATCCATTTATGCCGGCAGGTGGGCAAAATTTGTGGTTTGGTGTGGGGAGAATCAAAAAGATCCCTTGAAGGCCCACCTTTCTGATATTCTTTTATTTGCTCTTAGTTTGGCAAAGAAAGGCTGTACGGTGACTACGTTTAAGGGCTATTTGGCGGCTCTGTCGGCGTTTCTTTGCCTTACGGACCAGCCTTCTTTGTTTAAGTCTCCAATTGTAAATAGGTTTCTTAAAGGTTTAGTGAATACATTTCCTCCTGTGCCCTTTCACATGCCTCAATGGGACTTGAATCTGGTTTTGACATTCTTGATGGGTTCGCCTTTCGAGCCCATGCACTCATGTCCGTTGAGATATTTGGTATTAAAGTCTGTTTTCTTAGTCGCGATCACTTCTGCTAGGAGAATTGGAGAGCTTCAAGCCCTTTCAGTAAAACCTCCTTTTACCATGTTTTTCCCTGATAAAGTGGTACTGAAAACCAGAGCTGCTTTTCTGCCGAAAGTTGTCACTCCTTTTCATATAGGGCAGTCTATTACCCTATCCTCGTTCTACCCTCCTCCCCACCCTTCTAAAGATGAAGAGACGCTACATAGGCTGGATCCTAAGAGGGCGCTGAGCTTCTACCTGGAGAGGACTAAAGACTTTCGCCTGGATGATCAGCTGTTTGTTGGGTATGTTGGACAGCGAAAGGGCAGAGCGGTCCAGAAGCGTACACTCTCCAGGTGGGTCATTCTGTGTATTAGGATCTGTTACTCTCTGGCGAAAAAAGTTCCTCCTGAAGGTATCAGGGCCCATTCTACTAGGGCTAAGTCTGTATCCTCGGCCCTAGCGAGAGGAGTTCCGTTAGTAGATATTTGCAAGGCGGCAACTTGGGCGTCCCTCCATACCTTTGTAAAACATTATTGTCTAGACTCTGAAGTGAGGAGGGACGGTCATTTTGCTCATTTGGTATTGCAGGATTTCTTGGTGTAATCAGGCAGGCACCCACCACCGAGTGCGGTACTGCTTTGGACTCTATTCATAAGGTGAGGAATCCACAGGTAGTTGTATCCATCAGAAGAACAAGTTTCTTACCTTCGGTAATGCTTTTTCTGGTGGATACACTAGCTACCTGTGGATTCCTCACCTCCCGCCTCCCCGTTGCCTGCCTGATTTCACAGTTATCTTGCAGTAATTGGAAATATGTTTCTTTTTATATTTGTATATATACATGTATTTTAAGATGTCTGTGTAAATATATGGGTTTAATGGGCAATGTTATTGTGTCTGTATATATTTTTATGGTTTTTGATGGGTCGGTATTCACCTGTTCGCCTCAAAGGCATGAAAAAAATGAGGTGAAACTGACGTCAGTACGCCCACGAGGACCTCTTATTGGCACGTTGACGTCAGACGGAGTCACGTGGAGCCGTGCCATTATGACGTCCTCGTCGACGTGAACAGCTAGGAAGAAGACTTTCTGTCGGATGCTGACGCAAGGACAAATTCATAAGGTGAGGAATCCACAGGTAGCTAGTGTATTCACCAGAAAAAGCGTTACCGACGGTAAGTAACTTGTTCTTATGGTGTTTGGGAAGCCTCTTAGTAGGGTGGGGGTGCTGAAGATTAAAGGACAAGTAATCAGCAAGGTCTAGGATTTCCCATATTTGGGGGTTGTTTTTGATGATAAAGGTACCTGGAAACCCTGTATTTCTAGAAGAGGGGTTCTTTTTAATGTTACAGTCAGTGCCACTTTTGACTTTGCTGCAAGGGTGGGAAACAAACCTATCAAGCCCCTCCTTGAAGTTTATAGGCATAAATGCCTCCCAGTCCTCCTGTATGGAGCTGCTCTTTGGGGATATGCGGACATCAGGGCCCCTGGGAGTTGGCCAAAATACTTCTGGTTTTTGCTTGCACACCAAATTAGCTCTTGAGTTTGCACAAGATGCCATCCAGCTTGCTCCGTTCTTGCTGTGGATCTCTATTTGGGCTAATGAATGTGCTTCCTTTAATAGAGAGATCCTGCGGGTCTGCTTGGCCTGTGATCAGGTGAAGGATATTCCTTGGCTGATGTACATAAGAAAGGTAGCCTATCTGTTGGGGCGTCAGGATATGTTTGAGGCTCCAGAGGGTCTGAATAACCGTGATAAACACTAGTCTAAGGTAAATTTCCTGAAAATCCTGGGGGCCAAAAGAGAGGAGGAGGCCCTAACAAAAAATTGGTAAGGGAGTTTATTATGATAAAGATGGGGGTGGGCCCTGAGCCCTATCTCTTAGAGATAAGAAATGTGAGGGAAAGGTGTCTCACTACGCGATTTCGTCTGAGGGTTATGAGAAGGAACCTATGTTTTCCGCTAGGTCAGTACGCTGAAAATCTATTAGACTGCCCCTGCGATGTTGTGTCTCTGCAGACATTGGTTCACTTTACCTTGTTCTGTGATTTTTATGTGCCTTTTAGGCGCCGTTTTTTTTGTTACTCCCTCTGCTGAGGCTGAAGGGTTTTTTGTGCAATATCGCCCAGCTTTTTTGCGGCTGCTCATGGCTTCTGATGTAATGGTGTGGCGTGGGCTGGGGTCCTTTTTGAAGGGTGCTATTACCTGGCAGAATAATTTGGAGTATTTTTAAAAGTTCTTAACATTTTTAACTTGACTGTTTTTATTATCTTTTTTTTTATTTTTATGAATTCTATGGTATTTAAATACTGGTGGAATGTCACCAGGTTTTGTGTATTGTATTTATTTATCTTTTCATACCGAATAAAGTGTTTTGATGCTGATATATGGGCCTGCAAATAACGATGGGACTTCAGGCAAAGCTTAAGTGTCAGTTTGGAAACTGTCAAATATGTATTGTTTTATTTTGGCAGAGCCAATTGTCTGCCAGCCTTTTTAGCCTAGTATGGAGCTATTTGATTGTAGAGGTAGGGGAATGAGTATACTTTCTTTCCAGGAAGAGGGAAACATTCACTCATGGGCCAGCCCCACTATCGCTGCTTTGCCTAAGCCAGTCTGAATGGAAATACAAAAAGACAAGCTGGATGACTCTACTATATCCGCATTGCTTTTTCAGCATGGGCGAGAAACTGGGAAATGTGGGCAGACATACTGGAAGACCAGCATTGGCAAAGGGTTGCTCCTATAATAGCTGTTGGCATTGACAATGATTTATAGCTGTGCTGTAAAGCAAACATATGTAGAAAGTTGAGGGCCATAAAACTCCTGACCTAGATTTTGCAGAAATGTTGGGTAGGGTACCCTGGCTGATTTCCAAAATCAACAGGTAAGATACCAACCTTTTATAGACGTTAGGTGTACCCATCTTCCCCCTTATTACCCATCAAAAGCCATCTCTTCATCAGCTCCATGTCTGGGATTTCTATCTCCTCGATTTGTATACAAGCCCACCAAAAGTGTAATTGTTCCATTCTGCCCACAGTCCAACAAACATTGCTTTCACTCCCACCGGTGTAATAGCACTTAGTAATAATTGAATAAGCATTTTCCTTGTGGTGAGAGCATGTGCCCTTTGTGGACACCCTAGACCATATAGAGAGCAATACATTTGAAATTGCTTTATTTAATTTTTCACAAAGGAGAATTTGTCTATCAGGAAGTTTTACGTATGTGGTACACCTTACCTTGCTCTTCTATACTTGCGTATTTCTTCCACTGGAGTCTGTTATTTCGTCCCCAAAGTTTTGACCGAGTCTGAGGAGGCTCAGTGTAATTCTGTAAAGTGATACTTGTTGGTATTTTGCAAATCAGAAGTGTTGAAACGCAATTCAACTGATCTTATTCAACCTCTGAGTTAATTCCCTATTAAGTTGGTGAATTAACTCTGGTTCATCTTCTAAAACTCCCATCAATAATTCCTTGTTGAAAGGTCATTCACCTTGGTAATCGCTATGGATTTTGAGGTTATGGAAATTCTGTAGCCATGCTCTCCCACACCCCTTAATCGCCTTTTTCCAATAGTATAGGGTGGTGAAATATAAATTGGATTTGAGTCAGTAGAGAAAGCAAGACTGCATACTCTAAGGGAATTTGTGTGAATTTCTGTTCATCCTACATCCATGGTTTGCAAGTATTTGAAATCCCCTAATTTAGTGTAATTTATAGCTGACCTGCCATTATTTGTTTCTTGATATTAGGTAAACCTAGGCCTCCCTCTAGTGGAGACCTATAACATGATTCTCTGTATGCTCTTGGAGTGTTATTCCCATTTGATCAAACTCTACTCTCTTTGGTTATCTTAGTGACTTCAACAGAGAATTTAAGTGGGACACTTTGCACCACAAACGTAGTGTGGTAGGAAGTGCATTTTAATACATGACAACCTGCCAGCCAAGTTCCCAGAGCTATATGAATCTTTAAAACGATATTCAAGATAGCGTTGTATTAATTGCACCTATATCTTTAATAATGTGGGTGGGGATTATGTACATTATGTATAAATTCAAATCTTTTTTTTTTTTTTTTGCATTTTATTGCAATACAAGAAAAGAATCAGATACACATCTGAATACATTGAAAGCATTACCCCACTCCCCCAGTATATCTCCTTGTCAATGCAGATCAATACATATGAGGGTCTAGCGCTATGGACATTCAATATCTGTGAACAATTGCCTCCTTAAGCCCTCCGGTATCTTTTGGGTGCCCCTTGGGCCATTATCTCCCCCTCCGTTCCTGGGAACTTCCACCAAATCCCTGAGTCCATCTGAGGTCCCGATGATTCACCTACCCTGCCTCCCATCCACCCCATATTTTCTCATACTTCTTTTCCTTGCCTCTACCCCGGTAAACTTTCTTTTCCAAAATCTGGCATCTGTCCCTTCCCACCATTCGTTGTATCCCGGTGATGTCCCAGATGCCCTTTTTCTGGTTATGTCTCTTTTAGCCACCATGAAACCAAGATTGAGCAATAGTCTTTGATACCTCGTATGATCAGTTTGTCCCTAGATGCCAACAAGTGCTGCTTATGGTTTCAGTTCCAGGGGAGTACCTGTGTCATCCTCCAAGGCTTGTCCTACCTTTTTCCAAAACCCTTCAATCCTAGGGCAACACTATAATGTGCAATAGAACGTGCCCATATCCCCGCAAGCAATCCGTAATCGCGGCCCTCCCTATTTTGTACAGTGAAGATCGCATGTAATACACTTGGTGCATTATTAAACAGTATTAGTTTGAGCGATGTGGGAATGGCTAGCTCCAATGGCAACTTAAGTGCCTCCACCCTGTCTGCCTCCTCCAGCTCCCTGCAGTCCAAAGCCTCCCCTCCTCCCCCCACAACCCCAACTTCTCCCACTCTGTGTCTAGTGAGGGTTATGTGTTTCTCATTATAGTGACGTATGTGAGAGAAATTAGTTTTGCTGAGATCACGTCCTCTAAAAGTCTCTGCTCCAAGGGGGCATCTTCCTTTGTCTCAGACTCTGCAGGGATGCTGCAGCGTAGGGCCGCTCCTAGCCAGGCATACTGCAGCCACTATGTATCCAACATTTGGTATTCTTTTTGTAGATGTGAAAATGGCACCACCTTGTCCGCGCCCCACACCTCAGCCACAGATGATATCCCTATAGCATCCCAGCCTGAAACCCACAGAGAGCAGTCACCTTGGACAGCCGTGTGCCCTCCAAAATTGGTGTTTTTGGTGTCAGTTGGCCCACCCCATTTCTCTGGTGAGCGACCACCATATCTGAATGACAGTCACTGTTGCCAGGCAGAATGTGGGTCCCAGTTTTCTGCCGGAAAGCTAGTGTAGGTAACTGTTGTTGTTCATGGATTCCCTGTCTACGTAAAATGCTGGGTCCTCCCCGGGGAGCAAAGGCCCAGTTTTTTACTATACTCACTTGTGCTGCTTCATAATATTTCCAAATGTTTGGGAGGGCAATTTACCCCATCATATTTCTACCTCTGTAATGTGCGCATGGCCACTCTTAAGCAGCCCACCTGATCAAATAAGTGTTCGGACTGGGGCTCCGACTCTAATAAAGAATGTGTCTGGAATATTGTGGGGGGGAAGTTCCGTAGTACATAAACAAAGCGGGGAGGGCCATCATTTTAAATTATGCGGTCCTCTCCTTTGATGAGACCCGACGGAACCGCCACTGTTTAACATCCTTCTCAAAGCTTTTTTGAGGGGGGGGGGGGGGGGGGGGAATAGATTTGCGTCATAATGAGTGGACTGTCTAGTGAGCCAAATCCCTAAATATTTGAACTGGTCTAGCTCGATCCTCAGAGGTAACACCAGTGTTTGGCTTGGCATCCATGTGACCACCGTGAATAGCAGGGACTTGTCCCAGTTAATCTCAAGCCCCGAGACTTCACTGAACGCCCAGAAGATATCTCCCAGGCGGGTCAAATATAACAGGATATCATCGGAGTACAGAGAGCTGTGTTCCTCTCTTCTGCTGCTAGTTGGCCTTTCCCAGATCAGCACAACTGACCTGATCGTATATGCCACTCCCTCTATTGCCAGTGCAAATAGCATTGGTGACTGAGGGCAGCCCAGTCTAGTCCACCTATATAATCTAAATTCTTGTGAGAGGTATCCGTTAGCCCTTACTTTTGCAATGGGGTTGTCATAGGAGCCTGATCCACCTCCTGAACTTGGGGGCAAAGCCCCTTTTTCCCCAGGACCCACAAACATACATTGCCATTCCACGGAATTGAAGGCTTTGTCAGCATTTAGGTAGACCATTGCTTTCCCTTTGGCTGAATTTGTTATCATGTCCAGGTTATTATGAAACATCCGCAAATTTAGTGCTGTGGAGCGGCCAGGTATAAATCCACTCTGGTCTGGATGGACCAGAGTCGTCATTACTTTCCTACATCTGGTCGCTAACACTTTAGCCAGGATTTTGATATCCACATTTAACAGTAAGGTCGGGCGATCGGAGTCGATATGGTCTCTTGGCTTGCCTGGTTTGGGGGGGGAAAAAAAAAAAAAACAATGGCTGATCGCATGTCCCTAGGGAGTTCCTCGGTTTTAAAGGCCTGTAATAAAGCTACATGAAAGTGTGATATTGTCCATTTACTAAACTTTCGGGAAAAACTCTACTGGGAATCCATTGAGGTCGCATGATTTTCCCGGTCTCCAACGCCAATTCTTCCTCCGTGATATCATCCTCTAGCTCTGTGCTCTGGAGGGGAGAACTCTGCCGTGGGACAGTCCGCAATGAAGTGGTCTATTTGCTCCTCTGGGATTTCTGTGCAGGATTCATAGAATTAGTTGGGTAGCGAATGTCCTGTTCCCAACAAAATCGCTATGTAACAGCCGTGTGGTTCCATCCAGGTGCGATTTGTGTGAAATAGGAGGGATTTTTGTATAAGCACCATGACCCCTTTTAATTTTGTGTCCCAGCCCGTTCACATTCCATGTTAGGTGGGCTTAGGACTCTCTGTCCTCCG